>NC_092747.1:67491595-68116595 GCF_047496795.1 Chiloscyllium punctatum
TTATTCTTAGATTTTCTTTTGGCTGTGCCTTCCTGCCATTCTCTGATCTTTATATTTTCCTGGACTCTACCCCTTGTTTTGGTAAATCCAGCTCAGCTTGAACCCATACTACTTGTTTAGTTTAAAGCTCTTTCTGCTACCCAAGTTATGCAACTCACAAAAATACTAGACCCAGCATGGTTCAGGTGCAGAATGTTCTGACAGTAGCTCCCTCCCCACCCCCTCACACCCACACCCTACCTGGGGGTGTGGAATTGGAGGAAGAATGCTTTTGAATCAAACTAAATGCAGAGATTCTAATGATTGGAACTCTGAGACTGCGAGGAGCAGCAAACAAAAATCAAAACTAAATACAAGTGCTAAGTCAGCCCCATGACTAACAGGTCCAGGCAGCATTAGATTACTCTGGAACATGTTTAGGCACACTACATTCTATATTTAAGCCTGTGGGTTCCCCAGAAGTTGCAGTATCACTGTGGCCCTCATTGGTAGTGAATTTCTCAGCATTCACCACTTTTGGGACTGCAATATCCAGACCTTTATGAATTTGATATAAAGGCTCAAAGTACACTTCAATGGGTCCAAGTGGACTTTTCCTAACCCATGCTCTGGTACACTCAGCTCGTCAGTTGCTGGGCAAGAAAGAGGGATCATTACATCAGTAAATCAAGCAAACCTACAGATAGTCATGGGTTTCTTTTTCCGCATGGATGCTTTGATTAACTCAGCTCCGTGTAATGTGTCTTTGTGTCTTTTTGCCTTGGCTTTGTAAAACCACTCGCCAGTCATATTCTTGCGCTGAACATCATTTTTAACTGATTCTTGCACATGTCTGAGGGGAGGAGAAATAAAAGTATTCATTATTTTGTTGACCATTAACTATGCACATTTGAGGGTATGAAATTCATTTGTTTTCCCCCACATTTCCTTTATCTCTGGGATCATGTCTGCTTAACAGAAAATGATAAGCAACAGTGAAGCTAAAATTTCTAACACTCCGGACTTTAAAAACACTGAATTATATGAAACAAGAAAATGAAATAGCACATAAGTGGAGAGAAATTATGTTTTTTGACATCTAAAGTGCAATTCAATGTCTTTACAAAGGTAATGCTGAGCATGCAAATACATATCAAAAACAAACAAGTTTAGACAAAGCAAACCCATCCCTAAATGAATAAGCACATTTTAAAACAGTGAGAATGAGGATCAAAATAATCTCCTTGACTGGAAAGGAAAACAGATACTCATCTGGAAAAAGAATATGCAAAAATATGTTTAAAGCTAATCAGAGGCCCATTAAAAAACCTTAACAATACATGAGCAGCCAGAGAAACAGTGACTCTAAATTAATACCAGCAATCTCAAACTTAAGTAAGCACAGTTTAAATATGCAGTATTTCTTCTTCAAAATATTCATAAAAGCGACAAATGCAATATGATTTTACTTGGAACAACTTTGGAAATGCAATGGTATTCATTTAAAAGGAGACAAAAGTTTCGGAAAAAGGTTAAATAAATCAAAACAATTACTTCTACCTTTGATTGCCAAGAAACTTTGGAAGAGAATTCTGAGACATGAACCATTAGTGGACAGTGGCTGGCATTCCAAAACATACAACAGGAGTCTCCCAGTTTGGACTGACAAGGTGGTGTGTGGACTCCTAAATACCTTCTCCATACATTTGCTCTTAAGCTGCAGAGTGGTGGTAAGCAAAACTAGAGGTCTGTCTCTTACACTGAAGGTAACAGGCATCATGTAGCAGTGGGGGTGCTCTCCTTGTCAGCTTGAATTGGTCACTTCGTCCCCATGGAGCTTTCCATCCTACATTGCTATATACAATCCCCTGTGACTTGAATGGAATATAGGACTTTCAAAGTAGAATTATGTTTATTGTCACATGTCCTCAAGTTACAAAGAACAGCAGTACAGTGAAAAGTGGAGATGGTCGTCAACACACAGTGTCATCTTAGGTACAAATCTTAGCTACAAATAGAGAAAATAAAGGAAAAACTATTTTACAGATATACATAATGTAAATTAGGAAAATAAGAAGTAAAGCTAAAAAGATAGTCATTGTAGTCTTTCTATAAAGGACTTCCTCGTTGTCTGACCAGGCTCCACTGGTTCCCAACCAGCCGCCATCCTTGCTCTGGTGTCCCTGGTGTCAGTCCACTGCAGCCTGCTCACCACCATCCCTGTTCCAATGGCCACCCCCTGCTCTGCTCCAGGCCACTGGCAGAAGAGGAAAATGACAGAAGAGAAAAATAACAGAAAGAAGAGAACAAGAAAGGAACACAAAGTGGATGAGTTCCGGCTGGAGTGCTGTACTCTGCCACCATCTTGGATCTTTCTTGCAGAACGGAGATGATTGACACATTTGCAGCACTGCAGAAGAATTGTTTGGCCTTGTGGCTGCTGACCTCCTCTACAACCTCTGACCAGGCAACTTTGGTCAGACAAGATTGTCTGTTCATTTTGCTCGTGGGGAAAAAACGTTTCCCATCTTCCTCTTGTATCCTGGCGGAGAATTTATAAACCCAGCATTTTCCCTGTGGCATGTCCCCTGCACCATCCTGGTAAAAACAAGGACTGCAGATGCTGGAAACCAGAGTCTAGATTAGAGTGGTGCTGGAAAAGCACAGCAGGTCAGGCAGCATCCGAGGAGCAGGAAAATCGACGTTTCAGGTAAAAGCCCTTCATCAAGAATAGAGGCAGGGTGCCTGCAGAGTGGAGAGATAAATGAGAGGGGGGTGTGGGTGGGGAGAAAGTAGCACAGAGTACAATGGGTGAATGGGGGTGGACATGGAGGTGATAGGTCAGAGAGGAAGGTGGAGTGGATAGGTGGAAAGGAAGATAGGCAGGTAGGACAGGTCATGGGGACGGTGCGGACTGGAAGGTTGGAGTTGGGGTGAGGTGGGAGAAGGGGAAATGAGGAAATTGGTCAAATCCACATTGATGCTCTGGGGCTGAATGTTCAGAGGTGGAAGATGAGGCGTTCTTCCTCCAGGCGTCGGGTGGTGAGAGAGCGGCGGTGGAGGAGGCACAGGACTTGCATGTCCTAGACAGAGTGGGAGGGGGAGTTGAAATGTTGGGCCACGGGGTGGTGGGGTTGATTGGTGAGAATGTCCCGGAGATGTTCCCTAAAGCACTCTACTAGGAGGCGTCCAGTCTCCCCGATGTAGAGAAGACTGCATCAGGAGCAACGAATACAACAAATGATATTGGTGGATGTGCAGGTGAAACTTTGATGGATGTGGAAGGCTCCTTTGGGGCCTTGGATGGAGGCGAGGGAGGAGGTGTGGGCGCAGGTTTTGCAGGGGAGGGTGCCAAGAAGGGAAGGTGGGTTTTTTGGGGGTGTGGACCTGACCAGGTAGTCACGGAGGAAACGGTCTTTGCGGAAAGGGAAAATGGGTGGGGAGGGAAATATATCCGATGACATTTCGGCCACCTCCAAACGGACCGCACCACCAGGGATATACTGCAGGCACCCTGCCTCTATTCCTGATGAAGGGTTTTTGCCCTAAACGTCAATTTTCCTGCTCCTCAGATGCTGCCTGAGCTGCTGTGCTTTTCCAGCACCACTCTAATCTAGACCCTGCACCATCCTGACAGTTTACTTGACTTTGTAATGAAACCATAATCCTGGAGTTGGATTCAACACTCCTCCTTCTCTGAGATTCCTACAACATGCACTGATGAGCCTTCACATTGAAGGGCTCCACTCTAGAGCAGTGTCTTTCTGCTTTGCTGTTCGTAACATTTAAAGAAGGACTGAATGTAGATTTGGTATCAGGTGATCAGCAGTTTGTGACCCATCCCCATGGCTCTAGGCTAGTAATTGACTGGGCATCACCTGAATGCAGATAGTTGGTCACATTTCTCCTGTGCAGTAATGCCGGCTGCTTCTGGGGCTGATGCAAGAATCAGCACCACGTTCTCTAAATTCAGCTCAAAGCTTTTTTTTTTGCAGCAACATATTTTAAAAGGTGTTACATATCGGATGATGCCAAATCCACAACATGTTATGCAAGTTTGTTTAGACAATGGATAATGTATCCAGCACCTTTGAGAACGAAGCAATTTTCTGATAGACTTCCTCATTTCAGATATTTTAAGCACTTAGAGAATACAATGTCATTTTTTTCTCATGATTCATCCATTTCCAATTAAACCCAAGACAAATTCCAAACAAAACAAAGCATTTGGAGAATGTAAACCTCTTCCACAGGGGTATTATAAAAAGAAAAAGTCAACATCAAATGTAGCTGGAAAAATCAGGTTTTAAAAGTATCCTTAGGATCAAAAGCACATTTTGAAAAAAAAGCCACAGTTTGCAGTAGTAAATGTGAATTTGTAATGTTTGACAAAAAAAAAATCATTTGCTGAACTAGGTCCAGCAATTGATACTTAGTTTTTATTGATCTCTGGCATTTATCGAGTTATAAAGCTGCAAATAATCATTCAAACAGTTGCAATTTTACGTTGCTTTGTAAAGGCCTTGCTCCTACACAATGGAATCTTACATGTTAATTGAATCTAACATACTCAATGCCAAGACATTATAACATTAGGATATAATGAGTAGTTATTGAAAACATTCTTTATAATGATTGTAGCTAACTTTACTTTAGATTGCTTCCAATTAACCCAGCATATTTTCCTCGAATATATTACATTAAGTCAACGTAAAGCAAGTTGCATTGGAAGAGGTAAACCACAAATCACTTTATACACTTGAAGGTGGGAAAACACGTAAACTTTATTTGACTCTACCACAACTAAGATTATTTCAATGCTTTTAAAATAATGCATTTTTGAAATAATGCCACTCATACTCCGTTGGAAATCTATTGTCCTTACCTGGTCCAAATACATGTAACTCCAGACTCACAGCAATGTGGTTGACTCTTAACCACCCTCTGAAATAGCCTTAGCAAGCCAACCCAATCAAGGGACAGTTAGCCCAACACTTTGGGTTGGCAAACTGTAAGAAATGATGCACCAAAGGGAACAGTGTGGAGGCCTCAACTGTTCATAATTTATATAAATTAGGCAATATTAGGCCAACTACACCCACACCCCATGAAGGATTAAAAAATCCTTTAGAATACATAATTTAAAGGCATTACATTAATACATGTTGTTGTAATTTGAAACACTAAACTCCAATGCAAGTCTAAGGTCTAATCCTATTTTTAAAAGTAACTTTGTGAAGATGTTCAATAACTCTTCTGTCAATGATGCAGCAAGATATGTTTCAGATTTCTCAAAAGGACCAGTGATATTTCTAGTGGTTGAATAGTGAGAAAGTAAACATGCTAATTGAAGTAGTCATGATGATTAAATAACATTCTTCCAATCAGAAACCTGAAAAACCACAGTAATTTCCACTGCCCTGACAAAGATGCCATCTTACAGGTGAGACATTAAACCCAAACCCTGTGTGTCAGTTAGTCCTATATCAAACAACAACAGAAAATCGATCCCCAGTCTCCTGCCTAGAATTTTTTCTTCAATTTGTAAACACTGTATTTTTCTATATTTTTTATTGCAGACTGAAATGGAAAAAGGACTATTTTAAAAGTCAGAGATTGTCAAACGAATTGCTGCCTTTTTTTAAAAAAAACAAGTCACGAACACTTATTCTAAGTACTGTTTGAAATACTGCTTGTTCAGGCAGTGGGGGAAGGTTACTGTGGATGGGTTGGCACCAGACATTGATTCAAAGTGAGATACAGCTGAAAACAACTACCTGATTGGTTTGTAGAGTTTTGACTGATGGCAATGGAGAGGAGAGAGATTCGGTCCTAGATAGTAGAACAGCTTGTGGACATGAACAATACTGTCCGAGACTTTCAGACCTCCAAGAAGAGAGAGATAGCATTGCTCTCTCAATTTGATTGAAAAAAAACTAAAGCTTGAAGAAAACCAATTTAATTTTCCTCACCAGTTCCTGAAAGCTATAGCTTTTAAGCAGCAGCTAAGAGAGTTTACAATTTATGAACAAATCACTCCGTGTGTCTCCATGACACCTGGAGAAGAGACATCAACAAATAACAAATCCTGATAAGCAAAATGATCATTTCAGCTAAATCTTCAGCTAGGGACACTGAGGGTGGAAGGTTTCACAAGAGAGTTAGAATTCTAAATAATAGAGTTATATGTCAACATTCATAGCTCACCGACAGCTAAAATCTAATTATTTATAATATTCATCATCTGCATGCATAAGGTAGAGGAAAACATCACAGAATCACAATACAATATCATCCATGCTCTCAAAACCAATCACAACATTGTCGTCAAACCAGCAGATAAAGGAGGAGCCATTGTCATTCAGAATAGAACAGATTACTGCAAGGAAGTGTACTGAGAACTGAACAACCAGGAACACTACAGGCAACTACCAGCCAATCCGACCATACAGCACACCTGTGAACTAAACACACTGATCAGGGCTTTGGATCCAGACATTGAGTTCCCTATGTGCCCTCATTCCACATTCTTCTCGCAGAAGCGACTTCTACTGCCTTCCGAAGATACCCAAAGCCAACACACCAGGACGTCCCATCGTATCAGGCAATGGGATCCTGTGTGAGAACCTCTCTGGCTATGTCGAAGGCATCTTGAAATCAATTCGTACAGGAGACTCCAGCTTCTGTCGTGACACTACAGATTTCTTACCGAAACTCAGCACTCTCAGACCAGTCGAATCAGGAACATTCCTCATCACAATGGATGTTTCAGCACTCTACGCAGCAATCCCCCATGATGACGGCCTCGCAGCAACAGCCTTAGTACTCAATACCAACAAATGTCAATCTCCGAACACCGTCCTACAACTCACCTGCTTTATCCTCGACCACAACATTTTCACCTTTGACAATCAGTTCTTCATCCAGACACACAGAACATTCATGGGGACCAAATTTACACTCCAATATTTTTCACGAACAGGTTTGAACAAGACTTCTTCCCTATGCAGGGCCTCAAACCAACACTATGCACCAAGTATACTGATAACATTTTCTTCATCTGAACCCATGGCGAGCAGTCACTGAAACAACTATGCAGTGATATCAACCCGTTTAGCCCACCATCAAACTCACCATGGACTACTCTTTAATATCTGTCTCATTGTTGGACACATTCATCTCCATCAAGGATGGGCACCTCAGCACCTCACTCTACCACAAACCCTGGGATAATCTCACAATGTTACATTTCTCCAGCTTCCACCTGAAACATATTAAAACAGCCATCCCCTATGGACAAGCTCTATGCATACAAAGAATAAGGTAAATGAGCTTGTGGCGCAGATCAAAATTGGAAGGTATCACGGACACCATAGGGTTGTGGCTTCAGAGGGATCAGGATTGGGAGCTGAATATTCAAGAATATATATATCCTATCGAATAGACAGCTAAGTGGGAGAGGGGGTGAGGCTGCCTTATTAGTACAAAATTAAATTAAATCAATAGTAAGAAACAAAGTAGGGTCGGATGGTGTAAATTCTGGATGGGTAGAATTAAGAAACTGCAAAAGATTTTTTAAAAATCATAATAGGACTTATGTACAGGACTTCAAACAGTAGTCAGGAATTGGGTCGCAAGATACACCAAGAGATAGAAAGGATATGTCAGACAGGCAAAGTTAGTGATCTTGGGGGGTTTCAATGTGCAGGTGGACTGGGAAAATCAGGTTGGTAGTGGGGTGCAAGAAAAGGAATTTGTAGAGTGTCTACGAGATGGTTTTTTGGAGCAGCATGTGGTGGAGCGCACTAGAGAACAGGCAATACTGGATTTAACGTGCAATGAGGCAGACTTGGTAAGGCAGCTTAAGGTGAAGGAACCCTTCGGAGACCGTATCTATAATGATTGAATTTACTTTGCAATTTGAAAGGGAGAAGATCGAATCAGAGGTAATGGTATTACTGTTGAATAAAGGCAACTACACAGGCATCAGGAGGAGCTGGGTAGAATTGATTGGAGGAGGAGCCTAGCAAGAAAGACAGTGGAACAGTAATGTCAAGAGTCTCCAAGAGGAATTCAAGAGACACAACAGAGATTCATCCCGAGGAAAAAGCAGCATGGTACAGGGAGGATGAGGCAACCATGGTTGACTAGGGAAGTCATGGACAGCATAAAAGCAGAAGAGAAAGCATCTAGTGTCACGAAGGGTAATAAGAAGCCAGAGAATTGGGAAGCTTACAAAGACCAATACAGGGCAACAAAAAAAAAAGAAATAAAAAGAGGAAGATTAAATAGGAGGTTAAGCTAACCAGTAATATCAAGGAAGACTGTAGGAGTTTCTTTACATATATTAAGAGCAAAAGCAAGGCAAAGGTGGACACTGGGCCACTGGAAAATGACACAGAAAGAGATGGCAGTGGAGAACAAGGAAGTGGCTGAGGAACTGAATATTACTTTGTGTCAGTCGTCTCAGTGGAAGACATAAGTAATATCCCAAAAATTCAATAGAGTGAGGGGGCAGAGATAAGTATGGTGGCCATCACCAAGGAGAAGGTGCTGGAAAAATTGAATGGCCTGAAGATGGATAAATCATCTGGACCAGATGGACTACATCCCACAGTTCTAAAGGGAGATAGCTGAAGAGATAGTAGCGGCGTCAGTGGTGATCTTTCAGGAATCGTAACCAGATGACGGAAAAATCGCTAACGTGACATCCCTGTTTAAAAAGGGAGCAAGGCAAAAGATGGAAAATTTCAGACCGATTAGTCCATCCTCAGTCATTGGTAAGATCCGAGAATCCATTGTGAGGGATGAGATTTCTGAATACTTGGAAGTGTTTGGTTAAATAGGGCAAAGTCAGCATTGGTTTCATAAAGGTGGTGTCATATTTGACAAACCTGCAAGAATTCTTTGAGGAAGTAATGAGCATGTTCGACTATGGAGAGCCAATGGATGTTATCTACCTGGACTTCAAGGCGGCCTTTGACAAGTTGCCACACAGGAGGTTGAGTAAGATAAGGGCCCATGGTGAGAGGGAAGGTGCTGGCATGGATAGATGCCTGGTTGTCTGGCAGAAAGCAGAGTGTGGGGATAAAAGTGTCTCTCTCAGGATGGTAGCCGGTGACAAGTGGTTTTCCACCAGGCTCATCGTTGGGACCACAACTTTTCATTTAGATCGTTAATGTATAAGGGCATTCTGGCTAAGTTTGCAGACAATACAAGGATAGGTAGAGGGGCAGGTAGCATTAAGAAGACAGGGAAGCTGCGGAAGGACTTGTATAGGTTAGGAAAGTAGGCAAAGAAGTGGCAGATGGAGTAAGACATGGGAAAGTAGGAGGTCATGCACTTTGATAGGAAGTTTTCTAAATGACGAGAAAATTGTGAAGTCTGAAGTGCGAAGAGACTTGGGAGTTCTCGTCCAGGATTCTCTCAAGGTAAACTTGCAGGTTAAGTCGGTATTTAGGAAGGCAAATGCAATCTTGGCATTTATTTCTGAGAGGACTTGAATATAAAAGCAGGGATGTACTTCTGAGGCTCTGGTCAGGCTACATTTGGAGTATTGTGTGCAGTTTTGGGCCCCATATCTCAGGAAGGAAATACTGACCCTGGACTGGGTTCAGAGCAAGTTCACAAGAATGGTCCCAGAAAAGAAAAGAAAAACATATGAGGAACGTTTGAGGTCTCTGGGTCTAAACTCGAAGTTTAGAAAAATGAGGTGGGGGGGGGGGGCTTATTGAAACTTATAGAATATTGAATGGCCTGGTCAAAGAGGATGAAGGGGAGATGTTTCCATTGTTAAGAGAGTCTAGAACCTGAGGGCACAGCCTTAGAGTAAAGAAAAGGCCTTTTAGAACAGAAATAAGGAGGAACTTCTTCAGCCAGAGAGAGTGATGGATCTATGAAATTCATTACCACAGGGGGCTGTGGAGGCCAGGTCATTGAGTATATTTAAGACCAAGATCAATAGGTTTGAGTGTCAAGGGGATCAAGAGTTAGGGAAGAAAGTGGGACAATGGGGTTGAGAAACATATCAGCCATGATTAAATGGTAGAACAGACTCAATGGGCCAAATGGCGTAATTTCTTCACCTATGTCTTATGGTCTTATAATTAATTATGTCCTGGGTCCCCAGGTAGGGATAAAGCCATTAAGAGGATGCAGAAAGTGTTTCTAGTTCAAAACTAGAGGACACAAATAGAATCACTAACAAGTTCAAATGAAGACTGTTGGAGAAAGACTCAAAGGCAAACATGTAAGAGTATTTGAAAGCACATAGTTTAGTGCATTTAAAAAAAGGGGAAGATGGGGCATTTTTGGAGAATTAAATAGAAGGATATGTTCATAGAGCAGGCTGAAATAAGGCACCAACAGGATTCTATGAAGCATAAATACTGGGGTAGACCTATTTCCCAATTTCTGTGCTGTAACCATCCATAGCTGTATCTTGCCATTGATCATTAAGTGCTCGATTTTGGAGTTTTGTTTTAATATCATAACTACAAGCATAAGATACACTTTAAAACAAGGTTCAGAACACAGTACCACTTTGGCAGACAAATCTCATTAACATCCTATAAAATCTCACATGTAATGTCTTTCTGTCTTTCTTAACTCAAGATAAAATGAAGCAACTGACCGCCTACCAGTTGTGCTCACTGATAAGCCAATGTGACCTGGTTACCATGGAAAATGGGGGCACCAAATCAAGTCCTATTTAAACCCATGGGCCTGCTTTCACAGAAAGGGAGAGCCATGAGGCCCAACACAGAAGTTGATTTGTTCCCTGGTTGAAGGGATAAGACCAATGGGCGATAAGGATACTAAAAGATTCACCTGATGTGGCTAGGAGAAGGAGTTACTGGATGGGGTCACATTGCCAGAAGTTGGTTTAGGAATTCTCAGGATATAGGTCAATGTTTTTGGTGGACACTGGACATTATGATTCAGCAGAACAGGCAAAAGACAGCCTGATGGCTGTTGGGGGCAATTTCTTATGGTTCCTGTAAGGACAATTCAGTGAAAAGTACAGTGTATATACACACAAACATATCACAGGGCTTTTGGGGTTAGGAAGAAGGATCTCTATTGTAATTGAGAGTCGCACAAGTAACTTAATTGGTGTTGATTAACTTATTTGTAACAGTAAAGTCTTGTCATGCAATCAATTCTTGAATGGGATATAAATCTAAGTCATTATGACAGTGACTAAAAAGGGACAAAAAAAAAGAAATTCAGCAATTAGTGGCATTCAACTAATTATTCTGATGCTCATTGCCTTGACATAGAAAAGATATTCCAGCGTACCCAGTGTGAATGTTTCAGGAAAGGCAGAAGTAAATTAGAATGTCTCAACATTATCGGAAAGTGAAATCCAAGATGTAGGTGTAGCACAGAATATACATACATTTATGTTACATCACAACCCAGTAAAGAGAAACTGCATACATTACCAGTAACACTGCCCCAAAAAAATATCTTTTGAAATTCAATTTGACAGAATCATGAGGTGGTCACAGATTAGTAATTATGATGCCAGAGTTTTTATCAAACGCAGCAATATAACAAACAAGATCAAACTTTAAAACTACGCAACAATTGCTACTCTGTTTCACTGCCTTTCAATCATTTTTAATTAAATGAAAGTAGAGTTAAATTACACAAATAAAAATGTTAAGACTTCTTGCATCATTGCTGAAACACGTCATATGATAGTTAGAGATTGTGGTACAGTCTTCCAAAGAATGCAATGAACAAACTCAAATTTACATGGTAACTCATCCTGAATAAACTCAAAGCATGTTTCAAAAGTAATTTGTAAATCAGACTTTTCAAGAGGAGGGAATCCTATGGCTTGCTTTGTTACTGGTAGTTAGAATTTATTTTCAGTAACTTTCTGTTCAAAAATATTTTGTGTCTCTAAGCTGCTACAAGTGTTAAGTAAATGAAGTCAGTTTCCCCATTTCTTATAGAATTCTAAGACTCAATGCATTATGAACTGAATTCTGAGAGTTTAGTAACTCAATGTGACACTATTTGGAGATGCCAGTGTTGGACTGGGGTGTACAAAGTTAAAAATCACACAACACCAGGTTATAGTCCAACAGGTTTAATTGGAAGCACACTAGCTTCCGGAGCGACGCTCTTTCATCAGGTGATTGGACAATTTCTTTCAAAAGACAGACTATAACAATTCATGAGACTAATTCCAACTGCTTGACTTGTCTAAATTCCTTTGAAGTTTCCTATTGCTTCCCTTTTCTCCAACATATACATGTAAAATGAGGAATTCAATTTGGAAAGTCAGGAACATATTGATAGATTCAGGAGGGTAGTCAAATTAATGAAGTGAACAAATTAAATTTAATGTAGAAAAGTTTGAAATGATACTTTTCTTTCTGGAATGCATGTAGTACCAACAAAATGATGCAATTCCATAAGGGAGTGCAGAGCTGGGCAAGTACTTTACAAATGTTCGAAGTTCACAAGGGTATCTATAGCACAAATCAAATCATGAACTTTATAAATAGAGGTCAGGACCAAATTTCCATCTCACAATGGAAATCCAAATCAGACTTTGAAAGGCTTGACTATTTGTGTGATATTGATGTGCATTGGGTTTTGGAAGCCCTGTTTAAAAATTTGTCTCATTGGAGTGTTCACGACCATTTGGGGAAGCTGGAGGAGGAGGAGTAAAGAACATCCTAAAATGCAAATGTAAAATATTTCAAGATCCCCAAATATCACTAAATCCTCTTCTGAAATGTGTTTTAAATGCATGATTTATCGTGGGTATCTGTCCTGTAAACTCAAGTGGAACATTACCCTGAACATCATTGTGTAACTGTTGTCATATTATTGGTTTCTCCAACTGAGATGATACAATGGCTTTAGAAGGTGTATTTTGTCCTGATTTATTTTTTAAATGAAGAGATTGAGACAGAGATACTGAGTAAACTGTTCCAAGCCAATAAACCGCTTGAGTATCCTTGGGGTATTTAACAAAGGTTGCAACAATAGAAGCAGCATGAATGGATAGAGTCAGGCTCCCACAGGACCAGGGTTTTCAGTTAGCTTTCAGTAGTTGCAGTTTTGAATCTGTTATACATTTCTCCCTTCCACAGTAAATGGCTTGGAATGCTTCCTTGTGGACAGGAGAAAGTGTGAGAGACAATCTGTTTTACTGAATTTGCCTTTGTTAAGGGTGTGTTTATTGGATGTCATTACAATGGAACATTTGCTGTTTAACAGTTAATTTATTGCCTGTTACATTTTCCAATAGATTTACATAAATTCTTTCTTTTTTTTTGTATTTTAAGTGTAGGGTAGGAATAAAGTGTTTTGCCTAAAGTCAAATTAGTGTCACCAATTGAATGCATCTGGAACACAGCACTTCGCACTCACCTTTAAATTAGAAAATGCTAGGATCTCGGCTATCTCCTGGATAAGGAGAAAGTGAAGACTGTAGATGCTGGAGATCAGAGTCAGAGTAGGTGTGTGGTGCTGGAAAAGCACCGATTAGGCAGGAGAATTGGCATGTCAAGCATAAGCTCCTCATCAGGATATATTTGAAAGGGGCTTGGGTCTGGTCCATTAAAAAAATATGGGCTTTTATAAGGATCAAACTCTCCCTAATTCCAAGTTGGCTTTCGAATTATTGAGCTCAAAGACAGGGAGTGGTGACTGCTGGAGTTTGTATTCCCCCCTAGGTGCTGCATTCAGTAGTAATGGCTCTTTCAGGCACTAGGTTTTCTGGGTGTTGAATAACTCACTGGGAGTTCTCGAAACATGAGCAAGGCAAAGCTTTCAGAAATTCGTAAACAAGTTGAAGTTGGGAGTTGTCTACGTCACTGAGAAACAGGAGGATGACTGTGGCAATAACTCTGCATTCCTACTAATTGTAAATGCAAACAACAATTGGAAATGTCACAACGCGAGTCCCCTTTTTGTTCTAAAAGCCATTCCTTGCCTCAAGGATACTCTGTCCTTGACTTTTTTTTCCAGAGGGGCACAGTGGCTCAGTGGTTAGCACTGCTGCCTCATTGCGCCAGGGTCCCAGGTTCGATTCCAGCCTCGGGCGACTGTCAGTTTGGAGTTGCACATTCTCCTCGGGTCTGCATGGGTTTCCTCCGGGTGCTCCAGTTTCCTCCCACAGTTCAAAGATGTGCAAGTCAGGTGACTTGGCCATGCTAAATTGCCCATAGTGTTAGGTGCATTAGTCAGAGGGAAATGGTCTGGGTGGGTTACTCTTCAGGAGAGTCAGTGTGGACTGATGGGGCCAAAGGGCCTGTTTCCACACCGTAGGGAATCCAATCTAATCTAATCTAATCTAAACCAGGCCGGGCTCCAATTAGGCTGGTTTGGTACAGAGATTAAAGGGTATTGAGAGGCCTTTTGGTTTATATGTAAACAGATGAGACTTCAGGCTAAAGTGGTCATGTTTTAAAAGTGACCTGTATAATGAAAGGGAAGTGGTCAGCTCTCTAGCTGAGAGTTTAATTCAGTCCAGAACTGGTTGGGAGTTCAACAGTGAGCTGTGTGGAAACTCTCTCTTCTGCCCTTCTACCTCAACCTTTAGGCATCTGACCCTTTTTTGTATTGTGTTTTAAAGAGGGTTTGCTCATTGGGACTGTTGTGTATATCCAGAACAGCATACTTAAGGATAGATAGACAGACTGACTGAGTTCTGTAGGAGTTCTTTATTCTATTCTGTGTTTCATTGTGTAATTTTGTGAATAAATTTTTTTTGTCGGTTTTAAATCTGGTAGTCAACCTGGCTAACTTAATCCGGGTAATTTTCACTGTACACTCACCGAAACAAATTGCAAAGTTATGGTCTGGGGCTGCCTGCTTAAGAATGTTTTGAGTGGTCTGGCCTAGTCCATAACAGAAATGGCCAAAATTCAATTGCAAATGAAGCAGCTTGAATATGAAAAGTAAATGAGAGAGTTTGAATTACAATTAAATGCAGAAGAAAAAGGCCCTAGCAAAATAGGAGGGACAAAGAGAGAGCTCCTGAACTTCAGAAGTTGACAATGAAAGAGGTCAGTTGATATAAAACGAAGGTAGGAAGGTAGAGTAGTGATAAGGACAGTGATAAAGAGCAAATCCATCATAGCCAAAATCCTGGTGGGGATCTGTTAAAATGTGGCCAAGTGTTACCAAAGTTTGATAAGAGGGACAAGGAAGCCTTATTCATTTCATTTGAGAAAGTAACTAAACAAATGAAATGGCCAGTGACCATGTGGGTAGATTGATTCAAACAAAATTGATAGGTAGAACTAGTGAGATATTTGTATCACTAAAAGGTAGTGTCTGGAAAGAGAGAGGAGATGGGAAAAAAAAAGCAATCTTAAGTGCATATGAACTAGTGCCAGAACCCTCAGATAATATTTTAGGAATGGAGGAGGGAACCTTGTCAAAGCACATTGTTTGATCCTTTCCAATCCTAAGTAACTTTGGTGGATAAGGGCATTGAAAATAGATCAGACATGTGATGCTCTTAGAGACACTGTTATATTGGAGGAGTTCAAAAATTCACTTCCTAAAGTAATGATAATTCACGTGAAAGTGCAGAGTTAAAACTGCAAGATTAGCAGAACTGACAGATGATTCTGTTTTTTTTTCCAGCATCAATTTCAAAATCATGAGGCTTTTCTTAAATAGCCAGCTTTATCAACAAACTTAAATTGCAATAAAAAACAACACAGGACAGCAAAAAAACACTTTGTTTTTTAACATATTTTGATAGTATTTTTTCCATTGTGTTATGGACCAGACCAAACCCCTCACTATCAAAGATTGATTTGCTCCTCTAGCTCTTAAAATTTTAATTTCTTAACTTACTCCTCCAGGTGTACAAGAGATTAAAAATTAGGCAACAGAGAAATCCTCAGGTAATAAAGGAAAGAGATCTCAGTGAACATAGTAAAGATACGTTTCCTTTTTAACATGTAGTAAACTATGAGGGGTGGGGAAGAGATGTAATAACCCTCTGGTGATTTTCACTGCAATAATAGAGGACACATGAAGTTGTTATGTTGGCTGTTTAAGAAAACCACTGGGAAAATGGATGTGGTAAAACAAGACAGACAGTGGAGCTTATTAAAGTGGTAAAAGGAGATACCAGTGGATGCTCAAGAGCTGCAAAAGAATGTAACAGCCTGGTCAGGGGTTGGCTAGTAAGAAAATTCCAGATCTCTTTAAAGAATTTACCTGTATGGGTAAGGTTTAGTCATGTGTACTTAGAGGAGTATGTTCGATCCTAAAATTGAGAGATACAGGAGCAAGTCAGTCTTTGATAGGGAGGGTCCATAACATGGAAAAAATACTAATTATAATATGTTTAAAAACGAAAAGCTTTTTAGTGTCCTGTGTTGTTTTTGTATTGCAATTTAAGTTGATTGATAAAGTTGTCTCTTTAAGAAAAGCCCCAATGGTTTTGAAAGCTGTTGAAACTGTCTATCCCTGCTCCCTTTCACCGATTGGCCAGGGCTTTGCTTTGAAATGAAACACTATTCTTTCAGTTTTGTGCAATATAGCTAAAAACCTGTTATGACAATTATAAACTATTTTGTATGCTTTAAGTCAGTGGGTAGCCTACAGATCCAAAAACTATCAAAATTCTAAGTATAGAGCTTTATAACAAGGTTAGCAATTGGACCTTAGAATAAGAGTTCCATGATTGGACAAGATTAACAGTCCCAATCAGGGAGCCCTGGTGGATAGATATAAATAGGAGTATCAGAGATTCTATTCATTCAGAGCTGATTCGGAGGAAGCCAGACCAGTGTTAGGTACTATGCAGAGGTAAATAAAGGGTGACTTGGCGAAGGGATACAAGCCTCTGTGGAGTTATTTCAATGGTGATGAGAGTGGAATTAATGATATAACCATGCAAAAGCTGGACTTCAGACATGCACTACAATTGGCTTTGTCATAAGAAAACATGTCAAGTGGATCATGAGTTGCAAGATTTGTTGTTGGAAGTGGACACCCTCACCAAGCTGACTGAGCTTGGAGAACACCATTGAGTGAAGGCAATTGCATAAGCTCACTCAGTACATATCCTGAACAAAGGCACTCTAGGTCAGCCACAGCAAAATCCCAAAATGAAGCCAAGCCAAGCCTTGGCCAAATGGCTAACATTTTCTTCAGGATGCAAGCTGGCAAGCCATTGCAGTTGCTGCCAGAACGGGGATTGGAGACAGTGAACGGCGGGGGGGGGGGGGGGGGGGGGGGGGGGGGGGGGGGGGGGTGGATGTTGGTTGAGATAGCTGCACCTTGACTAAATCAACATTTTGTGTTCAGAAAAAAAATGGCTGCCTGAGTGAAGTCCTAATTAGTACCTGGAGGTTTTTCAGGATCGTCAAGGGACTATCAAAGGAGCCAAGGCCACCTTGTATGTTCACCAAGAAAAAATTCCACGATTCTGCCCAGTACCATTATCCTACATGCAGAAGTGGAGGCAGAAATCAGGACGCTGGAAAGCAAAGGAATCATCAAACCAGTACAGTTTGTGGAATGGGCAGCATTGGTCAAATCAATTGCAAAAAAAAAAAATTGCCTCGTCTTTGACAAAACTGGCCATGAGCCATGCTTACCTGTAATTGAGACTAGCTGAGAATTCCCATAAGTATTACAATTAATACTCATAAGTACCAATATATGAGACTGCCATTTGAGGTATCATCAGCCGACGCCATTTTTCAGCAGACAATGTAAAATGTTCTCCAAAGTCCACCCCAAGAAGCCATTTTTCTGGATGATGTGCTTATAACAGGATGACCAATAAAGAGTACATTAGGAACTTGGACATTGTACTTAGACATTTCTCCAAGGTGGGCATACATCGTAGGAGAGGAACTATGTATTCGAGGCACCCCAAGTTACCTAAGGCTGCAGAGTCAACCAGACTGGGTTACACCTGTTGGAAGATTAAACTGAAGGTGATCAAAGATGCCCAGCTCCCCCATCTATACTGGGCTTAGGTCCTTCCTTGGATTGATGAATTATTACAAAAAGTTAATTTGTACCTTGCACTCCATTCTGGCACACTTACATCTGCTATTGAAAAAGGGGAAGCCTGGGAAATGGTCTTATAGCCAAGAGTGTAGCCTTTGGAAGTGAAGAAGTGGCTATCACCGTCTAAGACATTGATACACTGATCTCAAGCAGCATCTGGTGCTGACATGTGAAGCCTCCCCATACAGTATCTGGTAATGTTGACTCTCAGATGGCCCAATGGAGAGAAACTCCCAATAGCATATGCTTCCCATACTTTGGCTAGTGCAGAGCACAAATATCCCGGAGATAGAGAAGGAAGGTTTAGCAGTCATCTTTGGTGTGAGAAAGTTCCACCAATAACTTTACAGACATAAATCTGCAATAGTAACCAACCATAAATCCTGCAAGGTCTACTCAAAAAAGAAAAGAACAAGGCCATGCTACCCCTTAGCTTCAGGTCGAAATCCGCAGTGGACCCTCACTCTCAGTGTGACTTATTACAATTTGGAACACTGTCCAGGAGGCCAAGTAGAAAGTGCAGTTGCCTTTAGCTGCCTCCCGCTGCATACTCCATTGGTGATGCCTCAACTGGAATAGTCCGTTTCTGGACACTTTTCTCGTAACTGCTGACAATATCAGACTGTGGAAGCAACAACTAAAACAGCTGATAGTGATGGGAGAAACAAAGGGGCCATCACAACCAGAATTTGAACCTTTCTGGAGCCAGAGAGTCTAGATCACCATAGAGTATTGTATTTTGTTATGGGGAGTGATTGTCCCAAGTAAAGGTCACAGCCAGAACTCCACCAGGGTCTAAGGGTGTCCAAAAAGATGGTGTTGGTGAGGAAGCTTTATGTCCAAGATTGGATGCAGTGATAACCACTTTGGTGGGACAATGCCCAATGTGCCAACAAGAACAGAACTTACCACCAGCATCTCCCCCACATTCATGGGAATGGTCAGGTAAACTCTGGGCTCAGTTACACATCAGCTGCCCTTGTCATTTCATGGGCTCAATATTCTTAGTCATTGTGAATGCCCACTTAAAGTGGCTGAACATGCATAATGTTCATTCATCAATCACTGGAACCATGATAACAAAGCTGAAAGCACCTTTACAATACGTTGGTCACAGACGACAGGAAAACAAAGTTTCATACCAAAACCAGGGAAATAGACCCACATGGATAAGAGATGTAGTCGAAATGTGGTCAAGTCCTCCAACGGAGAAACCTCGGGTAGGCATGGCAATCCCAAACAAGCACGAGGATCAAATGAAAAGCTGCAAACTTGCAAACATGGCAAGAGCAAAACATAACCGGCCCCTCTGAACAGCCAGAAAATCTGGCCGAACCAGTGTGTTCTCCCCCTCCATGTATCACTGGAGAAACCTCAGAGAGTCCAAGATGGACACAGCAGATATTGCAGCCTTGATGCCTTTACTACCTGATGAGAAGAATTAATTTCTCCCATGCTCTGGGTACAAAAGGTATGTTACGGTCTGACACGTTGCCAGTATCAGAGGCTGAGTTGGAAGAACTGAACCCAGTGTAAAAATGCCTCGGGAGAGACTACAAGAAAATGAACAGGCCAATGTCCCTGCTCCTTGAGGCAGAGATGTAGAGACTGTAACAAGGTCAGCTAGGTGGGTCTAGGTGGGCCTGAGCTGCTAGATACAAACAGGAGTGTCAAAGGTTCTGTTGACTCCAAAAGTTGACTCTGAGGAAGCTGGTCCAGTGTCAGGTGGCACATGTATGTAAATAAAGGGGGACTTGGTGATGGGACATGGCCTCTCTGGAGGAGTTATTTCATGAAGGAGATTGTAATCTGGTTTCTTTCTTGCTTGTTTGCAAACTTAATAGGAACTTAAAGGATTAGATTTTTGCTCTGGAAATTTTCTTTTCCGCAGGAATAAGGCAGTGCACTTGAATTCAGGCTTTATTAAAATAGTTTTTACTTTCTCAAAAATCTTTTATGAAAATATTCTCCAATCCTATTGGGTATTGGGTTCGTGGTTACATAAAGGGTATATGAGAGTTCTTTCAAAAGAAGTCATACATTGATCCAAATGGCATTCCAGTTTTGAATGAGTTTTTTTTAAATGTAGTCTGTAGACAGAGGAGGATTTCCCCAATTAAAAACGAGGATGTTTCAAATTTCAGCTGTCAAATTCAAAGAAACAGCCAAGGGTCTGTAAAAACAAACTTACATTCGGCAGCTTTCCTTTAAACAATGCTTGTACTTGATGATCATCTAACCTTGTGTGTATTTGGCATACAATCATAATGAAATATATGTGCAAGTTATCAAATTTAGGATGGACCAGCATCACTACCTCACTCTTACCTAGAAGCTTTTGTCATTTTTGATGGGCTGATTAAATAAGTTCCGACAATTGCTGGTATGTCTGATGCAGCAACCTTAAAATGGAAATCTAATGGATTTAAGCTTCACACTAAATTCCCATACTACGGAGAAAGTATTCACCTGAAAAATTTACTGAATATTGCTATTCTGCAGCATCTTTCTATTTTGTCACATCTGTAACACCCTCATGTTTTTAGAAAATAAGTTTGCATGCCATTTTTGCTTGGAAAATTTTCCAACACTCATTTGGTGGAAGCTTTCTGTCCATTAGTAAATTTTTGTCTGAATTATTCCGGGGACTCCTAGTTTCACTCTCCACTGTCCATTCACTTCCACCCCCAGCCCAATGGATACGATCAGCGAACTTGACTGCTTTGCAATAAGTTTCTGCATTTGGGTTATTAACCAAAATAAATCAGGCTTTTAGATACTGCACAGAGTACTCCACAGTGGAACATCCTCCCTGTAATAAAAAGTTATTCCTCTTTCAGTTTTTGAAAATCTACTTGTACATTTTACATTAAACTTCCACTGATTTCTGCTAGTGTATTAGTTTTTTAGTGCTTTTGCCAAAAAAAACACATCATTCCACAGTACAAATATATGATATAGGGTTCACCTCCTCAAAAATCAATGATTTTGGTCAGACATTAGCCTCTCTTCTGGAACCATGTTGAGTGCTGCCACATACGTTGCTCATTATTATACCAAAAAGAGATGATAAACAATTTAAACAGATTTTTGTTAGCAGATGTATGTTTTTACAAATCTTACCTAACTCTCTTTTCTTCGACTTTTCGTAACTCTGCATCCCTCTGTAGCACCCTCATGATAGAGACTTGTTCTTCCTCCGTTAGGTGACTTAAATCAATCATTTTGACAGCTAAAATGAGACTTACTAAACCCAATTAACAAAATGCTTTCTGTTAGTAGTTCTTTTTTAAAAAATAAATCTAGATTTTACATTTCTTTGAGACTCATTTTCAGATTTACTAAATATTATCAATAACACTTCAAGTGACAGGAAGTTTCCAACACATCAGCCAAGTTATGCTAGTCTTTTGAGTGAAGGTCAACTTCATGTCCTCAGATATTCAAATATGCCAAAACTAAATTGTTCACTCCCTTATTGTTCAGGCCACAAGTTCATAATGATGTAAGTGTTCCTCAGTTGCACCATGCACTTAGATGCTCCCAATAACAGTCAACCGGTTCTGAAACAAAACAGAAAAAGGCAAGAGAGGTGTTATTAATCAATTCCAGTTTAATTATACACATTTTCAAAATATTGTTAGTTTTGATTGAATAACCTCAAAAAGGCAATTATTTATACAATTGTTGATTCAGTAATGCCTGATGATTTTAAAATCAATGGTTCCAACAATCTTAACTAAATTTTGCTTAAAAGTTACAATTTGCTTAGATTGTCATAGACCACACGCTATCACCTGAATGAAGGAAGCAGCAGTAAAACTAATCCTCTAACTTCCTGCGAGCATGACTTCATCATGATCATTGAGGCCCAGGCAAGAAACACCAGCTGCTTCATTTTCAGGTTAGGAAGAAATTTTTCCTAACACACTCGAGCAATCAAATAAATGCATCCTGTGATCTATTTAAGGCTTGCATGAATCATATTTCATGACTATTGTGTAGTGCCATTTTAAGGGCCATATCAAAGTCAGAGTTCTGCTATTTATCTCTTTGTGACACAGGATTTATTTTTCGAGTCAATATTGCTAATTTTGCAGCACCTGTGGATTGAAAATAGAGTTAACATTTCGAGTCCAGTAACCCTCCTCCAGATGGATAGCATCTAGGAAAAAAAGTAATATTTAATGCTAGTGGGAGATGATGCAGGGAGAAAGAGGTTGATGTTAGATGCCATCAGTTCTGAAGGAGCACTGGACTCAAAATGTTAACTCTGCTTTCTCTCTACAGACGCTGCCAGACCTTGTTTGTTTCTCCAGCACTATCTGATATGGAATCTGAATTCCAGCATCTGCAGATTTTTAAAGAAAATCTGGCTATTTAATTTTGCTAACTATATATAGCTAAATTTTTTTTTGGTGCCAAAGTTGGGAATGGAGACAGATTTGGGGCCAGTAATTTCCACTGCCTCAATCCTTCTGTCCGCACCGCTCACAAAAATAAACACATTCAGGGTATTTCATGGTCAGTAATCCTCTTTTACTATTGTTTTTTTTGAATAACCATCAGGAGCTAGAGATGACAAATGTGTCTCCATCAAGACAGTGGTAAGATTACCGGTTTCTCCTCTGAAGCTGTGACAGCAAATTAAGTGGAGCTAACGCAACTTCATAATCACCTCTTTCAAAACCATTACCTCAAAACATTTAAGAATATTGTAAAGAGTACTGAAATGAAGTGGAGATTTTCCAGTTGGACTCTAGTTTTCCAACGAGACGGGGACAGTTTAATCACCTCAAAGCAGACACCTAACATACAGGCTGGTTCTAGCCAGGCTTTAGGTCTCCCTTGTCTGACAGGATGTTTGAGTAATTAAATTATATCTTGAACTTTGTCCCACATCATCTTAATTCCAAATTAAGAACTCCTTACTCCTCATTAAGAACTATATTCATGTTGTCCCAATACAAGTTGGGAAAATTGAACATAGATAAAATGAAACTAGTCAAACACTCAAATTTCTGTTGCTGTCCATAGCCTCAGTTTAACTTTGTATTTGACACAATCAATGATGGTGGCTATAGTTGGAACTGCAAACAAATTTGGAAGCATATGAACTTGGTGTCTAAAATACAGGCAAAAGTGAAGGAAATGGAAACCAGTGTTCTTGATATTCTGCAAGCAACGTACTTGCATTTGACCTAATTTGATGACTGCACAAATGGCGCCTCATGGAGATGGGACATCCACGTTGTCCATATGCAGAGGCCACCATATGCATGGCTGGTAATAGCTAATCACTATCATTGTGTACTCCAGCTCTAGATTATGTGACAAAAATAAAAGGCATCTTGGAATAAATGGGACAGAATTGCATTTCCATTTGATAATTCAAACAAAAAAAAACAAAGTCATTGCCTTGTAAACACAGCAAGGCCTTTGGAAAGTTGGCAACATCTTTGTAGGTGCAAACATACAAGATAAAAGTGACCCTGGACCATCCCTTAATATCTTTCCTCATGCTGTGATTAGAGGTTTTCAAGCAACCAAATAGTGTTAGTAGGTTAGCAAATGACATTTTCTTTCTGATCTATGGACGATACCTGTTGCAATTCTTTTTCAAAAGCATTAATTATCCCATTAGAACAAGACACTTTCACCTTACAGATATGGATACAATCGGTTAGGTGGATTAAATTTCTACTGTTTAACTTTGCCATATCATCCTCTTCTTGTTAGACCAGGAAATCTCACCCAAAAACTGGATGGGTGGAGGATTGCCAAATTACAAAGGGGAGACTAATGCACGAGAATATACACTGGCAGAAAAGCATATGATGTGGCGAAAGCACATAGTATCTTTAGCATGTGTCTGTTTTCTAGAACCTTCAGGATATTGAGCATTAGCCCTCAATGCTGACAAGAAGTAATCTAACAACCTGGAGACAGGATAGGGAGAGAGAGAGAGAGAGAGAGAGAGAGAGAGAGAGAGAGAGAGAGAGAGAGAGAGAGGAAAATAATCTTTGGAGAAAACAGATAGTTCTCTTTCTTATTCTTTCGATCAACATACACCATAGAGGAAGTATCTTTAGCATTGGGTGGATGAATCAATTGATCATCTCTGCAGCATAAAAGTCACCACAGTTTTTAGCATTTACTTTCAGATTCTGAATTTGCTGTTGTGTTGCTTACATTTAGAGGGAATTTGGAAACATGGTGCACTGCAGGAAAAGTTAAATTGTCTCATTGACTTTTAAACAATAACTATTAAATCAAGCACTTAAGCTGACAAAAAAAAAGTTTAAAAGTATAATGACTCAAACACAAAAAGACATATTACAGATCTAGCATTTGTATAGCACAAGAAGAAAATAACTCTTACAGAATAGACATGCAATGACAAGTGATTTAATAAAGTTAATTTGTGGCTGCAAGCATTAGGAATTTTTTAAAATGAAGGTAATGTTATGTTTATGTTTGTTACATGACTATAATACCATATTCCAATTTATGTTTTGATCCCAGACTGCCAACTGTGTTGTCAGCATGGATGAACTGGAAAAAAGGGTCTGTTTCCGTACTGTATGACTCAATGTCACAATTTGGTTAGAGACAAAATAACCTTTCTTTCATAAAGTAGGCAGAGAGAGACCCAGGGAACTCAAAAGATGATGATTCCATGATTCTAACAAATAATAATACTTCATGACACAAGTTAGAACACAGTCATATAACCTACAATAAAATATACATTTTATTTTTGAACACAGAATTAAGATGTGATCAGCATGGGTAATATAGAGTTATTGAGCATCCCACAGTGCACAAATAGGTAATTCAATAAAGTCTAATGCCATACATTTATTGATAACTACCCCAAACATTAATGACATGGTGGGTTATCAAGTCTCACTGAGCTTCACAAGCAATGACAATTCCTCTTCAGCAGTCAAAGTGTGGCAGTGGAAAAGCACAACAGGTCAGGCACCAATCTGAGGAGCAGGAGAATTGCTGTTTCGAACATAAACCCTTTAGCAGGAATGTTGGGGGGGGGGGGGGGGGGGGGGGGGTGGTTGGGGCTAGGGGGAAGTTAACTGGGAAGATGGTAGGTGGGGGCAGTGATTGGTCAGAGCGGATAGGTGGAAAGGAAGATGGACAGGTAGGATAGTTCAAGAGGGTGGTGCTGAGTTGGAGGGTTGGATCTGGGGAAAAAGTGGGTGGAAGGGAGATGAGGAAACTGGTGAAATCGACATCGATGCAGTGAGAGTGGAAGATCCCAAGGCAGAGGATGAGGCATTCTTCCGGGCGTCAGGTGGTTTGGATTTGGCAGTGGAGGCGGCGCAGGACTTACATTTCCTTGGCGGAGTAGGAGGGGGGAGTTGAAGTGGTTGGTGTTTCCCAGAATTGTTCCCTGAAATGTTCCACAAGTTGGTGTCCTGCCTCTCCAACGTGGAGGATCACTTTTGGTAGACTAGCCTGGAGACTCCATCTCAAGAGCTGCTTTGTCATGGGCTGTCTCAACAATTGTTCCTTCTTTAGTCAATCACCCCCTGGCCTATATTCACCCTTCCCTGGACTCCAAATTTGTATTTAACCATGGCCACAAGATCAGGTTTTTCACTGACAGCTAACTTTACCAAGTTAAAATCTACCCAAATTTCCACTAAACTCTCTAATTTTGCTCAGTGTCTAGATTAGAGCGGTGCTGGATAAGCACAGCAGGTCAGACAGCATCCGAGGAGCAGGAAAATCGACGTTTCGGGCAAAAGCCCTTCATCAGGAATTTTGCTCAGTTGCATCAAACAAATCCTTCTAGCAGCTTTTCAAATGCACCAAAGTATTAATGATTAAAGGCTTCTCCTAAACCTTGTGGGTTCTCCCCTGTATGAACTAACTTTCAGGATCTCAGTCCCACAGGACATCAACTCTTACCTGCCTATTCATCCCTACAACTAACTCAGGAAGAATTCTAACAGCAGAGTCACAACTGTTCTGGACTCCTTCACCACCGGATAGCTGAAGATAAGCCTTCCCACCATGACACTGACTTTTGTTCCATCTCTTCTGTCTCACCCTGTAAAAGTGGAAATTCCAGTTCTAGAGTTTGCTATTAACAACATTTCAGCTTATGCAAATAAAAGCAACCTATTTTACATTTGTTTATGGGAGAACAGATTATGAATGTGCTCATGTTACTTTTGTTGAGTTTGTTTTTGTCTAACCAGTCAGTTTTACACCTTACAATAGTCTTGTGGTAGGCAAATTATTGGAGAGGATTCAGAGAGATAGGATTTAATGATAACTTGGAAAACCATTGTTTGATTAGAGACAGTCAAGCATGACATTGAGAGGGGCGGGTCATGCCTCACAAGCCTTATTTAATTCTTTGAGAACGTGACAAAATACATTTGAAGGTAGAGCAGTGAATGTGGTGTACATGGATTTTAACAAGGTGTTTGATAAGCCCATGGCAGGCTCGTTCAGAAAGTGAGGAGGCATGAGACAAAGGGAAATTTGGCTGTGGGGATACAGAATTTGCTGGCCCATAGAAGATGGAGGATGGTAGTTGATGGAAAGTATTCAGCCTGGAGCTCTGTGACCAGTGGTGTTCTGCAGAGATCGGTTCTGGGACCTCTGCTCTTATAAATGACTTGGATGAGGAAGTGAAAGGGTGGGTTGGTAAGTTTGCCAATGACACGAAGGTTGGTGGAGAGCTGTTGTAGGTTGCAACAGGACATTGACAGGATGCAGAACTGGGCTGATAAGTGACAGGTGGAGTTCAACCTGGAAAAGTGTAATTTATTTTGGAAGATCAAAGTTGAATGCAGAATACAGGGTTAAAGACAGGATTCTTGGCAGTGTGGAGGAACAGGAGGAATCTTGGGATCCATGTCCATAGACCCCTCAAAGTTACTACCCAGGTTGTTAAGGCGTGTGGTGTGTTGGCTTTCATTAGCAGGGGAACTGCAAGATTAAGCTGCAGCTCTATAGAGCCCTGGTTAGACCACACTTAGAATACTGTATTCAGTGCTGGTCACCTCATTATAGGAAGGATGTGGAAGCTTTAGAGATGGTGCAGAGGAGGTTTACCAGGATTCTGCCTGCACTGGAGGGTATGCCTTATGAAGAAAGGTTCAGGTAGCTAAGGCTTTTCTCATTGGAGCGAAGAAGGATGAGGGGCGATTTGATAGAAGTGTACAAGATGTTGAAAGGCATAGAATGAATAGTCAGAGACTTTTATCCCCCCAAGGCAAAAATGGTTATCACAACAGGGCATAATTTTGAGGTGATTGGAGGAAGGTTTAGGGAGATGTCAGAGGTAGGTTCTTTACGCAGAGTGGTGGGTGTGTGGAATGCACTGCCTGCGGTGTTAGTAGAGGCAGATACGTTAGGGATATTTAAGCGATTCTTGGATAGGCACCCACTGCATCCACCTGGACACCCCGCGCTGGCCTATTACCTGCCCGCGACCTCCTCATTTCCAACTGCCGCCGGGACATTAACCGCCTCAACCTGTCTACCCCCCTCCCCCACTCCAACCGCTCACCCTCACAACGCGCAGCCCTCCAGTCCCTCTGCTCCAAACCCAACCTCACCATCAAGCCAACAGATAAAGGGGGCACAGTGGTAGTCTGGCGCACTGACCTCTACACCGCTGAAGCCAAACGCCAACCTCTTCCTACTGCTCACTTAACCATGACCACACCCCTCATCACCAAACCATCATCTCCCAGACCAGACAGAACCTCATCACCTCAGGAGACCTCCCACTCACAGCTTCCAACCTCATAGTCCAGGAACCCCGAACGGCCCGGTTCTACCTCCTTCCCAAGATCCACAAGCCTGACCACCCTGGCCGACCCATTGTCTCAGCATGCTCCTGTCCCACTGAACTCATCTCTACCTACCTCGATACTGTCCTATCCCCCCTAGTCCAGGAACTCCTCACATACATTCGAGACACCACCCACGCACTCCACCTCCTCCAAGACCTCCATTTCCCCGGCCCCCTACGCCTCATCTTCACCATGGATATCCAATCCCTCTACACCTTCGTCCACCATAACCAGGGCCTCCAAGCCCTCCATTTTTTCCTCTCCAGATGTCCTCAACAGTACCCTTCCACTGACACTCTCATTCGTTTGGCCAAACTGGTCCCCACCCTTAACAATTTCTCCTTCGAATCCTCCCATTTCCTCCAGACCAAAGGGGTAGCCATGGCCACCCGTATGGGCCCCAGCTATGCCTGTCTCTTTGTTGGCTACGTAGAACAGTTGATCTTCCGTAATTACACTGGCACCACTCCCCACCTCTTCCTCCGCTACATTGATGATTGCATTGGCGCCACCTCGTACTCCCGCGAGGAGGTTGAGCAATTCATCAACTTCACCAACACATTCCACCCTGACCTTAAATTTACCTGGACCATCTCTGACACCTCCCTCCCCTTCCTGGACCTCTCCATCTCCATTAATGATGACCAACTTGACACTGACATTTTTTACAAACCCACTGACTCCCACAGCTACCTGGATTACACCTCTTCCCACCCTACCTCTTGCAAAAATGCCATCCCATATTCCCAATTCCTCTGTATCTGCTCCCAGGAGGACCAGTTCCACCACAGAACACACCAGATGATCTCCTTCTTTAGAGACCGCAATTTCCCTTCCCAGGTGGTTAAAGATGCCCTCCAAAGCATCTCGTCCACATCCCGCACCTCTGCCCTCAGACCCCACCCCTCCAGCCGTAACGAGGACAGAACGCCCCATTGCTCACCTTCCACCCTCCCAACCTTCAAATAAACCAAATCATCCGCCGACATTTCCACCACCTCCAAACAGAATCCACCACCAGGGATATATTTCCCTCCCAACCCCTTTCCATCTTCCGCAAAGACCGTTCCCTCCGTGACTACCTGGTCAGGTCCACGCCCCCGTACAACCCACCGTCCCATCCTGGCACCTTCCCCTGCCACTGCAGGAACTGTAAAACCTGCGTCCACACCTCCTCCCTCACCTCTATCCAAGGCCCTAAAGGAGCCTTCCACATCCAAAGTTTTACTTGCACATCCACCAATATCATTTATTGTATCCGTTGCTCCCGATGCGGTCTCCTCTACATTGGGGAGACTGGACGCCTCCGAGCAGACCGCTTTAGGGAACATCTCCAGGACACCAGCACCAATCAACTACACCGCCCCGTGGCCCAACATTTCAACTCCCCCTCCCACTCTGCCGAGGGCATGGAGGTCCTGGGCCTCCTTCACCGCCGCTCCCTCACCACCAGACGCCTGGAGGAAGAATGCCTCATCTACTGCCTTGGAACACTTCAACCCCAGGGCATCAATGTGGACTTCAAACAGCTTCCTCATTTCCCCTTCCCCCACCTCACCCTAGTTCTAACCTTCCAGCTCAGCACTGTCCCCATGACTTGTCCTACCTGCCTATCTCCTTTTCCACCTATCCACTCCACCCTCTCCTCCCTGACCTATCACCTTCATCCCCTCCCCCACTCACCTATTGTACTCTATGCTACTTTCTCCCCACCCCCACCCTCTTCTAGCTTATCTCTCCACGCTTCTGCCTTTATTCCTGATGAAGGGCTTTTGCCTGAAACATCGATTTTGCTGCTCCTCGGATGCTGCCTGAACTGCTGTGCTCTTCCAGCACCACTAATCCAGAATCTGGTTTCCAGCATCTGCAGTCATTGTACTATCATCTCATGTAGTAAAAACAATGAAGGGTATTGAGGTTATTTTGATCTCAGTAGGATAAAAGGTCAACACAACATCAAGAGCTGAAGCGCCTGTACTGTGCTGTACTGTTCTAATTATGTTACACACAGTTCTTACCCATTTTGTTTGTATGGTGAAATGCAGAAAAAGTGCATCTCAAGATAATGAAATAAGGCATCATGGGCTTCCAAGTAAAAGTCTCTTTCAAAAAATTCTGAGCTATAAAATCTATCCGATGCAGCATCTAGATATAGAAAATATTCAGATTCTGGACAAACAAGATATATAAGTATAAATGTGTTTAAATAAAGGAACAGGCCAACTAGATTCTTGAGAGCATCTTCCATCATTCAAGAAAATAATATTGATTTGGGCTTTAACTCCATTTTCCCAAGATGAACTTGTCTATCAAAAAGAAATCAATCTTGAAAGTCCAGTTATCCCAGTATCTGCAACATTCCAGGGTAGAATAGGAGCAGTAGAAATTTGACTGGAAGATTCACCCAACTGTGGGTAGGAGCAGGAATTACAGAGTAGGCTGCCTGAACTGCTGTGCTCTTCCAGCATCACTAATCCAGAATCTGGCTTCCAGCATCTGCAGTCATTGTTTTTACCCTGTACTAGAAGTTAATTCAGTTCAGAGCAACCAGTCACCACAGCAAATGTGTATTTCTAATCAGGGATTTTCCAAGTTAGGAGAGCTAATATAGAATTTATTACAATGAAAAAGGTTTGGGCTCTCAGAATTGGTAAAATTTTATGCCTGCAGATTCAAAAAGGAATCATAATATTGTCTCCACTGTCCATGGAAATTAAACTGGATAATGGGGGCAAGGAACCAAATTTTGGAATTTGGTAGAACAAAGAAACTAGATCAAAGGGAAAAGTATTCAGTTCCTGTTAGTTAATCCCGTTTCATTGGTTATCATTAGTTAGTCCTATTTCATTGAACAGGACCAGATCAAGGATAGTTTGCTCTCTGGTGAATAATAGGGTGGTTATGATCGGGAATTTTAACCTTCCAAACAGACCAGGACTGCCATTATATTAAGGGTTTAGATGGAGAGGAATTTAAGTGGAAAAGAACCTTCTCGGCAAAAAAAGAGATACAAACATTTAGAAGCTGTTTGTGATTTGATGGTTGGATAAAATGAAAATATTAGCTGCCTCCAATTCAAAAACAGATGAGTTTTTTTTACACTATAGTTTGAAGCACTGAATTGATGTTTTCTTAATTACATTGGCTGTTTTCACAAGGATACCTGTTCTCAATTCAATATTAGATCACTGCTCCACAGGACAACTTGAGTAGTTACCTCAATATTTTGAGAGCTTGCAACTGTAAAAGATAGCAAGAGAATGCGAGTGCGCATAAGAGAGTGCAAGTGTGCATAAGAGAGTGCAAGTGTGTACACGTGTTTGGGATTATCCAGTATCACACAAGCTGCAGGATCAGAGGTGCCCTGATTAAAATTAAAAATGATATCATAGCAAATTTATAAGTGAGTATTGCTGTTCAGAATTTGAAAAACTAGTTGACTAAACCTGTTAAAATTTGAAGTTTAAGTTACAAATGAGTGTCATCTTTTAGTTTTCAGTTAAGCAGGAGAGTACATTGTATCAGCGTATATAAAGCATATAACTGTATTTAAGTGTGTGGAGGTAATGGGGAAAGAGTGCATTACAGATTGATAAAAATGATTCCAGGAATGAGAAATTTCTTCTATGAAGGCAGATTAGAGAAGTGTTCCCTTTTTATTCTTATAAACGGCAAGGCAGAGAAAAGGCACTTGATGGAGGTATTCAAAATCACGAGGAATCTTGAACAGAATAGGTAGCGAGAAACTCAGGGGCAGCAGTAGGCACACATTCAAAAGTCCTAGTAAAAGCAAAAAAAAAGTGATGCAGGAGGAAATGTTTTCCACACAGCAAGTGGTTAAGTTCTGGAATGGACTGCCTCAGCGTATGGTGGGAGCAGGTTCAACTGAAGCACCCAAAATGGAAATGGATTGTAACCTGTTAAAAGAAGTGTGTGCAGGGTTACGGAGACAAGACAGGAGAATAGCAGCTTATTGAGCCTGTTCAAACATGGAGGGTAACTAGCCTCCTCTGTGTAGCAAAACTATTGTGAGAAGAGATCAAATTCTGATACCTTTAACTGAACCAACTGAAACTTATAACTCTGTTCCAGATTCTGAGAGAATAATACCACAAAATGTGTACAGATAGGTAATGACTAACTATCAGCCATTAGAGATGAAAAGGAATATCCACTTATATCTTCTCTAAATTAGAAGCTACTTAACTTATCTTGCTCTTAAACATTTCTATAGTATGTGTTCTGATCTCTCATATTTAACTGGTTAAATTGTATGCAAAAATCAATGATTTACAAATAAATAATGAAATCATGAGATAAAGTATATGCAAATAAGCCCAAAGCAAAGTCTGTCTTGAAACTATGTCTTAAATTTTGATTGAAGTTCAAATTTCATCATTGATAAAAAGCACTTCGCTAGCTCTGAAATGAAAGTGAAATATTTCAGATATTAGAAATCTAAAATGAAATAAAGTAGTTTTGGAGAAGTTCAGGAGGTTTGGTAGTATCTGTGGATAGTGAAATAGAGTACATGTTTTGAATCCAATAACTTCTTTGGAACTGTTCCGAAGAGTCAATGGACTTAAAACATTAACTCTTATTCTCTCTCTACAAAAGCTGTCAGACTGCAGTTTTTCTAGCACCTTCTGTTCGCTTTTTTTTAGCATTAGTTTTATTCTCTTCACTTCTAATAGCACCCTACAAATGTGAGCAAGCTCTGGGATGCTACTTACTTGTACCAAGTTTAACGAAGTTCTCACTCAAATTCACTCACATTTTTCAACAGAGATCACTGCTATCATAAAGTAGGATTGACTCCTAATTTTCTCCATGCATATCCAAAAGCATCAAGACTAGCTTTTATGTCTTAAAGGCAACATTAAGCCATTTAATGTACTGTAGTATAAAGTAGCCCTTAAAAATTGCTTTGGAATGACTAAAACTTGATTAGAGAGAAGGTCACTATTCGAGTACAATGCCAAAACGTTGTTACATTGATGGTCTTATGCAGAAGTAGAAAAATTTCTAATAACCACATAAATCAAAGGCAACTTGCGTCAGTGACTGAAATTTAGGACTGGAATAATCAAGTTAGTTGGGAGGAAAATCTGATTACACAGCAATTATAAGATCAGAAAGGATTTATTAAATCAAGCAAACAATTAATCCACTGAAAGGCTTATATTTTTAAAAAGGGCCAATGCTCATTTATGCTGAAACTGGACAGATTTAGTTGCTGGAATGACAAAACTTACATTCACCGTCACTACAGTTATAAAACTGATTAACTGCTGACTTCTGCATATGTGCCATTAAATGCAGAAATTATCTGTGATACCCTGTTCCTCCATAGGGTGTACTGTAAAAGTCCTAACAGATGAAAATGCAAGTGATTTTTGAAATATTATGAATTTCAATTTTACACCATTCATCTCCAGCGGAGTGGGGGGGGTTGGGGATAGGCAGAAAGTTTACGCCTTTCAAAATCTGTTACACCTTAGTTAACAAAATGCACCAAAAAAAATGTAAAATTACTGCAGAATCCAGCAATTGCAGTAATTTGCTCCTAAGTTACTCACTACTTAGTTATTGTTCTGATATTCTTCACGACAATTGGCTGCTTACCTGTTTTGATGATATCACTGTTGGTGGATGCCAATTATTCTCTTGAGGTGGTGTTCGAAAGAATGAAATTAACATAGAAAAGATTAAAAAATCCTTGCTGCAGCAGCTTTCCCCACTACCCCCTTCCCAAGTCAGTAGCAAGCTTTGTTACTTCATCACTGGCCACAAAATCCAGGTCATTGTCTTCATTAACAGTCATGATTTGGAGATGCTGGTGTTGGACTGGGGTGTACGAAATTAAAAATTACACAACAACAGGTTATAGTCCAACAGGTTAAATTGGAAGCACTAGCTTTCGGAGCACTGCTCCTTCTACCTGACAACTATCTAATGAAGGAGCAGCACTCTGAAAGTTAGTGCTTCCAAACAAAACCTGTTGAACTATAACCTTTGGTGTGTGATTGTTAATTTCATTAACAGTGTTGACCTAAATTTAAACTGTGCACTCCTGAAGTGTTGAAGAAGCAAAAAACAATGGGCTTGTTATTCAGATGCTAACGGTATAAGTCCTAAAGCAGGACAATTTTGTTACAAACCAACATAGGTCCAAATGATTCTCGTTCATGATTCAAAGCACCAAAAGGAGGGCTTCTAGTGACTCATGAAAGATTCATAAATCTACTGCAGTTTATTCATGGAAGAACATCTCCTTCAACCCAATGAACAGCCAGCTTAACACTGAAAATATGCAAGGGTAATAGTCTCTTCTGAAGTTTGGAGAGTTTGAAATGGTATGAATTTCCATTGAAAGGTTCTGTTCATTTCCTCAGCAGCTCAGTGAAGTTAGCATGTTAAAGAATATGAGATAGAGAGTTGTGTACTGACATGTATAGAAACTGGTTGGCAGACAGGAAACAAAGAGCAGCAGTAAATGAGTCATTTTCCAAGAGGCAGCCAGTGACAAGTAAGGTATTGTAGGGGTCAATGCTTTGACTGCAGGACTGAACTATTGCAGGAAGGGGCTCATGATGACCAGACAGTCCACAACTGGGGTCACAGTCTAAGGACATGTGGTAGGCCATTTACAACCATTTAGAGGAGAAATTTCTTCGCCTAGAGAGTGGTGAGCCTGAGCAATTCTCTGCCACAGAAAGCAACTGAGGAAGCCAAAACATTGAATGTTTTGAAGAAGGAATTAGGTATCATTCTTAGAGCTAAAAGGGATGCCCCCCCCCCCACCCCACCCCACCAAAACAAAAGGTATGGAGAGAAAGGCAGATCAAGCACTAAGGGCTGGATGACCTAACACTGTTTTCTAATTTTGTCAGACAAAACTTTCTTTAATTCAATAAAAAAAGTATTTTATAGCACTTGTAAACTGAAGATTGCTGGTCCTCGGCCACAACCCTGAGGAGATGGTGGTCACGTAGGAGGGGAGTTTTAATGATGATGACTGACCTCCAACAACCAAAACTATCTTGCTTAGTGCTATGCAAGCATCCAGAGGAGAGAGATTCTTCCCCCCACCCCTGCCAAATCCCCATCAATTCACACTGGTTCCTGTTTTGCTAGGACTATTTGATGCTGTACTCAGTCAAATTGAGCCTTGATATCGGGGCAGTCACGCTCATCTCACTTCTGGAATTTTGCTCTTCGTTTCAAGTGCAACAAAAGCTGCAATGAGTTCAGGAGCTAAACCCTGATGGGACCAAAATGGAGTGTCAATGAGCAGTTTATTGCTAACCATGTGCTGCTTGATAGCACTTTTGATAAAATCTATCACTTTACTAATCAAGTGTAAACTGATACAACAATAATTGATGAGTTTGATTTGTCCTGCTGTGTTGTAGAACAAACCTCAGCAATTGTCCACATTGTCAGGTAGTCAGAGTTGTAGTTTTACTCGACCAGTTTGTCTTGGGCCATGGAAGATTCCAGAGCACAAGTCTTCAGTACTATTGCCAGAACAGTATCTTGTTCCATAGCCTTTGCTGTATAATTTCTAGCCTTTTCTCAGTATCATACAGAGTGAATCAAATTGACTGAAGCCTGGCATATGGTGGAATCCTGTGAAACAGGCTGAGATGGATCATCTAGTTGGCACTTCTGGCTGTAGATAGTTACAAATAATTCAGCCTTATCATTCTTGAATGAACAGGAGGAAAAAAAAATCAAGCCAGGTTGCTGCTTTTGCATACTATCTTTCTTGTTGCAAAATACCAAAAGTATATGCTGTTTGATAGTATATCCACAAGAACACTATCAACTCAAAACACCTGCCCCCAGAAAGACACAAAGATAGCAGCAAGTTGAAGACAAAGCTCCACCTGATCTGGAAATTTGAAGCTAGATAATAAATACACCTATGCCAGTGTCACCAACTTCTGAGAAGGAACTTTTAAAGGAAATAACAAAACATGACATATCATTGAGTGAAGACAGGTCAATTCCTTCTGAATTCACACAGGGTCAAACACTACTTTTGTGGCCTTAAAATTGATGATTGCTACTCAGGAATTCCTTCATTGGGAATAAAGTGATTATACATACACACACACAAACCTGGCTGCTCAGGTACAACTCTTAGTGATTGATACTGCCTTCACGGGAGGACTGGAGCTGGGATCTGACCCATGTTTTCATGCTGAGAAAAAAAATGACTTATTACTGAGTGAGTGTGTGGGATCTTCAGAAAATTCTGTATACACTAGCTATTCCCTTATCCAAGATATGGACAAGAAAGGAAAGAGAAGGACAAGGAGAGGAGAGGGCTTTTTTTTTTAAATAAAAGAAAGCTGAAAGTTACACTGCAAAAGCAAATCTTCAAGTAATTCAGAAAATTCCAGACAAGAAACTGCTAAGGTTTATCAAACACATGTGTTTGCATACAATCTGCATTCCCATCAATATCTCTGATGAGAATGGATTACTAAAGATATACAAAACAACTAAATTAGGGTTCTTGTGGCATAGAGGTAGTACCCTCACCAGAGCTGGGGGCTCAGTTTAATTCCAATCTAATCTAAAATTGTGTAATAACATCTTTGAGTAGATTGATTAAAGTACTTAAAACCATAAAGTTATTTAACTGAACTTGAAGTGTCCTTTGGTAATATAATTTAGGGATAGAAACACACCATCTTTTAGCTCAATTAATAAATTGTCAGATGTCACCATTAACATCTTGGTACTTAACTGGCAATTGGAATAAAAGCTAGAACCTCAGTCATTTAACATTTGCATAAATGAACAACATTCTTTCACATTGACTACTCATAATCAGTCCTTGCCTTTCCATATACATGTAAATCCCATCCCTCAGGACTCCCTCCAACAGCTTGCCCATTACTGATGTCAGGCTCACTGGTCTATAGGTCACTGGTTTTTCATTACCACCTTTCTTAAACAGTGGCACCAAGTTAGTCAACCTCCAGTCTTCCAGCATCGCACCCTGTGGCTATCGATGATACAAATATCTCAGTAAGGAGCCCAGCAATCACTTCCCTAGCTTCCCACAGAGTTCTAGGACCTCGGGATTTTTCCACTTTTATGTGTTTGAAGACATCTGACACCACCTCCTTTTGTCATAAGCATGTTTTTTTAAGATGACACTATTTATTTCCCCAGTTCTATATCTCCCTTATCCTTCTCCGTAGTAAATACTGATGCAAATTACTCATTTTATATCTACCCATCTCCTGCGACCCCATACAGAAGCAGCCTTGCTGATCTTTAAGGGGCCCTATTCTCTCCCTAGTTACACTTTTGTCCTTTAATGTATTTGTAGAATCCTTTTGGATTCTCCTTAACCCTAATTGCCAAAGCTATTCCATTTCCTTTTTTTTGCCCTTCTGATTGCCCTCTTAAGTGTACTAAGGATTCAATCTCTGCTGTCTATACTTCCTCCTTTTTCTTAACCAAAACCCGTACTTTCTCTAGTCATCCAGCATTCCCTTATATATACCAGCCTTGCCCTTCACACCAATTGGAACATACTGTCTCTGGACTCTTGTTATCTCATTTTTTAAGGCTTCTCATTTTCCAGCAAACATCCATCCCCAACCAACCTTTGAAAGTTCTTGGCTCACACCATCAAAATTGGCCTTCCTCCAATTTAGAACTTCAACTTTTTGATCCAGTCTATCCTTTTCCATCATTATTTTAAAATTTATAGAATTAGGATTGCTGGCCTCAAAGTGCTCCCCTACTGACACCTGCCCTGCCTTATTTCCCCAAGAGTAGTTCACATTTTGCACCTTTTCTCGTAGGGTACATTTTCTGATTCAGTGTGTGGATACTTCTTGCACACACACAAATTCCTCTCAATCTAAGCCCCTAACCCCACAGCAGTTCCAGTCTATGTTTGTAAAGTTAAAATTTCCTACCATAACCACCCTATCATTCCTACAGTTAGCTGAAACCTCTTTCCAAATTTATTTCTCAATCTCCCACTGACTACTGGGGGATGGGGTCTACAGTGCAATCCCAATAAGATGATCATCCTTTTCTTATTTCTCTGTTCCACTTCCCTGGGCATATTCCCAGGAATATCCTCCCGAACTACAGCCAAAATGTTATCCCTAATCAAAAATGATACTGCCAGTCCTCTCTTGACCACCTTTCTGTCTTTCCGATAGCATTTGTATCCTGGAACATTCCGCTGCCAGTCCTGTCCACTCCTGAGCCATGTCTCTAATTGCTAAGATATTCCAGTCCATGTTCCCAAACATACCCTTAATTCATCTGCCTTACCGGTTTGGTCTGTTGCATTGAAATAAAGGAATTTTAATAGTTTTGATGACATCAAGGAAGCCAGATTAAAGCACAAATGGAAATAGAAAATAATGAAAGCATTGCGGTTTCAGTAAAACTGTTCAGAGATGTTATTTCACACCTCTAGAGCAGGTGGGACTTGAACCCAGGTTTCCTGGTTCTGAGGCAGGGACTCTGTCACTCTGCCACAAGAACTTTTCCCTTTATAATGCTTTAAATATTTTCTAATCAAACTGTTCAGAGATATTTTTACACACCTGGAGCTGGTAGGTCTTGAATCTGCACCCCCACCCCCCCCCCCCACATTACTGCATAACAAAAGCCCCACTATGGTACTTATTTTTATACACAGAAGTGCTCTCACTCACAACTGAACTTTTAAGATCTATCATTCATGGCACTACAATGCTTTTGTTAAAAAAAAATCCCAAAGTACTCTTAATCACAACTAAACCTTTCTTTTTACCCTCATCATCAAATCATTTGTGGTATTCCACTCGCCCAACCCCATCTGTTAACCACCAATAAGTCTCTCCCCCCCCACCCCCACCCTGTTAAGGGCAATGCAGACCAAAGGTGACAGAGCAGGGGAGGGGTCAGTAAAATATTTTACTAAAATCCAGTAAATATTGTGTACCTGTGCTTTCCCTTGCCATGAAGAAAAATTCAAGCTATCCGGTCCTAATGTGAACTTGGGCACTCTTCATTACCTAGTAGCCTGCAATCTTCTCTGTACCATTCTCTACCTTGTCTAGCTACCTACTCATTCTCCCTTATCGCTCGGAGTAGTTGTGCTTTCATTTTGACAAACTGGCTAGTTTCAGTATCGCATTACAATTGAATCTCGATTTGCTTATTTCTCATGTTACCTACTGGAGATTAGGCTCTGATGACCGGCTTACAAAAAAAAAAGCACTTTCATTAACCAAAGACACTCTAATGCTTTAGAAATCCATTAGAAATATTATTATATCTGAGTGCATTCCTGAGATCTAGCCCAATGCATACTAACCATGAATAGAAGGGAATGGAACTAACAAATACACAAAGAAACACAAACGGCAGTTTTAAAAGAAAGAGGAATGGTTGATCAAGACAGAAAAGCTTTCATCACCCACAACACGTTAAACCAAATCACAGATTTTCTGCCTTATTTCAACTATTTATTTGTTATTTATTAAAAGTCTTTTCTCCCGGAAGAGATGGTGTTAAATAGAAATAAGCATTAATTTACATCAATGTCTGTAAAATTATTACATTCGCAACTTTATACTTTTCATGATACAAGTTCAAAACATGCTAATATAGTTTCTCTTGCACCACATATTATCCTTGGTTTAGGAAAGTGAAACAAATCATTTGTTCACCTACCAATACCTGTGTTTCATCAGTGGTTGAGTTTTGGATGTTGAAAATAGAAAGCAAAATAAAATAAAAAGCAAGAAGGAATTCATAGAATTTAGGCAACTAGCCATAACAGAAGGATTCAGTGAAAACAGATGAAGTGGGGTTGAGTCAGGCAAAACTGGAGTCATAAAATAAGCCAATTTTGGTAATGTTACACGTGGTTTGCAAATTATTTAGACTAAACAGGATTGTAGTATCTTGCATCATTTGATGTAGTTTGTGCTATTGACCAGAAAAATGAGATATGTCCAAGGACAAGACAGTTAAACTTATACGGAAGACCAATATTTATTCTGTAATCTTTCCAAAGTCAGCTTAGACAATATTGCTTCACTTATGAACAACATGATAAAACACAACTGCAAGGTCTTCAGTATAATTTTAAAAAGTGCAGCTGATGAACAAAAAAAAAGTCTATTTAATTACCTTCAGAAAATAGTAGTGCAGGAGGGGGAAAGCCGCTGATGAAAATAAATACCTACAATCGAATAGTGGAATTTCCAAGGCAAGTGCAGATAAAAGTTAATCTATTCTACCTAAATTATCCACTCAAATGGATGCAACTGCTTCTTGACTGGTTCAGATTTTGGTTCACAAATCTTATCATGTGGAGGCACTTTCTGTCTTTGTTCCTGAGTTAATGTTTTCTAGCATATACTTCTGCCTCCTTTCCCATAATAGTTTTAACTTGAAACAATCTACAAAGTAATCTTTGCTACACAAGTGGGCATTTTGCTTGCCTTCAAGAAGACTACTCTCCTGTCTGCTTTTATAACGAGTCTGATTTTTTTGCTAATCTTCCTCTTCTTATGACCACTATCAATATTATTCAATTTCCTTAGCACTTAGAGATGCACAGCAAATACCCCTTGGTCCAACTTGTCCATGACAACCAGATATCCAACGCCAATCTCATTCCATTTTTCAGCACTTGGCCTATATCCCTCTAAACCTTTTCCTATTCATACATCCATCCAGATGTCTTTTAAATGTTGTGATTATACCAGCCTCCGCCACTTCCTTTGGCAGCTCATTCCATTCATGCGTCACCTTCTGCATGAAAAAGGTTGCTTCTTGCCTCCCTCACCTTAAACCTATGCCATCTAGTTCTGGATTCCCCCCCGCCAAGGGAAAAGACCTTGTCTATTTACCCTTTCCTTGCCCCTCATGATTTTATAAACCTCTATAAAGATCACCCCTCAGCCTCCAACACTCCAAGGAAAACAGCTCCAGCCTGTTCAGTATGTCCCTATAGCTCAAACCTTCTAACCCTTACAATGTCCTTGTAAACCCTTTCAAGTTTCACAACAGTGTTCCAAGAGGGAGACCAGAATTGCACACAATATTCTAAAAGTGGTTTAACCAATGTCCTTAGCAGCTGTAACTGGACCCGGGTTCAATTCCCGACTCAGGCGACTGACTGTGTGGAGTTTGCACATTCTCCCCGTGTCTGCGTGGGTTTCCTCCGGGTGCTCCGGTTTCCTCCCACAGTCCAAAGATGTGCAGGCCAGGTGAATTGGCCATGCTAAATTACCCGTAGTATTAGGTAAAAGGGATAAATGTAGGGGAATGGGTGGGTTGCGCTTTGGCATGGACGTGCTGGGCCGAAGGGCCTGTTTCCACACTAAGTAATTTAACCTAATCTAAAAAGGACCCCCCAACTCTTATACTCAATACTCTGACCAATAAAGGAAAGCATACCAAACGCCTTCTTCACTATCCTATTTACCTGCAACTCCACATTCAAGAAACTATGAACCTGCACTCCAAGGAGTCTTCATTCAGCAACACTCCCTGGGACCTTACCATTTAAGTATAAAGACCCTGCCTGCTTTGCCTTTCCACCTCACACTTATCTAAAATTCAACTCCACCTGCCACTTCAAATAAAAGTTTAGTAGAAAGTGACATTATTTTAATTTTTCACATCTTCGGTGGTAGCACAGTTCACAGCTTGCTGCTGGCCTTTAGAACAAGAATGTGGATTTGATGGCTTTGCATCTTAAAATGGAATGGTGACATAATATAAACGCCAGATGAAAGCTCCATATTTCTACATCAGAATGATCAGAAAATGAAGAAAGACAGCTACAATTATCTATTTACTTCTGAGTTACTAATGTCTGTTGTACACAGAGTGCTGAGTATCAGTTGAAACACAGTAGATATCCAGCAAGACTTAATTGCTGTCACCCCAATGACCAAAGTCTTTTAAACAACTTTAGATATTTCATATGTCAGTACATACAAACATCCTGTGATTTTGGATAGAGAAACTAGCAAGACCTGTCCAACTCACAAAAAGGCAATGATATTATTACATGTATTCTTTGTGCTCAAGGTAAATGAGTCAGAGCTGAGTAATTACAAATCTCCACTTTTGTTGCATAGTATCAGCAACAATCATGCAATGACTTAATTTTTGACTGACAGCACAAGAAACATTTCTATGAATTAATTTCTTTGATTCAAGTAATCCTAACAAAAAAGTAGAGAATTTGCAGCTTCTTCAGAGCCATTATACTTCAAGTTGTAAACTGAAATGGCTCGATTCTACTGGAACTGGGCTTTGGCAATCTTCAATCTTTTTTTCCCCTAATCTCAGAACAAATGCAAATTTAGTTTTCACTCTAGAATGACTGGCTGAGTCAGCATACTGGAAAAGCACAGGAAATCATTTAGACATACAATCAACAAGTAACTGGGAAGCCAGACTGAAAATGCTAGCAGTCTCTGGATATAACAAAAACTTAATTTAAAGCACACTATCTCAATCAACAGAATTTTAAAGCCCAAATTGAAAACCAAAGGACAATTCCTGATGTAATTTACTGTTTTCATCTTGGTTTCTCAATTTTAAAAAAACGCTGTTCGGTCCAGTAGCCAGCTTTACATTACTGGAATCAACATAGAGTCAAGGCCACGTCATATTTATCCCAAAATAATGGGAGACACTTGTCATTCGGCATTGGTGATGAGTGGAGCAATTGTTGTAGAAAATGTGCATACTTCACTGCATCATCCTCATTTTAATCTGCACAAATTTTTATATTTAAAAAAAAATCAAACTTTAATGCAAGCTTTTGTGATACATTTGCCATGGTTTTCACTGGTGCAGATCATAACCATATTTTTCCCTTCAATCCTTCCCCCTCCAGTTATGTTTCTAAAACTGGAAACGTTTCATATTCAAAAACTTTGGTGTTGGAAGAGCACAGTCAAAGCTTCGAACATAAGCCCTTCTAATGAAGAGCTCAGAGCGTCGACTTGCCTGCTCCATGGATGCTGCCTGACCTGCTGTGCTTTTCCGATGCCACACTTTTCGACTCTGATGCTCCAGCATCTGCAGTCAGCATTTTCTCCAGCATAAAAAAAAGTTACTAATTAAAAGTTCTACTCAAATAAAACTTAGAATTCTTACTTTACAGGAAACTGACTGGATTGTGAAAGGAAATAGGTGTGTGAAGTTAATGTAATAAATGCTCAGGCAAGCCTACTTTTCCACCTACAAAATAATTCAGCGTGGCTCTCAAAAATTAATGACTAAGTGACCTGAAATTTTAACAACAACATAATGATCCACAGAATAAAAACTGACAAATGCCACATCCCCAAAATTCCCAGTGACATTAAAGTCTTTCAGATATTTAGACCTCTATCAGGAACAAATAGTATTTTTTCTTTCTATCTTTTCAACATTCATTTGACAAACGTTAGACAAAACATTTGCATTTATAGAAATATTCATATTCAAAAGACAGTTACTCTGACCAAGGGAAGATAACTAGGAGACAAGAGAATCATTTTACGTTTGGAAATACATACAAACAATAGATCAATCAGCAGCTGTGCACCATGGCAGATTTCAAATCCTCAATCCATTTTCTTGCATCATCTTCAGAATCTTAGATTTTTGAATACGAAGGAAAACAATCAATCAATCAATCTCAGATTTGAATATACTTAGCAACCAGCCATTAAATAGCTCTCTACAGTCGAATTTCAAAAGATTAACAATACTTTGAAGAAATTTCTTCTTAAAAGTAATCCTTAGTGATCAAGTCTCTACCTAGACTACAATCTGGAAACCTAACCGGGGAAAGGTCTTCCGAACATCTACCTTGACTCACATTAAGAATTTAAAAATGTGTTGCTGGAAAAGCGCAGCAGGTCAGACAGCATCAAAGGAGCAGGAGAATCGATGTTTCGGGCATAAGCCCTTCTTCAGAAATCATTCCTGAAGAAGGGATTATGCCCGAAACGTCGATTCTCCTGCTCCTTTGATGCTGTCTGACCTACTGCGCTTTCCCAGCAACACATTTTTAAGCTCTGATCTCCAGCATCTGCAGTCCTCACTTTTTCCACACATTAAGAATTTTCTACTTTTCAAAGACATCACCTCAAATTCTAACCTCATTACTATTGGCTTAAGTTACTCATAGGACAATTCCCTCATCATAGGAATAATTTCATTAAATCTCCATTGCACTCCCTTCATGGCAATTATACCCATCCTTAGGTAAAGAGACCAAAACTCTCACTATATTGTTCCATCCTTGCAAGAGCTGAAAACGTTCGACAGCAGTCTGGACAGAATTTTTGGTTATTAAAATGACAAGTAACATAGACAGCCAATAACCCACCTCGCTTGTCACTCAATGGATTTCGATTGCTGAATCCTCCACCAACGTACTTAAGAGGTGGGGTTACGATCGACTAGAAACAGCTGCATCAAGGCATCAAGGACAGGTCAGAGTTTGTACAACTACAAGATAAAAATCAGGATTGCAATGGAAAACTCTCTACTTGCCTGAATGAGAACAGTTCCAACAACAAAAAAAACCTAAGAAGCTAGATACTATTGAGGGCAAAGCAACCAGCTTGATCATGCCCCATTCAGAACCACCATCTTCCGTATTCACTTTTTCCACCACCATAGTGACAACATTTAATATCACCTAGATGACACACTGCAGCAATGTGCAAAGCTTCTTTGACACTAAACACACATCTTCTGTCCCCTAGAAGGACAAGGTGTAGGAACACCACTACTTGTAAGTTACTCTCCAAACCACACACCATCATGACTTGAAAGTAGATTGGCATTTCTTCACCAAGTAGTCAAAAAGCCGAAGGCCCCTATCTCAACAGCCCAATGGGATGTCCCTAAACCAGATACATTTCAGCAGTTCACCACTACTTTCCTCGTAGCGGTTAGATATTGAACGCAAAACTCACCCCAAGAACAAATAAAATGTTCAACATTTTCTTAGTGGCATTGGGCAAAGCAGGAATATCTGGAGAATACTTTATTGCTTTCAAATATTGCCGTGAGACAGTTAACACCCAGTTTAAAAAGCAGTTAGGACCCAAGATTCAAACCATGTCTGAAAGAGGATCCCTACAATAAACCAACATTCCCAGTACTACGTATACATAAATTTAAATCTAAATGCTAGAAGCAGGATTTTAACCCAAAACGCTCTGCATTAGGCGAGTGTTTCCAATGGGCCAGTCAACGTATCCATTTTCTATTTTAAAATAGATAAAATTGTTAAATACAATTGCGTGATTACAAAACAGGTTTAGAGTACAGTTAGATATGAAATAGTTTCGCTTTACGTTTCAGTGAACAATCCAACTTTATGCACAGCTGACGTACAGTTTAGAAAGAGTTATTGTGAACGAAGTTAATACATTATCCTTTACGCTTTTAGGAGGAACTGCTGTTTGTTTAACGTGTCGCTTTAATTTTAATGTAGATCGCTTGTATAAACCATTTGTGGACACTTCGATATTAAAGACACAACTTGTATGTATAAAATGTACCTTTAGTTTGCAGTTAAAAACGCATGTTCACATTTTCTCGCTCCTATAATCAAATAAACCTCCTACAAGTGTGCTCACCTGCTGTGAGCTGCCTAACATTCCTATTTCCATGAACAAACATGCAGGTCTTAAACTCACCAAAACAAACCTCGTCAGAAAAGATCTAACGCAAACAACACGTCAAAAAATGTTCAAATGGTTCCCGATCTGAAGATATTTTTCTGATTTCTCAAGCTAAATACTTTACCTTCACAAAGCCAGCTGACAACAGACGTTCTACAGTGAATTAATCAACAAACCCTTACAACGTCAAGTTCGAGTACTCTCGGACTACCCAGATCTCCAGTCTCCACCCTACAGACTCATGAACACACTGCATTCCTGAAACACTCACGCCCAAACTGGGCGGGATCGCATGCAAACAAAGAAATGCAATCTCACATGGATTTTCCGCTCGACTCCGGAATCCTAAACAAACCCAGTTAAATAAACAGTTCTAAACCCGCGAGAAAGAGTTTATGCGATCTATGTGTAATTGAATACTTTTTTCTAATCGTATTGTGTCCTTTTGTATACGTTCATTTAAGTTTTGATTTACAAGTTGTTTAACAGACGATACACGAAAGCTGATACCATGTGATCCCTTTTTTGCTTCCAATGACTATAAATGATCAATTCAGAACAATTTGCTTTACCTTTTCCAAGAGTAATAACCAAATACTGAAAAATAATAGTTATCTGCCAGTGTGCCCATTCTATTCTATATTTGGTATATAATAAAAGCATTGAAAATATGTAGACAGGGCTCTTCCAATGGTTAAAGGGAATATGCTGCAGATGCTGGAAATCTGAAACAGAGTAAATGCAATTTTAGAGAAGATTTGTCGCTCAGGCTGTGGTTCAGATTGGAAGTTTGCTCACTGAGCTGGTATATTTATTCTCAGATGTTTCATCATTATGCTAGGTAACATCATCAGTGAGCTTCCGGTAAAGTGCTGGTGTTCTGCCCCGCTTGCTATTTGCATCTTGATCTGTTGTGGTGGGTGATATCACTTCCAGCTCTTTTTCTGAAAGGTTGGTAAATGAGTGAATGGAATTCTGGTTTGAATGCCAGGCCTTTAGGAATGCCCGTGCATGTCTTTGTTTAGCCAGTCCCAGGATGGATGTATTGTCCCAGTCAAACTGGTGTCTGTCTTCATCTGTGTGTAAAAGTACTAGTGACAGTTGGTCATGTCCTTTGGTGGCTAGTTGGTACTCATGCATCCTGGTGGTTAGTTTCCTGCTCGTCTGTCCAATGTAATATTTTTTGCAGTCCTCGCAGAGTATTTTGTTTGACGTTCGTTCTGCTGGTTGTTGGTACAGGGTCCTTCAGATTCATCAGGAATTGTTTCCGTGTGATGAATACTGTCTACAATACCACCTAACTGTATCAACAGCAAATTTTGATAGATGACTTTCTGTGCCATGAGCCAAGTTGTTACTAAATAATGTGAATAACTGAGACATTGATACAGATTCTTGTCAGACACCACTGATCACATGCTGCCAATTTAATTACCTACCCATTATCCCTACTTTCAGTCGTCTGCCACAAAACTAATTTCCCAGCCATGTCAGTAATTTCTCATCAATTCTGTGGGAATCCACCTTAGTTAACAGTCTCTTACGTGGAACTTTATTAAATGCCTTTTGGAAGCCTGAACAACATGCAACAACATTCCCCAGCCCTCTGCTTTAGCTTACTTTTCAAAACCAAATCAATGAGGTTTGTGAGGCATGACCTACCTGTCATGAATCTATGCTGGCTTCCAATGAAAGTATATTTCTCCTGAAGTAAGATGACTAAATCTATGCACAGTCTTGATGGAGCAACCTGACTGATACCCTGTGTAGTTGGATCAAGACCTTTCTACTCTATACTCCCTCGGTAAAAACAATGACTGCAAATGCTGGAAACCAGAGTCTAGATTAGAGTGGTGCTGGAAAAGCACAACAGTTCAGGCAGCATCCAAGGAGCAGGAAAATCGATATTTCAGGCAAAAGCCCCTCATCAGGAATACAGCTTTTGCTCAAAACATCGATTTTACTGTTCCTCAAATGCTGCCTGAACCTCTACACTCCCTCGACCTAGCAATAAAGAGTCACAGAGTCATAGAGATATACAGCTTGGAAACAGACCATTCAGTCCAACTAATCCATGCTGACCAGATATCTTAACCTAATCTAGTTCCACTTGCCAGCACTTGGCCCATATCCCTCTAAATCCTTCCTATTCATATACCACCCAGATGCCCTTTTAAATGCTGTAGTTGTACCAAACTCCACCACTTCCTCTGGCAGCTCATTCCATACACACACCACCTTCTGTGTGAAAACGTTGGCCTTTAGGCCCTTTTTATATCTTTCCCCCCTCACCCCAAACCTATGCTGTCTAGTTTTGGACTCCCCAGCCCAGGGAAAAGACCTTGTCAGTTTATGCTATATTTGCCCTTCTATAAGGTTACCCCCATCCACTGACGCTCCAGGGAAAACAGCCCCAGCCTATTCAGCCTCTCCCATTAGCTCAAATCCTCCAACCCTGGCAACATCCTTGTAAATCCTTTCTGAACCCTCTCAAATTTCACAACATCCTTCCAGGAAGGAAACCAGAGTTGCATATACTACTAGGCAACCTTGATTATCCAAACAATGTGGGTGGGAAGTATTTTTATCAGATAACTGATCGTTTGGATAACTGATCAGACCCCCTTCGCCCCTGCCACCACCCCCCCACAAAAAGGTGCCTACTCCCTTCAGCACATCACTCGCACATTCACACCAGGGCCTCTGTTCATTTGCAGGCTGTTGGCAGCGGTTTAAAGATCAGGCTCTCTGTCGGGGCCTGGAGTCAATCGGTGGTTGGTGGCTTGCGGACAAGTTGCATTGCGAGGAAGGGCAAGAAGGACAAACTGTTCCTGAGGTCCCCAACCCACCACAACCATGGGCCGGCCAGGCTGTCATTGCTTAGGCCAGTGTGGCCCCAGTCACCACAATGCCTTGCAGACATCCTCTCTTGATCTCTCCGCCATGTCCTCTCGCAATCTCTCCTCCCCAGTCGGTGAGCAAACAGTGTGTCCCATGGGACTTTGAGTTTTTTTTGGATAACCTGAAATTAGGAGAATTGATATTCGGATAATCAAGGTTGCACTGTATTCCAAAAGGACCGCTGCACTGGGTTTGACATGTATGCTCAAACCGTCAGGAAATATATAAATACCAGATTCATCAGCTGCACCCACAAGATAGAGCAAACACCACAATACAATACCATCCATGCTCTCAAAACCAATCACAACATTGTCATCAAACCAGCAGGTAAAGGAGGAGCTGTTGTCATTCAGAATAGAACCAAGGAAGTGGACTGAGAACTGAACAACCAGGAACTACCGGTTGATCTGACCAAAGAGCACACTCATGAACTAAAAACACTGGTCAAGACTTTTGGTCTAGTCCTTCAGAGTTCCCTATGCTCCCTCATCCTTCTTGTGTAGGCAACTTCTACTGCCTTCCGAAGATACACAAAGCCAACACACCAGGATGTCCCATTGTATCAGGCAATGGGACCCTGTGCGAGTACCTCTCTGTCTATGTTGAAGGCATATTGAAGCCCATTGTACAGGAGACCGCCAGCTTCTGTTATGACACTACAGATTTCTTAGAAACACTCAGCACCCAAGGACCAATTGAACCAGGAACATTCCTTGTCACAATGGACATTTCAGACTCTACACCAGTATCCACCACAATGACTCCATTGCAGCAACAGCCTCAGTACTCAACACCAACAACTGCCAATCTCCGAGTACTGTCCTATAACTCATCCACTTTATCCTCAACCACAACGTTTTCACCTTTGACAACCAGTTCTTCATCCAGACATATGGAACAGCCATGGGGACCAAATTTGCACCCCAATTTGCCAACATTTTCATGCACAGATACGAAAAAGACTTTTTTCTGCACAAGACCTCCAACCAACACTATAAACCAGGTATATTGACAACATTTTCTTCCTCTGGATCCATGGCGAGGAGTCACTGAAACAACTACACAGTGATATCAACAAGTTTCATCTCACCATCAAACTCACCGTGGACTACTCTTTAGTATCAGTCTCATTCATGGACACATGCATCTCCATCAAGGATGGGCACCTCAGCACCTCACTCTACTGCAAAGCCACAGATAACCTCACGATGCTACACTTCTCTAGTTTCCACCTTTAAACATATTAAAACAGCCATCCCCTGCAGATAAGCCCTATGCATACGCAGCATCTGTTCAGATGAGGAGGAATGTGATGGACACCTGAACCTGCTCAAGGATGCCCTCATAAGAACTTGGTATGATGCTCAACTCATCAATCGCCAATTACGACGTGCCACAGCAAGAAACCGTAATGACCTCCTCAGGAGACAGACACGGGTTGCAACCGAGAAGATACCCTTTATTGTGCCAGCTCGGTGAACAGAACCACAACAACGAGCACCCGAGCTACAAATCTTCTCCCAAACTTTGTCCAGTACTTCCCAGGAGCCAAGAAACTACACCATGTTCTTCACAGTCTGCAATTCATTATCAATGAGGATGAGCACCTCGCCAAGACCTTCCCCATACCTCCACTTCTCACCTTTAAACAACTGCCAAACCTTAAACAGATCATTGTTTGCAGCAAACTGCCAAGTCTTCAGGACAACATTGACCACAACACTGTACAACCCTGTCACTGCAACCGCTGCAAGACATATCAGAGTGTCAACATAGATAGCACCATTACACATGGGAACACCTCCCACTGTTTATGTGGCAGGTACTCATGTGACTCGGCCAGCGTTGTCTATCTCATACACTGCAGGCAAGGATGTCCTGAGGTATGGTACATTGACGAGACCGCGCAGACGTTATGACAACGGATGAATGGACACCACACAACAATCACCAGCCAAGAGTGTTCTCTCCCAGTCGAGGAACACTTTGGTGGTCAAGGACATTTGGCGTCAGACCTCTGGGTGACCAAATCCAAGGTGGACTTCGAGACAAGCAACGACCAAACGTGGCTGAGCAGAGGCTGATAGCCAATTCGGTACCCATGAGGATGGCCTCAACTGGGACCTTGGGTTCATGTCACACTACAGGTGACCCCACTGCACTATACACTCTCTCACACACACACACGCACACACACACACACACACACTCGTACATACTCGCACCCAAGCTGTCACTCATACGTATACACACACTTCCCCACAACCCCCACAACACACATGCACCCTCTCACAGGCTTATACCCCATCACACATTCACACATACTTTATCAAGCTCACACACATAAACAAATTCTCTCATATGCACTCACCCACACGCATGCATTCACATGCACACACTCACTGTCTCTTCTGCATGCCCGCACATATAATTCTGCAAATACAGATTCACCCCATAACCTTGTATTTTATTTCGCTCAAAAATGCATAACTTACAGTCAATCCATGTAAGATTCTATAAATCCCACTTCAGAAATAGAACCAGTCTGACTCAAGATTGACAAACTCACACCTTTAATGCATTGTCTGAGCTGAGATGGCAACTTTTGCTAGAAAACCTGAAATTATCTTGAGACTATGACTTAAAAGGAGTTCTGGGATTTACATCTTAACGAACTGAAACTAGCAAACCCATTCTAAAAGATGAAAGACGTAATCTACTTTTGTTTAGTATATATCAGCCACATGACACTGTAACGTTTTGCTATAAATTCGGTGTCTTATGGTCCTGCTGCATAACCACCTGATGAAGAAGCAGTGCTTCAAAAGCTAGTGCTTCCAGATAAACCTGTCGGACTATAACCTGTGATTTCTTTAACTTTGTCCACCCCAGTCCAACACCGACTCCTCCAAATTATTCCAAAAGTGGCCTGACCATTGCCCTGTACAGCTGCAACATGACCTCACAATTCCTATATTCAATGCTCTGACCAATAAAGGAAAGAATACTAAATGCCTTCTTCACCATCCTATCTACCTACAAACTCCACTTTCAAGGAACAATGAACCTGCACTCCAAGGTCGCTTTGTTCAGCAACACTCCCCAAGATCTTATCATTCAGTGTATAAGTCCTGCTAAGATTTGCTTTTCCAAAATGCAGCACCTTTAATTTAGGTAAACACAACTCCATCTGCCACACCTCAGCCCATTGGCCCTTCTGATCAAGACCCCATTGTACTCTGAGGTAACCTTTACTGTCCAATACACCTCCAATTTTGGTGTCACCTGCAAACTTACTAATTATACCTCCTATGTTCACATCCAAATCATTTATATTAATGTTGAAAAACAGTGGACCCAGAAATGAACATTGTGGCATACCATTGATCACAGTCTTCCAATCTCTAAAGCAACCCTCCATCACCACCCTCTGTCTTCTACCTTCGAGCCAGTTCTGTATCCAAATGGCTAGTTCTGCCTGTATTCCATGAGATCTAACCTTAGTAACCAGTTTCCCATAAGGAACCTTGTCAAACTCCTTATTGAAGTCCATATAGATCACATCTACCTCTCTGCCCTCATCAATCCTCTTTGTTACTTTTTCAAAAAATTCAATCAGGTTCATGAGACATGATTTCCTACATACAAAGCCATGCTGACTATCCATAATCAGTGCTGTTCGAAATTCAGTTTGACCTCCTAATTTCCTGCAGTACCTGCATGCTGACGTTTGTGATTCCTGTATAAAAGACTCCTATATTCCTTTATACAATGATATGTTATAGTCTCTCTATATTTAAATAATATTCTGCTTTTCTATTTTCTCTGCCAAAGTGAACAACTCACATTTTTCCACATTATACTCCATCTTCCAAATTTTGAACCACTCATTTAACCTATTTATTAATGTTTTTCAAGATGTTTGCATGCTCCTCACAAACTGTTTTCGTACACATTTTTCAGATCATCAGCAACTTTGACTTAAGATAGTCAGTACCTTTACCCAAACCATTAATCCAGATTACAAATAGTTGAAGCCCTAGCACTGATTCTGTGGCATTCTACTAGCTAAGAGGTTGTCATACTAAAAATGACCCATTTATCTCTACTTCCTGTTTCCTGTTAGTTAGCATGGTGAGTACACCTCCAAGAAATTTGACACTATCAGGATAAATCAGGCAACATTATTTGCATCACATCCACAAACATCCATTCCCTCCTCCACCAATGCTCAGCATCAGCAGTGTATACCTTCTGCAAGATGCACAATAGAAATTTACCTAGGCTCCTTTGACATCACCTTCCCAACTGACAACCACTATCATTGAGAAAGACAAGGACAGCAGATACTAGGGAATGCTACCATCTCCAAGTTCCCCTCCAACCCTGTCACCATTCTGACTTGGAAATATATCACTGTTTCTTCAGTGTTACTGGGTCAAAAATCTGTAACTCCCTTCCTATCAGCATCATGAGTCTACTTACCCAAAATGCACTGCAATTGTCTAAGAAGGAAGCTCATCAATACCACCTTAAAGGCAATTAATGATGGGCAATAAATGTTAGCCCAACCAGCAATGCCCACAACTCATGAATTAATTTTTAAAAAGCCAAGTGTGCTGCAACACAGTCTCACTAAGTGAAGAAAGAAATATCCTGCATGTGTGTGTGTGTGTGTGTGTGGATGTTGGTGAGGGCAGGAATGGCTTAGTTATGTTGCTCTGAAGAGTAAAATATCAAACCTAGATTCAACATGGAAATACCATTTGAAAGATGTGGAAGATGACAAGCGTGCATAAAGTCTACAGCAATCAAAATCAATACTTTCAGAGAGAAGTGGTCAAAAGATGAAAAAAGATCATTTTTGGTTTAGAGTTTTCCATTAACAGGTCATATGTCAAAAACAAGTTCCAAATTATTTTAAATACCAATACCATAATTTCATAATATGAATGTGCATTAGCATCAGCTAATACCTTTGTCACATTTAATGAAAGACATTCCACCTCTGTGTCTTGTGAGTGAAATGTTCTCCTTCCACAGTCAGAGACGTAGTGAATTATGGTTTTACTGCAGACCAAACAATCAGCTCTGCTTAGTATAGTATTATGAAATCTGCAAACACACCACTTCATTCAACTTGCCAGCACTTGTAATCCCTATTAATATCAAAATACTTTTTCTAAAATATAGTCTTCACTTTTACCATTTGCAAAGACATGCAAAAATCCACATTAGCTTTATTTTCTATTTCTGGAAGATGTGCATTGTTTGAGTTAGAAGCTCAAGATTTGGTTTGACAATATTGCTGCTACTTATTGTTTCTGCCCCACTGCAATGAATATCTTAACATTGGCCACCCAAATCATGGAGAACGCTAACTCTTCTATTTCCAGATGGACTTGCAGCCATGACTGTGATCGGTACTGATTGATCCTGCTCCCTTTGTTGTGCACACTATCATGTCCAGCAAGAAAGAGAGAAAAACATGTCAGTGTGTGTGGCCCAATTTTTTTTTGTAGGGTGGATCTGACATGGTTGGTTATCTGGTAATGTGTGAGCTATGAGATGCAGATGGGAGGCTTGCAGCCGTGTTCATGTGTGAGAGGTCACTTTATAAATATTTGGCAGCAATTCTGAATGGTAATTATAGTACATGAATGTCAGGAATCTGGTGTATTGCAAAATTCCTGTGGTTACTGGTAAATTTGGTAGTCACGGGATATGGCATTTGACAATATATTGCTGAATACATGTGAGTTCCTGGATCTTTGATGTATTATTGTAGAAATTCAACTGTTACATACAAGGTTAGATGGCTGCCATCATGAGCAGAGTGTTGCTGCATTGGCTGTAGATTCCACATACAAAAAATTCCAAGATGTCATAGTAAACCAAAAACCTGTTCTCCAATATATTATTTGGATTTTGGAGGAAGTGACCCATAAAAATATCAGTGTTTTTCTACAGCATAAAGCTGTCATCCTTTCTCAGGATTTGGAGATGCCAGTGTTGGACTGGGGTGTATAAAGTTAAAAATCACACAACACCAGGACATAGTCCAACAGGTTTATTTGGAAGCACTAGCTTTCGGAGTGCTGCTCCTTCATCAGGTGGTTGTACCTTCTTGTACTCCACAACCACCTGATGAAGGAGCAATGCTCCGAAAGCTACTGCTTCCAAATAAACCTGTTGAACCATAACCTGGTCATAGAGTCATAGAGATGTATAACATGGAAACAGACCCTTCAGTCCAACCTATCCACGCTGACCAGATATCCCAACCCAATCTAGTCCCACCTGTCAACACCCGGCCCATATCCCTCCAAACCCCTCTTATTCATATACCCATCCAAATGCCTCTTAAATATTGCAATTGTATTAGTCTCTACCACTTCCTCTGGCAGCACATTCTATACACGTACCACCCTCTGCGTGAAAAAGTTGCCCCTTAGGTCCCTTTTATATCTTTCCCCTCTCACCAAAAAACCTATGCCTTCTAGTTCTGAACTCCTGCACCCTAGGGAAAATACTTTGTCTATTTATCCTATCCATGCCCCTCATAATTTTGTAAACCTCTATAAGGCCACCCCTCAGCCTCCGACGCTCCTGAGAAAACAGCCCCAGCCTGTTCAGCCTCTCCCTTCAAGATGATGGTTTGATTTGATTTATTACTGTCGCATGTACCAAGGAACAGTGAAAAGCGTTGTCTTACATGCTTTACAGGTGGTTCATATTATGCAAATCCATCAGGGTAACAAAACAGAATTCAGAATACAGTCTAACAGCTGCTAAGAAGGTTTAGACAGAGATAAATGTTAACAGTTAAGAGACCCATTAAAGAGTCTAATAATAGAAGTATAATGCCAGAAGTATAAGAAATAAGGTAGGTGAGCTTGCAGCATGGGTTGGTACCTGGGACTTCGATGTTGTGGCCATTACAGAGACGTGGGTAGAACAGGGACAGGAATGGCTGTTGCAGGTTCCAGGGTTTAAATGTTTTAGTAGGGTCAGAGATGGGGGTAAAAGAGGGGGAGGTGTGGCATTGCTTGTCAAGGATAGTATTACAGCAGTAGAAAGGGTGATGGAGGAAGACTTGCCATCTGAGGTAGTTTGGGCGGAGGTTAGAAATAGGAAAGGTGAGGTCACCCTGTTGGGAGTTTTCTACAGGCCTCCTAATAGTCCGAGAGAAGTAGAGGAAAGTATTGCGAGGATGATTCAGGAGAAGAGTGAAAGTAGCAGGGTGGTTGTTATGGGGGACTTTAACTTCCCAGATATTGACTGGGAAAGCTATAGCTCAAGTTCGTTAGATGGGTCGGTGTTTGTCCAATGTGTGCAGGAGGGTTTCCTGACACAATATGTAGACAGGCCAACAAGAGGTGAGGCTATACTGGATTTTGTTCTAGGTAATGAACCAGGCCAGGTGTTACACTTGGAGGTAGATGAGCACTTCGGGGGCAGTGACCACAACTCGGTGACTTTTACTCTAGTGATGGAGACGGATAAGTGTGCACTGCAGTGCAACAGTTATAGCTGGGGGCAGGGAAATTATGATGCGGTGAGGCATGACTTAGGATGCGTGGATTGGAAAAATAGGCTTCAAGGGAAGAACACAAATGATATGTGGAGATTGTTCAAGGAACAGCTAATGGGTGTCCTTGATAAGTATGTACCAGTCAGGCAGGGAGTAAAGGGTCTTGTGAGGGAGCCGTGGTTTAACAAGGATTTGGAATCCCTTGTGAAAGGGAAGAGGGCGGCCTATGTAAAGATGAGGCGTGAAGGTTCAGTTGGGGCGATTAAGAGTTATAAGGTAGCCAGGAAGGATCTAAAGAGAGAGCTAAGAGCAGCGAGAAGGGGACATGAAAAGTCCTTAGTTGGTAGGATTAGGGAAAACCCAAAGACTTTCTATAGGTATGTCAGGAAGAAAAGGATGACTAGGGTAGGTATCGGTCCAGTCAAGGATAGTAGTGGGAAGTTGTGTGTGGAGGCGGAGGAGATCGGTGAGACACTAAATCAATACTTTTCGTCAGTATTCACTCAGGAACAGGACATTGTTGCCGATGTGAATACTGAGTCACAATTAATTAGAATGGACGGCTTTGAGGTATGTAGGGAAGAGGTGTTGGAAATTCTGGAAAGGATGAAAATAGATAAGTCCCCTGGGCCTGATGGCATTTATCCTAGGATCCTCTGGGAAGCTAGGGAGGAGATAGCGGAGCCATTGGCCTTGATTTTTATGTCATCGTTGTCTACGGGAAAAGTGCCAGAAGACTGGAGGATAGCGAATGTGGTCCCCTTGTTCAAGAAGGGGAGCAGGGATAGCCCGAGTAACTATAGGCCAGTGAGTCTCACTTCTGTTGTGGGCAAAGTCTTCGAGAGAATTGTAAGGGATAGGATTTATGAACATCTGGATAGGAATAATGTGATCAAGGATAGTCAGCATGGTTTTGTGAAGGGCAGGTCGTGCCTCACAAACCTTATTGAATTCTTTGAGAAGGTGACCAAGGAAGTGGACGAGGGTAAAGCAGTAGATGTGGTGTATATGGATTTTAGCAAGGCGTTCGATAAGGTACCCCATGGTAGGCTAATGCAAAAACTACGGAGGTATGGCATTGAGGGTGCATTAGAGGTTTGGATTAGGAATTGGCTGGCTGGAAGGAGACAGAGGGTAGTAGTTGATGGTATAGGTTCATCTTGGAGCGCAGTTACTAGCGGTGTTCCACGAGGATCTGTTTTGGGACCATTGCTGTTTGTCATTTTTATAAATGACCTGGAGGAGGGGCTTGAAGGCTGGATGAGCAAGTTTGTGGATGACACGAAAGTCGGTGGAGTTGTGGACAGTGAGGAAGGATGTGGCAGGTTACAGCAGGATATAGATAAGTTGCAGAGCTGGGCAGTAAGGTGGCAAATGGAATTCAATGTAGCTAAGTGTGAAGTCATTCACTTTGGTAGGAGTAACAAGAAGATGGATTACTGGGCTAATGATAGACTACTTGGTAGTGTGGATGAGCAGAGGGATCTTGGTGTCCATGTACACAGATCTTTGAAAGTTGCCACCCAGGTAAATAGTGCTGTGAAGAAGGCATATGGTGTACTGGGCTTTATTGGTAGAGGAATTGAGTTCCGGAGTCCTGAGGTCATGTTGCAGTTGTATAAGACTCTGGTGCGGCCTCATCTGCAGTATTGTGTGCAGTTTTGGTTGCCATATTATAGGAAGGATGTGGAGGCATTGGAACGAGTGCAGAGGAGGTTTACCAGGATGTTGCCTGGCATGGTAGGAAGATTGTATGAGGAAAGGCTGAGGCACTTGGGGCTGTTCTCATTGGAGAAAAGAAGGTTTAGGGGAGATTTGATAGAGGTGTACAAGATGATTAGGGGTTTAGATAGGGTTGACAGTGAGAACCTTTTTCCGCGTATGGAGTCAGCTGTTACTAGGGGACACAGCTTTAAATTAAGGGGAGGTTGGTATAGGACAGATGTTATGGTTAGATTCTTTACTCAGCGTGTCGTGAGTTCATGGAATGCCCTGCCAGTATCAGTGGTGGACTCTCCCTCTTTATGGTCATTCAAGCGGGCATTGGATAAGCATATGGAGGTTATTGGGCTAGTGTAGATTAGGTAGGCTTCGGTCGGCGCAACATCGAGGGCCGAAGGGCCTGTACTGTGCTGTATTTTTCTATGTAATAGCAGGGAAGAAGCTTTCTTGAACCTGTTTGTACATGTATTCAAACGTTTATATCTTCTGCCTGATGGAAGCAAGTGGAAGAGACTAGAACTGGGATGGGAAGGGTCTTTGTTTGTCTTGGTTGCTTTCCCGATGCAGTGGGAAGTACAGATGAAGTCAATGGATGGGAGGTTGGTCTGTATGATGGACTGAGCTGTGTTCACAACTCACGGAAGTTTCTTGTGGTCTTGAAGAGATGTTGCCAGACCTCACCGTCATGCATCCAGATAGGGATGCTTTCTGCCACTTATTCACTGTCCTTACAGTTGCCAGCAGCCAGTTAGCCTAGTCTGCTGCTGCCCATTGCTAACATTATGCAGCCTGCAGCTAGACCTTATTGGCTAGACTTCCTTGAAATCATCTTCCAAAACCACCTGCAGTTGCAATCAAGCAGAAATCCACCAGCCATCCTGCAGCCACTAAGGTATCAGTATGTAGGAATAATAGGAGAGGAAAAGGCACACAGAATAACACATGAAATAGTCAGGTAAGTGATTGATATTGAATATGGCACAATTTACTTAATTATTTTGTATACTATGGTTTATTCTGTTTTTGCTTTTAGAAGCATGGAAAATAAAAACATGAATAGGCCATTTGGTCCATTAAGCCCACTCCACCTTTCAATGTGATCGTGGCTGATCATTATAACAATGTCATACCTCCAGCCTCTCCCTAGAATCCCTTGATACCTTTTGGTTTGAGAAATATATCTAATTATTTTTCAATATATTCAGCCTTCTGTGGCCAGGGACATCTGAGAGAAGAAATATATCTTGATCTCTTTCTGAAACAGTCTACCACATAACCTGAGCCCATGACCCTTTATTCTAGAACCCACAGCCAGGGGCAACATTATTCCTGCTTCTAGTCTGTCCAGCCTTGTCAATTGTTGAGGCATTTTAATGAGACTCCACCTCGTTCTTCTCAGCTCCAGTGAACACAGGCCAAGTTAACCAAATCTCTCCTCATACACTAAATCTGTCATTCTATTAATCAGGCTGACAAGAATATCATTCCAGGAGACCAAAACAGTACACAATAATCCAGGTGTGGTCTCCCCAAGACCCTGTACAGCTGTAAAATCTCAACCTTTTTGCAATTGGCAAATTATTTCTCTTCAGCTTGTTTAGATGAAAGTAAGGTTGCAGGAGGATGAGTTAACGAATTATGGTGTTACAGGAGCTATTTAACTAGAGGTAGCAAAAAGAAATGCAGTGGCAATAGGGATCAGTATAGTCAGATATACATAATTCTTTGCAGCAAAGTCCTTATGGCTCTGTTGCCTGTGAGATGTGAAGGTTCAGACATTTGCTCAGGACTGGGGTGGAACTTGCAATGGATGAGAGAGGATCTGGTCAACGTGGTCCATTTAGGATCAATGACATGGGTAGGATGAGAGAGGAGGTTCTGCATTGTCAGGATGAGGAGCAAGGCAACAAATTTAGAAGAAGCTCAAAGGTCTTGGAAGTTCAAACCACATGCAGATTGATATAGCGTAAATCAGATTAGAGAGATGAATGTGAGGCTAAATGAGGGAGATACAGGAGAAGTGCATTCTGGTTGGTTGAGTAGCAATGAGAAATGATAAGTCAAATAGTCACTTGAGGGGATTGACTACCAGACCTTTAAGAAAAAACAGTAAGTGAAGCATAAAGGAAGAAGTTGTGACCTGGTCAGAAAGACATGGCAATAATTGTGGAAGATCTCAATCACCATATGGATTGCAAAAGTTAGATGGGCAAAGATAGCCTAGATGAGGATGTGTTTATAGAATGTTTTCAGGACTGTTTCTTAAGACAGCATATTCTGGAGCCAACCAGAGAGCAGACTATACTATCCATCGGTAGCAGAGATCATAACATATTGAATTTTACATTTTAATTTGAAGAAGATGGGAATGGGTCTAAGACACGTTTAAGAAAATTGAAATTAAAGAAATGATGAGGGCATGAATGCAGAGATGGCTAAAGTGAATAAATCATAGGCAAAGATTGATTAAGGATAGTCCACATTGCTTTGTGCGTGAAAAATTATGTTTCACTAACTTGATTGAGCTTTTTGATATAACAAAGAGGATTTATGAGGGCAGTGTGGTAGACATGATCTATTTGGACTTCAGTAAGGCGTTCAACAAGGTTTTTCATGGTAGACTGGCTAGCAAATTTAGATCTCGTGGAATACAGGGGGAACTAACCATTTGGATACAGAACTGGCTCAAAGGTACAAGACAGAGGATGGTGATGGAGAGTTGCCTTTCAGACTGGAGGAATATGACCAGTGGTGTGCCATAAGGTTTAGTGCTAGATCCACTGTTTTTCGGTATTTCATATAAATGATTTGAATGTGAACACAGGAGATGTAGTTAGTAAGTGTGCAGATGACACCAAAATTGGAGGTGTAGTGGACAGCGAAAAAGGTTACCTCAGAATACAAAGGGATCTTGATCAGTTGAGCTAATGGGCTGAGGAATGGCAGGTGGAGTTTAATTTAGATAACTGTGAGGTGCTGCATTTTGGAAAGGCACATCAGGTTAGGATTTATACATTTCATGGTAAGGTCCTGGGGAGTGTTGCTGAACAAAGAGACCTGGAGTGCAGGTTTATTGTTCCTTGAAAGTGGAGTTGTAGGTAGATAGGATATTGAAGGAGGCATTTGGTATGCTTTCATTTATTTGTCAGAGCACTGAGTTGGGAAGTCATGTTGCAGCTGTACAGGACATTGGTTATGCCACTTTTGGAATAATGTGTGCAATTCTGGTCTGTGTCCTGTAGGAAGGATTCTGTGAAACTTGAAAGGGTTCAGAAAAAAATTACAAGGATGTTGACAGGGTTGAAGGATTTTTGCTATAGGGAGAGGCTGAATAGGCTGGGGCTGTTTTCCTTGGAGCATCAGAGGCTGAGAGTGACCTTATAGAGGTTTATAAAATCATGAGGGGCATGGATAGGATAAATAGACAAGTTCTTTTCCCTCAGGTGAGGTGAGTAGGAGTAGAAGGCATAGGTTTAAGGTGAGAGGGGAAAAATTTATAAGGAATCTAAGGGGCAACTTTTTCACACGGGGGGTGGTGCATGTATGGAATGGGCTGCCAGAGGAAGTGGTGGAGGCTGATACAATTGCAATATCTAAAAGGTATCTGGATGGGTGTATAAATAGGAAGGCAAATCTATTGTATTATTTCATTAAAATATATCATTTTAACATTCACTTAGACTGTGCTATAATTTGTGTCAGGCTAACTACTATTCTTGTTTCAATTTTTACTAATATTTTTGGTGATTCGTCCCAACGTCTTTTTCCCATAGGTGTCATTATTTCTATTGCACAATTTTCTATAATACAAGGTTGCACGAGAACACAACTATCATATGATAGCAGAACAGACTATAATATAATCACCTTCAGGGATGGTTTTAACTTATAAGAATAATGCAGTGAATGAGTTGCACCTTTAGTGGATTCCCTTTCAATTCATTATGAACTAAGGAGTTAACAATTTGGGTCAAATCTTAATCGCCGAGGATGGGTGAGTAGAATGTGCTTGGAAAAGCAAACATTTCAAAGTTTTCAAACCCAATGGAATTTTATTAATGTTTGTGAAAATTTGTCTTTAGGATGGCAAACATACATGTAAATGTTTATATAGTGTCTCAGTGGTTAGCACTACTGCCTCATAGTGCCAGGGATTCACCTTTGATGCCAGCCTCGGGCAACGATCTATGTGGAGTTTGCAAATTTTCCCCATGTCTGCATGTGTTTCCTCCAGTGCTTCGGTTTCCTCCCACAGTCCAAAGATGTGCAGGTTGGATGGATTGGCCAAAGTAAATTGCCCATAGTGTCCAGGGATGGGCAAGGCAAGTTAGCCATGGGAAATGCAAGGTTGCAGGAATGGTGTGGATTTGGGTGGAGTGCTTTTCAGAGGGTCGGTGTGGACTTGAGGGGCCAAATGGCCTGCTTCCATACTATAGGGATTCTATGTATTTAAGTAATATCTTATTAACTTTAGAAATTACTGAGAAAATACTCAGTCACACAAATCTTTTATGGAAGCCTCATGATCATTGTAACACTCTTATCACTGTCCAGGAGTGCTTCCTTAGACTATCCAATTCACCTCATTCACCTGTTCCAATGTCCATAATTGTCTACAATATTCAATTTACTGAACACTACTGTTTATTTTATCCAGCTCTCTCCTCAACGTCTGACTCAGAGTTATCTTGCCACCACCCCTTTTGCACCCAGTGACCACTGTCATTCTTGCTGATGTTAAAGATCACACAAGGTTATAGTCCAACAGGTTTATTTGGAAGTACTAGCTTTCGGAGCACTGCTCCTTTGTCAGGTTACTAGTGGGGCAGGATCACAGGACACAGAATTTATGTTAAAAATTCAAAGTGTCATACAACTGGTACCATGTATTGAACAAACCCAGATTGCTGTGAAGTCTTTAATCACGTAAAATGGAGATGCAGGTTTTAATAGATTTAATCTTGTAATGACATGGCGGTGAACCCTTTTGTTGGTTAAACCAAAGACGCAGAAAAGCTCACTTTGTCTCATAATCTTAAAATATGAGTGACATTGAGTATAGGAGTTGGGAAGTCATGCTACGGCTGTACAGGACATTGGTTAGGCCACTTTTGGAATATTATGTGCAATTCTGGTCTCCTTTCTATCGGAGGGATGTAGTGAAACCTGAACCAGAAAAGGTTTACAAGGATGTTGCCAGGGTTGGAGAATTTGAGCTACAGAGAGAGGCTGAATAGGCTGGGGCTGTTTTCCCTGGAGAATCAGAAGCTCAGGGGTGACCTTACAGAGGTTTATAAAATCACGAAGGGCATGGATAAGATAAATAGACAAAGTCTTTTCCCTGTGGTGAGGTAGTCAACCTAGAGGGCATAGGTTGAGGGTGAGAGGGGAAAGATATAAAAGTGACCTAAGGGACAACTTTTTCATGCAGAGGGTGGTGTGTGTATCGAATTAGCCACTCGAGGAAGTGGTGGAGACTGATACAGATGCAGCATTTAAAAGGCATCTGGATAGGTGTATGAATAAGAAGAGGTTTAGAGGGATATGGACAACTTGCAGGCAAATGGGACTAGATTAGGAGAGCATATCTGGTCACCATGGACGAGTTGGACCAATGGGTCTGTTTCCATGCTGTATATCACTATCACTCTACGACAGAGAACTCCCAAATTCCACAATTTAAAGAAAATAATATCAATTTACTCTTTAAGTCTTAAAAGTGAACATTAAACAACAACTATTCATAACTCTAAGGCACCCTTTCTGTTAACTGCTTATTATCTGCCTCCAACTCTATAACAATACACTATTCCAATAAAACACTTACTAAGATTACATCAACTTAATTTTGAAACCATACAGCAGTTGTCATCATCAGTGTCTGTCAGCTTCTGGCTGAAGATCTCCCTGAGTTGTCTTCTTTCTTTTTACTGTGAAGATCTTTCATATAACAAGGTACCTTTGATAGCGAGTGTTTCAATATTTTGGGTCTCTCTCTCTGACTTGATGGCAGTTACACTGTCTGACTTTCAAACTGTTTATCTTTTTTATCCACCCAATATCGGATCATTTCATTGGTTCAATGTTGGGAAAACAATAAATTCAAACCTGATTAGGTTTTAGTATCCTTGAGCATAACGTAAACTGGTTAATTTTGAATTGTTGTCAGAACAGCAATCAACTTGGGTACCTATTTCACAGTGAAATGTTACATATTTTCAGTTTTCCAGTACACTCTGGGAATGCTAGTTAGTCATCTGACAGGTAAGTTCAGTCCAAAACAGCATTCACACTTTCTTGAAGGTACAGGCCACATCTTCAACTTCATAACAATATGTAAATCCCAGAACATCTTTCAAGTCACAGTTCCAAGATAACTTAAGGTTTTATTAATAAAAAATTGACATCTCAACCCAGACAATACACTAAAGGATTGAGGTTAGAGTCTGTCTGTATCCTAACCTTGAGTCAGACTAGTTCTATTCCCGAAGTAGGAATTTATAAAGTGTCATATGGATTGATTGTGTTCTTTTTGAACAAAATAGAATGTATCTGCAAATGCAAATTCACTCCATAGACTTTTATGCGTGTGTGCGTAGACAGAGTGTTTGTGTCTGCTCGGTGAAGTGTGTTTGAGTGTGACGAAGTATATGCCGATGAGAGGGTGTGCGTGTGAGAGAGAGTGATTGTGTATTTGAGTGTAAGTGTGTTTGTGTGAGTGTATATTGTCATGAAATCACCTTTAGTGTGACATGAACCTAAGATCCTGGTTGAGGCTGTTCTCATGGGCACCAAACTTGGCCCATGAGGACAGCCTCAATTAGGATCTTGGGTTCGTGTCACATAAAGATGATCCCACTACACTTGTGCACTCTCTCATTCACTCTCACACACACACACGTCGATAGAGTAAATTTGTATTTGCAAGATACATTCTATTTTGTTCAAAAAGCACACAATCAGCCCATGTGACATTTTACAAATTCCTACTTTGGAAATTGAACCAGTCTGAGAAAGTTGGAATAAAGTCAGATTCTAACCTCACACCTTTAATGCATTGTCTGAGTTAAGATGTCTTTTTTCTCATGAAACCTTCAGTTATCTCATGACTGTGACTTGAAAAAGGTTCTGGGATTTACACAGTAATCAATCAAAACATGCATCCCCATTCTAAGTGATTAACGAGTTAACAGAAATTTAGGTTTGTTCAATACATCTCACCAGTTTTATGACGCCTTGATCTTTTACTATAAATTCTGTGTCCCAAGATTCTACCCCACTCGCTACCTGATGAAGAAGCAGCACTCCAAAAGCTTGTAATTCCAAGTAAACCTGATGGACTACAACCTGGTGTTGTGATTTTTAACTTTGTCCACCCCAGTCAAACACTGGCACCTCTACATCATTTTTGCTAATATAAGCATTAGCAGGTATGTGCTCCCCCAGCTGCTTTACAGACAAACAGACAGCCTGTTGATCTAGTTGGCTGTCAGACAAGAAATCAGATGAAAGAATTTTAAAAGTTGTTTGCTGATATATTCAGCAGGATATGTGCAAAACTCTACTTTACGGAAATCCTGTCCGAACATTATCTCTTGGATTCCTTCCTGGTTTTGAGTCTTTCATCTCAAAAATGCACATCAGTGAAATGAAAATGCTGTGCGTGACTTGGACACTTAGACTGTTTTACGTATTAAATACATTTTACTCAAGTGCTGTTGTCAATGAGACAGACAAAGGGACTCAGAATTTGGTTTGTGGTTCAACTCTACTTTATTAACAAAATATTCCCTTTTAAAACACCATGTGAGCATTTCCCAAATTCCCACAATATTCACTCTTTCTAGCACTCTCCTGAGAAGGACGAGTATTTTGCATCAGTAGTTAATGTGGAAAAGGATATGGAAGATATAGGAAGTAGGGAAATAGATGGTGACACCTTGCAAAATGTCCAGATTACAGAGGGGGAAGTGCTGGATGTCTTGAAATGAATAAAGGTGGATAAGTCCCCAGGACCTGATCAGGTGTACCCTAGAACTCTGTGGGAAGCTAGGAAAGTGATTGCTGGGCCTCTTGCTGAGATATTTGTATCATCGATAGTCACTGGTGAGGTTCTGGAAGACTGGAGGTTGGCTATCGTGGTGCCACTGTTTAAGAGAGGTGGTAAGGACAAGCCAGGGAACTATAGACCAGTGAGTCTGACCTCGGTGGTGGGCAAGTTGTTGGAGGGAATCCTGAGGGACAGGATGTACATGTATTTGGAAAGGCAAGGATTGATTAGGGATAATCAACATGGCTTTGTGCATCGGAAATCATGTGTCTCAAACTTGATTGAGTTTTTTGAAGAAGGAACAAAGAGGATTGATGAGGCAGAGTGGTAGATGTGATCTATATGGACTTCAGTAAGGCATTCAACAAGATTCTTCATGGGAGACTGGGTTAGCAGGGTTAGATTTCATGGAATACAGGGAGAACTAGCTATTTGGTTACAGAACTGGCTTAAAGGTAGAAGACAGAGGGTGGTGGTAGAGGGTTGTTTTTCAGACTGGAGGCCTGTGACCAGTGGAGTGCCACAAGGATCGGTGATGGGTCCTCTACTTTTTGTCATTTATATAAATGATTTGGATGTGAACATAAGAGGTACAGTTAGTAAGTTTGCAAATGACACCAAAATTGGAGGTGTAGTGGACATCGAAGGTTATCTCAGATTACAACGGGACCTTGATCAGATAAGCCAATGGGCTGAGAAGTGGCAGATGGAGTTTAATTTAGATAAATCTGAGCTGCTGCATTTTGGGAAAGCAAATCTTAGCAGGACTTGTACACTTAACGGTAAGGCCCTAGGGAGTGTTGCTGAACAAAGAGACCTTGGAGTGCAGGTTCATAACTCCTTGAAAGTGGAGTCACAGGTAGATAGGATAGTGAAGAAGGTATTTGGTATGCTTTCTTTTATTGGTCAGAGTATTGAGTACAGGAATTGGGAGGTCACGTTGCGGCTGTATAGGACATTGGTTAGGCCACTGTTGGAATATTGCGTGCAATTCTGGTCTTCTTCCTATCAGAAAGATGTTGTGAAACTTGAAAGGGTTCAGAACAGATTTACAAGGACGTTGCCAGGCTTGGAGGGTTTGAGCTACAGGGAGAGGGTAAACAGGCTGGGGCTGTTTTCTCTGGAGCATCAGAGGTTGAGGGATGAACTTATACAGGTTTACAAAATTATGAGGGGCATGGATAGGGTAAATAGACCAAGTCTTTTCTCTGGGGTCAGGGAGTCCAGAACTAGAGGGCATAGGTTTAGGGTGAGAGGGGAAAGATATAAAAGGGACCTAAGGGGCAACTCTTTCAAGCAGAGGGTGGCACATATATGGAATGAGCTGCCAGAGGAAGTGGTGGAGGTTGGTACAATTGCAACATTTAAAAGGCATTTGGATGGGTATATGAATAGGGAGGGTTTGGCGGGATAAGGGCCGAGTGCTGGCAGGTGGGACTAGATTGGGTTGGAATATATCTGGTCAGCATGGACGGGTTGGACCGAAGGGTCTGTTTCTATGTTGTACATCTTTATGACTCTATGACAATTAGACACAATGGTCCATGTGATTGAGCTGGGCTGTTTGAATCTCGTACCTCTCTGACATCGGGCTGGCTCTCTTCTACAAAGATGTGTCTTGTAGGTAAGAGTGGGATCTTCTCCTAGATCATTTTGGGTTGCTACACAGTCTTCTGCCACAGGCCTTGCTGCATGTTTTCCTTGAGTGTTCACTGAGTCTTTACTGAATCTTCACCGAGGGAGTTGGCTTCCAGGTATGTGTTTTTATCACCCCTTGCAACAGACCTTCCAGAATGTTTTATGGCCATTAGTCATTGGGGTCATGAGTGGGTTCAAATCATCCAATGGGGTCACATCTCCACCTTTCACCTGTAGCCATGCCAGGAGCTGTAACATGCACATACTCAGGCAATCAAGATGTCAGAAAATCTAATCAACCCTTCTGCCAATATACAACTCTCAAGATGCTTGTAACTGGTTCCTCTTGAACCTTTGTAATCTATTTGACCTTGTTTTCCATTGTTCTCTGTAGATTATAGTTGCTGGCTGCCGTTTAATTTTGTGTCGGGTCTGATTTCTCCGGCTGTAGTCAGTTTAGAATGCCCAATTTTGGGGCCTTGGCTGGTTGATCACACAAAGAAATATCAACGTCAAAGGCATAACAGAAAGTACAACTTGCATTTTTAAGAGTTGGGAATTAGGACTAACATTCTAAATGCTTTGTAGGGCTGAATTATCCCATTTTCAGACAAAGTATTTATTTCAGTGACATGCTTGGTGTTCAGCTTACAATGCTTTATCGCCACATCTCTCATGGAATTGTCTGCTGTTCAACTCATTAATTATGGATCTGAGCTTTTCAGCATCATCTTTTGGAATTAGACTCTTACTCATCGGGATGTACCACATGGAAACAGACCCTTTGGTCCAACTCATCCATGCTGACCAGATATCCCAACCCAATCTATGCCTACCTGCCAGCACCTGGCCCATATACCTCCAAACCCTTCCTATTCATATGCCCATCCAAATGCCTCTTAAATGTTGCAAATGTACCAGTCTCCACCACTTCCTCTGGCAGCTCATTCTATACAAGTACCACCCTCTGCGTGAAAATGTTGCTCTTTTATATCTTTCCCCTCTCACCCAAAACCTATGTCCCCTAGTTCTGGACTCCCCCACCCCAGGAAAAAGACTTTGCCTATTTATCCTATCCATACCCCTCATGATTTTATAAACCTCTGTAAGGTCACCCCTCAGCCTCCGACGCTCCAGAGAAAACAGCCCCAGCCTGTTCAACTTCTCCTTATGGCTCAGATCTTCCAATTCTGGCAACATCCTTGTAAATTATTTTCTAAACCCTTTCAAGTTTCACAACATCTTTCCGATAGGAAGGAGACCAGAATTGTATGCAATATTCCAACAGTGGCCTAACCAATGTCCTGTACAGCTGCAACATGACCTCCCAACTCCTGTACTCAATACTCTGACCAATAAAGGGAAGCATACCAAATGCCGCCTTCACTATCCTACCTACCTGCGACCCCACTTTATATAAATGACAAAAAGTAGTGGACCCAGCACCGATCCTTGCGGTACTCTACTGGTCACAAGCCTCTAGTCTGAAAAACAACCCTCCACCACCAATGTCTGTCTTCTACCTTTGAGCCAGTTCTGTATCCAAATGGCTAGTTCTCCCTGTATTCCATGAGATCTAAACTTGCTAGGATAAAATGAGGACTGCAGATGCTGGAGATCAGAGCTGAAAATGTGTTGCTGGAAAAGCGCAGCAGGTCAGGCAGCATCCAAGGAGCAGGAGAATCAACGTTTCGGGCATGAGCCCTTCTTCAGAAGAAGAGCTCATGCTGGAAACATCGATTCTCCTGCTCCTTGGCTGCTGCCTGACCTGCTGTGCTTTTCCATCTAAACTTGCTAACCCAGTCTCCCATGGGGAACCCTGTCGAATGCCTGACTGAAGTCCATGTAGATCACAGCTACCACTCTGCCCTCATCAATCCTCTTTGGTACTTCTTCAAAAACTCAATCAAATTTGTGAGGCATGATTCCCCATGCACAAAGCCATGTTGATTATCCCAAATCAGTCCTTGCCTTTCCAAATATATGTACATCCTGTCCCTCAGTATTCCCTCCAACAACTTGCCCACCACCGAGATCAGGCTCACCGGTCTATTGTTCCCTGGCTTGTCCTTACCACCCTTCTTAAACAGTGACACCACGTTAGCCAACTTCCAGTCTTCCGGCACCTCTCCTGTGACTATCGATGATACAAATATTGCAGTAAGAGGCTCAGCAATCATTTTACTAGCTTCCCACAGAGTTCTAGGGTACACCCAATCAGGTCCTGGGGATTTATCCACTTTTATGTGTTTCAAGACATCCAGCACAACCTCCTCTGTAATTAAGACATTTTTAAAAACGTCACCATCTATTTCCCCAAATCCTACATCTTCCGTGTCCTTTTCCACAGTAAATACTGATGCAAAATACTCGTTTAGTATTTCCCCCCATCTCTTGCAGCTCCACACAAAGGCCACCTTGCTGATCTTTGAGGGGCCCTATTCTCTCCCTAGTTATCCTATTGTGCTTAATGTATTTGTAAAAACCCTTTGGATTCTCCTTAATGCCATTTGCCAAAGCCATCTAATTTGCCCTCCTGACTTCTCTCTTAAGTATACTCCTACTGCCTTTACACTCTTCTAAGGATTCACTCGATCTATCCTGTCCATACCTGACATATGCTTCCTTCTTTTCTTAACCAAACCCTCAATTTCTTTAGTCATCCAGCATTCCCATACCTACCAGCCTTTCCTTTCACCCTAACAAGAATATACTTTCTCTGGACTCTTGTTATCTCATTTCTGAAGGCTCCCCATTTTCCAGCCGTTCATTTACCTGCGAGCATCTGCCCCCAGTCAGCTTTTGAAAGTTCTTGCCTAATACTGTAAAAATTGGCCTATCGCCAATTTAGAATTTCAACTTTTAGGTCTGGTCTATCCTTTTCCATCACTATTTTAAAACAAATAGAATTATGGACGCTGGCCCTGAAGTGCTCCCCCATTGACACCTCAGTCACCTGCCCTGCCTTATTTCCCAAGAGTAGGTCAACGTTTGTACCTTCTCTAGTAGGTACATCCATGTACTGAATCAGAAAATTGCCTTGTACACACTTAACAAATTCCTCTCCATCTAAACCCTTAAAACAATGGCAGTCTCTTTTCTCTCTCTCTCTTTTCTCTCTTTTTTTTCTTTTTTTCCTCTCTCTCTCTCTCTCTCTCTCCTGCACTGACCTCACCAAGTGCTTCCTCTCCCTTTTAAACGTACTGCTGTTTTGACATTTTTTCCTCCAAAGTTATAAAACAATGCAACAGCTTATAAAACAGTAATTGCTGCTCCTGGAATTTGAGGAAATCACTTCCAACACCTAAAATACCTCAAAAATGGAGCAGCTGTTACAGACAGAAATTTTTCCTGTCCTCCATCTTGGATTACCCAGAATCCTCTCATCCTGCCAGAACAATATTTGAAGCCTAGCTGCACACCAGTTCACTGCAAACTAAGGACTGACTCTTAGTGAGAGATTACGTCCTTGCTTCAACAACAAAGACCTAGAAGTGCTGTTGAAGGCTATGCTGGATTCTGCTGACTGGCAAAGAAGGCATACCATCAGACTCAGATAGCCTAGACCAAGGTAACAGCCTATCTCAGTATTGCATCTTGGATAAAATAAAATACAAGGCAGTGCAGGAAGAAAGTGGATGATCTTCTCTGCTTTGCAAAGGTGAGTGACTCCATCTCCTCTCTGCTGCCTCAAACTCACAGGGTCCCCTCTCACCAAGGCTCATGGATTGCAATTCTGACTATTGCATGCATTATGTCCAATAAATAGCTCTCATTTATCTAATTTTCCCAAACTTCCTTCTCACTATTTACATCCTTTCAATTCATACTTCCCATTTACTCATTGAGGACACGTCTCCACCTCTCCTCTTCCTGTATCAGTATTAACAGTTATTCCATCTACTTGTAGCTGTTATAAAGCGGAGGTTGACCACCCTTCTCTGACAACTAAAACCAAATCACCCAAACGGGAGTACATCACTCTATAACCTGTTAAAAGGAGTGTGAGAAGGAGTGTAATACATTTTGTCAGCAACTGCCAGTAAACAGATATGCTTATGCAGATATCTGGTAGAGATGGAAGTTATGGAAAAATATGATAAAATTTGGGACATCTGCATTATACGGTGTCATCAATGTTACAAATGTGTACACCATGCTACCATTTCAAGTGTAAAGTAGTGAAGTCTAGCTGCTATGGCACAAGAATCAATAAAATGTGGAGCTGAAGAAAGCACAACAGGTCAAGCAGCATCAGAAGTACAGGAGAGTTGATGTTTCAGGCAGGTCTCTGCATCAGGACTGGGGAGGGGAATGGGGCTGAGAAATAAATGGGGAGGTGGGGCTAGGGGAAAGGTAGGTGGGATTGTGATAGATGGTCCTTTTACCTCCTCATCTCCAACTGCCTTTACGACATCAACTGCTTCAATCTCTCCACTCCTCTCACCCAGTCCAACCTCTCCCCAATGCTATGCGCATTCCTCCGCTCCAACCCCAACCTCACCATTAAATCGGCTGACAAAGGAGGCGCAATGGTAATTAGGCACACCGAACTCTACCTCGCAGAGGACAGTCGCCAACTCACTGACATCTTCTACTATCGCCCCTTCAACTACAACCCCACCTCCCATCAGTAAGCAATAATCTCCAGGACAATCGACAACCTCATCACCTCAGAAGATCTCCATCCACAGCCTCCAACCTTCTAGTTCCCCAACCCTGCACCATCCTACCCAAAATCCATAAACTGACTGCCCTGGTTGGCTGATTATCTCCACCTGCTCCTGAAGTCATCTCTGTTTATCTCAACTCCATCCTGTCCTCTTTAGTCCAAGAACTGCCCACTTATGTTTGGGACACCACCCATGCCCTTCAGCTTCTCCATGACTTTCAATCCCCCAGCCCCTAACACCTCATCTTCACCATGGACGTTGTCTCTCTACACCTTATCCCCCAAGAGGAAGGCCCAGAATCCCTCTGCTTCCTCCTTTCCTACAGACCCAACAAGTCCCCTTCCACTGACACTCTCATTCCCTTGGCAGAACTGGTTCCCACCTTAACAGAATTTCTTTTGGATCCTCTTACTTCCTACAAACCATAGGGATTGCTATGGGTACCCACACTTGTCCAACCTGTGTCTGCCTTTTCGTAGGATACAGTTCCTCTTCTGCAGCTATACTGGCACCAACTCTCCACTACACAGATAAGTGTATCAGTGCCACCTCGTGTTCTCACGAGGAGCTCGAACAATTCATCAACTTCACCCACATTTTCTATCCTGACCTCCAATTCATGTAGATCATCTGTGACACCTCCCTCCACTCCTGGACCTCTCCGTCTCTGCTGATCGACTTAGTGACAACATCTATTTCAAATTCACCAACTCCCACAGCTATCTTGACTACACCTCCTCCCATCCCCATTCCTGCAAAAATGCGATCCAATACTCTCAATTACTCAACCTCTATCATATCTGCTCACAGGATGAATGATTCCACTCCAGGACATCCCAGAAGCCGTCCTACTTCAAGGACTGTAATTTCCCCTTTCCGTTATCAATAATGCTCTCAACAACAACCCCTCCATTTCCCATCCCTCTCCCCTCAAACCCGTACCCTCCAAACACAACAAGGTCAGAGTCCCCCTGGTCCTCACATTCCATCCCACTAATCTCCAAATCCAACTCATCATCCTCTGCCATTTTCACCACCTGCAGGGTGACTCCATCACCAAAAAGATATTTGCTTCCCCACCCCTATCTGCTTTCCATAGGGACCGTTCCCTCTGTGACTCCCTTGTCAGGTCCACACTCCCCACCAATCTCTCCTCCACACCTTTCCCTGTGGCCACAGGAGGTGCAACACCTACCGCCACACCTCCCCACTTATTTCCATCCAAGGCTCCTAAGAATCATTCCAAGTCCAGTTGAGATTCACCTGCATTTCCTGTAAACTGATTTACTGTATCCATTGCTCACGATGTGGTCTCCTTTACATCAGAAAGACCAAGCGCAAACTCAGGGACCACTTCAGGAGCCTGCATACTCCAACCAACCCCACCTCTCAGTTGGCAGCCATTTCAACTCCCCCTCCTACTCCCCCAATGATATGTCCATCTTAGGCCTCCTCCAGTGTCAAAATAAGGCCACACACAAACTGGAATAAGAATACCTCATCTTCCATAGAATTCACAAACTTCTAAATTTCCCCAATCCCCACCTCAACCCAGGTCCAGCCCTCTCTCTCTCTGCACTGCCCCTTTGACCTGACCTAAACCATCTATCTTCCTTCCCAGCCACCTTCCTGCATCTATCTATCACCACCCCACCCACCTTTCCCCAAGCTCCATCACCCCCATTTATTTCTCAGCCCATTTCCCCCTCTCCAGTCCTAATGAAGGGTCCTGTCTGAAATGTTGATTCTCCTGCTCTTCTAATGCACTGCCCTGCTTTCTCCAGCTCCACATTTTATCAACTCTGACTTTCTAGCATCTGCAGTCTTCACTACCTCCACAATGACCTAAGGGTGCAACTTTTTTAATGCAAAGGGTAATGTGTATGGAATGAGCTACCAGATAAAGTGGTGGAGGCTGGTACAATTACAACATTTAAAAGTTCATGGATGAGTCCATGAATAGGAAGCATTTAGAGGGATATGGGCCCAAGTGTTGGCAAATGGGACTAGGTTGGTTTAGAATATCTGGTAAGCATGGATGAGTTGGACTGAAGGGTCTGTTTCTGTGCTTACATCTCTATGATTCTATGACTCTATAAGTACATTACATCAAGATGACCACACTTGCATTAGAGGCAGTTCAGACAAAACTCTATGGGTGGACTCTTGGAGAGAAGGGCTTTGTCTTATAGGGCAAGTTTGACTACGCTGGCCCGATAGATATTGGAGTTTAGAAGAATGAGAGGTCACCTAAATGATACATGTAAGATTCTGAGGGAGCTTGACAGGCTAGATGCTAATAGGATGTTTCCTCTCATGGGGGAATCTATAACTAGTGAACACAGTTTCAAACTAAGGGGTATTCCATTTATTATGGCATTGAGGAGGAATTCTGTCTCTCAAATGATTATCAATGCTTGGAATTCTGTCTCCCAGCAGTCAGTGGAGGCCAGGTCTTTGAATGTTTTCAGGGCTGTGTTAGCCATGTTTTGATTGTCAAGGGTTTGGGCGTGGAGGCCGGCAAGCAGGAAAAGGAATTAAAGCCATATCAGCAACTTTGAGATCAGGCTCAAGGGATCAAATGACCTCAATCTGCTCCTGTCTATGTTTTTGGCAATTTGGCATAGGTCTATGGTTGTCACAAATTTGACATGCATGGAGCATAGGATTAGGTGGGATAGTGCACAGATTTGAGGTGTGAAGAATGGGTGACCTAATATTTAACAAAAAATTGGACTAAGTCTCATAGAACTAAGGTAGATCTTTTAAACAGGCCAGACTGCCACGCAACAGACCTGGGTCAGCCTATGAGGTTAGTTGGCCTGGCTCCATCCCAGCACCCAGCAGGAATGAAATGATCATAATTCTGGGCACTTTTTCTCAAGGCATATACACTGAACCAGGAATTTCCGTGACTGAAAAGTTGTGCCATTAAGTCAGTGCATATAGTATAGATCCAATTTTGACAACAGAAAATAATACATTTGTTTCCTCCTGTAAACTTGCAAATATGCCAATGGAACAATACATCCTTTTCAAAATTATTTGTGTTAATGTTAGAATAATTTTGTTTAACTCAGTTTGTCAGTTGCTGTCTCCTTGTAATTTCAAAAGTATTTTGATGTGTTGATATTTCTGGGTGTGACTAAAGTAGATAATGCAAGCTACAACAGCAAGAAGTATGCAGAAGGAGGAGTCATAAAATGTACAACTTTGAAAACATTTGGAGATAACAAACATTGATTTATTGTTACTCTACTAAATTTATTACTTATTATTAAATGTGTCATGAAAGTAATGCAACCAAGCTCTCACACAGAAGAATACATTAGCTTCCTTAGTCTGACAAAAGGCAGTAGTTGTTACCTTTTAAATGTACCTTGGAATCTTGTTATACCCAAAGGGTTGGGTCAGACAAAAATGTGTTCAAACCAGAACTACACATACAGGAATGCTCAATGAATTTTGAAGACAAAGCTGGGCTTGGTGAAGATTTAGTTATCTTAGGAATGTGCTTATCTCATATTTCATACAAATGCTTCCAGCTGGTCTTAGAAACAATTTTAAAGAAACAAAAAGAGCACAAAAATTGAAACTCATATTGTGTTTAATTTTGCATTCAAATAGCCTTGTAGGAAAAGGATGATCACATCTTTTTCATTTATTACAAATCCAATAAAAATACTTTAATTTTTGGTTTCACTGTACCAAAACAACTACATATCAATACAAATGATTCAGTTTTAAACTGAAATTTGTCTTCCACCAGAAATCATGAGAGGAAAGGGATAAAATCTATTTATATTTGGAAAAGAATGGGCTTATCAGTGACAGGCAACATGGTTTTGTGCAGAGGAGATCGTGCCTTACCAACTTAATAGAGTTCTTTGAGGAAGTGACCAAGTGATAAATGAAGGAAGGGCTATAGATGTCATATACATGGACTTCAGGAAGGCATTTGATAAAGTTCCCCATGGTAAACTAATGTAGAAAGTGAAGTCACATGGTGTGCAGGGTGTTCTAGCTAGGTGGATAAAGAACTGGTTGAGCAACAGGAGACAGAGAGTAGTAGTTGAAGGGAGTTTGTCTAAATGGAGAAAGGTGACCAGTGGTGTTCCACAGGAGTCAGTGTTGGGGCCACTGTTGTTTGTGATGTACATAAATGATCTGGAAGAGGGCACTGTTGGTATGATCAGCAAGTTTGCAGATGACACGAAGATTAGTGGAGTAGCAGAAAGTATAGGGGACTGTCAAAAGATACAGGAGAATATAGATTGACTGGAGAGTTGGGCGGAGATGTGGCAGATGGAGTTCAGTCCAGACAAATGTGAGGTGATGCATTTTGGTAAGTCTAATTCTAGAGCGAATTATACTGTAAACGGAAGAGTCTTGGAAAAAGTTGATGAGCAGAGACAGCTGGAAGTTCAGGACCATTGTACCCTGAAGATTGCTGCACAATTGGGTAGTGGTCAAGAAGGCATATAGTATGCTTGCCTTCATCAGATGGGGTATTGAGTATAAAAGCTGGCAGGTCATGTTAAAATTGTACAAGACGCTGGCTCAGCCACATCTAGAATACTGTATACAGTTCTGGTCACCACCTTATAAAAGGATGTGGATGCTTTGGAGAGGGTGCAGAGAAGGTTTACGAGGATGTTGCCTGGTATGGAAGGTGCTAGCTATGAAGAGAGGTTGAGTAGGTTAGGATTGTCTTCATTAGAAAAAAGGAGATTGAGGAGGGACCTGATTGAGGTCTACAAAATCATGAAGGGTATAGACAGGGTAGATAGAGTTAAGTTTTTTTCCCAGGGTGAAGGCTTCAATAACGAGACGTCATGCTTTCAAGGTGAGAGGTGAGAAGTTTAAGGGGGATACACGTGGCAGGTACTTTACACAGAGGGTGGTAGGTGCCTAGAATGCATTGCCAGCAGAGGTGGTAGAGGCAGGCACGGTAGATTCATTTAAGATGCACCTGGACAGATGCATGAGTAGGTGGGGAGCAGAGGGATACAGATAGTTAGGAATTGGGCAATAGGTTTAAACAGTGGATTTGGATTGGCTCAGGCTTGGAGGGCCGAAGGGCCTGTTCCTGGGCTGTAAATTTTCTTTGTTCTTTTTGAAAGGAATTCAGATGTAGACCTGTCAGACTTTGGGTGGCACAGTGGTTAGCACTGCTGCTTAATGTTCACCTTTAGAGTTAAAAAATAAATTGATGTTATTTTCTTTAAATAGTGGAATTTGAGAGTTTTCTGTCTTTCGTATTTTAACAGATTACGAGATGAGGTGAGCTTTTCTGAGTGTTTGATTTAATTAACAGGGGTTCACTTCTGTGTTGTAATACTACCAATTACTTGTGTGCTTTTTGAAGAAAATAGAATGTATCTACAAACACAAATCTGCAAATGCAAATTAACCCCATAGACTTACATGTGTGAACATGTGTGTGTGAGGGAGAGAGAGGGAGTGAGTGTGTGTGTGCATGCCTGACAGTGTGTAAGCAAGTGTGACGGAGTATATGCCTGTGAGAGTATGTGTGTGTGTGTGTGTGTATTGAAGTAGTGGGGTCACCTTTAGTGTGACATGAACCCAAGATCCCAGTTGAGGCCGTTCTCATGGGTACCGAACTTGGCTATCAGCGTCTGCTCAGGGAATCTGCATTGTATATTCCAAAGTCCACTTTGGAGGACAAGCACCCAAAGACCTCAGGCCAAATGTCCTTGACTGCTGAAGTGTTCCCTAATTGGGAGGGAACATGACTGTCTGGCAATGGTTGCGCAGTGATCATTCTTCAGTTGTCATAGCATCTGCTTGGTCTCACCAATTAACCATGATTTGGAGCATGCTCACCTGCAGTGTCTGAGATTGACAAGCTGAGTCACATCAGTACCTGCCAAGTGCATGGTGGATGGTGTCCCCTTGTATAATAGTAGTATCCATGTCAACACTCTGACATATCTTGCAGTGGTTGACAGGACAGGGTACCCATAAGGAAAGCCTCAACAGGGATCTTGAGTTCATGTCACACTATAGGTGATCCTACTACACTACACATTCTCTCTCTCTCACTCTCACACCTACAGACCCTCTCTTAGACATATGAGCTCTGTCAGACACAGAGACATGCACACTCTCTCTTACACTCACATGTACACACATACACGCACACACCCTCTCAGGCATGTTCTCTATCACACTCGCGCACACACGCACATACACTCTCACATGCACACAAACACTCGCACGCTCTTTCCATCCCTCTCACACACTCCCTCTCCCTTCCCCTCTCAGTCGCGTGCGTACACACACACACACTCGCACACGTATATGGGGTTAATTTGCATTTGCAGGTACATTCTATTTTGCTCAAAAAGCACACAATCTGTAGGTTGTCAGTCTATGTGACGGTCTATAAATTCCTTCTTTGGAAACAGAACCAGTCTGACTCAAAGTTGGGATACAGATAGACTCTAACCTCACAACTTTAATGCATTGTCTAAGCTGATATGTCACTTTTTTTAATCAAACATTACATCATCTCAGGACTGTGACTTGAAAAAGTTCTGGGATTTACATAATAATCCCCATAATGTATCCCCATTCTAAATGACTAAAGACTTAACAGCAATTTAGGTTTGCCCAATACATTGCATCAGTTGTATGGCACTTTGATCTTTTACAATAAATTCTGTGTCCTGTGAACCTGTCCCACTAGCTACCTAATGAAGGAGCAGCGTTCCGAAAGCTTGTACTTCCAAATAAACTTGTTAGACTATAACCTGGTATTGTGTGATTTTTAACTTTGTCCACTCAATTGAATACCAGCACATCCACATCAGGACTTAAAACAAGCACTACAATTGGGTTTATCAATGAAAAATGCAGCAAGTGAAGCATATTATTGCAGGGTATTCCAATGTAAATGGACACCTTCACCAGTCCGACTGAGCTTGAGGAACACTATTTAAATACAGGCAATTGCATAGTCTCATTCAGGACATATCCTGAACAGAGGTGCCCTCAGTAAACTCACAGGAAAATCCCAAAACAAAACCAAATCCTTGGCCAAATGGTTAAACGTTTTTTTCAGGATCCGAGCTGGCAAACCATTGTAGATGCTGCAAGTACATGAGCTCAAGACAGCAAAAGAGTCCCACTAGACCTAAATTCAGTAAAAGAATTCATAGGCCCATGTCTAGGAGATCGCACACACTGGAAAGCCCACTTAAATCTGGTTTGGAACAGTTAAATTGTATAGGAACATCCAGATCATAGCCAATCAAAATAAATGTCTGTTTAAATGATCACCCTGCCCTAATGGAGGTTGATACCACTACATCCATTTCAATGATTGAAGCACCAGTCTAACAAAATTCACTCTGGACTCCGATCCTTAAGTTTGCACAAGACCTTGGCTAGACTAGGATCCTATACCAAGGAACTTTTACAGATTAAGGATACAATTTCAATTCTGGTCTGTTTGATAGCTTCATCAGATTGATACCTCTTTTTTGGGTAGGCCTGGTGCTACTCCTACATGCCCTCCTGCATTCTCCATTGAGCGAGGATTCATCCCTGGCTCGATAATATTGGTTGAATGGGGATTATGCCAGACCACGAAGTTGCAGTTATGCTTGAGTACAATTCTGTTGCTGTTGATGATGGACAGCGCCTTGTGGATGTTCAGTCTTGAGTTGCTAGATTTATTTGGTGTCTATCCCATTTAGCACAGTAATAGTGCCACACAACATGTTGGAAGTATTGTGAAGGCTGGACTCCGTGCTTCCTCCAGATATTATTCAACGTGGAGGAGTACGGATTCATCTGCTCTGGGCAGACATTATGTGGTAATCAGGACATTTCCTTGCCTGTGTTTAACCTGAAGCCATGTGACCCCCCCCCCCCCCCCCCCCAGTGTCTGGAGTTAATGTTGAGGATTCCCAGGGCAACTCCCTCCAGATTGTATACCACAGTGCCCCTCCTTCTGCTGGGTCTGCCACACTGATAGGACAGGACATATCCAAGCATGATGATGGTGGTGTCTGGAGCATTGTTTGTCAGATATGATTCCATGAATCAGGCTCTTGCTTGAGTAGTCCATGAGACAGCTCCCCCAAATTTGGAACTAGCCTTAGGTGTTAGTAAGGAGAACAGTGAAGGGTCAACAGAACTGTTTCTGCTGTTCCCTTTTCCGATGCCTTGGTCAATGCTAGGGTGATCTGCACAGGTTTCATTTCTTTGTTGAGACCTTGTAGCAATTGATACATCTGAATGGCTTGCTAGGCCATTTCTGAAGGTAGTTAAACGTTAACCACATTGCTGTGGGTCTGTAATCATATGTAGGCCAGATCAGGTGACTATGGCAGATTTTTTTCCCTGATGGGCATTAGTTTTTACCAACAATTGACAATGGTTTCATGGTCATCAATAGATTTCTAATTCCAGATTTTTTTTTAGAGTCATAGAGATGTACAGCATGGAAACAGACACTTTGGTCCAATACGTCCAAGACAACCAGATATCCCAACCCAATCTAGTCCCACCTGCCAGCACTCAACCCATATCCCTCCAAACCCTTCCTATTCATATACAGATGCCTTTTAAATGTTGCAATTGTACCAGCCTCCGCCACTTCCTCCGGCAGCTCATTCTATACACGTACCAGCCTCTGCGTGAAAACGTTGTTCCTCGGGTCCCTTTTATATCTTTTCCCGCCTCACCCTAAACCTATTGCCCTCTAGTTCTGGACTCCCCTCCCCCAGGAAAGAGACTTTGTCAACTTATCCTATCCATGCCCTTCATGATTTTATAAACCTCTATAAGGTCACCCCACAGTCTCCGACACTCCAGGGAAAGCAGCCCCAGTGTATTCAACCTCTCCCTATAGCTCAAATCCTCCAACCCTGGCCACATCCTTGTTAATCTTTTCTGAACCCTTTCAAGTTTCACAACATCCTTCCGATAGGACGGAGACAAGATTTGCACACAATATTCCAAGAGTGGCCTAACCAATGTCCTGTACAGCCTCAACTTGACTTCCCAATTCCTGTACTCAATACTCTGACCAATAAAGGAAAGCATACCAAACGCCTTCTTCATTATCCTATTTACCTGCTACTCCACTTTCAAGGAGCTACGAACCTGCACTCCAAGGTCTCTGTTCAGCAACATTCCCTAGGACCTTACCATTAAGTGTATAAGTCCTGCTAAGATTTGGTTTTTATTGGATTAAAATTCCACTTCCTGCAGGATTCAAATGCAGGTACTTGGAAAATGAATAGCTTCTGGATTAATAGTTTAGTGATGGTGTGATGGTACCACGAGGCCATTGCTTCCCAATTGGATACTTTCCTTTATTTTGAGAGGAAATAAAATTAAAGTAAGAATGTTATGATTCAGATTTACAGGGTCTTGGTGTGACCACATCTTGGATTTTGTATGCAGTTTTAATCTCTTTCTTTTAAAAGGGAGTTTGTATGTGCTTAATGTTGGAGTCGTTCAGAGGTTTCCCAAACTGCTAGTAGGAAAAATTGGCATGACTTATGGTGACAGGTTAGACAGGCTGATCTCATTGAGGGTCGACTTGATTTAAACGTTTCGACGTTGGAATGGTCTTAACAAGGTGGGCTTAAGAAAATTTTCCTCTTGTGGGTGAGTCCAGACATGGGGCATTTTTAAAAAAATGTTGTGGTCACCTCACCAGTACAGAGATGAGAATTACCTTTCTCTCAGTGACTTTGGAACACTGCCTCAGAAAATGGCAGCAATGATTTGGAGGAGCCGGTGTTGGACTGGGGTGGACAAAGTCAAAAATTACACCAAACCAGGTTATAGTTCACAGGTTTATGTGGAAGCACTAGCTTTCAAAATGGTTCTTCAAAAGCTAGTGCTTCCAAATAAACTTGTTGGACTATATTCTGGTGGTGTGTGATTTTTAACTCTGAAGATGGTCATCAAATATTTTAAGGCAGAGAAAGACAGATTCCTGTTAGGCAAAGGAATCAAAGATTATCAGGGGTAGATTGGGTGTAGAGTTCAAAACACAAACAGATTAGCCAAACAGTCTACTTATGCTCCTATTTTATATGTTCCAGCCTTAAATGGCATTTGAAAAGAAGACAATTCAATGATCTGTCAATGACCCAGGGCAGCACAGTGACTCGGTAGTTAGCACAGCTGCCTCATAGCACCAGAGACCAGGGTTTGATCCCAGCAACTGTGTGGAGTTTGCACATTCTCCCCATTGCTCCCACATTCCAAAGATGTGCAAGTTAGGTAGATTGGCCATGCTAAATTGCCCATGGCATTCATGGATACATAGTTTAGGTGGATTAGACATGGGAATAGCAGGTTTATAGGGATAGGGAATGGGGATGGGTTGGTGTAGACCTGTTGGGCCAAATGGTCTGTTTCCACATTGTAGGGATTTTATGATCTGATGGCCTCTGATTGACTGGCAACTATAAAGAGTTGGCAAGATTTCCATTCTAGAGATTCTTGATCCTGGGAAAGGTTTGTCACTGTACAAATAAGTGCTTGAGATACACTTTTTTTGCCTACTACTGTAATAACAGCTTTCAGTTCCAACAGGCATTGATAGTTTCAGTCAATTTTGTGTAAGGAACCATTCTGCCAGGCCACCAGAGGGTGCTGAGTGATTAACTTCATTTTCACACTACTTCAGAATGGATGTACAAAGTTAAAAATCACACAACACCAGGTTATAGTCCAACAGGTTTAATTGGAAGCATTAGCTTTCGAAGCACCGCTCTTTCATCAAGTGGTTGTGAAGTACACAATTTTAAGACACAGAATTTATAGCAAAAGTTTACAGTGTGATATAATGAAAATATACATAGAAAAATATCTTGATTGTTTGTTAAGTCTCTCATCTGTTAGAATGACCATGATAGTTTCACTTCTTTCATATGTAAATCACAAAACTTTTTTTAAAAGTTACATTTTCAGGGTAACTGTAACAATTGGTGTCAGGCCAGATAAGATGTTGAAGGTGTTAGCCCCCATGCTCCATTGTCTGTGCCATAATGTTTAGACTGATTCTAATCTAAAAACCGAGTTAACAGAGTCTTACATGGATTCATGAAGTTTTTGAGCAAAGTACAATGTAACTCTGCAAGTATATGAGCATGTGTGTGTGTGGGTTTTTGTGTGTGTGTGTGAGCGCGCGCATGTGTGTCTGGCATGGGGGGTTGTGAGTGTCTGTGAGAGAGAGTGTATATTTGTGTGAGTGTAAAGTGGTCTAGGTCTGTGAGAGGGTGCATGTGTGAGTTTGGGAGTGTGTGTGTCTTTAGGAGTGTGTGTGAGTGTCTGTGTGTGTGTCTGAGTGTGTATAGGAGTGGTGTGTATGTGTGTAGGAATGTCTGTGTCTGCATAGTGCAATAGTGGTCACCTGTAGTGTTACATGAACCCAGGTTGAGGCTCTCCCTATGGGTACCGAACTTAGCTATCAGTCTCTGTTCAGCCACTTTTCGCTGCTGCCTGTCCCAAAGTCTGCCTTGGAGGATGGTCACCCGAAAGTCCGAGGTCAAATGTCCTGGACCACTGAAGTGTTCTCCAACTGGGAGGGAACACTCCTGTCTGTTGATTGTTGTGCGGTGCCCATTCATTCGTTGCTGTAGCCTCTGCACAGTTTCACCAATGTACCATGCCTCAGGACATCCTTACCTGCAGCGAATAAGATAGACAATGTTGGCTTAGTCGCATGAGTACCTGCCACGTACATGGTGAGAGGTGTCCCACACGTAATGGTGATATCCATGTACACACTCTGACATGTCTTGCAGCACCTACCATGACAGGGTTGTATGAAAACCGGGCAGTTTGCTACGAAGAATGATCTGTTTGAGGTTTGGCAGTTGTTTAAAGGCTCGCCCTAGACACACACACACAACTATACACAGTCACGCACACAGGCACTCACACACTCTCACAAACTTAGACCTCTTTACACTTACACACACGCATATACACTCTCTCCCACAGACTCCCACAACTCCCACACTCACACATGCATCCTCTCGTAGACTTAGACCACTTTACACTCACACACACACATATACACTCTCTCGGACACTCACAACCCCCCAGCCCAGACATACACACACACTCCTACAGACACAAACGCTCCCACACTCACACATGCACCCTGTCACAGACTTAGACCCCTTACACTCTCTCTCTCTCACACACACACACACACACACACAGACACATTTGTGGGGTGAATTTGTACTTGCAGAGTTACATTGTACTTTGCTCAAAAACTGCATAAATCCATATAAGACTCTGTTAACTCATTTTTTAGATTAGAATCAGTCTAAACATTAAGGCACAGACAATAGAACAAAAGGGGCTAACACCTTCAATATCTTATCTGGCCTGACACCAATTGTTACAGTTAACCTGAAAATGTAACTTTTTAAAAAAAAATTAGTGAAACTAACATGGTCCATTCTAACAGATGAGAGACTTAACAAACAAGGTATTTTTCAATGTATAATTTCAGTTACATCATACTGTAAACTTTTGCTATAAATTCTGTGTCTTGCAATTGTGTACTCCACAACCACCTGATGAAGGAGCAGCGCTCTGAAAGCTAGTATGCTTCCAATTAAACCTGTTGGGCTATAACCTGGTATTGTGTGATTTTTAACTTTGTACACCCCAGTCCAACACCGGCATCTCCAAATCAGCATGGATGGATCTTTTAGTTCTGGTTTAAATTTCCATTTTTCCACTTCCAGAGTCATAGAGTGATACAGCATGGAAATAGACCCTTTGGTCCAACATGTCCATGCCATCCAGGTATCCTAAACTGATATAATCCCATTTGCCAGCATTTGGCCCCTATCCTTCTAAACCCTTCATATTCATATAATGCCTTTTAAATGTTGTAATTGTACCTGCCTCCACCACTCCTTTGGCAGCTTGTTTCATACATGCATCACCATCTTGGCTATTCACCCTATCCATTATTAATTACCTTTTGCTCTTCTACGAAAATCACTTTTCAAGTTTCTTCATTCAGGTTTATAGTTCAAATTTTTCTCAAATCTTTCCTTATAAGTTAGACCTTTGACTGTGGGGATCAACCTTCTGACACTTTTCTTTTACTGACGCTTCCTATTCATATACCCATCCAAATGCCTCTTAAATGTTGCATTGTACCAGCCTCCACCACTTCCACTGGCAGCTCATTTCATACACGTACCACACTCTGCATGAAAAATGTGCCCCTTAGGTCTCTTTTATATCTTTCTCCTCTCACCCTAAACCTATGCCCTCTAGTTCTGGACTCCCGACCCCAGGGAAAAGACTTTGCCTATTTACCCTATCCATGCCCCTCATAATTTTGTAAACCTCTATAAGGTCACCCCTCAGCTTCCGAAGCTCCAGGGAAAACTGCCCCAGCCTGTTCAGCCTCTCCCTATAGCTCAAATCCTCCAACCCTGGCAACATCTTTGTAAATCTTTTCTGAACCCTTTCAAGTTTCACAACATCTTTCCGATAGGAAGGAGACCAGAATTGCATCTATCTGAATTAAACTCCATCTACCACTTCTCAGCCTGTTGGCCCATCTGGTCAAGATCCTGTTGTAATCTGAGGTAACCCTCTTCGCTGTCCACTACACCTCCAATTTTGGTGACATCTGCAAACTTACTAACTGTACCTCTTATGCTCGCATCCAAATCATTTATATAAATGACAAAATGTAGAGGACCCAGCACCAATCCTTGTGGCACTCCACTGGTCACAGGCCTCCAGTCTGAAAAACAACCCTCCACCACCACCCTGTGTCTTCTACCTTTGAGCCAGTTCTGTATCTAAATGGCTAGTTCTTCCTGTATTCTGTGAGATCTAACCTTGCTAATCAGTCGCCGATGGGGAACCTTGTGGAAAGCCTTGCTGAAGTCCATATAAATCACATCTTCTGCTCTGCCCTCATCAATTCTCTTTGTTACGTCTTCAAAAAACTCTATCAAGTGAATCACAGATCATCCCTTCATTTGCTCTTCATCTTTTGACACTTTACTCACACCGTTTGACACTTTTGACCACCTGCAAAGATTTGTTATTCAGCCTGTCCACACTTCACTCACACTGTTTGTATTTTTTTTCTTCTTTTTGTTGTGTGTGCACATTGTTTGTGCTTATCTGGTGACAAACTTAATTACCTGGATTTATCTCACCATGTCTTTCTGCCTATAAATTCTGTCCCTGTGCACTTCCCTCCATTTCACCTGATGAAGGAGCAGCACTCTAAAAATTTGTGATTTCAAATACACAAATGTTGGATTATAACCTGGTGTCGTGTGACTCCTGACTTTGTTAACTTCACATTTCCTTCCTTAGGAGCATCTCCTTCCAATTTCAATCGAAGAAAGAATATTTTCGACATGTTATGGTGCACCTGTATTGCAGAGGGGACCAGAACCTAGAACCTCTAAGTGCAAAGGTGGAATGCTATCACTGTCCCACAAGGTCCCACCATGCCAATGGGAAGCCAACAGGTCCTTCAGTACCAAGTGATTGATTCTCCCACATCCGTTAAAAAGCCTTTTCTGCTTATCTCCAATAATATAAACCGAAGGAAAAGTGTTCCAATAAAATTAAGTGTAGAATATGTTTTTAAAGCATTTGATTATGTACTGGAGTGTTTCGCAACAGGCTTTCAAAGATTATTTTTAGCTTCTCGAAACTCCAGGGTAAACTGGAGCTGTGCTCGAAAAGCAGCACAGCAGGTCAGGCAGCATCAGAGAACCAGGAAAATCGACATTTCGGCAGGACCCCTTCATCAGGAATTCCTAATCTTGACTCTAACCTCCAGCATCTGCAGTCCTCACCTTCGCCTAATCTGGAGCACTGGCAACCTGTGGATTTAACAGGCATCAAATGAAATTCTTATTCCTATGTAAAAATAAATTGCACTACAGTGCACTCCAAAGTACCGTAAATATAATACGAAAAAAGATTAATCTTGAATTAGTGAAGTGCGTCCAATGACGACGACATTACTGGCTTCAGAATAATTCATGTTACCTCCAACTTGCTTATTTTGAAACTGCAATTTTTTTCCCAGCAGATTTAAATTAAATTCAACGGACACAAAGATGCTAACACGTTTCACCGAATCTTTGGCAGTTTTAACCCACAGCGCTTTCAACGAACCCAAACCTTCAGTGGCGATGCTCCCACCCGCAGGGTTCACTGGGCAGGCGCTGCCCTCCATTCCCTTAGCAACGTGAGGTGCTCTGACCAATCCAGTTGCGTCCTCGTGTTGCCCATGGTTACGGCTTCAGCGACGACTCCAGGTCCAAACAAGAAGCTGCGCTGAAGGACGAAGGCAGAGCGGGGCCGCCCATCTGATCTCTGTCAACCGGGAAGTACAGCCCCTGAAAGCTCATCTGGTCCGAATGGGAGATAAAAAGATCGGCCGAGAGGTAAGTGACCCAGGACAAAGTCACAGCGTCCCCGTTAACTCACTTTGACTAAGTCTGTTTTCCTGGTCCAGTAGACACTCCTGAACTGAGATACCTTTCATGTAATGTAAATAGAGCACACTGGAAATCGTCAGTTCTGTCCGTATCTTTGCAGAGAGAGAGAGAGAGAGAGAGTGAGACAGCGTTAACTGGCTGAATTGAAGAAAAGTCCCGAAAATGCGAGAGAAACGCGCCAGGTCTGACAGCAGCTGTGGAGAGAGAAACCAAGTTAACGTTTCGAGTCCACTCAGTTTTCTTCTGAAGAACCAATAGCTGCCACACTTGCTGAGTTTGTCCGGCATTTATTGAGTTTGTTTCGGATTTCCAGCGTCCACAATATTTTGCTTTTATTAGCAGGAAATACTGCAGTCATGGCTGGGAAATAATTCAGCTCCAGCTGCTAACAGGACACAAGGAGGCATATCACCAGCAGTGGCCAAAAGCTACTATCTTAGTTCAAAGACTATCATGATGGCCAGTGCTGAGACTGCTGCTGCAGGAGAGGGTGTCTCAATGACTAGGCATCATCAAAGAAAAGTATGTGGGATTGGGGTCAAGCAGGCATATTCTGGCATCCAACAGATAGTTGCCAGAGGGAAGCCCCTTCTTGGGTTGTGCCCAGAAAGAAGGAACTACTACTCCCCCCAGGGTTGCTACAAAGTGCCAACCAGTACTCTCACTTTAAACTAATGAGAAGTCATTTTAATTATTCACATAAAAACAAACTTTTCTGCTACTGGCATAAATCACATGATACTGGGAACTTAGTGTTATGTCCAGAATAGTTGCAGACAGCCTTAGACATAAGGGATTCTTTAACCACCATGTTGACTGCAGTTTTACTTGAGTACGGATAACAGTGAGGCCAAATGCAATGTGCAAGGTGTGTATTTGACTCAGAGAAAATTGCAGGACCCCTTGCAAAGTATTCGTCTCACCTACAACTAAGGGTGAGCTGCCGGATGTCTAGAGAGTGGCTCATGTTATGCCTTTGTTTAAGAGGGGATGTAGGGAGAAGCCATAGTGGTGGGAAAGTTGATCCTGAAAGATAAAATTTATATGCTTTTGGAGGGGTGAAGAATGCTTGGGATAGTCAGCATGATTATGTGCAAAGGAAATCGTGTCTCTCAAACTTGATTGAGTTTTTTGAGGAAGTAACCAAGAAGATTAATCAGGGCAGAGCAGTAGACAATTTTTGCTTGGACTTCAGTAACGCCTTTAACAAGATTCCAATAGCAGGCTAATTAGTAAAGTTAGATCAGATGGGATTCATAGAGAACTTGCCAATTGGATACAAAATTGGCTTAACAGCAGGAAACAGAGGGTGGTGTTGAATACCTTTGAGGAGAGACACAGACTTTTAATTAGTAATGGTTAAGAGATTAGAGAGAGTGCAGGAAAGTGGAGTTGAGGCTGAGATGAGAACACCCTTATCGTATTAAATGATGAAGCAGGCTTATGGAGCTGAATTGCTGGCACTTGCTTCTAGTTCTTATGTTTGAAGGAATTCCAATAAAACACAGGATGGTTATTTATTTCTGTACTCATATACTTGTAATACTGCTTCACTACTGAGCATTGCTTTTTAAGTTTCAAACAAATTTACAACATGGAAGAATATTTTGAATTTACTAACTCCTTTGAAAACATATTTATTACAGTAATCAATATAGTGAAAATGGCAAAGAAAAAGGATAGTAAAGGAGGCAGTGAAGATAAAATGGCTTTGGCAGAAGTTTTTCTCCATTTTCGGTAAGTATATGGGTTATTTTAATTTGCAGGAATTTACTTTTTGAACCAGACTTATTTTGTGATATCTTTGCTAATCGGCTTACTTTTGTTTCTCTTTGTCATGCACTGTCCTCTTGTAATTCCCTTTTGTGGCTTCATTCAGTGTATGTATTGTTTAGATTTTCAGTCCATGTAGATCTTATGTTTACTAATGGTTCTGCTACTTCATTAATTTCATCTAGTGTAGTGGCAGGATGTAATTAGCCTCAGCATTCCTGGGCTAGGTGGCAAAAATCTTGCTTGGTTTCTCACTCCTGATTATTGTTCACCCTTGCAGGTAATATATCTCAATTAAAGGTATAAAAACTATAAAAGACCTTTTTAAAAATGGTACTGTACCTTTGAGAGTTAAAAGCTAACAAAACTTACCTGACAGCACCAAGTGTTCTCAATAAGATACAATGTAACAGGTGCTTCAGCTACTGGGGTAGCTGGATGCCTGGAAATGACAAAACAGATTCAAATTAAGCTAATCAGTTTAAATTATACCCCCTAAAAAAAACTCCAATCCAGTTTGAATTTAGTATATTGACAGCCTTAAAAACCAATGACACAATCTGATGCTTTGGGGCATAATACCTGGACAAATTGAACAGTTAAGAGGAGAACTGCCAAGCTACCAGCATATAAAAAGACTGCCCAAAAAAATAGCTCTCTTAAAAGGTATCTTTATTGATCAGTAACCTTTGAAGTAGAATCCCCAAGAAGAAAAGAAGACTGAAATACAAAGAAGAATGAAAGCTGCCTGGTGTTGAGATAAAAAGTTTAGTTTTGTAAATTATAATCAGGAGTTTTATTGGACTCGTATTATAGAAGGGAAGGTAAAAGATAATTAGTGTAAGGAGTTGTAAATAGTAGTTAGTTAATTATTCTCTGCTATACTTTAAGAAATAAAGTTGTTAATTTTTACTTTAACTAGTTCTTGGCCTATGAATTTTCACAGATTACTGCATGGGATAAATCTTTTTTGTGTTTCTGGTTTTAAATTACGCAGGAGAGTTTACTCCATGTTGTAACATTTGTATATTTTCTATTGTCTGTAAAGAGCCAATATACACCATAGCGAAGAACTAACATATTTTTATGTGTAAGTATCCCAAGGGACAACATTCATGGCTGCACTAGGGAACTATGTGATGTTTAGGAGGACGCTGACTGAAATCAATCTTCTTACCACTCATCATGGCAAGCAGTATTAAACAGAAAGAGAAGGGTGCTTGTGGCACAATGATAGTCCCCCTAACACTGAACCAGGAGTTCTGGGTTCAATTCCTACCTGCTCCAGAAGTGTGCAATAACGTCTCTGATAAGGTTGATTGGAAAAATCTTGAATGCAAAGGGAGTCGAGGACCAGAAGTGTCCTAAAATAAATGGGTGCCAATTTAAGACTGAGATGAGGCGGAATTTCTTATTTCAGAAGGTTGTGAGGCTTTGAAACTCTTTGTCATAGAGAGCTGTGGGGACAAAGTCATTGTGCATATTCTCGATCAATGGGGAATCAAGGGTTTTAGGGGAATGGCATGAAAGTAGACATGAGGAATATTGAATTCTGTCATGATCCTATTGAATTGCAGGGCAGGTTTTATGGTGGAACAGCTTACTTCTATTCTTACTACTTACAGTCTAATGGACTGGTTAAGATGTATTCAAGGATTTTGAAGGAAGTGAGTGTAGAATTTGCATGGGTCATCATCTTTCTGCTTTCCCCTTATTCAGGCGAAGTGCGAGAAGTGAATTTAAAACTTTTGAAAATGAACAAAGGTGGGTTGATTAGGAAGAGTCAGCATGGATTTTTAAAGGGGAAATCATGTTTAACTAACTTAAACTTTTTTGAGGAGGAAATGGAAAGGGTTGATCAGAGTAATACTTATGAAGTGATATACATGGATTTCCAGAAGGGAGTTAATGCAGTGCCTTACAACAGACTTATGAGGAAAGTTGTCAGTCATGGTACAAAAGAGATATTGGATATGAAATTGGCTGAGTGATAAACAGAGAATAATGATCAATAGATATTTTTCGGGCTGGATGAAGGTTTGCAGTGGAGTTCCCCAGGGGTTAGTGTTGGGACCCTAGCTTTTCCTGATTAAAAAAAATTATTTGGATCTTGGTATGCAGGGGACAATTTCCAAGTTTACAGAAAACTTGAAAATATTCTAAGCTGTAAGGATAGTATAGAACTGTAAAAGAATTTTGACAAGTTGGTGGCAGATAATGTTCATGGAAAATTCTGTATATAAAATAGATTCTGAAGGGAATCAAACCTTTGCCTAAAGTCAGGGTATTCAGAAACATAACCCCAAGCTTGAGAGGAAACATTCTCTATTGCATAAAACCAAAGGAACTTCTCAATCCTCTCTGATTTCTTAGAGTTGCCATCTCCAAATTGATTCTCTCAGGATTCAACTTGATTCTGTCAGGTCTGAAACTCGTTTTGTTACTTTGATGTATTTTTGTGTGTTTAGCTTGATCCCATCATTCCTGGTTCTTTCCATGGCTTCATGTAAATATAGCCTTGACCGCGTTCATTTACTGTATGTAACTGGCTATCTACTGTGCTTGCATGTCTTATTTACTTTTCACAGAAACACATTTCAACTTGCTTTATAGCCAAAACATAGACACACAGGAATTTGTAGCATCCAAAGGATGTGCTGAATGTTGTCAACCGTGAAGATTCCATATATAGCTTCAAAATACCGTCGTCATTTGCAGCATTAGACTTGCTGAATGCTTTTTTGCCCTGCTCAGGAGATAGTGGCAGTGTCACAGGACTAGTTATCCAGAAGTCCAGGCTAATGTCTGGAGACATGGGTTTGAATCAGCCATGGCAGATAGTGAAATTTGGTTTAGTGAAAAACTGGCCTAATGGTCACCATGTGGTTATTGTTGTAAAAACCCATCTGGTTCACTAATGAGCTTTAGGGAAGGAAATCTCCAATCCTTACCAGGTCTGGCTTACATGGGATTCCAGATCCACAGAAATGTTGTTAACTGCTGTCTGGGCAATTCTGGATGAGCATTAAATCCTGGAGTAGTTAGAAATGCCTGTATTCCATGAGCAGATAAGAAACCCAAGTGCTGGCGTGATCTCCTCCAGTGTTCGATTAGGGTAGTGATCCTTCTTATTGCTTGGTTAAGATCTTTGGGATCCAGGAAATTCTTTGCCATCTATTTGGCTTCTCTCGCACCAGGGATCTTGCCCAATCTTTTGGCTCTGTATTTCTAGTGATCACCTTTTCTTATATCACTTCAAGCTCTCTTTCAAGGATTCTTTTTAGTTCTATTGGTACTTTCAGTGGAGAATGAATCATCAGTTTTATTGCTGGCTCAATGATGATAAAATCTTCAAAACATCCAACTATTTCATCAAACTCCCTGTATACATATGTATGGTGATATATAATTGGTGCCACCTCATTCACATCCAGGTTCACTGAGATAATTGCATCCCTTCACAACTCTCAGATAGCAGGATCATCAGTTTCAGTTATATAGAATATCTAATTGACACCATTTCCTTTGTATGACCCTTTGATTTAGATTTTCTTCACTGTTGCCCCCTTACACTGTCATTTTAACATTGTTTGTTTTCAGAACACCTTTCCTTGGGTAGCCATTTTCTTTCAAATTATCGAGTAAAATTTTCTAGTATAGTCAGAACCGGATAATGTTATTTTGTGCTCTGGTATCAATCTTCACCTTTTGACTTATGGTTAGTACTTATTTCTCACCCTTTTTGGATCTGAATGGTTGTGTGAACTTCTTTTCTATCGGAACTATTACATACAGACATTTCATATATCATTCTTATGCATGTTATATTCCCAACTGCGGGATTCTTGTTTGCAATCAATTATTTCCTGATGTTTATGTGGTTCGAATCTTGATCCCTGGTTCTAGAAACTGGACTTAGGGAATGTGAAATGAAGAGGCAGGAGACAGGTGTTTCAAGGTAAAAAAATGTCTGCATTTATTTAAAATACAAAAGGTAAGTATAATTAAAGAAACTATAGGTAAATACAATAAATAAGGAAATTGACTCAATTGTACAGAGCACAACAGTACTATCAAATACCCTATTATCGAGATTAATACTGATAGAACCTTATGCTACTGATACACGTGGAAACAACTGTTTTAATTAGTCTTTAATCAGAATGCCTACCCTAGGGTCCCAATGCACTGTCACCACCCACCTTCCCCTCCTTGTTTGCTAGTTTGGAACTTTGGATTTCAGGAATTTAAACTCACCAGAAAGAAATCATGGTTTTGAAGTGCTACCTGGTTGTTCCCACCTGCCGTATCTGGAGCCTGGGTGAAGACTTCAGACTGTGTAGGTTTTTCTGTTTGGAGTGAGTCTGTTTTTGGATCTATCAGGTAAGTACTTAGTTTTTACTTTCTGCTGGTTTTACAGGCCCGGTTTTCACCTCGGATGTGTCTGAGGACTTGTAGTGTGGGTCAAGCCGGTTATCGCAGAATTTTCAGTCCATGGTTCTGCTGGTTGTGGTCAGTAGCCGTCAGTTCTCTTGGTTTGGAACAGGCCTGTGTCTGGTAGCCTTGTTCTGGAAGTGCTTGGATTGCTTTTTCAGATTGCTCTCTCAGGTGAGTTCAGGGCCAACAATTATACAGATTGTGCCAAATGTATGCTTTTCGTGTGTTTCTGTTGTTTCCTTCTGAACTTAATTAGTTTTCTGATCATTCGTTCGAGTTTGGGTGAATGGATTTCAATTGAGATTGAACATCTGGTATCTCTGTAGGCTTGTACTGTCTGCACTGTATAGCCTGAAGAGTAAAAACTGTCTCAGGCTAAAGTCTGTTGGTTTTGGTTGATTGTCCCTTTGGAGAGGTGTAAATTAGAATTCCAGGCTGAACAATGGTTCCAACCAGACATCTCAATTCTGTGAGTTGTTTGTGTATTTTCCACAGAAATCCCCTTTACCCTTTTAAGAGTTTTGAAAGGTCCATGGTATTTTAGATATTGGGGATTTTTGCTTGATCCTACACAATGCACCAACATCTTTTAGGGTATGGATGTTTTGGATTATTTTTCTAGTCATTTGACGTATTATTCTGGTTCCAGTCACTTATCTATCAGTCACTTCTTTCTTCATTCTTCATCCTTTCCTTGATTGGCCTTTACACATGCTCTGTAGAATGATCCATATGCTGGATTTTCTTTTTCTATTTGTGAATTCATATAGTCACCACTGCTCCACAAGATCTTTCTCTGTCTTTGGTATTTGTTCCTTTTTATGCTGTTTCACTATATCAAACCTGCTACCTTTCTCTTGGCTTAACTAAATGTTAGTCATTTGAGTAGTCAGCGTCTTACATAGAACATATGAACCTAAGAACTAGGAGCAGGAGTAGGCCATCTGGCCCTTTGAGTCTGCTCTGCCATTCAATAAGATCACTGCTGATGTTTTCGTGGACTCCGTATCCACTTACCTGCGCTCTCACCATATCCCTTGATTCCTTTTATTGTTAAAAACAATCTACCTTTAGCTTTAAAAACGTTTACTAAAACAGCGTCAACTACTTCACTGGGCAAGGAATTCCATAGATGTTCAACCCTCTGGGTGAAAAAGTTCCTTCTCACTTCAGCCCTAAATCTGCTCCCTCTAATCTTGAGGCTATGCTCTCTTGCCCTAGCTTCACCTGTCAGTGAAAACATCCTCTCTACTTATATCTTATCTATTCCCTTCATAATTTTATGTTTCTATAAGATTCCCTCCTCAATCTTCTGAATCCAATGAATATCATCCCAATCTACTCAGTCTGTCCTCATAAGCCAACCCCCTCCACTCCGGAACCAACCTAGTGAACCTCCTCTGCACCCCCTCCTGCGCCAGTATATCCTTTCTCAAGTAAGGAGACCAAACCTGCACACAGTACTCAGTGTGGCATTACCAGCATCTTGTGGGCAGCACGGTGGCACAGTGGTTAGCACTGCTGCCTCACAGCGCCAGAGACCCGGGTTCAATTCCCGCCTCAGGCGACTGACTGTGTGGAGTTTGCACATTCTCCCCGTGTCTGCGTGGGTTTCCTCCGGGTGCTCCGGTTTCCTCCCACACTCCAAAGATGTGCAGGTCAGGTGAATTGGCTATGCTAAATTGCCCATAGTGTTAGGTAAGGGGTAAATGTAGATGTAGGGGTATGGGTGGGTTACGCTTCGGCGGGGCGGTGTGGACTTGTTGGGCCAAAGGGCCTGTTTCCACACTGTAAGTAATCTAATCTAATAACCTCTCTGCTTTTAAACTCATTCCCTTTAGCAATGAAGGACAAAATTCCATTTGCTTTCCTAATTACTTGTTGTACCTGCAGACCAACCTTTTGTGATTCATACACAAGGACACCCAGTTCCCTCTGTATAGCAGCATGCTGCAACTTCTTACCATTCAAGTAATAATCCTTTTTTTACTATTACTCCTACCAAAATATATGACTTCACATTTATTTACATTGCATTCCATCTGCCAGACTTTTGCCCACTCACTCAATATATTTATGTTCCTCTGCAAAGTTTCACAGTCCTCTGCACACTTAGTGTCATCTGCAAACTTTGACACCCTACCCATGGTCCCCAACCCCAACCCCAAATTATCCCCAACTCCAAATTGTGAATAGTTGCGGGAATAACACTGATCCCTGAGGCACACCACTAATCACTGATTGCTAGCCAGTATAGCACTCATTTATCCCCACTCTTTGCTTCCTGTTAGTCAACCAATCCTCTATCCATGCTAATACTTTATCCCTAACGCCATGCATCCTTATCTTATGCAGTAGCCTCTTGTGCGGCACATTGTCGAAGGCCTTTTGGAAATCTTGATGCACCATATCCATTGGGTCCCCATTGCCCACTCTGCTCATAATGCTTATAATCTTCATCTGTCTGGCAATGTCTACAGACTAAAATATTGTTAGCTTATTCTTTCCAATTAATATTTTCTGTGCTTCAGGGTGGGCTGAACCCCAGATTAGTGAATTTATCAGTTTTCATCTGTGTCCTTAAACTTCCATTTTCACGATGCATCTTGTTGAAAAATCATCAATATGGTCACAACTCCTGTCTGAAACCTTGAATAGCAGTAATCTGAGTTGTTACAGGCTTTCTCATTCACTGCTGCCATTGTTTATCTTCTCATTCCCATATGATAAAAATAATTACACATTTGACATGGAAAGGTTCGAAATTTTTGTGTGTAATACAACTTGAAAGTTGTCTAGTAATCAAAAGACTACTTTTTAGGCTGATATTCTATTCTACAGCCGTACGTTTGGCTCCCTGACACCTAAACATAATAACTGGTTCCTAACTCTTTACAAACAATATAAAAATATTCTCCTCCATGTTGATATATCACTGGAAGCTCCACAAGATCTTAAACGGCACATTAAGCTTTTGTGTGACACCGACTTTATAACTTGTTGCTTGACCAATACATTTGGCTCCTGCTTACCCACCTTACTATTTCATCTTCAAAACTCTTTATAGTGAATAATTAACTTTACAGTCCTCCTTAATCACTGATAAAGTTGACAGTATTCAGGTGGAAAATGTGAAGGAAAAGAACTATGCTTAGTTTGTTAACTATTCATATTATTCTCAGGTTTCAGTTAAAAGAAAAAGCTAAGGAAAGGTTCAGGCAGGAAATACAACAGCTCGAAGAAGTGAAGGCACAAAACATTGAACATGTAAGTTACTAATATGAATAAAAATCAATAGCACTTGCATAACTTTAAAATTCTTTTCTAAACATCTTTGCAAATTCTAAATGTTATTTGCCGAAATAATTATCATGAAAAATCTGAAAAAGTTCCCAAACAGACAAGTAATGTTAAGCAAATTAAACTCTACCTAATCTTTACAATCAGCTGATATAAACTGTTTGAGTAATGTAACTCTTGGCTACTGCATAATTTGTATTTATGACAATTTGCTGCCTGTTACCTTAGTAAAGCTCTTCCATGTGGCATTATTTTTGTGCTATTTTATTTGTTCATGGGATGTTATGACCTTAATAATTAAGGCCAGCATTTATTGTCCGGAGGGTAGTCAATGATCGCCCCCACTACTATGGTCTAGAGTCAGATGTCAGCCAGACGATGTAAAGATGGCAGATTTCCTTTCCTAAAGGACATTGGTGAATTTGATAAGTCTTAAAAACAATTGATGGTTACATGGCCACCATTAAGCCAACTTTTTACTGAATCAAATTCTATCATCTGCCAAGGTGGATTCAAAACCATGTCTTCTGAACATTAACCTGGGATTCTGGATTACTAGTTCAGTGATGTTACTACTAAGCCACCGCTTTCCCTGTGAGATTGTGGTATAGTAGTAGTGCCCCTATCTCTGGGCTAAAATGTCCAGGTCCAATCCACATGCCATGAATATGCCATGCTATGGTATGTCCAAGCAGGTTGTTTAAAATGAATGAGAATCCTAGGGAAACTCAGGAGGTCTAGGTGTGTCTGTGGAGAGAGAAATGGAGATCGCATTTCAAGTCTGGTCAGACTCTTCATTAGAACCCTTCTTCAACTATATAAGACTTTCAAACTTTGCACTAATAAGTGCAGAACTATGATACCAGTCTTTCTAAAATTTGAAGTGTGCATTTCTTATTCTGTTGACATAATTATATTGGACAGTTACATGTATTTTATAACTACAAATAAACTCAATGAGAAAAACTTGACAGGCCCAATTATTATGAAATACAGGGTAAGTTTATTTGCTCAAAATAGTAAATAAATTCACAATTTCAATATGAAAAGTAATAAAATAGAATTCTATCCGAAATTCTAAGGGAGGAGGTTCCTTCAGGGGCTGCTATCTTCAGAACTCATGTGGATTTCTCAGAAGACATAATTAAAGAAACGTGTTTGAAATAATACTGTGTACAAATTTCTCCTCCAATATCAATTGCATGTTTATCCCCCTATTGCTGTACCTGAGAAACACTTCTGTTTTCTTCCCTGCTTCTGGGTTTCACTAACTCATTTATGAAAAGTAGCCCATGAAATTTTCCTATATTTTTTGAAACGTCAGATTGTGTGCCTTCGTAATACAAAGATGAAGAATCCAGACCCAAAACATCGATTCCCCTGCTCCTCTGATGCTGCTTGACTTGGCTGTGCTTTTCCCAGCTCCACACTTCAGTTATCGTTGGAGGTCAATCATCTCCGCTCTAGATGTCAACTTTGACTTTTGTGCTCAAGTTCTGGACTGGACTGACACAATCTTTTGATCAGAGTTGAGAGTACTATCAACTAAGCCACAACTGACAGAATCAGCACTATAATATCAAATTACAGTTTCATCTTAATGAGATGCAGATTATAACATCTTTGAAACAAATTAGCATTTTTTAGTTGGGTCTGGGGTTGATGAAGGAGAAACCAAGCAGAGTTCTATATCATTTTACAATAATGTCTTAACGTGTTGATGCAATCTACATTGTTAACTTATGGTTGGTTTCAAACTAAGGTTTGACAAATATATCTTGAAGATCATGGCCAATGCTGTTTTAATAATATTAAATTTATCTGCATTTTTGTAAGAATGAACAGTTGAAGAAGGAGCAGAAGGAACACATCAGAATACTAGTCAGAAAAGCAAAGGAGCTGGAGAAAGAGCTAGAGCGCAAAGAGAAAATCAACAATGAACAAGTAGCACAAGCTTTAAAAGAAAAATTGGAAATAATTAAACAAAACAAACAGCAAACACAAGGTATTTTCAATTATATTAACAGAATTTCTGTTCTCAAGACTTTAATATTCACATGGAGTGGGGGGGGGAGGCAATTATAGACAGTAGTGAATTAGAGAGGAGCTCTGGAAAGGCAGGTTCATAAGCTCACAGCAACTCTGATCTTTACATGTGTAGGACAATGAAGTGCACAGGAACTTCCAAAGCTATAGGATTTGGAGGTAAAGTGGACACATTAACAGACATGGCACAAAGGAAATGTTGTGAGGAGGTCAGCTGAAAACTCATGGGTGCCACACAGTAAGCAACACAAAGGGAACATGAAGGAAAGGGCAGAAATTTGTACGTCACAGTCAGAATCTACAGTTTACTCACATTGAAATTAATTTGGAAACTTGCTTTGTTAGATTGAAGTAAACTGTGCAATAGCTATTCAAATGGATATGACCATATGCACATTTGGTTAAAAAAAAATTCTTTTTTCTTTGGTGGAGTAATATTTTTAGAAGTTGAGGGTTTGTTAGTAATTTCAATGATCATGCCTCCACTGATTCACTAATGCCACCCATCTGGCTTCAATTTGCATTGCATTGGCAGGTCATTGTGCAAAAATACATTTCAAAAATTATGACTTGATACAATCATGATAATTACATTGTGTGCAGCAATTGCCTCCTTGTCATTTCATCTAAGCATGAGAACAACACACTTAAAAGCAGCATAAGAACTTTTCATTTCATGTAAATACTGAATTCTTAGGTTTGTAGGACAATGCATTGCAGCTGCCACGTTCACATGGAATTCTAAGGATGCAGGGACATGGTCTGTGATGTGGAAGGGAGCCTTTTCTTTCCGGGGAAATCGTGTTCACATTCTGGCAAAATTCTGCTACCAATGCATGAAAGCTTTAATTGTATAAGACCCTCACGACAATGACCTCCTTGGGATACTTCCATTGTGATGGATGAACAAATAAACTTGTATTACCTTTGTGCCATTTGCTATAAATTATCTGCTTATAGATCTCACATGAAGATCACTGTGGCTGGAGTACTTGTGGTCTTGATGCAACTACATGGACAATGTGGAAGATATAAGAAACCCATGCAATGACTACAACCTCCTGCAGCTGCCACACCACTTATACATGGACTAGCAACAGATACATATTTGTGAAGGAAGCGGTGGAAAATCAGGAGATCCTGCATTTGCGGGCCACACTTTCAATATCTTAATTATCAGAAAGGATTATTTAAAGACATTCTGGCACAGCATCGCTTAACTGTTTAATCTGCAGGAACTGGATTTGAAGTCAGAAACCCCATGTTGTAATCCCAAACTAGTGTTTATTAAGGGTGGAATTGTCCACAATTTTTATGCGAGTAGCTCATTTTAGGAAGCAAGTTGGGTTCTGTGGTGTTGTCCCCCAGCCCTCAATTCATAAATGCATTTGATTTGTTTCTGATGTCATTTTTTCCAGAGCGCAGCTCATCATATTCTTCCAATGTGATGAGAAGAATTAACTAGTCCAGGCAATAGGATTTTAGATCATTGTTGTCTTCCAACAGGTGCAGGGCTCTATCAGCTGCACTAATGTTGCTTAAAGAGTGCCTTTTCACCAACCTGCAGGGTTCATCAACAAAAAAAGGCTACAATGTTGCTTACACTTCCACCAGAGCAAAGGTGAATGGTTGAACATGACTTAGCAGCTCTGGTGGAAATTTGCAGTGTACCCTGAAGAAAATGTTCTGCACCAGTGTCACATATTGCACCCTTCACAGCTAAAACCGACAAAGGAGGGGGACACAGGTGGGAGGTGAGATGTGTTGAATGCAGACAAAATTTTCTGAGGATGAAGATGATGATTAGAATACTGATCAGGAGGGCCATCCAAGATAGTGTGACAAAGCAATGCATCATTGAGCCAAAGAGGCCAGGGATATCCTAAACGAAACCCACACCTAGGATGAATGAACCAGGTTTGGACTTCATTTAATTCTTTAATGTTCTGATTGTGATATGGGAGGCAACACCTGCTTAGTGAAAAAAAAATGGGGACCTTGTTAGCTTTGCAGTCTTTGACTTTTGGGGTAGCTGAATAAATGTCTGATTATGCCTTTGACTGTAAAGTTGATATTTTTGGATGCTTGCCCTTTCATGCAAGAGTGCAATTTCACATATATTTTAAAAAGTGAAAAGTTTCTTACTATATTTTACCTATGCCACCTATGTGTCCTCAAAAAGTTTCCTTCTTCCTCTCTCTCCCACTATGTCAAAATGCAATCCTGACTTCTGCAGTTGAGATAGAGGGAAGCTGCTGTGTGGTTGGCCATACTGTCTTGGAAGGCTTGGGCACACACTCACTGGTGCCTTTGGGCCTGCTGAAGTCCTCCTGCCCAAGTGCAGGTTCACCATTCCTGCTCAACCCCCACCTCCCCCTCACTCTCCACTCCACTTGAAACTAATACAAGCTTTGGGATCACAGGCAAAGCAGAACTGGAAGGGTTAGGAACCTGGGAGTGCCCTGAGAAGAAGCTTCTTGAGGGTTGAGGGGTTTAGTGGGGAGTCTGTCTGTTGCTCCTCCCCATTTTGGCTGACAACTGATACTACCTTGTTTCCCTAAGAGGAAGGACCCTTTTCAGTGAGGTCAAGGTACTGCAACACCATCGCTTTGCCTTTGATGCTGAGCACCTGTGGCTAGGGCAGTGGAGTGCAGGTCTGTGCACATATGTGTCAGACACCAAGTATGCTGGACCTGGTTCTCCAAGGTGGTTGCCAACTTGTGTTCATCAATATGCCAAAGCCACATGGTACTGATAATGTTGATGAATTCTTCTGTCCTTTGATCCATTTGTACCACATTGTTTTGGCAACTATGCCAATTGTTCCTTTACCTGTCTGTGCAATTTGATGAAGTTATTACTAGCCAAGAACTGGGACTTGCCTTCAGCTTTGGGCTGAGCAGATGCCTGAGCTCGAGCAATTTTCCAAATGTAAGGTGTTTTTTTTCCCTCAACTAGCTGAGGAGATATGACTGTGAACTGTTCACCAGATTGGACTGCCAACCGAGATGAAGTACCAACCAATGTGAAAGCTTCTGAGCTGGAGGGAGGTAGCAGATGTAGACAGCATAGTGGATTCTACTCTGAGATGGAGATGGAGCTGAGAATCTCTGGCCTTGGTCTTTTTGTAGAGGTTTGCAGGGTGCCACGAGTTCCAGCATGGATTTGTCTCAGAAGGATAAAATCTTGTACCAATTAAGAATGATTTAGCACTGATGGAATGGGAGCAGTATAGTACAACACAATGGAGCTTACTGGGTTGGTTCACCATCAAGGTCCCTCATCCCCACATGAGCAGTTATGCTTATCAGCTAAAACAGAATATTCTACTTGTAAGGAGTGAGGAACCTGATGACCACTCTCACAGCTTCCTTATCTTGGATGTTGCAGCCTACTTCCTGCACAGCTCACCAGGCACCTGGTTTTGATTCTACCCTCCTGCAACTGTCTGTGCAGAGTGCGCATTCTCCCCTTGTTTCTGTGCGTTTCCTCCAGATGCTGTGGTTTCCTCCTACAAACCAAAGATGTGCAGGTTAGGTGGATTGGCTGTAGTAAATTGCCGCTGAAAATGTACTGCTGGAAAAGCACAGCAGGTCAGGCAGTTTCCAAGGAGCAGGAGAATCGACGTTTCAGGCATGAGCCCTTCAGGAAGATTCCTGAAGAAGGACTCATGCCCGAAACATCGATTCTCCTGCTCCTTGGATGCTGCCTGACCTGCTGCACTTTTCCAGCAACACATTTTCAGCTCTGATCTCCAGCATCTGCAGTCCTCACTTTTTCTCCCTGTAGTAAATTACCCCACAGTGTGCAGGAATGTGCAGGTTAGGTGGAATAGCCATGGGAAATGTAGGGTTACAGGGACAGGGTAGGGGTGTGGGTCTGGATGGGATGCTCTTTGGAGGGTCAGTGCAGACTTGATGGGCCTGATAGAATCCCTACAGGGTGGAAGCAGGCTATTATTCTATGATAAAATGGAGAGATTAAGTGTGATAGAAGTGTTTGACAGAGATATTAATGGTGATGCAAGAGCAGAAGAGATAATGAAGTTTCCCTACTGAGTGTATTGGAAACACTGAGGGGCAGGAGGGTTATTAGTGTGGAGCATAAGGTAGGTCAGACCCTTTAGGGTGGACATAATGCAAGCAGTGGTGAGAGCTGTAGCTCATGGTCCTTGGGGAGATGTTTCTGAACTTGCAGAGTTAGAGTGAGTGGTATCCCTGTGAGGTAGCAGAGAGAAGGTGATGGCACTTATTCTTGTGGAGTGCAAAAGATTATTGACCTTTTTTGCACTGCTGTGCATCCCAATTTACCAGAGACATAGCACTGACATGGGCTGCAATTTGTGTCTGTGCTGGCTGTGTCTGGTGACATGGCCTCCTTGTCAATTGGCTGGAAAAAGGATTGTTCTCCTCTTCACCTCCCCATTCCGTAAGATTTTCAGATCACTGTCCATGAAGCAATGAGTGAGTTTCCATTTCCTCTGGGCCATGTCCTGATTCTAGAGACTGAACAGAGTGAGGGTCATTCCTGGTTCATAGCATTTAGACGGTGTACAGCTGAGTTTTCAACATGGCTCTGGGGCGTACAAGTCACAAGGACCTGTCAGTGGCAAGAACATTCACCTCTCTGGTTACGCGATTCCCTGAGATGTGCCTTCAGTCCCTTGGATGCCAGATTAACAAGGTGATGAGCATCGTGTGAGAAGTGTTGCTATGAGAAATCTCATGTGACAAAATCTTAAAGTGAAAATGCTTTCCTATCTAGTTTATTGATGCCCCTCAATCTTAACGTCATAAAATCATATAGCACGCAAACAAGCCCTTCAGCCCACCATGTCTATGTCAATGAACAAACACCAGACTACAGTAATCCCATTTACTTGCACTTAATCCATAGCCGATTATTCCCTGGCATTTTAAGTACTCATTGAGATGCTTCTTAAATGTTGCAAGAGCACTTGCCTCCATCACCCCTCAGGCAGCATGGATCACTCTCAGGAGAAAATAAAATTCCTCAGATCTCCTCTAAACCATTTGCTCCTGAGCATAAACCTATGCCCTCTGGTCGTAGACAGTCTTAGAATCACAGAGATGTACAGCATGGAAACAGACCCTCTGTCCAACTCATTCATGCCAACCAGATATCCTAAACTAATTTACTTCTATTTACCAGCACCACACCCATATCCCTCTAATCCCATCCTATTCATATACCCATTCAGATGTCTTTTAAATGAGTCCAGAACTGGAGGGCATAGGCTTAGGGTGAGAGGGGAAAGATATAAAAGAGACCTAAGGGGAAACTTTTTCACGCAGAGGTGGTACGTGTATGGAATGAGCTGCCAGAGGATGTCATGGAGATTGGTACAATTGCAACATTTAAGAGGCATTTGGATGGGTATATGAATGGGAAGGGTTTTGATGGATATGGGCTGGGTGCTGGCAGGTGGGACTAAATTGGGTTGGGATATCTGGTCGGCATGGATGGGTTGGACCGAGGGGTCTGTTTCCATGCTATACATCTCTATGACTCTAAATGTTGTAATTATACCAGCCTCCACCACTTCCTCTGACAATTCATTTCCGTACATGCACCACCCTCTGCGTGAAAAGGTTGCCCCTTATGTCCCATTTAAATGTTTCCACTCTCATCCTAAACCTATGCCCTCACATTTTGGATTCCCCCACCCCACAGAAAATGCCTTGTCTATTTATCCTACCCATGCCTCTCATGATTTTATAAATCTCTATAAGGTCAACCCTCAGCCTCTGATGCTCCAGGGGAAACAGCCCCTGCTTATTCAGCCTCTCCCTATAGCTCAAACCCTCCAACCCTGGCAGCATCCTTGTAAATCTTTTCTGAATCCTTTCAAGTTTCACAACATCCTTCCTTTAGGACGAAGACCAGAATTGCACACAATATTCCAAAAATGGCCAACCAATGTCCTGTACAGCCACAGCATGACCTCCCAACTCCTATACTCAATGCGCTGACCAATACAGGAAAGCATACCAAATGCCTTCGTCACAATCCTATCAACCTGTGACACCACTTTCAAGAAACTATGAACCTGGAACCTACACTCCAAGGTCTCTTTGTTCAGCAACACTTCCCAAAACCTTACCATTAATGCAGCATCTCATATTTATCTAAAATTAAACTCCATCTGCCACTCCTCAGCCCATTGGCCCATCTGATCAAGACCCCCTTGTATTCCAAGGTAACCTTCTTTGCTGTCCACTACACCTCCAATTTTAGTGTAATCTACAAACTTACAATGCCCCCTGTGTGCACATTCAAATCATTTATATAAATGATATAAAGCAGTGGATTTAGCACAGATCCTTGTGGCACACCACTGGTCAAAGGTCTTCAGTGTGAAAGGCAACCTTCCACCACCACCCTCTGTTTTCTACCCTTGATTCAGTTCTGCATCTAAATGGTTGGTTCTCCCTGTATTCAACATAATCTAACCTTGCTCAGCAGTCTTATCATGAGGAACCTTGTTGAACACCTTACTGAAGTCCATATAGATCACATCCACCACTCTGCCCTCATCAATCCTCTATGTTACTTCTTCAAAAAACTCAATCAAGTTAGTGAGACATGATTTCCTATACACAAAGCCATGCTGACTCTTCCTAATCAGTCCTTGTTTTTCCAAATACATGTAAATCTTGTCCCTCAAGATTCCCTCCAATAACTTGCCCACCACTGATGTCTGGTTTACCGGTACATTGTTTCCTGGCTTTTCCTTACCACCTTTCTTAAATAGTAGCACCACGTTACTGTCAAGGAGAAGAAATTCCCATGATCTACTCTGTCTATGCCTCTTATAATTTTGTATAACTCAGCCAGATCTCCCTTCAGCCTACTCTGCTCCAAGAGAAACAAATCTAGACTATCCAGTCTCTCCTGAGACTTCCATCCCAAGCAACATCCTGGTGAAGTTTCTGTGCATCCTTTCCAATACAATCACATCCTTCCAATAATGTGGCAACCAGAACTGCACACAGTATTCTATCTGTAGCCTAACCAATGTTTTATAAAGTTGTAACAAGATTTTGTTTCTCCTATAATTTGCACCATTGCTAATGAAGGTAAGCATCCTGTATGCCTTCATCACCAACCTGTCTACCTATGCTGACATCTTCAGGAATCTATGGACTTGTCCACCAATGTCCCTTTGTTTCTCAATACTTCATTGTGTATATCCTTCCCTTATTATACTTCCCAAATGCATTACCTTGCACTTATCAGAATTAAATTCCATCTGCCATTATTCTGCCCAAATTACCAGCCAATCAATATCACAATGTAGTCTGAGAGCATCCTCCTATCAACAACACCAATTTTTGTATCATCTGCACACTTATGAATTGAACCTTCTACATTCACATCCAAGTCGTCTAACAAATAACAAGGGTTTTAGCACCAATCCCTGTGGTACCTTGCTGGTCACAGGCTTCCAATTCCAAAACAACCCTGCACCAACACCCTTTGCCTTGGTATTTGTAAACAAATTTTGGATCCAATTTGCCAACTTGCCTTGGATTCCATGAGCACTTACCTTTTGGACCAGTGTTCCATGCAGGATCTTGTCAAAGGCCTACCTGAAGTCCATGTAAACCACATCAACTGTACTGTCCTCATCAATATATTTAGTTACTGTTTCAAACAATTGAATTAGTCAGATAAGATCTCCCTCTAACAAATCCATGCTACTCTCTCTGATCAATCCTACCTTTCAAAGTATTGATTAATCCTGTCCTTTGAATTTTTTCCAATTATTTGTCTACCACTGACTTCAGACTAACTGGTGTGTAATTATTTGGCCCATCCCTGCTGCCCTTCTTGAACAAAAGAACCACATTTGTTTCCTCCAGTCATCTGACACTTCAGCTGTGGCCGGCAAAATATTAAATATATCACCACAGCCCCATCAATCTCCCCCCATGCCTCCCAAAGCAGCCTGAGTTCATCTCATCAGGCCCTAAGGATTATATACCTGTATGCCTGCTAAAACATCTACCACTTAATCCTTAATAGTCTTAATGTGTTCTAGAAACTCACCATCCTAACTGAAATCCCTGGCTACAATGTCTTTCTCTCCTGTGAATACAGATGCAAAGTATTCATTTAAGACCTCTCCCATGTCCATTGGCTTCACGCACAGATTGTCCCTTTGATTTGTAATCAGTCCCACCATGTCCTTTGTAATCTTATCAATTTTAATATACCAATAAAAAGCTTTGATTTCATCTGTCAAAGATAATTTCCTTTTTCAGCAACCTCCCACATTCTTTATACTTTTGAATGCCATCTCCCTGTATTAAATGCACTGATCTGACATATGCTTCCTCTTTTTGCTTTATCAAACTATTGATATCCCCTGACATTCAGGATTCCCTGGACTTGCAGTCCTTGCCCTCCACTCTGAAAGGACACTTCCCCCCCCCCCCCCCCCCCACCCCCCCCCCCCCCCCCACCCCTTGCCAATCCCCATTCTCATTATTCTACATTTAAAAGGCTCCCACTTTCCATATGTGGCCTTAACTAGAAGTATCTGCTCTTGATCTATGTTTGCCATTTCCTGTATTGGCCTTCATCTAATTTAGACACTCCAATTCCTGGATTACCCTTATTCCTTTGAAACTTAGAGTTATGGTCACTATTCCCAAAATGCTCACCTACTGAAACTTCAACCACTTGATTAGTTTCATTCCCTAGGCTTAAGTGTAGAACTGCCCCATCTCTAGCGGACTGACATAAAAATATTCCTGGATGTACTTTAAAAGTTCCACCCATCTAATCTTTTCACACTTAAGGTGATCCCAGTTAATGTTAGCAAAGTCCCTTACAATTATAACATTATATCTCTCTTACCTTCCTCTGATTTGCCTACATATTTTCTCCTCTTTCTTCCTCTGATTCTTAGGAGGCCAATACTATAAACTCAGTGAAGTAATCATCCCTTTTTTATCTCTATGCTGTACTCAAATGGCCTAATTTGAAGACCCTTCCAGGGCTTTATCCTCATTACTGTATTCATGGTTTCCTTTATCAATAATGGAATGCTCCCACCTCTGACTTCCCACCCAATCGTGTCTAAAACTTCTATATCACTTTGATGTGATGGTCAAGAAAGCACAACAACACCTCTACTTCCTCAGAAAGTGAAGGAAGTTCAGTATATTCACAAAGACTCTTCCCAATTTTTATAGATGTGCCATAGAAAACAACCTATCTGGATGCACCACATCATGGTATGGCAACTGTCCTTCATAAGATCGCAAGGAACTACAGAGAGTCGTGAGCAGAGCTCAGGCTATCATATCAACCAACCTTCCATCTATTGACTCCATCTGTACTTCCTCCTGTCTTGGGAAAACAACCAACATAATCAGAGACTCCTCTCACCCTGATTATACTCTCTTCCACTTTTTTCCATCAGGCAGAAGATTTATAATTTTGACTACAAGTATGAACAGATACAAGAACAGCTTTTTCTCTGTTGTTATCATACTTTTAAATGGACCTCTCAAATGTTAATTCTGATCTCTGTCCCTGCAGCTTTAACATTATATTCTGCACATTGTCTGTTAGCCTGATGCACTTTGTATGGTACAATCTGCCTGTAGAGCACATAAAACACAACTTTTCACTGTATCTCGGTACATATGACAACAATAAATGAAACCAAATCAAATCAAATACCCTGCAATGTTGAGCTGTCAGTCCTGTCCTTCTTTGAACCATGTCTCGGCAATTGCAACATTACCATATTCCCATGTGCTGATCAATGCTCTTATCAGCTTTACCAGTCAAGTTCCATGCATTGAAGTAGATACAATTTAGTTTTCTAGACCTCCTATATATTTACCCTGCCCATTTGTTCTCCACCTACTGCACTGTCCTAGTGTTCCTTCTATATCTGATTAGACCTTGCAACTACTCTGTGCCCCAATCCCCTGCAAATTCAGTTTAAACCTCTCAACCTTCACTGCCCAAAGGAAATAACCCAGCCTAATCAACTTTTTCTCATAGCTCAGATTCTCCAGCCCAGACAGGTATGTATTTGCCCTTTGGAGAGGCAATGGCCTTGTGATATTATCACTGAACTATTAATCTAGAGACCCAGATAATATTCTAGAGACCCTGGTGTGATCCTGGCCATGACAGATGGTAGTATTTGAATTAAATAAAAATTTGGCATTAAGAGTCATGAATCCATTGTCAATTGTCAGAAAAACCCATATGCTTCACTAATGCCCTTTGAGAAGGAACCTGTCATCATTATCTGGTCAGGCCTACGTGTGACTCCAGACTCTCAGACTTATGTGGTTCACTCTTAACTGTCCTCTTGGCAACTGGGGATGTACAATAAATGCTGGCCAAGCCAGTGACACCCTCCTCCCATGAAGGAATTAGGAACCATAAGAGGGGCTGAATTGATACATTAATCCTTCACAAACAACAATGTTGTTGGAAGCATTTGTTTTGTTTGCAAATAAGAAATTTTCAAATGTAAATTACACTTATTTATTCAACGTTTCTTCTCTCCAAATTCTTGAATGAACTATTCTGATTTCTTTGAGTACCTGTTTTATTAACATTTATCTTATTTCTTCTTGATTGTGATTGTCTGACAAACTGGAAGAGCTGTGTACTGAGCTGAGAATTCGTACAAATACTGAATGTATTTTTTTTTGTTTGAGTCAGAGTTGCTGAATTCTTTAAAAGCTGTGGAGCAGAAAATTCTGAAGGAGGAAGAAGTGAAAGCATACTGGCTGGAGTACAAGAATGTTGGAAGCATTGAACATCGCAAAATTATTACGGTTCGAGAAAATGAACTTGTGGAGCTGGTGAAAAATTTTCGTGAAATCGAAGGTATAGAGTCATATGTTTAACATTTCAGAACAGAAATTAAGGCAGGTGCTAGATGACTTCCTAAATGTCCAAAATAATCGTCAGCATCCTCTAGTCATAATTAATTTAAGCAGTAATTATTTATATATGCAAATAAGAGGTCTAAGGCCTAGGTTTCCCACTAGTACTGACTGTACTTAGAAAGTATCTACGACAGTGATCATCTGCAGAAGTTACTTTCAAGGAAAGCATAATCTTGATTTCTGCTGAGCCTAGCCGTCCCACCATTGGGATTATTAATCTTAATTTTTATTGCATATCGATCTTCTTCTTACCCTGATCATCCTACCCCAGGCTCTGGCTCTGTCCTAAAATGTCTCACTTGTTGACCCCAAGTTGTATCGTTATTCAGGAACTAGATTTTGAATCATTTTTGAAAGGAAAAGCATATGAATAGACAAATTAGGAACACAAGTAGTCCACTCAATCATGGAGTCTGCTCCATCATATGTTAATATTCTGATTGTTGCTTAACCCTGAAAGCCTACTCAAACAATCCACCTTCTTGTCAGGTAAAATCTTCCTTCATCCCTAAGTGTCTGAGAATCAAGAGACAGCCATTCAACCAATTAGGCCAATTCATTTAGATTATAGAATTTCTACAGCATGGAAGCAAGCCATTGGGCCCATTGATTCTATACCAACCATCCAAAGAGCATCACACTCAGACCCACCTCCCTACCCTGTCTCTGCAACACTGCATTTCCCATGGCTAATCCACCTAACCTTCACCTCCCTGGACACAATGGGCAATTTAGCATGGCCAATCCACCTATTCTGCAACTCTTTGGACTGTGGGAAGAAACCAGAGCACTCGGAAGAAACTTCTGCAGATGCGGGGAGTCATGTCTGATGTTGTGAGACAGCAGTGCTAATCACTGAGCCACTGTGCCACTCAAAGCTGATCATCTACCTCAATGCCATTTTCTCGTCACTATCTGCATATCTCTTGATGTCAGTTTGATCTACTGATTTCTGTCATATTCAATGATTGACCTTCAACAACTCTTTGGGGTAGAGGCTTTCAAATATTCACCATTCTCTAAATGAAGAAGTTCTTCCTCATCTCAGGCTTGAATGGCTTTATCCTGAGATGATGCCCCCAGCTTTTAGACTCACCAACCAGGGGAAACAACCTAAGATACATCAATCCTGTTATGCTCTGTAAGAAGTTTGTAAGTTTCAATTAGATCAACCCTCATTCTATAAAACTCTAGGGAATTAAAAATCCTGTCCTTTAAAAATTTCCTTATCAGAAAATCCTGCCATCCTAGGGAATAATCTGATAACTCTCCAATACACTCCTTGCATGGCACGTACTTCCAGGAGAAAGCGAGGACTGCAGATGCTGGAAATCAGAGCTGAAAATGTGTTGCTGGAAAAGCACAGCAGGTCAGGCAGTATCCAAGGAGCAGGAGAATCGACGTTTCGGGCATGAGCCCTTCTTCAGGAGATGCGGTGGAGAGCATCGTTGACCACTTCGGAGGGGAAATTGCGGTCTTTGAAGAAGGAGGCCATTTGGGCTGTTTGGTGGTGGAATTGGTCCTCCTGGGACCTCTCAGTCCCAACCCCCGGATTCAGCACCGCCCTCTTGACCTGCAATCTTCTTCCTGACCTCTCTGCCCCCACCCCCTCTCCAGCCTATCACCCTCACCCTCACCTCCTTCCACCTATTGTATTCCCAGCGCTCCTCCTCCAAATTCCACCCCCCCCCTCCCCACTTTTATCTCAGCCCATTTGGCACACCAGCCTTTTCCAACACATTTTTAGCTCTGGCACGTACTTCCCTCCAGACATAAGGGTCTAGAACTATATACAATAGTTGAAAAGTGTGGTGCTGGAAAAGCGCAGCAAGCCAGGCAGCATCCGAGGAGCAGGAGAATCGACGTTTCGGGCATAAGCCCTTCTTCAGGAATGAGGCTTGTGTACCAAGTGGGCTGAGATAAAAGTTGAGGGGGGGGATTTGGGGGAGGGGCACTGGGAATACGATAGGTGGAAGGAGGTGAGGGTGATAGGCCAGAGAAGGGGTGGGGGCGGAAAGGTCGGGAAGAAGATTGCAGGTCAAGAGAGCGATGCTGAATCCGGGGGTTGGGACTGAGAGGTCCCAGGAGGACCAATTCCACCACCAAATAGCCCAAATGGCCTCCTCCTTCAAAGACCACAATTTCCCAACCAACATGGTCGACGATGCTCTCCACCGCATCTCCTCCACTCTTGAACCCCGTCCATCCAATCGCCACCAGGACAGAACCCCACTGGTCCTCACCTTACACCCCACCAACGTCTGGATACATCGTATCATCCTCCCGTCATTTCCGCCACTTCCAAACAGACCCCACCATCAGGGATGTATTTCCCTCCCCACCCCTGTCAGCGTTTCAGAGAGACCACTCCCTCCGCGACTTTCCTCGTCAGGTCCACACCTCCACACCCCCCCACCAACCCAACCTCCACTCCCGTCACCTTCCCCTGCAACTGCAAGAAGTGCAAAACTTGCACCCACACCTCCCCCCTCACCTCCCTCCAAGGCCCCAATGGATCCTTCCATATCCATCGCAAATTCACCTGCACCTCCACACACATCATTTACTGTATCCGCTGCACCCGATGTGGTCTCCTCTACACTGGGGAGACAGGCCGCCTACTTGCGGAACGTTTCAGGGAACACCTCTGGGACATCCGCACCAACCAACCCAACCGCCCCATGGCTGAACACATTAACTCACCCTCCCACTCCACCAAGGACATGCAGGTTCTTGGCCTCCTCCATCGCCAGACCCTGGCCACATGACGCCTGGAGGAAGAACATCTCATCTTCTGCCTAGGAACCCTCCAACCACATGGGATGAATGTAGATTTTTCCAGCTTCCTTTTTTCCCCTCCCCCCACCTTATCTCAGTCCCAACCCCCGGATTCAGCACCGCCCACTTGACCTGCAATCTTATTCCCAACCTCTCTGCCCCCACCCCCTCTCCGGCCTATCACCCTCACCCTCACCTCCTTCCACTTATCGGATTCCCAGTGCGCCTCCCCCAAATTCCCCCCCCCCCACCTTATATCTCAGCCCACTTGGCACACCAGCCTCATTCCTGAAGAAGGGCTTATGCCTGAAACGTCGATTCTCCTGCTCCTCGGATGCTACATGGCCTGCTGCACTTTTCCAGCGCCACACTTTTCAACTCTGGGCTCCAGCATCTGCAGTCCTCACTTTCTCCCAACTATATACAATACTTCAAGTAGCTCTATATAACTGCAGAAAGATAATTTTACTCCTGTACTCAAATCCTTTTGCAACAAAGACCAATATTATGGCAAGTCCCAAGGATTTGGTGGCTTACATCCTAGGGTCATAAAGGAAGTAGTGGCAGGGATAGTGGATCCATTGGTTATAATATTCCAAACTTCCTTAGATGCAGGAGAGGTTCCAGTAGATTAGAAAAATGCTTCAAAAAGGAAGGCAGAAAGTAGGAAACTACAGACCATGTGTCATTGGGAAATTATTGGAATCTAATATTGAAATAATAACAAAACATTTGGAAAGTCAAAACCTTTATGAAGGGTGAATCATGTTTGTCAAATTTGCTAAAAGTTCTTTAAAGATGTAACAAGCAATGTGGATAATGAGAATCCTGTAGGTGTTGTATATTTGGATTTCCAGGGTGAGCTTGCCAGTTGGATATAAAATTGGCTTAACGTCAGGAAACAGAACGTCATGATAGAGGGTTGTTCTTCAGACTGGAGACCTGTGACCAGCAGTGTTTCATGGGGTTTGGTGCTGGGTCCACTTTTGTTTGTCATTTATATAAATGATTTAGATGAGAACATAGAAAGCATGGTTAGTAAGTTTGCAGATGACACCAAGATTGTGGTATAGTGGATAGTGAAGAAGATTCTAAGATTACAAAGAGATCTTGATCAATGGGCCGGAGAGTGGCAAATGGAGTTTAATTTGGTAAATTGAAGGTTTGCATTTTGGTAAAACAAACAAAGACAAGACTGATACAATTAAAAGTAGGGCTTTGGGCAGTGTTTTAGAACAGAGGGACTTAGGGGTTTAGGTGCATAATTATTTGAAGTTTACATCACACATAGGGGAATTAAGAAAGCATTTAGCATGTTTCCTTTCATTGCTCAGACCTTTGAGTATAGGTGTTAGGACATTATGTTGAAATTGTACAAGATGTTGGTGAGATCTCTTCTGGAGTACTGTGTCCAGTTCTGGTTTCCCTGTTGTATGGAGGATATTATTAAGCTGGAGAGGGTTCAGAAGAGATTAACCAGGATGTTGTTAAGAATTGAAGGTTTGAGTTATAAGGAAAAGATGGATAGGCTGGGACTTTTCTCACCAGAGTGGAGAGGTTGAGAGGGGACCTTAGGGTGGGGAATTTCAAGACTAAGACGCATAATTTTAAGGTGAGAAGAGAAATATTTTTTTAAAAGATATGGGTGTAATTTTGTTTTCAAAGAGAGTGGTTTACGTGCAGAATGAACGTCTAGAGGAATTGGTGGATGCGAGTAGTTACAATGTTTAAAAAACAATTGGATATGTCATGAATAAGGAATGTTTGGAGAGATATGGGCCAGGAGCAGACAGGTGGGACTAGTTTAGTTTGGGATTATGGTTGGCATGGTCTGGTTGGACTGAAGGGTTTGTTTCTGTGCTGTATGACTCTATTGTGCTGTATGACTCTATAGGTTACTAAGGTGATACACAATGTGAGTGCAAAGTGGAATAAGTACATTAGCAAGAAATAGTTTTGGACTGGATGATGATAGAATTCACCACCTAGCTGACCAAGGCCAATCCACTAGGAATTGAATCATTGCCTTGATTGGGCATATAAGTATCCCCTGACTGATTGTAGTCCCACTTGATCTCACTAAGGTGCACCTCTAATTACAGAAATGGCCATTTGGTTAAAGTAACTGCAGTGTGTTTGTCCTAAATGCTCCGAGCACATTCTGTATGTATAACATTGATGAAGCAAGGTGCCGTACAGCATAATACCTAGCCCGCATTGACAGTGCATTGTCTGCCATTCCCTTTGCACTGAAAAACAATGCAAGTAAGAGGTTGGCAGAGTCTAAGTGGGCACAAAAAAAGGGATTGTCCTGTGAGCAAATGTTAAACAGGTTGGGACTCTACGTTTTGGTATTCAAAAGAATGAGAAGTGAACTCATTGAAATGCAGGATTCTTGAAGAACTTGACAGGATAAATACTGAAAGGACGTTTCCCCTCATGGACTAGAAGGTACAAGCTCAAAATTAAGGAATGCCAAACTACAACTAAGATGAGGAGGAATTTCTTTTGTCAGAGAGTTGTAAGTCTTTGAACACACAAAGAGTTGTGGGGGCAGAGTCCTTGTGTATATTTAAGGTTGAGACAGATGTATTTGTGATCAGTCGAGAAATTAAAGGTTACAGGGAAAGGACAGGAAAGCGGATGTGAGGAATGTTGGATCAGGAGTGATCCTATTGAATTGTGGAGCAAGTTTGAGGGGCTTAATAACCTTCTCCTGTTTGTATTTCCTTGGTCGTCTTATAGTGTAAGATTAATTTAGGTAGGTGAATGAGATGTGTGTAGATGTCCATGTGGGCAAATGACCATATCCATGACCTTCCAGAGGATTGAAAATCATGAATGTCCATGAAGATCTGAAGGCCTGGAGTGGTAGGTTAGTTGCTCCAAAATTAATCATGATGAGGTGATAAGACCAATTTTCTGGTACTGACCTGCTTGAACAAACAGTGGAAGAGGACACTGTCCAAAGTGCATGCAGGGACATTGTTCTGAAGACAGAATTGTCTGAAAGTCTGCTGAAGCAAGTGGCAAGCTACTGCTGCCAAGCAATTGCCCAGTCTTACATGTCGGGATTTGACCTTTTAGTTTTTCAAGACAGGAGAGGAAAAGTGGGAGCTGTATACAAATAAAGAATGGTTAGCTAATAATGAGATGGAAGTGTATGGAAATAAGGTAGCTGCCACTCAGTAACAAGATTCAGAACTTATTGTTTAAACCCTAAAAGTAAAACCAAAAATTTATTGTCATTGAAAATTTGTTTTTCAATTTTTGCCATTTTATTCCTCAACTTTTTCACCCTTATTCACACTGCTCGTGAATGAAACATATCTGAAAGATCTGATTTTAAGTACAGTCGGTTCTGCTATAACCCATATTTCTTCAATGCGAATTGGCTTTAACATGATTGAAAGATTTAGACCGTTATTTGTGGAAAGCAAACTTTTCTTAATTGTATTGGGTATAATGTAATTCCATCCCCATTAGTTTAAATGGCATGGCTATTGTGCAGTTTTCTTATAACACAATGTGGCACGACAATGGAACTATCACGTTATATCAGAACTGACTATAATGTACAATTTCAAAAGTGAGACTGTTACTGTGTCATATAGTCTAGTAGGCCACTTATCATATGTAAGCATGGCAAAAGACTGGAGTTCACAGCTGGAGTGCTAATTCCTCTCCAATTATGTTGCTGCAGATGAGGAAAATCATTTGATAATTCAGTATATGCAAGGCACTGTAAATGGGATCTTCCTGAGCCATATGGAGTAGCACTATACTCATTTACCAAAGGTTATTAGGCAGCTGGGTTGTATTTTCTTCCATTTTTAACCTTTTCTGTGTTTTTAAAAGACCACTTTCATCGAGCCTTAGCTCGAGCAAAGGAAGAAATTGACAGAATAATGAAGGAACAAATGGATGAGAAAAAGGCAATGGCTGCAGAGGTAACCAAAATGATCAGTTTCTATTTTGTTCTTGTTGCACAGCTATGTATTGCAGTGCTTGTGCTGCATAAGTTTAACTCCTTAAATATAATACGAAAGCTCACAATTTTCCTCGAAATTAAAGATGGTGAAACTGAACAGAACATACTGTGCCCAGGAGTTTGCTGTGTTGGCATTATTGATAATCATTGTTGTTTGCCTCAATACTTCCTCACTGATCAAACACCAAAATATTCTGGGAAATTAAATCATATGTGTTACATGATGGTAGTGGCAGTCCAAAGATTTCCAAATAAGAGTTATAGTTCAAATGTGTACACTATTCTATTTTTAATCACTATTTATATATTTGTAATAGTTAACTTCAAATACTTTCACAATTATAGTCAATAACATTATTAGTTATTTTTGTTTTATGACATTCATTTAACAATGTTCTGAATATAAAAGTAAATATTGAATTCACATTAAAATCAATTAAATTAATTAAAACTAATTTCAGTTAGCACTCAATTGTATTTTGTAAACCTGATCTAAGCATAGTCACAAATCACTTGGCCGGGGGGGGGGGTGGAAATTAAGCCCCACTATTCCAAAGTCCTAGCTGCTTGGAAAGTTCTATTGTTTTCTCTACTCACAGAAGGGAGAGGAGAGATGTTTTCTCCTGCATAGACAGGATGTTTCTGCTGTTTGGTCCAAATTCAGAGCTGTAGTCACATACCTATGAAACAGTCAAGAAGCGGTTACCATGCTGAGTATTCCCGAATACATGCTCCTGATTGAATAAACAAATCAAAGTCTGTCACTGGACAAAACAGCCTAAGACACACACCCATAACGCCATGATAGATTACCAGCTTGTTTAAATAATACTTTATAAAGAATATGTCACGATATCATAGCAATCTAGATGTGCCACCGATACCTAAATCTGTGGTCAACCAATTCACAAACTTAGTTGCCCATGCAATTGAGTTCTGTTTCAGTGACATTATCTATGCCCAAATAGGTGGCGTTGCCATGGGATCCCCTCCAGGCCTTACTACCATACCATGAGTAGGGCATCTTCAATGGAATGACTTCTAAACTCTTATCCTTTGCATATTTCCAATGTGTAGGTGACATATTTGCAATATTTGAATTCACAGCTGCAAAGAATTTCTTTACACAGCTCAATAAACTCCATATTGCATTCAAATTGTCCCATTTCAATGGTCAGTCAAATAAGCTCCTTTTCCTCAATATATTAATTGTACAGTCTGCCAATGTCAACTATTATCTATCAGAAGCTTGCATGTACTGGTCGATGCGTGTGTTGGGATTTCTGTAGTCGCACACATTACTATTGGCAACCTCCTGGACAGTGCCATAGCCATTGCTCATTGAGTAAGCTTGACACTGAGCTAGGGCAAATCAAAAATATCCTGCACGATAACAGAAATCCTGATCAAATTTCAAAAATTCATGAAAGGGTCTACGTCCACCATGTGCCCAGCCTCTCTCAGATTGAAGTTTGTCAAAAATTTGAACAGCAGGTATAGCTTGCAGTCTTGCACTAATAATATGCCATACGCCATTGAGTGATTTTCCCCACTAACAGTATGCTGTAGTCAAGCCAAATTGACATTTTGCCAGCCACACAAAATAATAATTTGATATATGAATTTCAGTGCAGGTGTGATGCCAGGTATGTAAGCCAAGCATCCGAAGTCTGCTTTTTACATTCTACTCCTGATGAATGCAAGACAAAAACCTTTGAGCAATGATTATGGACTGCTTAAGTATCTGAGGATTTTTTCATGCTGCTGAACATTGTGCAATCATCAGCAAGCACCTCACTTCTGACCTTATGAGGCAGCTGAAGATGATTAAACCTAAAATCACTCTGAGGAACTTTTTATGATTAGGTGAAGTGGGTAATTAATTCCCTTTTATAACTCCATCATGGTCAGTTGCAACAAACATATTTTTTAAAAACATGCAACTACCACACAGCAGTTAAACTTAATCAACCAAATCCAGATCAAAAACAAAGGAGAATCCATTCCAAGGCTTTGAGTGAAAGTGGATTTTTACCATCTATTAAACACATGGAAAATAAAAAGATGCAATATCTAACACACAAAGATAATAAGCTTTAAAAATTTAGGATGCTGATTATCTATACAGACAATTGTATTTTAAAGTTTTTTAGGTTCCTTCAGTTGTAAAAATGAAACCTTGACAAACAATTGTATTGCTGTTGCCTTTTTTTTTCTTCAAAATGGTATACAAATAACTTTTACTTCTTGGTGAAAGACTTTTTTTAAGGTTGCTTTTTTTTTCCCCCACCAAACACTGATCTATTAGCTTGAAGATGGAGATTCTTCCAATTCTTGCTTCTAAGTCTATTTTTCCCAGTCATTTTTTGCCCAGAAGTAGCCTTTTGAATACAGAACTGACTCGAAGGTAGAAGACAGAGGGTGGTGTGCCACAAGCTGGGTCCACTGCTTTTTATCATGTATATAAATCATTTGGATGTGAACATAGGAGGTATAGTTAGTAAGTTTGCAGATGACACCAAAATTGGAGGTGCAGTGGACAGCGAAGAAGGTTACCTCCGAGTACAACGGTGTCTTGATCAGATGGGCCAATGGGCTGAGGAGTGGCAGATGGAGTTTAATTTAGATAAATGTGAGGTGCTACATTTTGGAAAAGCAAATCAGAGCAGAACTTATACACTTAATGGTAAGGTCCTGAGGAGTGTTACTGAACAAAAAGATCTTGGAGTGCAGGTTCATTAGTTTCTTGGAAGTAGAGTTGCAGGTAGATAGCATAGTGAAGAAGGCATTTGGTATGCTTTCCTTTATTGGTCAGAGCATTGAGTATAGGAGTTGGGAGGTCATGTTGTGACTTTACAGGACATTGGTTAGGCCACTTTTGGAATAATGCATGCAATTCTGGTCTCCTTCCTATCGGAAGGATGTTATGAAACTTGAAAGGGTTCAGAAAAGATTTACAAGGATGTTGCCAGGGTTGGAGGATTTGAGCTACAGGGAGAGGCTGAATAGGCTGGGGCTGTTTTCCCTGGAGCATTGGAGGCTGAGGGATGACCTTATGGATATTTATAAAATCAAAAGGGGTATGGATAGGATAAATAGACAAAGTCTTTTCCCTGGGGTGGGAGGATCCAAAACTTGAGGGCATAGGTTTAGGGTGAGGGGGGAAAGATACAAAAGAGACCTAAGGGGCAACCTTTTCACCCAGAGGGTGGTGCATGTTTGGAATGAGCTGTCAGAGGAAGTGGTGGAGGCTGGTACAATTACAGCACTTAAAAGGCATCTGGATGGGTACATGAATAGGAATGATTTGGAGGGATATGGGCCAAATTCTGGTAAATGATACGAAATTAGGTTATGAAATCTGGATGGCATGGACAAGTTAGACCAAAGGGTCTGTTTCCGTGCTGTATATTTCTATGACTCTGACTCTAAGTAGCTGTTGATAAAGGTCCATTTGTATATTCCTGAGTATGCTCATTGTTTTCCAAGCCGAATACTCTACAGGCAAACTTTCAACGCAATGTGTAACTTATAGAAATGTGTGGATCAACTAGGAGACACAGAATTGGGTTTCAGCACCCTTTTATAACAATGTTAACTTTGGCTCAAACTGATCCTCTCTACTAATGGTTCCATGAGCTGCCTCAACTTGTTAAGTACGAACATGGCAACTACTTTAGGTCACTACTTGTCCTTTTAAAAAGATTGCTTTTTGTCCATGAAATTCTCAGATATTAAAATGTTGAATACTGATAGTCCATTTTAACTACGATCGTAGCAAATAAAATCAGCATAAATCAGACATGCCAGAATTCAGTGGAACTACTACATTGGAATAATGGCCTACGTGGTTTTCTGGAAATTCCAATCCATGATGCTATCAAATTATTTATGTTTACAATATACTTTTTCATGTACAGTCAGTAATCAATTATGTGATTCAATCCTGGAGTTCAGTATTCTTGCTAGTTTAATGATCTTCCACATTGTGTTACTGAAATATCTGGGACTATCATTTTATGTTTATCTTGTTTTGATTGCTGCTGTTTCTGCTGATACTTTTTTCTTCTATTGCTACTCGCCCTCCTACTGGTCTAAACTGGTTACTATGATTCAAATTATGTTATGAATATATAGCAATCTGTCAATGTGATTCTTTGAAAACTACTTGCTCTTCTGTCCAGAATGCTGTAAATTATATGGGTAAATACACTCGACAACAAGTAAAGGAAAATGCATGGCTAAAGAAAGAGGTAAGCAAATATTATACAATTTATTTTAACTTCATCTTACATTCTTTAATTAATATCTATAAGTATTAAACACAACAGACTCTTTTCACATAAGCCTACTTCCTCTCTAGACCATGTGCAAAAGCTTACACCTTGGAGTCCAATGGCAAGACCACCGATCATTTAAACCCTATTGCCTAGATATTGGTGAGCTGCAGAATGTTATTAGTTAATCATCTATTTGAATGATTTGCAATCAGAGGAAAAAGACTTTTCAGTAGATACAATCATACCTAACTAAACAAAGATATCGAGTTAATGGATTCAAGCTGCATAAAGAAGAGGCATTGAGGATCTTGTTGCCAGAGTTGATAGAGTTGTTAAGGAGGCACACGATGTGTTAGCTTTTATTGGTAGAGGCATTGAGTTTCAGAGCCACAAGGTCATGTTGCAGCTGTACAAAACTCTGGTGCAGCCACACTTGGAGTACTGCATACAATTCTGGTCACTGCATTGTAGGAAGGATGTGGAAACTTTGGAAGGTGTTCAGAGGAGATTTACTAGGATGTTGCCTGGTATGGAGAGAATGTCTTATGAGGAAAGGCTGAGGGACTTGAAGTTGTTTTTGTTAGAAGAAGGTTGAGAGGTGACTTAATTGAGACATATAAGATAATCAGAAATTTAGATAGGGTGGATAGTGAGAGCCTTTTTCCTCAGATGGTAATGGCTTGCATGAGGAGACATAGCTTTAAATTGAGAGGTGATAGATATAGGGTAGATGTCAGAGATAGTTTCTTTACTCAGAGTAGTAAGGGCATAGAATGCACTGCCTGCAACAGTAGTAGACTCACCAACTTTAAAGGCATTTAAATGGTCATTGGATAAATATATGGATGAAAAATGGAATAGTGTAGGTTAGATGGGCTTCAGATTGGTTGCACAAGTTCATGCAACATCAAGGGCTGAAGGGCCTGTACTGTGCTCTACTGTATTTTTGGATAAATATCCAAACTACAGAGCTAACTAAATATTTCATGACTAAAAATATTAATAAAAATTCAGTGCTGCTGTAATTATTATTTATTGTGATATTTCATTGCAATATCTGAGAATACATCAGCATAAAAATTAGATTGTGCCCAAAATTGGTTATTGGATTCACTAAGTTTTTAAAATTCTCTCATGGGATATGGTCATTGCTGACAAGACTAACATTTATTTCCCAACCTTAACTGTCCATGAACAGAATATTGCTTAGCCATTTCATAGGTCATTTAAGAGTCAACTATATTGCTGTGGTGCTGGAGTCAAATGTAGGCTAGAGTGTGTAGGAATGGGGATTTCACTAGTGAACAAGATAAGTTTTTACAACAATAGCTAATAGTTTCCATCATTACCATTACTGAAATTTGCTTTATATTCCAGGTTTATTAATTGAATTTAAATTCCATCTTCCCAGTATGGGATTCAAATCTATGGGAAAAGTCCAAGATACTCCTGGAAAGCTGAATTTGTCTTACCTCAATGGGTTCACTCAGACCTCTTGGAGATATTGATACTCTCTAGCCTACCAAATTATTTCCCAGTTAAAAACAATCTATCTCTCCAATATTGAAGACTGACATCACACTGGATGTCAGTAGGAATCAGAGGAACACTGTGCATTGAATAGAGTGATACTCAGCCCAGTGGAAGATGTTAGTGGTTGTTGGAGGTCAATCATTTCAGACCAAGGACATGATTACAGGAGTTCTTCAGAATAAGTTCTTGACACAACTATCCTCAGCTGCTTCATCAATAACCTTCCCCCCTTCATAAGATCATTAGTGGGATGTTCACAGTTAATGATCAGCACCATTCATAACTCCACAGCTTATGATGCAGTCCATGTCAATATGCAGCAAGACCTGGTCAACTTGTGGGCTTGGACTAATAAGTGGCAACACTTAAGCAACAGAAGTGCCAGATAGTGATGATCACCAGTGGGAAATAATTTAACCATCTCCCTGACATTCGATGATACTACCGTGCCTGAGTTCCCAATATCAACATCCTACGTGCTATTTTTGATCAGAAATTGTAAAGAAGGTTGATGAACAATGGTAAATCTTTTTTAAAAATTACTTCATGACTCATAGCAAAGATATATTCCAGTGAAGGAGGAGGATTCTAGGAAAGGGATAAATTGAAGAAGATAAACAGAGAAGTTAAATTAAAAGTAAAAACAATGTGGCAAAGAATTGGGGAAGATTTAAAAACCACTAAAGAGAAAAACAAACTATGAGAGCAAACTAGCAAGTAACATGAACATGGACAGTAAGAGCTTCTCTAAATATATGGAAAAAAAGACAGAGACAACAATGAGTACAGGCCCCTTAGAGAATGAGTTTGGGGAGATATTAGTGGGTAGGCAGAAAATGTCAAATGAGTTGAAGAAATACTTTATATCAGTCTTCATAGAAATGATGCTGATAGCATTGCAAAAACAATAAATGACTAATGAGCTAAATGGAATAGTGGCAATAAATAAGTATTAATTATCACGAGAGAACAACTACTGGAAAAACTAGTGGAACAAAGGAATAATAAGTCCCCAGATCATATGAGTTGCATCCTAGTATTTTTAAGGAAATAGCTACAGATATGGTGAATGCACTGGTAGTAATCTTTCCAAGAAATCTTAGTTTCTGGAAAAATCCCAGAAGATTGGAAAAACTGCCAATTCAACAGTTCAACTCAAAAATTGAGGAAGACAAAAAAAAGGTAACTGTAGACCAGTCAGCTCAACATCTATTATTGATAACTTGTTATAATCTATTATAAAAGATGTAATTGCAGAACATTTAGAAACTCAGTATAATCAAATACAGTAAACATGGCTTCATGAAGAGTTGATCATGCCTAAAAAATGTGTTGCAGTTCTTTGAGGAGGTAACAAGCAGAGTAGATAAAGGAGAACCAGCAAATGTAATATACTTGAATTTCCAAATGGCATTCATTAGGGATTACACACAAGGCTATTTAAAAAGAAATTGTGATTTTAATAATGTATTGTGGCTAGTAATATTAGCATGGATGGAGGATTGGTTAACCAATGAAAGACAAAGAGTTGGGATGAAGGGAGCATTTTCAGGATGGCAACCTGTAACTTGTGGTGTGCCAAAAGGATCAGTGCTGGGGCCACAATCATTTGCAATGTAATTTAATGGCTTAGATGAGGGAAGTGACTGTAGTGTCGAGAAGTATGATAAAATACTTGGAACGGCAGGTAGTAAAGTTGAAACAGGGAGTCTACATAAGCATATACACAGGTTGAATGAGGTAGAATACAATTTGGAAAAATGGTGAGCTTATGCACTTTGGCAGGAAGAAGAGATTATTTAAATGAGGAAAGACCATAGAAGCTGCAGCCCGGAAGAATTTTTGGATCCTAGTAAATGAATTATGAAACTATAGAATCCACATTAAGTGGGTAATAAGGAAGGCAATTGGAATGTTGACCTTTATCTCAAAGAGAATGGAGTATACAAGTAGGGAGGTCCAGCAAAAACTATACATGGCATTTGTCAGGCCATAGATGGAAGACCGTTAAAACCATTTTGTCCCTCTTATTGAAAGAAAGGTATACTGATTTGTCAGTCTAGAAGTATGGAGGGATTATTTTTATGAGGAGAAGTTGAGTCGGTTGGAATTGTACTCATTGGAATTTAGAAGTATGAGACAAGACCTTATTGAAACATTTAAGATTTTCACTCAAGTAGAGTATTGAATGCACTGCAGCAAAGTGTGAAAGTGTGATGGAAGCATTTGTTTTGGTTTTTTGAATAAAAATAATATGCAATAGTATGGAGGAAAGCAGGTTATAGGAACGATGTAATGAGGGTCATTTGAGGAACTAGTGCAGACACAACGGGCTGAAAGGGCTCCTTCTGTGCTATAGGACAATTATGACCTCTGAAACAGAGATGAGAATTTACTGCAAAACTCCTAGCCTCTGAGCTTCTTTTGTAGCCACGATATTTATAAAGCTATTTCAAAATTTTATCCACTTTTAACCGTTTCAAGACATCCAGAGGAGGAAGTGCTGGATGTCTTGAAACGGTTAAAAGTGGATAAATTCCCAGGACCTGATCAGGTGTACCCTAGAACTCTGTGGGAAGCTAGGGAAGTGATTGCTGGGCCTCTTGCTGAGATATTTGTATCATCGATAGTCACAGGGGAGGTGCCGGAATACTGGAGGTTGGCAAACGTGGTGCCACTGTTTAAGAAGGGCGGTAAAGACAAGCCAGGGAACCATAGACCAGTGAGCCTGACCTCGGTGGTGGGCAAGTTGTTGGAAGGAATCCTGAGGTACAGGATGTACATGTATTTGGAAAGGCAAGGACTGATTCGGGATAGTCAACATGGCTTTGTGCATGGGAAATCATGTCTCACAAACTTGATTGAGTTTTTTGAAGAAGTAACAAAGAAGATTGATGAGGGCAGAGCAGTAGATGTGAGCTGCATGGACTTCAGTAAGGTATTCGACAAGGTTCCCCATGGGAGACTGATTAGCAAGGTTAGATCTCACAGAATACAGGGAGAACTAGCCATTTGGATACAGAACTGGCTCAAAGGTAGAAGACAGGGGGTGGTGGTGGAGGATTGTTTTTCAGACTGGAGGCCTGTGACCAGTGGAGTGCCACAAGGATCTGTGCTGGGTCCTCTACATTTTGTCATTTACATAAATGATTTGGATGCGAGCATAAGAAGTACAGTTAGTAAGTTTGCAGGTGACACCAAAATTGGAGGTGTAGTGGACAGTGAAGAGGGTTACCTCAGATTACAACAGGATCTGGACCAGATGGGCCAATAGGCTGAGAAGTGGCAGATGGAGTTTAATTTAGATAAATGCAAGGTGCTGCATTTTGGGAAAGCAAATCTTAGCAGAACTTATACACTTAATGGTAAGGTCCTAGGGAGTGTTGCTGAACAAAGGGACCTTGGAGTGCAGCTTCATAGCTCCTTGAAAGTGGAGCTGCAGGTAGATAGGATAGTGAAGGAGGTGTTTGGTATGCTTTCCTTTATTGGTCAGAGTACTGAGTACAGGAGTTGGGAGGTCATGTTGCGGCTGTACAGGACATTGGTTAGGCCACTGTTGGAATATTGTGAGCAATTCTGGTCTCCTTCCTATCAGAAAGATGTTGTGAAACTTGAAAGGGTTCAGAAAAGATTTACAAGGACATTGCCAGGGTTGGAGGATCTGAGCTACAGGGAGACGCTGAACAGGCTGGGGCTGTTTTCCCTGGAGCGTCGGAGGCTGAGGGGTGACCTTATAGAGGTTTACAAAATTATGAGGGACATGGATAGGATAAATAGATAAACTCTTTTCCCTGGGATCGAGGAGTCCAGAACTAAAGAGCATAGGTTTAGGGGAAAGATATAAAAGAGACCTAAGGGGCAACGTTTTCATGCAGAGGGTGATACGTGTATGGAATGAGCTGCCAGAGGAAGTGGTGGAGGCTGGTACAATTGCAACATTTAAAAGGCATTTGGATGGGTATATGAATAGGAAGGGTTTGGAGGGATATGGGCCGGGTGCTGGCAGGTGGGACTAGATTGGGTTGGGATATCTGGTCAACATGGACAGGTTGGATCAAAGGGTCTGTTTCCATGCTGTACATCTCTCTGACTCTATGACTCTAATTCAGTTTCTGATCAATGCTAAACCCCAGGATGTTGATAGAGAGGGAATCAGCTATGATAACAGTATTGAATGTCAAGGGCAAATGGTTAAATTCTTATTGGATATTGCCATTGCCTGGCACAAATTATTACTTGTCACTTGTTGAGATCTTTCTGCATTTGGGCAGGGATTGTTTTGGTATCTGATGAGTTGCGAATGGTGTTAAATGTTCTGTAATTATCAGAGAACATCTTTATGTCTGACCTTAGGATGGAAGGAAGGTCTTTAAGAAGCAGCTGAAGATGGTCCTAGCACACTGCCCTGAGGAACTCCTGCAGAGATGTCCTGGAGCTGAGAGGACTGACCTCCAATAACCACAACCAACTTCCTTTGTGCCAGGTATGACTAACCAGTGACAGTTTTTCTCTGGGAAATATTTGTGGAACCTCGTCTCCAGTGAGTTGTTTAGTTATCCACTGCCATTCAGAACTGGGCATAGCAGTTCAGCAATGTGGGAACCTGCATTCCACAAGGATAAGTGCCACCATTTTCTCTCTTGCCTCACTCTCACAGAGTCACTACTCACTTTAACTAAATTACTGCACATGCCTCTCATTAAGGCCTATGAATAATAACTTTCACTATTGCATGCATCATATCCACACAGTGGCTATTAGCTACCTCATTCTCCCAAAATAATAACCCATCTAGTCCTCTGCATTTCCAACTCACTCACTAGGAACACTCATTCTTAACTGGCATCAGCTTTTATCCAACAACTAATTCCCTCTCGTGTGGGTACGACCAGCTCCCAGTAAAGCTCCCTCCTGAGGCAGTCAGCACTAAAGACCCTCATCTCCACTTCCTCATGTGAAGAGGAAGCCACTATTCCCTCAAAGGATGCAATATCAAGGCTTTCACCTGCACCCTTCTCCAGCTCAAAGACTTTCACCTCAGTGTTTACTCAGGAGCACAATCTGGTGAGAGCATCACCTACACATCTGCACAGTTGCTCAAGGAAGAAATGTTCCATGTCTGTGACACTTCGAGGATTGCTGGAGAGTAGGTACCTGTTTAGCTGCAGGAAGATGAGTCCCTATTCTCGGCATCAGTGACTTAGTCAAAGTTCAGAAACAGCCACAGGAACATCAGACGGGTTTGTTAGAGGCTCTTAGAAAGCTTATTAAAGGATGGAGGAATTCACCAGCATTATCAATACATGCTGGCTGCCTCTAAGAACAGGCTGATTCCCATTATGGAGATCCAGATCCAGGATTGTGTGTAAGACAGGTGCATGGACCTGCACACCATCATTATAGGCACTGATACACAACAACACTGGCATGGTGAGAGTGAAGGATGTGGGGCAATACAGTGGCTCAGAGCTTAGCACTGCTGCCTCACAGTGACAGGGACCCGCGTTCAATTTACAACCCTGAGTGACTCTGTGTGGAGTTTGTATATTCTCTCCACATCTGCATGGGTTTCCTCCAGGTGCTCTGGTTTCCTCCCACAGTTCAAAGATGTACAGGTTAGGTGAATTGGCCAGGCTAAATTGTCCATTGTGTCCAGAGATGTGCAGGTTAGGTAGATTAATCATGGGACATGAAAGGTTACAGGAATAGGGTAGGAGGGTGAGTCTGTATGAGATGCTTTCAGAGGGTCATCTGTGAGCTTGTTGGGCTGATTGGCCTGTTTGGAAACTGTAGGGATTCTATGAATCACATTCCAAGTACCCCTTCCTCTCAGGTGACCAGTTGTTATCAGCATGCACCAATCAGTAGACCTCAGAAGCTTCCCCCTTAGGACTCTCCACAGATGCCTGGCCCTTCCACCTCTCCTTGTTTATGATTCCATAGACTGTAGGTGTCCAAGCCAAGGAGAATAAGCCTGAATCTGAGCAAGGCACTCTCAGCAGGCTTTGGCCATCAAAGTCTAAATGGTCTTTGTCGCTGTCAGAATGAGTGAGAGATGAGCACCTCTTCACGCGTCCCAAAGGTGAAAGCAGTTGTAATGAGCATGTATTGCTCATCTTTGACAAATGACCAACTCCTTGACTGCAGAAAGCATCAGGCATCGTGCAAGTCACAGAGGCTGGCAGCCTTCAAGTAACTATAAAGTGAATAAGCACTAAGAAGATGCATCCTAACTAAATGCATGACTTGTATGTTTGTTTTGGTATGTAACCTGGCAGAGGAGTGCAAGTCGTCAGTACAATCAGTTCTGCTAGAATGCATATTTCTTCAACACAAATTGGCTTTAACACGATTGAAGGATATAAAGCATTATTTGTAGAACATGAACTTTCCTTACCTGTATTGGCTATGGTGCAATTCTGGCCCCATTAGTTTAAATGGTGCGGTATTGCGTGATCTTCATGGTGCATGAGATTGCACAAAAATGGAACTATCATGTTATATCAAAACCAATTGTATTCCAGAGTTCCAAAATAAGGTCTTGACTGGCTGAAGGAGTTGAGAGTTGGTCTGAAAGCAGCCATGGTCATAGAATCATACAGCACAGCAGATGGTGATATGAATCTGGTGGCTTTGCTGTTGCTGACTTGCATGAAGGAAGGGTAAAAGAGGATTGTGTCCATGGAATATGCATATTGCCAGATATTCATTCTGATGTTCATGTCAGGAATTTACGATAACTAGACTCTCTGAGAAGGAAAGGCAATTTGGAAGCTACATAGAAATAAAGAAATTTTGATTTTTAAGGGGATGCAAATGCACAGAAATAAGGTAGTTACCAGTCATCAACAAGATTCTGAACTCAAGATAATTAGAAATAGCTTTTCCCTGATATTGACTTGCTGGGTTTTTCATTTTTACTTGCATTTTCTCACCTTATTTTGCCCTTATCCATGCCTCTCAAGGAAGCAGAAATTCCACCCTCTCTTGAAAATCCAGAATTGATATGAGTTTGTTCTGAAACATAAGTATTAGCTGTTCCATAGTCAGAAGACTGTTCATGCTAGTGGTTTTCCGACTAAGATATTCTGCAAAAGAATGAACCTTTATTCTGGACACAAATTACCATTTAGCTCTTTTTACACTGATTTTAAGCGCAAGGTAAATATTCCTAGTCAAATCAAAATTCAGGGAATGAATTGAAATCATTGTCCAATCTGCCAGTCATTCCCAGTTCAAGTAAACAAAGCCTTTACCCAAATCCCGCTGCCTAATTTACTTCTCTCTTCAAAGCTTTCATTTCTATTCTCTCTTCATTTGTTAATTTTCCTTCCTGGAATTTAATATCAAGCTTCCGTAACTCTAGTTCTTTTGCCATTTCATACTTCATCTGCACTAAATCCTACTTAACTCCATCGTTGATTTATCTAGATTCACTTCCAAATGTTATGCTATTTCTGTTTCTTTTGACCCCCTGCATTAAACTATACCTTTATGACAGATGATTGCAGGGCACCTTGGGGTTGCCCTTCACTTCAGGCTGCCCTTTTTTTCAGGACACTACTTCACTTTGCATTGCCATCACAATTTGATTAAACATGCACTTCTCAATTCTAGACTTGCTGGAAAATTTCTTGTATTTTTTACATTTTATGGAATAAAGTGAAGCTGGGTTTTTAGTAATGTACCACTTGCGTTATTGCTGCTAAATATCTTCACTGTCCATAAACGTTTTGTGTGGAATCTACCCAGCCCCTGAACAACGAAGCATCAGCAAATCAGTTAGAAAGATAGAGTAAGATTTGCAGAAATGGGATTCTCAACAAGAAGAAAAGGTCTGATTTTCCAACCAAGTCTTGATCCATGAGACAAAAATCTCATTAGTGAATAGCCAGAGGCCTATTTAAAACCATTTGTATTAACATGCTATTGTTACGCAACCTCACCTTATTGATATGCAAGTTCCCAATCTCCCAACCATCAGATTGAAACTAGACTGTTGGTCATCAGTCACTAATATCTCAGAGCAAATTCAATAGGCAGTGATTGCCCACACACCCAGCCATGGGCATTGGCATTGGACATACCAGCCTCACCATCCCTTTATGGAACATGCCTGATCCACTTACAATTATAGCTGTCCATATTAGTGCAGCTTCTTGGAGTGCACAGTCTTCTTTCATTGTAATACACTTGCCAGGACATTTTGTAGGCAGGGACAGGCACCAAACTCATTGATTGGAATGTAGGAAATAGGCTTTAAAAATTGCGCCATGCCAGAAATCCCAGGAGATTCCCACAGTAGTGAGTACCTTCGCCTGTAGCAAGAAGGAAGGTAGGACAAGAGGAGTACCATAGAGGTGGTGTGCAAGGGTAATGAATCAAGGTTCGAGAATAGCATGAGAAATCGTAAGACCATAAGACCATAAGACATAGGAGTGGAAGTAAGGCCATTCGGCCCATCGAGTCCACTCCGCCATTCGATCATGGCTGCTGGGCACTTCAACTCCACTTACCCACATTCTCCCCGTAGCCCTTAATTCCCCGAGACAACAAGAATCTATCAATCTCTGCCTTGAAGACATTTAGCGTCCGGCCTCCACTGCACTCTGCGGCAATGAATTCCACAGGCCCACCACTCTCTGGCTGAAGAAATGTCTCCGCATTTCTGTTCTGAATTTACTCCCTCTAATTCTAAGGCACTGTCCACGGGTCCTAGTCTCCTCACCTAACGGAAGCAATTTCCTAGCATCCACCCTTTCCAAGCCATGTATTATCTTGTACGTCTCTATTAAGCCTCCCCTTAATCTTCTAAACTCCAATGAATACAATCCCAAGATCCTCAGCCATTCCTCATATGTTAGGCCTACCATTCCAGGGATCATCCGTGTGAATCTCCGCTGGACACGTTCCAGTGCCAGTATGTCCTTCCTGAGGTGTGGGGACCAAAACTGGACACAGTACTCCAAATGGGGCCTAACCAGAGCTTTATAAAGTCTCAGTAGCACAATGGTGTTTTTATATTCCAACCCTCTTGAGATAAGCGACAACATCGCATTCGCTTTCTTAATCACAGACTCAACCTGCATGTTGACCTTTTAGAGAATCCTCGACTAGCACTCCCTTCCCTTTGTACTATGGCTTTACGAATTTTCTCACCGTTTAGAAAGTAGTCCATGCTTTTATTCTTTTTGCCAAAGTGCAAGACCTCGCATTTGTTCACGTTGAATTCCATCAGCCATTTCCTGAACCACTCTCCCAAACTGTCTAGATCCTTCTGCAGCCTCCCCACTTCCTCAGTACTATCTGCCTGTCCACCTATCTTCGTATCATCGGCAAACATTGCTAGAATGCCCCCAGTCCCTTCATCCAGATCATTAATATATAATGCGAACAGCTGTGGCCCTAACACTGAACCCTGCGGGACACCGCTCGTCACCGGCTGCCATTCTGAAAAAGAACCTTTTATCCCAACTCTCTGCCTTCTGTCAGACAGCCAATCCTCAATCCATCCCAGTAGCTCACCTTGAACACCATGGGCCCTCACCTTGCTCAGCAGCGTCCCGTGTGGCACCTTATCAAAGGCATTTTGGAAGTCTAGATAGACCACATCCACTGGGTTTCCCTGGTCTAACCTACTTGTCACCTCTTCAAAGAATACCAACAGGTTTGTCAGGCATGACCTCCCCTTAGTAAATCCATGTTGACTTGTTCTAATCAGACTCTGCTCTTCTAAGAATTTAGAAACCTCATCCTTAATGATGGATTCTAGAATTTTACCAACAACTGAGGTTAGGCTAATTGGCCTATAATTTTCCATCTTTTGTCTTGATCCTTTCTTGAACAATGGGGTTACAACCGCGATCTTCCAATCATCCGGGACTTTCCATGACTCCAGTGACTCTTGAAAGATCTCAACCAACGCCTCCACTATTTCCTCAGCCACCTCTCTCAGAACTCGGGGCCAGAGATTTTATCAATTTTAAGACTTTTTAGCTTTTCTAGCACTATCTCTTTTATAATGACAACCATACTCAACTCAGCCTCCTGACTCCCTTTAATTGTTGGGATATTACTCCTGTCTTCCACTGTGAAAACTGTTAAGTTCTCCTGCTATTTCCTTATCTCCCATCACTAGGCTTCCAGCATCAGTTTGAAGTGGCCCAATGTCTACTTTTGTCTGTCGTTTGTTTCTTATGTATTGAAAGAAACTTTTACTATCGTTTCTAATATTACTGGCTAGCCTATCTTCATATTTGATCCTCTCCTTTCTTATTACTCTCTTTGTTATCCTCTGTTTGTTTTTGTAGCCTTCCCAATCTTCTGATTTCCCACTGCTCTTGGCCACTTTATAGGATCTCTCTTTTTCTTTAATACATTTCCTGACTTCCTTTGTCAACCATGGCTATCTAATCCCTCCCTGGATAATCTTTCTTTTCTTGGGGATGAACCTCTGTACAGTGTCCTTAATTATACTCCCGAACTCCTGCCATTTTTGCTCTATGTCTTCCCCGCAAGCCTCTGCTTCCAGTCTATTTTTGTCAGTTCCGCTCTCATGCCCTCATAATTAACTTTATTTAACTGTAACACCATTACATCAGATTTTGCCTTCTCTCTTTCAAACTGCAGACTGAACTCTACCATATTATGATCGCTGCTTCCTAAGGGTTCCCTTACTTTAAGATCTTTTATAAAGTCTGGTTCATTGCAAAGCACTAGGTCCAGAATAGCCTGCTCCCTTGTGGGCTCCATGACAAGCTGTTCCAAAAAGCCATCCTGTAAGCATTCCATGAATTCCCTCTCTTTGGATCCACTGGCAACATTATTTACCCAGTCCACCTGCATATTGAAGTCTCCCATGATCACCGTGACCTTGCCTTTCTGACATGCCTTCTCTATTTCCCGGTACATGTTGCGTTCCTGCTCCTGACCACTGTTAGGAGGTCTGTACACAACTCCAATTATGGTTTTTTTGCCTTTGTGGTTCCTCAATTCCACCCACACAGACTCCACATCATCTGACGCTATGTCATTCAGGGCCATACATTTAATATTGTTCTTAACTAACAAGGCAACCCCACCCTCTCTGCCGACCTCCCTGTCTTTTTGATAAGTTGAAAATCCTTGGAGGTTTAACTGCCAGTCCTGACCCCCCTGTAACCAAGTCTCTGTGATGCCTACCACATCATAATTATTCACTATGATCTGTGCCATTAGTTCATCTGCTTTGTTATGAATGCTACGCACATTCAGGTAAAGCACCTTAATGCTAACTTTCTTATCATAAGAGATATTGGAAGTCATATGATGTCCTAAGTTATCCTTGCTTTTTTCTGCATTCCCAGTCTGCCTCAATTTTAAATCCGCCTGGACACATGCTATCCTGCTGCTTGTCTTTCCATTTAACGCCATACTCCCTGTTGCTTTCACTTTCCCTTCCCCCCCAGGGAAAGTGAGGGCTTGTAGCAAGAAACACCAAAATTGATACTTATTGATTTCTGGGAATGTTCAGCCTTATTTTTCTGTCCATTCTGATTTTCTTTTAAAATGTGGAATTAATCAATTTTATCTGTATGTTACCTTTTAAATTCAATCATAATCATTATTTTTATATTCTAAAATGAACATTAAAATTGAAGGATATTAAATATCTTGTTTAATGTGTGAATACTTCAATGTCATTGGCTGCTTAACTTGCTCACTAACATCAATGCTGCTGCACTTACTACCAGATTTACAGTAAGTTTCTAAGAGGGTTGTGACAGTGTGGGGTATGGACCAAAATCAGTCCTGGGCATCAACTCAATGAAAGGTAAAAACAATGATTGCAGATGCTGGAAACCAGATTCTGGATTAGAGGTGCTGGAAGAGCACAGCAGTTCAGGTAGCATCCGAGGAACAGTAAAATCCCCACCCTTTTCTGCCTTCCGCAAAGACCGTTCCCTCCGTGACTACCTGGTCAGGTCCATGCCTCCCTACAACCAACTCACCCTCCCATCCTGGCACCTTCCCTTGCCACTGCAGGAATTGCAAAACCTGCACCCACACCTCCTCCCTCACCTCCATCAGGGCCCTAAAGGAGCCTTCCACATCCATCAAAGTTTTACCTGCACATCCACCAATATCACTTATTGTATCCGTTGCTCCCGGTGCGGTCCCCTCTACACTGGGGAGACTGGACGCCTCCTCATGGAGTGCTTTAGGGAACATCTCTGGGACACCTGCACCAATCAACCCCACCGTCCTCTGGCCCAACATTTCAACTCCCCTCCCACTCTGCTAAGGACATGAAGGTCCTGGGCCTCCTTCACCGCTACTCCCTCACCACCTGACACCTGGAGGAAGAATGCCTCATCTTCCGCCTCAGAACACTTCAACCCTAGGGCATCAATGTGGACTTCAACAGTTTCCTCATTTCCCCTTCCCCCACCTCACCCCAGTTCCAAACTTCCAGCTCAGCACTGTCCCCATGACTTGTCGTACCTGCCTATCTTCCTTTCCACCTATCCACTCCACCCTCCTCCCTGGCCTATCATCTTCATCCCCTCCCCCACACACCTATTGTCCTCTATGCTACTTTCTCCCCACCCCCATCCTCCTCTCATTTATCGCTCCACCCTTCAGGCACTCTGCCTGTATTCCTGATGAAGGGCTTTTGCCTGAAACGTCGATTTTACTGCTCCTCGGATGCTGCCTGAACTGCTGTGCTTTTCCAGCACCACTAATCCAGAATGAACTCAATGAAAGTCACTGTTTTGACAGGCAAGTTGAGGAAGTCAACTTACAGGAGAAACCATGCCACAGAGACTTCCTGGTTAGTATCAAACATACTTCATAGAATTCCTATAGTGTGGAAACAAGCATTTGGCCCAACAAGTCCACACCGGTCCTCCAAAGAGTATCCCACCCAGACCCATTCCCCTACCCTATAACTTTACATTTCCCCTGACTAATGCACCTAACCTACACACGCCTGGACCATGTGGGCAATTTAGCATGGCAAATCCACCTAACTTGCACATCTTTAGGTTGTGGGAGGAAACCAGAGCACCCGGAGAAAACTCATGCAGACGTGAGGAGAATGTACAAACTCCACACAGTTGCCGAGGGTGGAAAGAACCTGGGACCCTGGTGCTGTGAGGCATCAGTGCTAACCAGTGAGCCACCTCTTGTTTCATCACTGATGAAATTTCAGGTGAAAGTTTGGTCAGATTTTGATACTGATAAACTTATTATATGTTCATGTTTCTGCAGCTAAACCTATATAGTCTCGAAGTTACTAATTTGGAACAAGCAGTACAAAAAGTTGAACAGGATAATCTGAAAATTTTGAGTCAACTGTTTGATTGCCAGATCAGTGACCTTAATGTATGCAGGTAATTTAGACATCTCTTACCTTCTCAATATACTATTAATAGATCTGTACAGTCTTAATTTTAATACTTAAATGATTAGATTAGATTAGATTACTTACAGTGTGGAAACAGGCCCTTCGGCCCAACAAGTCCACACCGCCCCGAAGAAGCGCAACCCACCCATACCCCTACATCTACCCCTTACCTAACACTACGGGCAATTTAGTATGGCCAATTCACCTGACCTGCACATCTTTGGAGTGTGGGAGGAAACCGGAGCACCCGGAGGAAATGCTATTCTTAATGTTTATTATACCTGCTATATTGCCTTTTTAATGCATTGGTATCGGCTGTAATTAAGATTTGAGTGAATGGATTTACCAAGTTATAAATTCTTACTGTAATCCCAAAATATTAGTAGTAATACTCAAAATAATATACAAGTTACCCTTTTAGCAAAATTTTAGGGAGAAATTTTATTTTTGGTAAGATGTAACTCCATTCTATATTATGCCAACTGTGCCATATTTTTGAAAGTGTCAGAAAAGACACAGCCGATAAAATCACATGTTTTTGTTTCCACCTGATAGATGCAAAATCATTTGTTTCATACAATGTGCAGAACCTGCTGCCCTCTCTAGTAGCATGTTTGGAAGCAGGAAGAGCATTTAGTAGGGTAGCAACTCCACCCCAATTAATTATGGGATGGGAAGGTTCTTATCATCCTTCACCAACCCACCAATTGAAACCCTCAGGTAACAACCAGTGACCACATCAGGGGCTCAAATGCTTCTGCTTTTAATGATCAAGCTGCAGGTTTGTCATGTGGTATGCACAACAAGATAATCTGTATTGGCTGTTTGTCTGAGTGGCAGCATGGCCCTCACTCAAAGGCATTCCGTTCCAGATTAAAGGAATGCAAAATTCCTCCCATCCTTACTTTAGTGTGGCCTGACTGGATCCCTCCATAAGATTATCTGTTTAGTAGGTACTTGTCCTGGAATTAGCCAGTGCATATAAAATATACTGAGAAAGATTCCTGCTAGCCCTTGAGTAGCCAGTGATACTCTGTTGCAGAGACCCCTGCCTCAAGAGTTTTGATCCTGTGCTATGGACTAGGCCAGACCACTCAAAACATTCTTAAGCAGGCAACCCAGACTGTAACTTTGCTATTTGTTTTGGTAAATGTACAATGAAAATTATCCAGAGTAAGTTAGCTATTTTGACTACCATGTTTTAAAATAGCCAACAATTTATTCACAAAATTACAAAATGAGACACAAAGAACAGAATATAGAATACCCACAGAACAGTCCACCCAAATTAGACTTAATTATGTTGTTCTTAAAAATAAGTGCAATAATCCCAATAAACGAACCCCTTAAACACAGTAAAAATGAAACAGGGGCTTACAGGTTGAAGTTAGAAGGGCAGAAGGAGAGAGAGTCGAGCAGCCTGTTTCCACACAGCCCACTGCTGCACTGTCCCAAAAGCCTCAGCTGCCAGGACTGACCACTCCCCTTTCAGTATACAGGTTACTTTTAAAACATGAAAGCCTGAAGTCTAAAGACTCATTTGCTTACGTATACACAAAAAGCTTCTCAGTAAACCCTTTCATCTCTGTACCACTTCAGCCAACTCACAGCCTGGGCTGTTTTATGACCCCTCTGAAAAACATCAAGGACACAGTATCCTTGAGAAGGAACAGCTTTCTGACACCTGTGCAAAGGTCTGCCAATGACCTGTCATGTGCCTAGTTGACTCTGGATTCATTAGGCCTTCCCCAAAGAAGACAATGTATGTGATTACCAGCTCTCCAGTCACCAGATAAGACTCATGTCACCACAAATTGATCCTATATGATAATTCAATGATTCTTTATTTCCAATGGTCATAGAAACCTGTTCAAAATTCGTGCACCTGGATCCAAGAGCCAAGATGGTGGGATATTGGAAGAAGAATTAGCTAAATTAGCGTTCAAAGGTGAACCTTCAGGTAATAATAAGAAAAAAAATTGTAAATCACATAGGAATTCTTTATTTCAGTTTACAATATTATATATCTTTCTGCATTGTTAAATAATACTCATGTTTCTGTAATACTACATTTTATAAAACATAGAACAGTACAGCACAGAACAGGCCCTTCAGCCCATGATGTTGTGTCGACCATTGATCCTCATGTATGCACCCTCAAATCTTTGTGACCATATGCATGTCCAGGAGTCTCTTAAATGTCCCCAATGACCCTACCTCCACAACTGCTGCTGGCAACGCATTCCATGCTCTCAACTCTCTGTGTAAAGAACCCGCCTCTGACATCCCCTCTATATTTTCCTCCAACCAGCTTAAAACTATGACCCCTCATGTTAGTCATTTCTGCCCTGGGAAATATTCTCTGGCTATCGACTCTATCTATGCCTCTCATTATCTTGTACACCTCAATTAGGTCCCCTCTTCTCCTCCTTTTCTCCAATGAAAAAAGTCCGAGCTCAGTCAACCTCTCCTCATAAGATAAGCCCTCCAGTCCAGGCAGCATCCTGGTAACGTCACGTGCGCACGTATCCCTCCAACATACATGCACGACCCTCCAACAGTGCGTCCTTCCAAACACACGCCTGTGTGCAAGTGTCCTTCAAACACACACACACACCCCTCAAACACACACGTGTCCCTCAAACACGTGCACATCCCTCAGACACGCATAATCTGCACATCCCTCAGACACGCATAATCCCTCAGACACATGCACATATAAACTATAAGTATTGGTTAGTAATTAACAATGGACAGATCATTTGACATTGAAGACAGATCATTTGAGTTACTTTATTCAAGTAATTATGTGCAGTGATTTAGGATAATACAAATTGTTTTTATTCATTAATGGGATGTGGATGTCATTGGCAAAGGCCAGAATTTATTGCTGATCTCTATTTACTTTGGAGAAGATGTGTTGAGGTACCTTCTTAAAACTCTGCTGTCCTTTGGGTTTAGGTATCCATAATGCTGTTAGGAAGGGAGTTCCAGGATTTTGATCCGCAATGGGAAAGGAACTGTGATATGGTCCCCCCAGGTTCGGATGGTGTTGGAGGGAACAGATGGTGTTCCCATGGATCTTATATCTTTGTCCTTTTAGGTGATAGAGTTTGGCAGTTCAAGAAGCCTGTGTGAATTGCTATGGATTTAACCAATAGCTGGAGATTATTCAACACAAAATGCTTGGTGATTATGAGAAACAGTTATATACTACTGTCCTTTCCAGATTCCCTGTTGATCCTATCATCCTAGGGTACCCTTGTCTCCTGCAGGTTTAGGAAAAGGGGGAACTAAAAAGTTGAGGAAAAGCTCCAACTAAAAGGGAACCAAAGATCTAAAATGATGAAAAACCATTTATCAAAAGGTCTGCAAATGGGCCTATAATTCAGAAATTGAAATAGAGCTGAAGCTACCCCTTAATGGTCAGGCCCAATTTGTGACAGAGGCAGTGTAGCCTTGCTAGCAAGTACCACGCTACAAGGCCTCTTCAGTACTTTTCTTGATCAATCCAGAAGAGCAAATTCCTGTTGGAGCCAATGAAAAGGCATTGTTTTACAAGCAGTGGTCTTGCTTCTTCATTGACTGAAAGATAAAGTCTAATGTTACTATTGGGATGTGAGCATGTTTCTCTGCTTTTTGAACAAGACAATAATATGACAATTGTCTTCTTCCAAACCACCCAGAATTCAGGAGATTTTCTATAGACGTTTATATACCATAAGGTCAGAGTAGATCCAATTGCTAACAATTCTTACATTCAGTTTCAATCACAATTACTACAATAGTGAAACGGTGTTCACTAGTCTATCGAGCAGGATCTGGATAAAATGGAAGCTTGGGGCAGACAAATGACAAGAGATATTTGCACAAGTGTATCATGTCAACATCATTACAAACAGAAGAAAGGCAAGTCATCTATCCTCAACCTTCATGACATCATCAACATACTGGGGGTTACCATTGACAACAAATTCAAATTGACCAGCCATATCAGCACAGTAGCTGTAACAGGGCAGAGGCTGCATATTCTGTCACAATATAGTTCACCTTCTTAACCTTAAACCTTACTTACCATCTAAAAGTACTATTACCTATATATTGATGCAGTCACATTAACATTCAAGATGCTCAATCCCTCTATCTAGGATAGAGCAATCTGCTACCATTAGAAACAGTGTCCAATGCATTGCTTTACAAGTATCACCATATTTTAAAGAAATTACTTATAGATATGTAAGAATTGAACAAGCAGCCATCAAAGGAGCAGAGAAACAACAAAAGAATAGGAAGTGAGCATGTCAAGACATAAAGTGATGTGAGAGAGAATCTAAATCCCAGTCACTGTGGTTGGGTAGTAGAGGGTAGTAGTAGTTGGTCACAGAGGAACCTGAAAAAGGGGAAAAACCTTAAAACCAATTTTCTGGACTATAATGAGGCAATGGAATTTGGCAATGATGCAAGTGAGCTGAGACACTCTGACTGAGTTGCAACACATTGAGGTTAGAACTGGCAAGCAGAGCATGAAAAGATCAAGCCATGAGGTGAAAGAGTTAAAAAAAAAACTACTTAGACTGATAGAAGGTAAGAATGAATGTTCTACACCAATTGGTGCTCTGACTATGCAGAATGAGCAAGTAAATCATAATTGCAATAAAGCAAGTGTATGGTGGTGCATTTTTCAGACTAAGAGGCCAGCTACCCCTTGGAAAATAAAACTACAACATATATGCACGAAGATATCTTGGTGTCCTGAAAAGCAAATCATTAAAAAGCAATGCTGTGGGGATCCAAAATGGCAGTGATCTAGGAAGATCGCATCGCAAGCGGAACGAAGTCCTAACCCACCCTACCCAGACCAACACAATATTCTGGAACTCTGGAAAGGTTGTGGAGTCCCAGGAAACTGTTAGAGAGCAACTTACCTCGGTGTCCAGGGATACCGAAGAAGGGAGCAGGTATGTCTGAGGTCAGGCCCGGACCCAGCCTGCAGGATCCTCAGACTTGATTTCCTACCAGGTCCTGGTAAAGGAGCTCATGAAATCTTGCAAGATATTGAGCAAGCAGATAGAGGAGAAACTGGCCCCGATCACTATCATGCTGTAGAAGCATGAACAGCAGCTGGGAGACCTAAAGGAAAGGACAGATGAGGTAGGACACAGAGCCACAGTGGTGGAAGCTGATACTGGTTCCTCCAAGCATAGGATTCAGGCCCTGGAGATGCATGTCTGTAATTTGCTTGACCAGGTTGATGACTTTGATAACAGGGGCAGGAGAAAAAATATTTGGATTGTCAGTCTGCCGGAGGCTAAGGAGGGTGAGCGGCTGGTGGAATTTATTGAGGACTGGTTGGCGAAATTCCTTAACTTGGAGGCTGGAATGAGAAGCTTCAAGATTGAGAGGGCTCACTGGGTCACAGCACGGAGGTCAGGTCTGGACCACTGTCCTCGTCCTATCTTGGTGCCGTTTCATCACTATAGAGATGAGGAAAGAATCGAGGAAGCTTCCAGAATCCAAAGGAAGGATCCGAAGGCCCTATTTTACGAGGGCTCTAAGATCATGTTCTTCCAGGACTTTTCAGCGGCGGTGATCTGAAAAAGAAACTCCTATGACAGCATCAAGAAAAGACTGAGGGAGTTCAGGATCCAGTACTCTCTGAGGTATCCGGCAGTGTTTCAGATCACCTTAGATGGATCTGTATATTTCTTTGACACATCGGAGGAGGCAAGAGACTTTGTGGACAAATTAACTTAATGTAAACAATTTTGTATGTACAAATAATAATGCTGTTTGGGTACATCTCTATGACTCTATGTCTCTACTTTTCTCTTAAAAAAAAAAGGAGCAAGTCCAGTCAGGGATTTCTTTTCTTTTTTATTATTGGTAATAATCTGGTCTAAACTATGCTCGGGGCGGTTTAGGTGTGTACTTTCTATTTCTAAGTTAAGTTATACCAAAATATGGATGGGGTACTCACCTATTGTTTTCTTTCAAAATTTCTTTGTTCACATTGCTATTTCAAGGTGTATTTTCTTACTTTTCTGCTTGTGTTTGTGGTGCGGCTCTAGCTAGGAGGAGAGAAAATGGTTGGGATGGCTAGATGCCTACTTACGGGCAGTTTATGCCTGGTTCAGGTATTTAAATGCTCTAGCTTCAGTATTGGCAGTGGGATGGGAAGTTGGGTTTTGGGATGTGTAGATGCCCCCTTTGGGCAGGGGGTGAGTTCCCCTCTTCAGCGCCATTGGCGCTGTATATGTTGGGTTTGTTTGTTGTATATAGTCTTTGATAGCTTTGTGGGTTTGTTTTACTGTAGTGGTTTTAATTTATGCAGTTTTTATGTTCAATGGATCTTACGACACTAAGGCTTAGCGGTTTGTAATTCGAGTTCCTCCTCTCTGGAATCTAAATGTTACTGCAGAAGGTTATGGCTAATGACTTGATTAAATAGTGTACCTGGAAGATCAAGGGGAGTCACTCACCAATTAAGAGGAAAAAGGTATTCTCGGGTCTTAGAAAGGAAAGGGTGGATAATGCTTTATTACAGGAGACACATTTGAATGATAAGGAACATTTGAAACTACAGCAGAATGGCTTTGATTGGGTTTACTTTTCTTCTTTTAATACCAGAAGTAGGGAACTGCTATATTGGTTAGGAGGAATCTCCCATTTAAGTTACTAGAGTGTATTAAAGACACACACAGGAGGTTTGTAATCCTCAAAGCCCTGATAAACGGGGAAGAATATGGTGTTTTAAATGTTTACTGCCCTCCAGCCATCTCTACAAATTTCTGGTAGATGTGTTCTCCAAATTGATCAGTCTGGAGTCCCGGCATATCATTATAGGGGGAGATTTTAATTGTACTATGGATCCTACAGCCAACAGTTTCCCGAAGGCCCCCAGATACCCTTTCTACAAATTAAACAATTAGTGGATCTGTGCGTGGAGTTAGGGTTGGTGGACGTCTGGATGCGTATCTACCCTACAAGCAGGGATCTTACAGTTTTTTTCTAATCCACACAGATGTCACACCAGGATTGATTTTTTTCTGACCCCTGTGGCAACCCTGGATTTGGTGGCATCTTGTGCGATTGGTAATGTTACCATCTCCAATCATGCTCCAGTGTACTGTTGGTTAAGATTAAAGACGCTATAGTGGGTCTGAGGCACTGGCGAATGGATCCCTTTATCCTTAAAGATAAGAAGTTTGTGGAGTACTTCTCTAAGGAATTTAGAGCTTTCCCAGACATTAATTCAGGCTTGGTTAATAGCCCATCCGTCTTTTGGGAAACTGCCAAAGCCAATGCCAGGACCTAGTTATTTCCTATTCTGCCACTAGGAAGTGGTAGAAGGGTGAGCAAAAATGTCTCCTCGGAGCATGGTTGAAGGCAGCCGAGAAGGCTTACTTTGACAGGCCCTTGTCTCCTGCCATCTCTAACAGAGGCCAAAATTTTGTTTATTCTTTAAAAAGGAAGGTCCTGGAGGACGGTGCTTCTTACAGGCCCATTTCACTCTTAAATGTTGACTTTAAAATCCTCTCTAAGACTCTTGTGTTACGGCTGTAAACTGTGTTACCTTCTATTGTTAAAGACACGCTTCATAAAGAGCTGCAGACCTTCCAATAATGTTAGTAGGCTGCTTAATATAACTCAAGCATATCAATAACAGTCAATATAGGGATTGGTGATTTCTCTAGATTCAGAGAAGGCATTTGACTGAGTTGAATGGCAGTACCTTTTTTTGTATTCGTGAGCGGTTTGGCTTGGGCAAAGCTCTTATAAGATGGGTAAAGATTCTCCACAGTGACCCTGTTGCTGTGGTCATTACCATTGGGGTACAATCAAACAATGTTGTGGTTCTGTTCGCCGAGCTGGGAATTTGTCTTGCAAACGTTACGTCCCCTGTCTAGGTGACATCCTCAGTGCTTGGGAGCCTCCTGTGAAGCGCTTCTGTGCTGTTTCCTCCGGCATTTATAGTGGCCTGTCTCTGCCGCTTCCGGTTGTCAGTTCGAGCTGTCCGCTGTAGTGGCCGGTATATTGGGTCCAGGTCGATGTGTTTGTTGATAGAGTCTGTGGATGAGTGCCATGCCTCTAGGAATTCCCTGGCTGTTCTCTGTTTGGCTTGCCCTATAATGATAGTGCTGTCCCAGTCGAATTCATGTTGCTTGTCATCTGTGTGTGTGGCTACTAAGGATAGCTGGTCGTGTCGTTTCCTGGCTAGTTGGTGTTTGTGTATACGGATCGTTAACTGTCTTCCTGTTTGTCCGATGTAGTGTTTTGTGCAGTCCTTGCATGGGATTTTGTACACTACATTAGTTTTGCTCATGTTGGGTATCGGGTCCTTTGTTCTGGTGAGTTGTTGTCTGAGCGTGGCTGTTGGTTTGTGTGCTGTTATGAGTCCTAGTGGTCGCAGTAGTCTGGCTGTCAGTTCAGAAATGCTCCTGATGTATGGTAGTGTGGCTAGTCCTTTGGGTTGTGGCATGTCCTCGTTCCATTCGGAACGAGGACTGCACAAAACACTACATGGGACAAACAGGAAGACAGTTAACGATCCGTATACACGAACACCAACTAGCCACGAAACGACACGACCAGCTATCCTTAGTAGCCACACACACAGATGACAAGCAACATGAATTCGACTGGGACAACACTACCATTATAGGGCAAGCCAAACAGAGAACAGCCAGGGAATTCCTAGAGGCATGGCATTCATCCACAGACTCTATCAACAAACACATCGACCTGGACCCAATATACTGGCCACTACAGCGGACAGCTGGAACTGACAACCGGAAGCGGCAGAGACAGGCCACTATAAATGCCGGAGTAAACAGCACAGAAGCGCTTCACAGGAGGCTCCCAAGCACTGAGGATGTCACCTAGATAGGGGACGAAACGTTTGCAAGACAAATTCCCAGCTCGGCGAACAGAACCACAACAACGAGCACCCGAGCTACAAATCTTCTCCCAAATTTTGAACAATCAAACAATTTTATCATTTTTAGGGGCAGCCGACAGGACTGTCCCCTTTCGCCATTGTTTTTTTACATTGGTGATTGAACCATTGAAGGAAGCCATTTATAGGGATCCCAATGTATCAGCTCCAGCAGTGGGGTCAAAATTACACAAGATTTTGTTGTGCTTGCACGATGTTCTCATTTTTTTTGTCAAATCCAGCAGTTTCAGTACCTCGTCTGTTACAATGCATCAGCTTGTTTGGCACCTTTTCTGGGTACAAGATTAATTTTGCAAAAATCAGAGGCTGTGCCATTGGGTGGTGTTACGAAGGTGCTAGGTCTTGAGGGCAAATCTTGATTCCCATTTTAAGTGGTCACAGGGGGTGGGGGGTGTTATGTATTTGGGCATATTCATCACTCTAGTTCTTGATTGGTTATTTAAAGCTAATTTTGTTCAATTATTTGACAAAATCAAACAAGACCTTCAAAGATGGGAGGTGCTTCCGGTCTCATGGTTAGGTTGGATAGCTCTTATGAAGATTCTTCCTTGTTTGTTGGACCCTATACGGATGCTTCCCCCGATTTTCAATAAGCAATCGTTCAGGAGACTGAATGGCTGGTTCAGCTCTTTTAATTGGCATCTTAAGTGGCCCCTTATTAAATTAGCTAAACTGCAATTGCCTTACAGTCTAGGGGGAGTGGATCTCCCGGACATTAAAAACTATCAACCAAGTTTGCTTTTATCTTACATGAGTGATTGGGCTTGTGGGGACCTGTTTCAATAGGGTTAGATATTGAAACGTCTCAGGCAAAGTGCCCTCTTACTAGTTGACTTGTTCCTCAGGCAGCTGAGGAAATTTGGCATGACGGCAAATACCCTTGCCAATAGATGCACCATCAAGAGCATTCTCTCTGGATGTATCGCTCCCTGGTATGGCAACTGTACCATTCAAGATTGGACACAGTTACAGAGAGTAGTGAACGCAGCCTGGACAATCACAAAGGCCAACCTTCCATCTATAGAATCCATCTACCAGGCCCGCTATCAAGGAAAGTGCCGCCAGCATTCTCAAAGATCCATTCCGCCATGGCAATGTTTTTCTACAGCCTCTACCATCAAGGTGAACGTACAGAAGCCTGAACACATGCCAGTTTCAAAACAGTTTCTATCCTACTGTTGTTAGAATACTGAATGGACTCTTAAACTCTTAACATTTGCCTGTACCTGTGTTTTTGTTTTTGCTGTTGTATACCTATTATTTAGTTATCTAGTCACTTCACAATGTGACCTGCCTGTATTGCTCGCAAGACAAAGCTTTTCACTGTTCCTTGGTACATGTGACAATAAATTCTATTCAATTCAATTCAATTCAGAACATGGGAGAGAGAAGTGTGTTGAGGTCTCTTCAGGGGCATGGGAAGATATTTGGGAAAACACAAGAAAGATATCAATTTGCAATAGGACCCATGCTTTACAGTTGAAGATTCTCCACAGGATCCATTTGGCTCCAGATCGTTTATCAAAATTTAAACCAGGGGTATCTTCAACATAGCCCAAGTGTAAAGTTAGTATGGGTTCTCTTACCCATTGTCTCTAGTCCTGTGGTTGGCATCAAACATACTGAAGTGCTATGGTGGGTGCAATGGAGGGGATTTTGGATGTAAGAGTGGAGAAGGACTCTACCTCTCTTCTTCTTGGCCTGCCCAATGTAATCCCTGTAGATGCACATAAGAAAAAACTTTTCATCATCCTCAATTTCTGTGCAAGAAAGAATATCTTGTTAGGGTGGGTGTCTGAAAATCCCTGGGCTTGTTGCATTAGAGGAAGATTGTTATGGAGCATCTAATAAGGGCTTTTATATAACAGTAACGGTTGTGCTTTATGATTCCACTATCCAGAGAGGGGGATCTGCAAATGTAAGTGAAAATTAATGCTCTCGCTATTCAAGAGTTAGTGTTTGTTTTGCTGAGCTGTAATATTATTCAAAGTTTGGGAGAATAATATTATTTATCAGGTTGTTGTTAGTTATTATGTATTTAGTTAAGTAGTTAATTTGGGTTTTTAAAATATATTTTTATATATATTCATACATTTGTACTTGAGAGCGGTTTGGGTTTTTAAACTTGTTTTGTGTTCTTTCTTTGTATTGTTTCATATTTGTTGTAATATTAAAAAATCTATTTTTCAATAAAAATTATTTTTTTAAAAAAATCAATGCAGCTTCATAAAATCATTATATTACAACTATGCACTTGAGTTCATTTCTAGAGGAATACAATTCAGAAGTAGAGAATTTAGAACTTTGGCTAGACCATGAATAATGCTGTGCACACTCTTGGTTTCAACATGTCATCAAAGGATAAGCAATCACTGAGGTAAGTGCAAATGAGTTTTACATGGATGATAACAGAACTTAGAAGTGCAGCTATTAGGACTGTTTGAACAGGGTTCATGCTCTTTCTTTCATTAAAAATAAAATGAAAATGCTGAAAAATGGTGGACAGAAACAGTGGTGTTTCTGCTCAATGGAATAATTAAAATACCGTGGTTAAAGAGTCATGAAGGGCTTCAGTAGCCCAGCCTCATTGAAGCCAAAAGTTCACTTGATGCCAAACTGCCACCAACTAGCTTAGCAAGACCGAGCATTCAATATGTGATCTCTAATTGCAAAAGTCAGCTACTCACTACGTTAAGCCAATCTCAAGTTCTCAAGTTTCAGGCAATCAGTTTTTGGATTGTAATAAAAGTTTTATTTTTAAACAGATGCCCTTGTGGAAATCCGTGATGCTAGCTACAGCCTACCAAAACTCAAGAGTGCAACATTGCTTGCATCAGAGAAGAAAGTTTCATCAATGCAACCGTATTTTAAAGAGGAAATGACAGAAAGTGATGATGAACCACAGTTCCAACTGGGCAAGTCTGTATCACAAAATCTCACCTACTTGTTGCAGGAAGATGAAAAATACTTTAAGGTTAGTTAAGTGAAATTGAAAGAAAGTTTTAAAATCTTTGGTTGTTACCCATAATACTGTTCAATAATAGGTCATGTATGAAGATACAGAACGAAGTTCAGTGTTATTATTTGTAAAATTGTATTTTTATAGCTATAAATGTATTGGAAAACTTATCAAATATACATTTATATAAAGATAATGGCGCAATGATGTATGTTCCCTTTTAATTTAATATTGTTCAGACATATGTTGTCATGTTAAAGAGAGTCCTGGCTAAAGTGTAAATCCTGATAATTATTGGAGTCCAGTTCCAAAATTAAGTAATGATAAACAAAACAAAATGTTTTGGAATTTCACTGTCAACAATGATCTCCCACTTTCCTTCAGAGACTTCCTTATGGCAGCACCATTAGGTAATCTTATTATGCTACTATTTATTAGGTTTTCACAAAGTAATATGCCTTAGTAGAGAACAACTCTTTTATAAATTAACTCTATGTTTGAAATACTAAAACATGTAAATCAAAATCAGAGCAAATTAGAAACTTTACACATTTAGTCACTCTTACAATGTAGTCTATGATAAAATTGCTCTTGCAAATATGCTGTAAACCGTTGTCATAATGTTTTGAGGTTTAAAGAAACAATGCGTTCTGCTATAATGTACATTTAAGCAACACCAATTCGCTGTAACACGATTGATGAATTGGGGGTGCTGTTCTAAAGCATGAACTTTTAAAACATATATTGGCTATAATGTTATTACATCACCAACACTTAAAGTGCTGTTTCTAAAGTGTGATTTTTCTATAAAGCGGGGTTGCACAAGAACGGAACCACCATGTTATAAAAGAACTGACTGCACATGAATTGATATTTTAGAAGTATCTGGAATTGTTTATTCCCTTTCTCTAATTTGCTGGTTTTTGAGGAATTAAAAGTTGGGAACAATTGTAACCACTTCATTTAACAGCAGAATAAGATTACATGTGAGATTTCTGAATCACATTTGGCCGTCCAAATCCTAGTCTTCAATTTTTGGTATTTTTTTAAAAATCTAATCAATAGGCCCATTTTTCTTCTAGATCAGATTTTTTTTTCTTCTCCTTCAGGGCAATACAATTCTCTTTTCCTTGTGATAGCTGTTGATAAGTCTCATTATTTAAAAAAAACAGCTGAGTAGAACTGAGAAGCCTGCAATGTCAGAACAAAAGAACAAAGAACAATACAGCACAGGAACAGAGCCCTCCAAGCCTCCACTGCCATATTTTGCCCTTCCATACTAAAACTGTCTTCACTTTCAAGATCTATATCTCTCTATTCCCTTCCTATTCCTCTATCCATCTCAGTGCTTCTTGAATGCTGCTTATTGAGTCTGCTTCCACCTTCTCCTCCTTTGGATTCTAGCATCTGCAGGGTTTTTTTTGTCTCCACTATCTCCTCTGGCAAAGCTTTCCAACACTCGCCACCCTTTGTGTGAAAAACTTAACTTGCACCTGTTTTAAACTTCCCTGACCCCTCCCCCCCCCCACCCCGCACCTTGAACCTGTGTCCTCTAGTAACTGACCCCTCTACCCTTGGAAAAAGCCAATGCTTTCCACTCTATCCACACCATACACAATCTTATAAACTTCTGTTAGGTCACCCTTCAACCTCCTGCGTTCCAGTGAAAACAAACCTAATCTAACCAACCTTTCTTCATAGATAAGATCCCCCATACCGAGCAACATTCTGGTAAACCTTTTCTGAAACTTCTCCAAAGCATCCACATCCTTCAGGTAGTGTGGTGACCAGAACTGTACACAATATTCCTAGTGTGGTTTCACTAATAAAGCTGCAGCATATCTTGCCTCTTCTTATACTCAATGACCCTGCCAATGAAGACAAGCATTCCATAAGCCTTTTTTTAACTACCTTATCTACTTGCGTTGCCACCTTCAGTGATCTGTAGACATGCACACCAAGATCCCTCTGCATATCAATACTTCCAAGGGTTCTGCCATTCACTGAATAGCTTCCACCCTTACTTGACCTTTCAAAATGCATCACCTCACATTTGTCTGGATTTAACTCCATCTGCCATCTCTCTGCCTATGCCTCCAAGTGATCTTTCTCCTGCTGTGTCCTCTGACAATCTTCCTCACTATCCGCAAGTCCACCAATCATTGTATCGTCCACAATCTTACTACTCAGACCAGCTACATTTTCCTGCAATTTGTTTATGTAAGTCATAAACAGCAGAGGTCCCAGCACTGATCCCTGTGGAACACCACTAGTCACAGCCCTCCATCTGAAAAGCATCCTTCCACTGCTACCCTCTGTCTCCTATGACTGACCCATGTTCTGTATCCATCTTGCTAGTTCACCCCGATAACATGTGACTTCACCTTCTGTACCAATCTGCTATGAGGGACCTTGTCAAAGGTTTTACTGAAGTCCATGTAGATAACGTCAGGCACTTTTTCCTCTTCAATCGTTATCATCACATTTTCAAAAAACTCAATCACGTTAGTGAGGCACAACTCCCCCACACAAAACCATCTATCACTAAAACTATAAGTCCATTTGCTTCTAAATTCATATCGATCTTGTCCCTGAGAATCTTTTCTAATAATTTCCCAACTACTGACGTGAGGCTCATAGGCTTATAATTTTCAGAAATGTCCCTGCTACCCTTCTTAAACAATGGGACAGCATTGTCTCCTGGGACCTTACCTGTGGCCAAAGAGGATACAAAGATATCTGTCAATGCTCCAGCAATTTGTTTCCTTGCCTCCCTCAAAATTCTGGGAGATTTATGTCAAATTTATATAAACATTTATATCTGTGATGCATCAAAAGTATTTTAAAAGAACATGTGTAGATTTCATGTACATTCATTTCTATAAAGCTAGTTATTTCCATTGAAAGGAAAATGTAATATCAAACCAATAATTTGTACATTTATAGCTACAATTGGTATTTATGTAACATCTAGTACAGAAAATATCCCAGGCAGTTAATGTAAGTGAAAGCTACTTGGCCAAATTGAGAATATTGGAAAGGACAACTACAGGCTTTGTTGAAAAGATGTTTTCTTTTTAATCAGATGGAAAGTGTAGTAATAGAATGGTTTGGAAAAGAATCCTGGCAAATGAGGCCATCACCTACACTCTGCACAGGAAATGTGACAAAGTAAAATTAAAGGACATAAAACTTAGCTGAGCTTGTAGAGATTGTGTGGGGAAGGGAACTAAAATTTTCAATTCAGTATGTTCAAGAATTGATGGAGCCAATCCAGATCAGAGATGGGATCATGAATGAATGAATGAGTGAAACTCAATGTAGGGTAGCAAAATTTCTTCAGAATGGCAAGAGTGAACTGGAGGCCAGAAAACTGCATAGTAGTAACAGAAGTGTAGGCAAAGATTTTATTCGTGGTGGTGTGGTTAGATCTGGAATTAAACTGCAGGGATGGATAGCATGTGGGTCATTTTAAAGTTTTGCATGGCTTAGTACAGCACATGACCAGGGAAGCAGGTGAAGCTGATGACAAATTTGCAGAGTTTACAGTGGGAGCGAACAGAATGTAAGTTGGGAAGAAGCCATTCAGATAAGAAAATGTTCAACTTATTTCCATGTTGTGTTAAAGACAGTGTGGCTAAAGTGGTCACAGGATGTATACATATGGAGGGCTGCCGATGCTGTTATTGAGGACACAGAGGCAAGAGTGGAAATGGAGATGACTGTAAAATAAAGAAAAGCAATTGCTGGATCATGTTGTTAATTATTTACTATTGCATAGCTTGGAATGTAATCATACAAGTACAGTTTGATAAATATTATATTGCTTATGGTCAGTGATGTCAAATATTGTGGAGAGCTTGAGGGTGACAGTGCCAAAGCCAGGGTAATTTCAACACTATAATGCTGATGAAACCAGGCCTGAAGATTCAAACAGTTTTGGAGAAGACACAGATGTGTGTTTGTGACTTATCTAAGGAATTCTAAGATGAAAAAGATATTTTAAACCCAGAATCTATTGTAAATTCATTTTGTACTGTCCACCAGCTGTAAGAAAAATGTGAAGTAAACCATACATCTTTTTCCTGGTAGGATGCACAAATTTTCAAAGTAGGTAACTTCAGTAGATTGAATTTTAATCCCGTTAGTACATCATATCTGTTAAAAAGGATGTGATAAACAGACACTTGTACAATGATGATCTGATTGGGATAGAGTCAATATGGATTTGTGTTTGACAAATACAGTTTTTGAGGATGTTACTGACTGGAATTGGATTTTCATAAAGATTTTGATAAACTTCAAAATAGGGGATTAGTGAGCAAAATTAAAGCACATGGGATAGGAGGTAATATGCTGGCATGGATCAGGGTTTGACTAACAGTTTGCAATCAGAGGTTAGGCATTGGGAGGCTGTGATTAGTGGGCTACAGCAAGAATCAGTACATGGGGCTTAGGCTGTCAACACTATATTAATGATTTAGATGTGTGAACCAAATGTAATATTTCCAAATTTGTGGATGTTATAAAGCTTAGGTAGGCACATGTGCTGTAGGGAAGATGCAAAGCAGCTTCAAGAGGATTTGGATAGAGTTGGTGAGTGGGCAAGAATGTGGCAGCTGGAATATAATTTGGAAAAATGAGAGGTTATCAGCTTTTGTAGGAAAAAAGATATGCAGAGTGTTTCTTAAGCGATAAGAGGTTGGAAAATGTAGATGTACAAAGAGATCTGGCTATTTCTATCAATTAGTTACTGAAGGCTAGCAAGCAAGGTCAGCACTCTATTATAGGAAGGTCTTTATAACAAAAGGATTTGAGTATAGAATCTGAAGTAGTGAATGCTACTTTGGCCCCCTTATCTTAGGAAAGATATTATTGCCAAAGAGGGAGTACAATTCACCAGACTTGTTCCCAGGATGGCAGGAGTATCCTATGAAGACAAATTTGACAAAGTGGGCCTTTTATTCTTTAGAATGTAAGGAATAACCCCATCTCATTGCAACCTACAAAATACGTAAAGAATTAAAATAAAGAACTGCAGATGCTGGAAATATAGAACAAAGAAAAAATAGAAATTGTTGATGAAACTCATGTAGTGGACAGTGAAGAGGGTTACCTCAGATTACAACAGGATCTGGACCAGATGGGCCAGTGGGCTGAGAAGTGGCAGATGGAGTTTAATTCAGATAAATGCGAGGTGCTGCGAGGGGATCCAGAACTAGAGGGTATAGGTTTAGGGTGAGAGGGGAAAGATATAAAAGAGACCTAAGGGGCAACATTTTCACATAGAGTACGTGTATGGAATGAGCTGCAAGAGGATGTGGTGGAGGCTGGTACAATTGCAACATATGAGAGGCATTTGGATGGGTATATGAATAGGAAGGGTTTGGAGGGATATGGGCCGGGTGCTGGCAGGTGGGACTAGATTGGGTTGGGATATCTGGTCGGCATGGACAGGCTGGACTGAAGGGTCTGTTTCCTTGTTGTACATCTCTATGACTCTATGACATTTTCTCTGACAGCATCTTTGGGGAGAGTATAGAACTAAAGTTTCGAGATTGGTGAATCTTCTTCAGAACTAAGAGCAGCTAGGGAAATGTGGTATTTATACTGAAAGGTGGGGAGGGAGCCCAGAGAGATATGACAGGGGTAGGCAGATGACAGGATTATTGATAGTAGGCCAAGACAGAAGATAAACCGAATAAGTGATAATAGCTGAGATGTGGAGAGAATGATAAGGCTGTGCTGAAAGCAACCCATATCATGTGACTAGGTGAGTGAGAAAGGTTGGTTGTGCTGAAAACAGTGCACGTCATAACAGGACCAGGGTTAAAAGACATGGAAGGATGGAATCAGTCTCTAAATTTATTGAACTTGATTTTGGGTCCTAGACGCTGCAGGTGCCCAAGTGGAAAATGAGACCCTTTAATCAAGCTTGTGCTGAGGGTCACTAGAACAATGTAGCAAGCTGAGACTGAAATTTTGGCATAGGAACACAGCGATATGTTGAAGTGGCAGGCAAATGGAAGCTCAGGGTCATTTTTTTATGGATAGAATATAGGAGTTCTGCAAAGCAGCCATCCAGTCTGCATATTATTTCCCTAAATTAGAGATCATATCGTGAACAGCAAATACAGTAGACTGGATTGAATGAAGTGCAGGTAAATTGCTGCTTCACCTAGAAGGTATGTCTGGAGCCTTGAGGAGGGAGGAGGTAAACAGGCAATTGCATGGGAAAATACCTTGGGGTATGGAGAGGTGTTGGGAATGAAGAATAAACCAATGTGTCCCAGAGGGAATGATCCTTGCAGAATGCTGATAAAGGAGTGGATCATGGCATTCCACTGGGGGTGACAGAATGGCAGTTTATATCCAGTACTTAAAGAGATAGGCAGGGTAGGTGCAGGTAAGATGGTTGCATTGTATGGGAGGTGAGAACTGGGAGACAGAAAAGCCATTTAGGAATGAAAGGAAAAATATTTTACTCAGAGACTTGTGAATCTTTGAAATTCTCTACCCCAGAATGCTGCGGGATCTACATTTCCACTTCCTCACTGTTACTTCCAGGTCTAAATCCTGGAACTCACTTCTGAACAGTACCATGGATGTATTTGCACCAATGGGCAATAGCAGTTGAAGACAGTAAGGTACCTTTAAGAGCAGTTGAGGATATACAACAATGCTGACTTTGCCAAAGTCATTCACATTTCATGAACAAATTTAAAAGAAGTTTGATTTTAAATTTTTTCTCCTAGTTTGCAAATCTTTTGACAACATTGCTCTTTTCCCCTCTCTATAACCATCTCAAGTTATACAACTGCTCAATGATTCTTGCCCATCCCTGATTTCAATCACTCCACCATACCTTTAGCTGCATAGACCCTAATCTTTGGAATTTCCTCCACAAACCTCTCTTCTTATCTCACCTACCTTTTTGACCAACTTTTGACCATGTGACCAAATATTTTCTGTGTGACCCAATGTTCAAAATAGTTTTTGAAAGCTCTTTAGGTCATTTTATTTCCTTTAAAATATGCAAGGTTTTATTACAATATAATTGTGTAAAAATTTGCAATTTGCTTTTCAGTATTTCGATTGTGGTGCCTTGGAACAGAAGCTGTTGCACGTCGAGGGCCGAGCCATGCCTCTTGAAGACATCGCGCAACTTCCCAGTCAAGGAAAGAAAAATGAAGAAACAAAATCAAATGAAGTAGCGCTGGTGTGGCCTGTTACGGGTACAATGCTCAGATCAGCTATATTATAGTTATTAAAACTCTTGCCCTTTGAAGCATTAGTAGATGTAGAGTGGATTATTTCAAATCAAAGACTACTGTGGTTGCAAGTTTTTTATGGTTAGTTTACTTGCTTTTCATCTCCTCCATCCAACTATCCTGAAAACAGTGAGGGATAGTTCCATGCACCAGCAGTATTCAGGTATCTCACCCAAGTTTGTTTCTTAATGTACCCAAAAACAATTACAATTACCTATTTAGATTTAAGATAACTAAATGCAGAACAGAAATTATTCTCAGCGATTTGCTACATACATGAGGATATTTGGAGCAACTGAATATCAATTACTTTGTTTAGATTAGATTACTTACAGTGTGGAAACAGGCCCTTCAGTCCAACAAGTTCACACCGACCCGCCGAAGCGCAACCCACCCATACCCCTACATTTACCCCTTACCTAACACTATGGGCAATTTAGCATGGCCAATTCACCCGACCTGCACATGTTTGGACTGTGGGAGGAAACCCACGCAGACATGGGGAGAATGTGCAAACTCCACACTTTGATAGGAAATCATTCTGTAACTGAAGCAACTATTTAATATTCTATATTTAAACCTTGGAATAAGGCTTTATAATTGGGGTCAGTTGGTGCAGTTGCAGAATGGCTAGTTTGTGATGCAAAATGATGCCAACAGCATGGGTTCAATTTCCTACCAGCTGGAATTACCTTGAAGGTCCTACTTTTTCGACTTTGCCCCTCATTTAAGGCGCGGTGACCCACAGGTTAACCACCAGTCATCTCTCTGATGAGAGACAACCCTATGGAACGATGGTGACCTCACCTCAATGAAACTTTTACTCAAATTTAAACATGTTATGCAAGCTCCTTCAAAACAGCTGAGAAAGAATTACATGTTTCTTAACTCCACCCCCCCACCCCCACCACCACCACCACCCACAAAAGGGAAGCAGTTTTTTAGAAATTGTCTTGTATTCTTCGGTGGATGGCCAACGTGGTGGTATCACCAAACTGTTCCTTTCGTTCTGTAGGAATAAAGGATACCATGCCTTTTACCTGGTCTGAAAACAGCTAAAAATTCAAGTCACAAAAGTGCAATTATTTAATTAGTTTAAGTATAAATCATGGCTAAGAATCATGCAATTCAAAGTAAGGTACTCTGTATCCATAAATCAATGTGTTAAATAAACATATTAGAAATCAGTATACCAAATTTTCATTCGCTTTTAGAAAATGTAAGCTATTGGGAGACTGAAAGGTCAGACAACACACAATGTAGTAAACCACTTCAGAAGCCTGACCAATAAAAGATGCAGAGCTAAAGGTTTAACTAAGAGAAGGAAACCAAAAGCTTGGTCAATGATGTGAATTTTACGGTGTGTCTTAAAGAAGCATAGGTAGGCGGAGCATATTTTGAGAGGGAACTTTGGACCACAGCTGAAATTATGACCATCAGCAGTTATGTGAAAGTTACAGAAGAAGTTGGGGGAGGTCACAGCAAAGCAGGAGGTGACCATCAGAAAGGTGTGGCAGTGTGAGGTGTTGGAAAATGAAATATAAAAAGAAAGAGAAATTACTTTCAAACCCATGCTCAGTTATCTGCATATTATGCAATGCAGAGTAATGCCAACATTTTAGGTTCATTTCCCACACTCTCCTTCTCAATCTCTCCCCTAGCCTGAAGTATGACCTACCACCAACTGTCATCTATCTCTAATGAGAGCACAGCTGATAGGACTATGGCAACTTCTGCATTACTATCAAATCATGTAATTATAGTATGAAGAACGATTGTAAATTGATACATTAAGCAGTCCGAATATGTATTTTGGTAGATGCATTACAAAAATTCTGCTCATCTATCTTTTTTTCATGGGGTGCAGACACTGCAGACAAGGGACTGTATTCGTTGATCATCCCTCATTAGTCTTGAACTGATAGTTTGCTTGGCCCTTGAGAGTCACATTGCTTTAAGTCTGGAGTCACATGTAGGCAAAACACACAATGATGGCAAATTTCTTTCCCTTAAAAGGGCACAGAAGCTTGGGTTTAGAGCTTAGTCAAGGAATTTATATGACCACTAGAGAGGAGGTCAGTTAGCTCAGTTGACTGAATGGCTGGTTTGCAACACTGATACCAGCAGCATGGGTTCAATCCCCAGACCAGCTGAGGTTACCATGAAGGATTCTTCTTCTTGACCTGGTCCCTCACCTGAGACAATGGTGACCCTTGGGTTAAACCACTACCAGTCACCTCTCTGTAATGAGAGAGCAGCCTATAGTCTGGTCAGACTGTAGAGACTTTACCTTTTACTAGAGAAAACATGATTGAAAATTCCAAATATTCTAAGAAATAAGAATCCATATTAAATAAAATCAAATTCATTGAATAATAGATGCACTGACAAATAAAAAATCTCCTTTCCTCCTTCACTCAATAATCCAAAGGTAAGACTGGACCATAGCCAGACAATGATGGAAGCAACAGGACTCCAGCATTAATTTTCCCCACAGAATAGACTTGGAAAGAAATCATTTTAAATTATTATTTGAGCATATGTCGATTCTCAAGATTGACCTCTGCCAAATTTCATTCTGTGGGAAGTTGAATGATTATTTGCATGTGAAAAATATGAAGCAATTAATTTGCAAATAGGAAACTCCTGCCCTTCTCAGAGTTTGCATGTTCACAAAACATGGTATGGCATGTGAATATTTTCTACTTTAGCATTACTAGATAAAAAATTACATTGACAGAAAATGTCTCATGATACAACGTGCTCTGTAAATTTTTCATTGTCAAATAAAACAAGTTACAAATTGAAGCAAATGTTCTGTGTTAAATCATTCCATTTTCAGGTAGCTGGAAGGAGCATATTTATATCTGCTTAGAACACAGTTCAATATTAACTCCTGGTCCTGCTGCCACAATAGTAGAAGAGGGTGGTGGGAGTCAATTTCCTCCTGTGTGACCAACATTATTATAGCCAATAAGACAACACAACATCTCAAGCCACATGCTGACATGTGCTCAGATAAAATTTGGCATTGATCCTGAAACTGAAATTTGATGGCGTGATTAAAAGCTTAATCAAAGACGTGGGGAGACACATAAAAAAGAAGAGAAATGCAGTGACTGAGTTTATCACAGAGCCTTGGCCGAGAGAGTTTGGGTTGAAATCTCATTTCGGAGGAAAACAGGATGTCCAGGTTGTGAACAGTTTAGTTCAGTTTGAAATAGTGGCTAGGGAGGAATGAGAGAGTGGAGATACAGAGCAAGTTAATTATGGAGACTGAAGACAAAAGCTTCATCGCAGTGTTGAGTGATTAATTTGAATAAAGATTTACCTTCACTGAGCCTGGATGGCTGACAACACAATTCATGCAAGGGAAGAGAGCGATGATGATATAAAGCTAAGTGCCATCTGTGTGTAAGCATACTGTGAGCATGACTTTGGTGAATGTTTCTGAAGATATGTCAAAGAGACAGACCTACAGCACAGATCTGGTTTCCTCCCACAGTCCAAAGATGTGCAGGTCAGGTGAATTGGCCATGCTAAATTGCCCGTAGTGTTAGGTTAGGGGTATGGGTGGGTTGTGCGTCAGTGTGGACTTGTTGGGCCGAAGGGCCTGTTTCCACTGTAAGTAATCTAATCTAATCTAAAAAAGGTCCTACAGTCCATCAAGTCTGCAGTGGTCAAAAACAAACATTGGATTATTCTAATCCCAATCCCTGGGAGATGCAGGGATGAGAAATTTATACATTTTAACACATTTCTAACTTCTAAAAAATAGAATTCCAGCTATATTTTGCTACCCTCCACCTGCCCCAGGTGGGGGATTTGGAGGAGCTCGAGAGTGTGATGCTGGAAAAGCACGGCAGGTCAGACAGCATCCGAGGAGCAAGAAAATCAATGTTTCAGGCAAAAGCCCTTCATCAGGAATGAGGCTGGGAGCCTTGGAGATGGAGGGATAAATAGGAGGAGGTTGGGGCAAGGAGGAAGGTAGCTGAGAGTAGGTGGGTATAAAGGGGAAAGGTCGGAGGGGAGGGTGGAGCAGATAGGTGGGAAGGTTGGTGGACAGGTGGGACAGGTCATGAGGGTGGTGCAGAGTTGAAAGGTGGGAACTGGCATAAGGTGGAGAGTTGGAGGGTCCCGAGGCGGAAGATGAGGTGTTCTTCCTCCAGGGGTCAGGTGGTAAGGGTGTGGCGATGGAAGAGATCCAGGACCTGCATGTCCTAAGCAGAGTGGGAGGGGAAGTTGAAGTGTTCAGCCACGGGGCGGTGGGGTTGGTTGGTAAGAATGTCCCAGAGATGTTCCCTAAAGCGCTCTGCGAGGAGGCGTCCAGTCTCCCCAGTGTAGAGGAGACCGCATCGGAAGCAACGGATACAATAAATGATGTGTGGAAGTGCAGGTGAAACTTTGATGGATGTGGAAGACTCCTTTGGGGCCTTGGATGGAGGTGAGGGGGGAGGTGTGAGCGTAGGTTTTGCAATTCCTGCGGTGGCTGGGGAGGGTGCCGGGAGGGGATGGTAGGTTGTTGGGAGATGTGGACCTGATGAGGAAGTCGTGGAGAGAACGGTCTTTACTGAAAGCAGATAGGGGTGGGGAGAGAAATGTATCTCTGGTGGTGGGTCCTTTTGTAGGTGGCAGAAATGGCAGAGGAGGATGATGCGATGTATACAGAGGTTGGTGGGATGGTAGGTGAGGACCAGGGGATTCTGTCCCTGTTGCGGTTGAAGGGGTGAGGTTACTCCTCATCAGGTCCATGCCCTCCCCCAAAAACCCACCCTCCCCTCTCGGCACCCTCCCCTGCCACCGCAGGATTTGCAAAACCTGCGCCCACACCTCCTCCCTCACCTCCATCCAAGGCCCCAAAGGAGCCTTCCACATCCATCAGTTTCACCTGCACTTCCACACGTCATCTACTGTATCCGTTGCTCCCGATGAGGTCACCTCAATATTTGGGAGACAGGACATCTCCTTGCATAGCACCTCTGAGAACATCTCCAGGACACCCGCATCAACCAACCCCACCGCCCCGTGGCTGAGCACTTCAACTCCCCCTCCCACTCCGTTGAGGACATGAAGTCCTGGGCCTCCTCCATCACCATTCCCTCACCACCCAACGCCCGGAGGAAGAACGCCTCATCTTCTGCCTCGGAACCCTCCAACCCCATGGCATCAATGTGGATTTCAACAGTTTTCTTATTTCCCTTCCCCCCTACCTTATCCCTGTACACCCACCGACACTGACACTGCCAGGACACCTGTACAACCCACCGAGACATCTGTACACCCCGGTAGGTGTACACTGATGGGACACCTGTCCACCCATTGACACTGACGCTGCTGGGGCACCTGTACACCCACCGACACCAACACTGCCGAGACACCTGTACACCCACCGATACTGATGCTGCCAGGATGCCTGTACACCCACTTACACTGATGCGGCTGAGGCACCTGTACACCCCCGACACTGACACTGCCGGGACACCTGTACACCCATCGACACTGACGCTGCCAGGAAACCTGTACACCCACCAAAACTGACGCTGCTGGGACGCGTGTACACCCACCGACACCAACGCTGCTGAGACACCTGTACAGCCACCGACACTGACATTGACGAGACACCTGTACACCCACCAACACCGATACTGGGGACACACCTGTACAGCCACCGACACTGACGCTGCCAGGATACCTATACACCCACCGATACTGATGCTGCCGGGACACCTGTACACCCACCGGCACCGACACTGCCAGGACACCTGTACAGCCACTGACACTGACACTGACGGGACACCTGTACACCCACCGACACCGACACTGCCGGGAAACCTGTACACCCACCAACACTGGTGCTCCGAGACACCTGTACAACCCACCAACACTGACCCTGCCGGGAAACCTGTACACCCACTGATACTGGTGCTGCCGAGACACCTGGACACCCACCGACACCGACACTGCCAGAACACCTATACAACCCACTAACACTGACGCTGCCGAGGCACCTGTACACACACCAACACCAACACTACCGGGACACCTGTACACCCACTGACACCGACACTGCCGGGACACCTGTACACCCACAACACTGACGCTGCCGGGACACCTATACACCCACTCACCCCGAAGCTGCCGAGGCACCTATACACCCACCAACACTGACACTGACAGGACACCTGTACACCCACCAACACCGACCTGTACTCCCACCGACACTGACGCTGCCGGGACACCTGTACTCCCACCGACACTGATGCTGCCGGGAAGCCTGTACACCCACCGACACTGACACTACTGAGATACCTGTACAACCCAACAACACTGATGCTGCCGAGTCACCTGTACACCCACCGACACTGACGCTGCCGGGACACCTGTACAACCCACCGACACTGACCCTGCCAGGAAACCTGTACACCCGCTGATACTGGTGCTGCCGAGACACCTGGACACCCACCGACACCGACACTGCCAGAACACCTATACAACCCACCGACACCGACGCTGCCGGGACACCTGTACACCCGACACCGACACTGCCAGGGCACCTGTACACCCGACACTGACGCTGCCAGGATACCTGTACTCCCACCAACACTGGTGGTCCGAGACACCTGTACAACCCACCAACACTGACCCTGCCGGGAAACCTGTACGCCCACTGATACTGGTGCTGCCGAGACACCTGGACACCCACCGACACCGACACTGCCAGAACACCTATACAACCCACTAACACTGACGCTGCCGAGGCACCTGTACAACCCACCGACACCGACGCTGCCGGGACACCTGGACACCCACCGACACCGACGCCACCAGGACACCTGTACACCCGACACCGACACTGCCAGGCTACCTGTACTCCCACCAACACTGGTGCTCCGAGACACCTGTACACCCACCGACACTGATATTGCCGGGACACCTGGATACCTGTACAACCCACTGACACTTCTGGAACACCTGTACACCCACCGACACTGACGCTGCCGGGACACCTGTACACCCACCGACACTGACGCTGCTGAGGCACCTGTCCATCCACCGAACCTGATGCTGCCAGGACACCTGTACAACCCACCGACACTGACACTGCCAGGAAACCTGTCCACCCACCGACACCAACACTGCTGAGGCACCTGTACACTCACCAACACTGACGCTGTTGGGAAACCTGTACACCCAACGACATTGGCGCTGCCAGGACACCTGTACACCCAACGACATTGACGCTGCCAGGACACCTGTACAACCCACCGACACTGATACTGCCGGGACACCTGTACACCCACCGACACTGACGCTGTCGAGAAACCTGCAAACCCACTGACGCTGCTGAGACACCTGTACACCCACCAACACCGACAATGGTGGGACAGCTGTACAGCCCCTGACACCGACACTACCGGGACACCGGTACACCCACCGACACTGATGCTGCCGGGACACCTATACACCCACCAACACCGACACAGACACTGCCGGGACACCTGTACAGCCACCAACACTGACATTGCCAGGACACCTGTACACCCATCGACACTGACACTGCCGGGAAACCTGTACAAAACAGCGACACCGACGCTGCCGAGACACCTGTACACCCGACACCGACACTGCCAGGACACCTGTAAACCCATCGACACTCACACTGCTGGTAAACCTGTACACCCACCGACACTGACGCTGCCGGGACACCTGTAACATCCACTGACACTGATGTTAACCGAGACACCTGTCCACCCACCGAACCTGATGCTGCCGGGACACCTGTACAACCCACCGACATTGACTCTGCCAGGAAACCTGTACACCCACTGACACTGGTGCTGCCTAGACACCTGTCCACCCAACGACTCCGACGCTGCCGGGACATCTGTACAGCCACCGACACTGACGCTGCCGAGGCACCTGTACAACCCACCGACACCAACACTGCTAGGACACCTGTACAGCCACCGACACTGACGCTGCTGGGGCAACTGTACACCCACCGACACCGACGACGCCGGGACACCTGTACACCCGACACCAACACTGCCGGGGCACCTGTACACCCGACACTGACGCTGCCAGGATACCTGTACTCCCACCGACACTGGTTCTCCAAGACACCTGTACACCCACCGACACTGATATTGCCGGGACACCTGGATACCCATACAACCCACTGACACTTCTGGAGCACCTGTACAACCCACCAACACTGATGCTGCCGAGGCACCTGTACACCCACCGACACTGACTCTGCCAGGAAACCTGTACACCCGCTGACACTGCCGGGACACCTGTACACCCACCGACACTGCCGGGACATCTGTACACCCACCGACACTGCCGGGACATCTGTAAAACCCACCAAACTGATGTTGCCGAGGCACCTGTACACCTACCGACACTGACTCTGCCGGGAAACCTGTACAACCCAGCGACACCGATGCTGCCGAGACACCTGCTTACCCATTGATACTGACGCTGCCGGGACACCTGTACAACTCGACAATGATGTTGCCGGGAAACCTGTACACACACCGACACTGATGCTGCCGAGGCACCTGTACACCACCGACACTGACACTGCCAGGACACCTGTACACCCATTGACACTGACGTTGCCGGGAAACCTGTACACCCACCAACACTGACGCTGCCGGGACACCTGCACACCAACCGACACCGGCGCTGCCGGGACACTTGTACAACCCACTGACATTGACGCTGCTGGGACACCTGTACACCCACTGACACCAACACTGTCGGGACACCTGTACACCTACCGACACTGACGCTGCCAGGATATCTGTACACCCACTGACACTGATGCCGCCGAGACACCTGTACACCCACCGAACCTGACGCTGCCGGGACACCTGTAAAACCCACCGACACTGACGCTGCCGGGACACCTGTACACCCAATGACACCGACATTGCCGGAAAACCTGTACACCCAACACTGACGCTGCCGGGACACCTGTACATCCACCAACACCGACGCTGCCGAGGCACCTGTACACCCACTGACATCGACGCTGCCGAGACACCTGTACACACACTGACACTGACGCTGTCGGGAAACCTGTACACCCAACGACACTGATGTTGCCGGGACACCTGTACACCCACCGACACTTTAGATGGGTCAGTTGTTGTCCATTGTGTGCAGGAGGGTTTTCTGACACAGTATGTAGACGGGCCAATAATGGGCAAGGCCACATTAGATTTGGTACTGGGTAATGAACCCAGCCTGGTGTAGAATTTGGAGGTAGGTGAGCACTTTTGTGATAGTGACTACAATTCAGTTCTGTTTACTTGAGCGAAGGAAAGGGATAGGTATATACCGGCAGGCAAGAGCTACAGGCGGGTGAAAGGCAATTACCTTGCAATTAGACAAGATTTTGGATGCATAGATGGGGAAGGAAACTGCAGGGGATGGGCACAATTGAAATGTGGAGCTTATTCAAGGAACAGCGACTGTGTGTCCCTGTCAGGCAGGGAGGAGGTTGTCCAGCGCGGGAGCTGTGGTTTACTAAAGAAGTTGAAGCTCTTGTCAAGCGGAAGGAAGCTGCTTATGTTAGGATGAGACGTGAAGGCTTAGCTGAGAGTTACATGGTAGCCAGGAAAGACCTAAAGAGAGAGCTAAGATAGTGAGGAGGGGACATGAGAAGTTGTTTGTGGATGGGATCAGGGAAAATCCTAAAGCTTTCTATAGGTATATAAGGGATAAAAGAATGACTAGAGTAAGATTAGGGCCAATTAAGGACAGTAACAGGAAGTTATACAAGTCAGAGGAGATAGGGGAGTTGCTAAATGAATATTTTTCTTCAGTATTCACATTGGAAAAAGATAATGTTGTCAAGGAGAATTCTGAGATACAGGCTACTAGACTAGATGGGATTGAGGTTCACAAGGAGGAGGTATTAGAAATTCTGGCAAGTGTGAAAATAGATAAATTCCCTGGGCCGGATGGGATTTATCCTAGGACTCTCTGGGAAGCCAGGAAACCTTTGGCTTTGATCTTTATGTAGTCATTGTCTCCAGGAATAGTACCAGAACACTGGAGTATATCAAACGTTTTTACCTTGTTCAAGAAGGGGAGTAGAGACAACCCTATAATTATAGACCAATGAGCCTTACTTTGGTGTGGGCAAAGTGTTGGAAAAGATTATAAGAGATAGGATTTATAATCATCTCGATAGGAATAAGTTGATTAGGGATCGTCAACATGGTTTTGTGAAGGGTAGGTCATGCCTCACCAACCTTATTGAGTGCTTTGAGAGGGTGACCAAACAGGTGGATGAGGGTAAAGCCATTGATGTGGTGTATATGGATTTCAGTAAGGTGTTTGTTAAGGTTCCCCATGGTAGGCTACTGCAAAAAAAAAGGCATGAAATTGAGGTTGATTTAGCAGTTTGGATCAGAAATTAGCTAGCTGAAAGAAGACAGAGGGTGGTGGTTGATGGGAAATGTTCATCCTGGAGTTCAGTTACTAGTGGTGTACCGCAAGGATCTGTTTTGGATTGACTGCTGTTTGTCACTTTCATAAACGACCTGGATGAGGGCGTAGAAGAATGGGTTCGTAAATTTGCAGACGACACTAAGATCGGTACAGTTGTAGATAGTGCTGAGTGATGTTGTAGGTTACAAATGGACAGAGATAGGCTGCATAGCAGCACTGAGAGGTGGCAATTGAGTTTAAAGCAGAAAAATATGAGATGATTCACTTTGGAAGGAGTAACAGGAATGCAAAGTACTGGGCGAACGGTAAGCTTCTTGGTAGTGTAAATGAGCAGAGATCTCTGTGTCCATGGACATAGATCCCTAAAAGTTGATACGGCTGTTAAGAAGGCATATGGCTTTTATTAGTAGAGGGATTGAGTTGCGGAACCATGAGGTCATGCTGCTGCTGTACAAAACTTTGATGCAGCTGCACTTGGAGTATTGCATACAGTTCTGGTCACTGCATTATAGGAAGGATGTGGAAGCTTTAGAAAGGGTTCAGAGGGGATTTGCCAGGATATTGCCTGGTATGGAGGGAAAATCTTACGATGAAATATTGAGGGACTTGAGGCATTTTTCATTAGAGATGACTTAATTGAGACATACAAGATAATCAGAGGGTTAGATCGAGTGTTTAGTGAGAGCCTTTATCCTAGGGTGGTGATGGCCAGCACTAGGGGCATTGCTTCAAATTGAGGGATGATGTAGTACAGATGTCAGAGGTAGCTTCTTTACTCAGAATAGTAGGGGTGTGGAATGCATTGCCTGCAACATTTATATAGACTTGACAACTTTATGGGCAGTTAAATGGTCATTGGATAGACATAGAAGGCGGCTTTTGGCACACTGGCCTTCATCAGTCAGGGCATTGAGTATAGAAGTTGAGAAGTTATGTTGCAGTTGTACAGGACGTTGGTGAGGCTGCACTTGGAGTATTGTGTTCAGTTTTGGTCACTTTGCTATAGGAAGGATGTTATTAAACTGGGAAGAGTGCAGAAGAAATTTACAAGGATGTTACCAGGACTCAAGGGTCTGAGTTATAGAGAGAGGTTGGACAAGCTAGGACTTTTTTCTTTAGAGCATTGGAGACTGAGGGGGAATCTTATAGAAGTGTTCAAGATCATGAGAGAGGTGGATAGGTTGAATGCACTCAATCTTTTTCACAGGGTTGGGGAATCGAGGACTGGAGGGCATCAGTTTAAGGTCAGAGGGGAAAGAATAAAAGGGAACCTGGGGGGCAACCTCTTTTTTTTACAGAAGGTGGTATGCAGTTGGAAGGAGCTGCCAGCAGAAGTGGTTGAGCGGGTACATTAACAATAGTTAAAAGGCATTTGGGCAAATACTTGGATAGCAAAGGTTTAGAAGGAAATGGGGCAAGTGCAGAGAAATGGGGTTCGCGTGGATGGACATTTTGGTCGGCATGGACCAGCTTTGGTGAAAAGGCCTGTCTCCGTGCTGTAGGATTCTTTGAATTAAGAGCGTGGATGGACACACAGAACTGCAATATTCTTGCCAGAGACATGGTTGAGGGAGGCACAAGACTTGACATTCTTGGGTATAGGGTCTTCAGGCAGAACAGGATAGGGTTAACAAGATGGTGGTGTTGCATTATTAATTAGTGAATCAATTACAATACTAAGGCGGAATCATATCTTGGAAAGTTGCCAAATAGGGTTTTGTGGGTAGACTGCGGGAATAAAAAGGGGACAGTCACACTGTTCAAGGCATATCATTTTTGTCTGGAGGGCAATTGAGGAGAAGATACATAATTAGTTCACTACAGCATGTAAAAATAAAAACAGCAGTTATGTTAGGGGATGTTAAATACCCCGATATTAATTGTGATTATCATAGTATAAAAGATTTTGATGCAAGGGGGTTAATTTCTTGAAATCTATATACGGAGAGTTTTTTTATGCCATATTGTAGATCATTAACAAGAGATAGTGCAGTGCCTGGCCTAATTTTGAGAAGTGATGCCAGACTGATGCTCAAAGTGACAGTGGGGGAGCATTTTAGTGATAGCAACCACTACACTGTATGTTTTAAGTTTGTTATGGAAAGGGAGAAAGATAGTCTGCAAACAAAAAGGGTTTTGGATTTGGAGGGAGGCAAAATTTATGAAAATAATGTTTGATCTCGACAAAATAAACTGGAACAGCTATCAGAGGGTATATCTACAAAAGAACAGTGGGAGAAATTCAAAACGAAAGGAGAGGGAGGGATGATGGGGGTGGGGGTAATGGCCCCAACATATACCCTTTGGGCTGAACTTTAGGAGCAATGAGCCCATAGATGACTAAAGATATTCAGCACTGGATAAAAAGGAAAAAAGTAAGGCATATAACAGATAAAAAAGGAAGCAAAACAGCAGAGGCCCTCGAGTAGTATAAGAGTGCAGGGAGACGCATGAAGACAATTGGAAGAACAAAGAAGGGATTCTATGCTATGTTGAAGGGCATAGACAAGATGAATAGAAAGTCACTGTTACTCTTAGTCGAAGGGAAAATAACAAGAGGGCACAATTTAAAATGAAAGGCTGGAAGTTTAAAGGGGATTTGAGAAAAACCTTATTCACCCAAAGAGTGGAGGTGGTCTGGATTGCACAACCTGTGAGGGAAGGTGAGGAATGAAACCTCACAAACTGTACAATGTACCTGGATGAGCAACTGAAGTGTCATAATATTCAAGGCTACGGACGTGGTGCAGGAAAGTGCTACTAGTGTAGATAGGGAATTGTAGGTAACCAAAGGGCCACTTCTGTTCTATATGATTCTATAAATGAGAGGTGACCATATTAAAACATAACCAATTCTTAGGGGGTATGAGGTTGGCAGATGCTGTTCTGTTGTGGGAAAATCTTGAACCAGACAGCATAATCTGAGTAAGGGATCATGTATTTAAGACAGAAGTGAAGAGGAATTTCTTCTTTAAGGGTAGTAAACCTGTGGCATTCTTTATTGCAGAGAGCTGTAGAGCTTGAGGTCATTACATATATTCAAGGGTGAGACTGACAAATTTTTTAATCAAAGAAATGGGGAAGTGGCAGGAAAATGGAATTGAGATTAAATAATGGATGATCTAATAATGTCAGTGCAATGACCATCTCCAATAAGAGATAATCTAATCACTACTCTCTGACAATCAGTGATGCAACCAAGACTGAATCTCACATTACCAACATTTTGCAGGTTATCACTGATCAGAAACTCAACTGGATAAATAGTGCTACAAGGAGCGGGTCAGAGATGGGAATATCATGGTGAATAACTCACCTCTTGGCTCTCCAAATTCTGTTTACCATCTACAAGGCACAAATTAGGAATGCTCTCCACTTGCCTGGATGAGTGCTCCAACACCCAAGATACCATGCAGGACATTCAGAGCACCTGCTTGGCACCACATCTACATATACCCCACTCCCTCCACCAGTGAAGCTCAGTAGCAGAAATGTGTACTGTCTGCAAGATGCACTGCAGAAATTTGCCAAAAGCTCTTAGACAGCACCATTCAATCCCATGACCTCTTTCATCTGGAACGACAAGGGCAGCAGGTATATGTGAACACCACCTCTTGCAAGCTCCCTTCCAAGTCTTTCACAATCTTGGAATTCCTTCCCTAACAGCATTCTGGGTCTACCTAAGCACATAGACTGCAGCAGTTCAAGAAAGCAGCTCAGCAACATATTCTCAAAGAATGGGCAAAAAATGCTGGCCCCACCGGTGGCATCTACAGCCCATGAACAAATTTTTAAAAACTCATGCGCTGCTGACACTTCCTGGCATGCTATGTCAATTCCACAGCTTAGCTTCTATTTGGTTTTATTTCATTGGCAAACATAGATCTCTATCTCTTGATCTGAAGTCTTAATATAGATTGTAAGCCTCTGAGGCTCCAGCACTCAACTAATCCCAGCCTGTCAAATTAAAGTGCCCGTTTATGTCCAGTGTGCTTCCTGTCTCTATTCATGTGAATACATCACATCCAAACGTCATAAGCCCACACATATGTGCAGGATCTTGCTGAACATAGTTTGAAAATTCAACCACATATATTTATTGATTCCCCTTTATCTGTGTTACAGTTTCTATTTTATAAGACCATATTGAATTGTAATCATATTCTGCCGAAGTGCTTTGTGAGAACTTCCTTAATAATCAATTCCAGAATGAAAGAGTTGATATTTGACTAACTGAACATGTGTTCTCTCTTCTCGATTACAGCTGCCACAGTTGCTAACTTCAAAACCTGGAAATGCTGTGGAGTCTACAGGAATGTGAAAAATATGCAGCATTTCCACCATCTCTGCAGCTCTACTATTATGAACTTTACACCCTTTTGAATTATTTGTTAAAATACTTCCCTTCAATTACCTGCGCACATTTTAGTCTATGTATTCAATCAGCCTTTGCCAGCTTTCACCGCAAACCTATGTCTTCGGTTTTATTAAAATTTTGTTGTGATTGGATTGTCACTTTCAAACTTGAGGAATTCCATTGTATAATAATCACTATTTCTCCATGTATCCCATATTGTGAGATTATTAATTAACTCTTCTTCATTACACAATAGATTTGAAATAGCTTTAGTACTTAGTACCATAACATATTGTTCCAGGAATGCATTCGGCTAACTCGCCTTTTAGACTACCTTTGTCAATATGCTATTTCTGGCCTATATGAAGTTTAAAGGCTCCACAATTAAATTACCTTTGTTACATGCACCAACATGCCAATGTCAGTGCTTCCCAAACCTTTTCCTACTGTGACCCCATTTCAGGCCTTGAAAACCGCTATGAACTCTCGCAGTTATTGGAGCAGGAATCAAGCCTCAAAAGATTAAAGATCTAGGTCACAGCCACCTTTATAAAGCATGAATACATCACTTAACAACTCAGACATAGCTCCACTGCACATTCCTGTCATGGAGCCCAAAACCTCAGAATCATACCATGAAACCAATGGGAATTAGAACCCATAATCTGGGAGGCCTTCCCTCATGTCATGTTTAATGATCAGGGCTATACCACTCCCTATTTCCCAATCTACCCTTTTTTTAAAAAAAATGATGGGCATTTTAAAAATATATTTTCTAATCTTGATTCCCCCCCATAACCATGGCTTTGTGATTAATTCTACTTGGGCCACTCGTCCTCTCTCTTATTAAAGATGCTCCACACATTCAGCTAGCAATTTTATTTCCTCAAACTATTTCCCCTATGGTCTTTCCTCTGCTACCTCTCCGAGGTGGTGATAGTGTAGTGGTAATGTCACTAGACTAGTAATCCAGTAGGCCTAGATTAATGTTCTCGGGTCATGGATTCAAATCCCATGATGGCAGATGGTGAAATGTGAACTCAATAAAATCATAAAAAGCTATCATGTTCATAAGAACCCATCAAGTTTACAGATGAATGCTGTTTAGGAAAGGAAAATCTACCATCCTTCCTCAGTCTGGCCTACACACGATTGCAGACCTATAGAAGCATGGTTTACTCTGAACTGCCCTCTGGGCAATAAATGCTAGGCCAAGCAATGCACTCACCCTGAGAACAAATATAACAAAGAACTATCAAATTTAATTCCATTCAGTCTTTACCCACATCAATATACTTCCTTATACATCAATTTTTAACCTTAATTTTTAAATATTTCTCCCAGTCCCTTCCTTTACAGTTATCATGTTTGCAACTGCATTCATAGTTAAATGCTCTTCTTGCTTCCTGTCACACTCTGGTCCTGCATTATTGCCTTGTCATTTGTATTTACTCTCCAAAACTCTTTTGAACCTCTATCTCCAAAACTTAAAGTCCTCGTTAAGTGGTTAGCAGGACACCACACGCTACATAGTTCAAGTGAAGACTGTGAATTTTACAGCTTTCTCATTCTTCAGCGCTGGTCCCAGCGCTCTATGAATGAAAGCCATTTTCCTGATAAGAAATGTGAACATTTACACAAGGATAGCATTGAGGACATACTTATTGCAAGTTTCTTTTTGAAAAAGGTAGTTTAACTCAGTAACCAGAGATAACAGTTATGTAGTATTGTTAACCTTGAAATCTAATTAGATATGTAAGGATGCTGTGTAATCCAAGATGAAAGATGGGAAAAAGTTGTGGGTGTAAGAGCTGATACTTTTTTAGGGCGGTGTTTTAGGTGTTGCAGCTGATTTCCTTGAATTCAGAAGCAATAATTACTTTTTTAAGTGGCTGCATTGTTTTGGAACTTCGGGGACAGAAAGATTGAAACAATGGCGCTTCAAAAAGGAGGAAGGGAGATAAAGGTAGAGACCATGTGGTCAGTGAATCAACCAAGAAAGAAACCTACACTACTGCCTGACACAGCAGTGAATCTGCACAGTTCCTGCCTTTGCTGCATTCAAGTATCTCTGGGCATCAAAGTGTGTCTAAGAAAAATAAACAAACAGCGAAATACACAGCTGACTTTGGAGGAACTTGTGCTGGAGAGCTCACAGTCGGAGCAGCTAAGTGTGTAATTGTTTTAAGTGAAACCCTGCTGTTCCTTTTCTTTGTAAATCTACAACAGGGAGTAGAGTGGGGTTTTTTTTCATTATAGGTTTTCTTGAGACCAGTCTTGATTAAATTTTAAAGATATAAAACCCCGGACATTAAGTTAGCCTGGAGCAGTGTTTTTTAGAGGAGTAAGACTGTGCTATTCTCTGGGTCTACAGATTGTTAAGCTGCAAAGATGGCCTTTAGAAGAGTGATGTGCAATTCCTGTAGGATGTGGAAGATTTGGGAGAGTTTCCATGTTTTTGATGACTATGCCTGCAGGAAGTGTGTTTGGCTGTGAATCCTATCCGATTGCAAGCAATGAGGAATTTACAGGAGCTAGGTGTGCAATGGATGGCAGTTATAGGAAGGGAGAAATACCACAGATACAGACAAGGAGATGGGATACCTCCAGGAAAAGTAGGAGCGGGAGGCAGGTAGTGCAGGAGTCTCATGTGGCTATCCCCATCTCAAACGTGTATGCTGTTTTGGAAAATATGAACTCTCAGGGGAATTTAGCACAAACAGCCAAATTTCTGGTACCAAGACTTGCTCTCATGTAACAAGGCGTACATCAGGCCCCAAGTGATTAATTGTGATAGGGAACTCTCTAGACAGAGGCACAGACAGATGTTTCTGCAGCCAACAGTGAGAAATCAGAATGGTATGCTGCCTCCCTGGTGCCCGGATCAAGGATATCTTGGAGAGAGTGCAAATTTGTTCTCAAATGGGAGAAGGACCAGCAAGAGGTTGCTGTACACATTGGAACAAATGACATAGAAAGGAAAAAGGATGAGATTCTGAAGAGAGAATATAGGAAGGTACTGAGGAAAGAGATCAGTTTGACACTGGTACTGTTGAGAAAAAGGAGTAAATCAAACAGTTGGGGCAGGAAGAAACAAAGCAGAGAATGAGGTAGGACTAATAAATTAAATTGCATTTATTTCAATGCTAGAGGACTAACAGGGAAGGAAGCTGAACTCAGGGAATGTTTAGGAACACGGGCTTGGGATATTAGATTAGATTAGATTCCCTACAATATGGAAACAATAAGTCGACACCAACCCTCCGAAGAGTAACCCACCAGACCCATTCCCCTACTCTATATTTATCCATGACTAATGCACCTACCAATATGAGCAATTTAGCATGGCCAATTCACCTGCCCTGCACATCTTTGGATTGTGGGAAGAAACCAAAGCACCCGGAGGAAACCCACACAGACATGGGGAGAATATGCAAACTCCACACAGTCACCCAAGGTGGGAATCAAACCCGGGCCCCTAGCGCTGTGAGGCAACAGTACTAACCACTGAGCCACTGTGCTGCCAGAGACATGGCTCAGGGATGAACAGGAACGGCAGCATAACGCTCCTGGGTATAGATGCTACAGGGAAGGATAGAAAGGGGAGAGGGAGACAGAGAAGACGGAGTGGCGTTTTTGATAAGGGATAACATTACCAATGTACTTAGGGATAATATTCCTGGGAATACACCCAAGGAAGTCATTTGGGTGGAACTGAAAAATAAGAAAGGGATGATCATCTTATTAGGACTGTATTACAGACCCTCCAGCAGTCAGCAGAAAATTGAGAACCAAATTTGTAAGGAGATCTTAGTTAACTATAAGAATAACCGGGTGGTCATGGTAAGGGATTTTAACTTTCCAAACATAAACTGGCACTGCCATAGTGTTAAGGGTTTAGATAGACAGGAATTTGTTAAGTGTATCCAAGAACATTTTCTGATTCAGTCTGTCGAAGTAACTACTAGAGAAGATGCAAAACCTGACCTATTCTTGCAAAATAAGGCAGGACAAGTGACTGGGGGAGCACTTTGAGGCCAGCGAACATAGTTCTAATAATTTGAAAAGAGTGATAGAAAAAGATAGACTGGATCTAAAAGTTAAAGTTCTAAATTGGAGGATCACCAATTTTGACGCTATTAGACAAGAACTTTCAAAAATTGATTGGGTGCAGATGTTTGCAGGTAAAGGGACGGCTAGATAATGAGAGTCCAGAGACAGTATGTTCCTTTAGGGTGAAAGGCAAGGCTGGTAGGTGTAGAGAATGCTGGATGACAAGATAAATTGAGGCTAGTATTGTTATGAAGATGTAAGGGGTAGTGTATCCTTAAGAGAGTTGAAGGACTTAGCAAGAGCACAGAGTACTGGAGAATTTACAAAGTAACATTTGGTCCAGTGGCTAGCAGTACTGGGTTGCTATGAGGTAAAAAAACAAATTCAAATTCAGCTAATCACTTTAAATTATGCCCCAATATACTAACCTCCAATTAAGTTTGAATTTAGTATTTTGACGATATTAAAACTAATGAAATGATCTGATGCTTTGGGGTATAAGACCTGGATAATACGAGCAGCTGGAGGAGACCTGCCAAAAGACTAAGAGATGTAAGAACTCTGAGAGGTACCTGACTAGAGGAGTTTGCACAAGAAAAAAGGATCAACACTGACCTGAGAGAAAAGCTACAGAGGAAAATACCAAGAGAAGATTCGACAGCTGACTGGTTTTGAAATTTGAATTCTTCTGTAAATCTTAAATCAGGGCTTTTATCGGACTAGTATTGTGGAGAGGAAGATAAAAGATAGGTTTAGATAAATTAGTTGTTATTTAATTATTCTCTGTTAGACTTTAAAAAATTAAAGTTGCTAATTTTTACTTTAAATAGTGACTTTCGGGATAGCTCTTTCCCTCTCAAATTTTAACAGATTACACCAAGGAGAGAATCATTTCTGTCTTGCAGGTTTAAATGAGTGGGGGGGGCGGGGGGGGCGGGGTTGGGGGTGTGGGGGGGGTTGGGGGGGTTTAACCCCTTGTTGTAACAGTTTGTGGGATTGTCATCTGGACTTGAACTGGTTTAGACAGATTTGAAAACATTTAGGGTACGAAAAATTCCAGCCGATTTAAACACTTGTACTTTAGTGTCCTAGATCTTTAAAATAAAATGTAGGTGAGACAACTTACTTAATTTGGTAACTTGTGGTTGATTAAATTAAAAGTGAGAGATAAGGCTCTGAAAATTGCTAAAGAGGTTCTGGGCTTTGAAACTGATTCTCAAATTTGCCAAGAAAGTTTAGAAGGAATGAAAAAGGCCATACTTTTAGAATTAGTAAATAAGTTAGATTTGGGTTTAACCAAGGACAAAAGTAAAGCTGAAATTCAGAGGGAATTACTCAAACACTTAGGGGTATCAGAGAAACAGATAAGTGCAGTAGAGGTAGAAAAACTTCAATTACAACTGGGGAAATTGAGTTAGAAGACAAACAAAGGGAGAGAGAAAGAGAGAGTGAGAGGGAGAGAGGAAAAAGAGAGAGAAGGTTCTTAGGTGAGCAAAGAGAGAGAGGAAAGGGAGAGACAAAGAGAAAGAGAATTTGAACTTGAGAAGTTGTGACTTAGTCAGCAAAGTCAAGTTAATAGAACGGAGATTAAAAGAGAAGGTAGTGATATATACAAATACGTCAAAACTCTGCCACATTTTGATGGGAAAGATGTTGAAGTCTCCTTTATTTCATTTGAAAAATTGGCTAGACAGATGGGAGTAGTACAGGGATTTATGTGTAATGCTAGCTCAGACTAAACTGGTTGGCAGAGCTAGTGAGGTATTCGCTGCACTGTCAGATGAGGGGTCAAGAGATTATGAAGAGGTTAAACAGGATATTTTAAATGCTTATAAATTGGTACCAGAGATATAGACAGCAGTTCAGAAACACAAAGAAGGAACCAGGTCAGACGTATGTCGAGTTTGAAAGAATTAAACATAGTCATTTTGATAGGTGGGTGCTTACTTTAAAAATAGACAAGACCTTTGAGGCTCTACAAGAGATTATTCTGCTGGAGGAGTTTAAAAACTCAGTTCCAGAGATGGTAAGAATTTGCATGGAGAAACAGAAAGTTCAGGAAGTGAGAAGAGCAGCTGAATTAGCAGATTGGTACATAAGACAAGCTTCCAGCCAGAATTTCATCCTGTGAAGGATAGAAGTTGTAAGAAGGGGAGATCCTATACTAAGAAAGAAAGAGTAGAGAACACTTAAGAATTTACCACAGGTTAAAGAAGCTCAAAACGGTGGATAGGAAGTAAAAGGCCTCAGGTGTTTTCACTGTAATGGTGTAGGACACAGAAAATTACAGTGCTGCTAGTTTCAGAAGGGCACTGGGAAAAGGTGTTTTCACTGCCAGAAGGTGGGACACAAAGTCATAGTGCTGGTCTTTAAAGAAAGGCACTGTAGGAAAAGATGTGGTAAAAGAAGCTAAGTTTGTGGCACTAGTGAAGGTAGTAAAGGAGACCCCAAGAATAGCCAAGGAGAGTGAACAGCCTAGGCAGGTGATGGGTATGGAGTTACTACCTGATCTCTAACAGAGAATTTGCATCTGAGGGTAAAGTTTATTCACAAAGACAGGGAGAACAAGAAGTTATAATTTGGAGAGATACAGGATCTAACCAGTCGCTGATAGTAAAGGATGAGCGAGCATGCACTCTTTCTGATCTGTTACCAGAGAGTGTTATAATTTGTGGGATAGATGGACAGAAATTTAGCATTTCTTTATGCAAGATCAGGTTGGAGTGCCAATGCAAGACTGGGGAAATAACAGTGGGAGTAATTGACAGAGTGTCAGTTCCAGGTATTCAATTTGTTCTTGGGAATGATTTGGCAGGATCCAAGGTGGGAGTGTCACTCCTTGTTGTGGAGAAGCCCAAAGAAGACCAAGAAACTGAGGAGTTAAAACAGAAATATCCTTGTATTTTTCCAGACTGCGTGGTAACCAGATCCCACTGTCATAAGTCAGCATGAAGCAAAAACTAAACAGAAAGATGAAGGAGTTGAAGTTCAGTTAGCAAATACCATGTTTGATGTAATGGTGCAGGAAAAACTGAACAGGCAGAGGGTCAGACAGGTCCTGAAAGTCCAAGACACTTGCAACAGCAAGACAAGACAATAGAAGGTTTATATGTGGATGCATACTCCGAAAAGGAGGCAAAGAATATTCCTGAGGGTTATTATCTGAAAGATAGAATCCTAAGATGGAAATTGAGACAACAGTTTAGTGCAGAGGAGAAATGGGCTGAAGTGCACCAGATTGTGTTGCCGGTAGCCTACAGATAGGTGGTGTTACGGGTAGGACATGAACTACCTGTAGGTGGTCACCTAGGGCTAGGAAAGACTCAGGCTAAGGTACAAAAACTTCTATCGGCCTGGAATGTACAAGGATGTGGTTAACATTTGCCGTATGTGTCATACATGCCAAATGGTAGGTAAGCCAAAGGCGGTAATAAAACCTTTGCTGCCAATTCCCGCATTTAGCAAGAGGCAAGTTAGCCCATATTGTAACAGTCCAAACAGCAGAACTGAGGGAATCCTTAGAAGTGTATAAAGGTCGTAGAGTATGCTTAAGGGGGAAATCAGGAGGGCAAATAAGGTTAAAGAGAAGCTGAAGCAATTTTATAAATATATTAAGGACGGAAGGGTAACTCAGCAGAAAATAGGGCCCTCAAATGATCAGCAAGGCAGCCTTTGTGTGAAACCATAGGAGATGGGGGAGGTACTAAATGAGTATTTTGCATGAACATGGAAGATATACAGTGTGTAAATAAATAGATGATGACACTTTGAAAAATGTCCACATTAGAGAGGTGGTGGTGCTGGATGTCTTAAAATGCATGATGGTGGATAAATCCCCAGGACCTGATCAGGTGTACCATTTTCTGTGGAAAACTAGGGAAGTGATTGCTGGGTCCCTTGCTGAAATATTTGGATCATCGATAGTCATTGATGAGGTGTCAGAAGACTGGAGATTGGCTAACGTGTCACTATTTAAGAAATGTAGTAAGGAAAAGTCAGAGAACTATAGACTGGTCAGCCTGACATCGGTGGTGGGCAAGTTGTTGGAAGGAATCCTGAGGGACAGGATTGACATGTAATTGGAAATAGGAGGACTGATTAGGGATAGTCACCATGGCTTTATACGAGGGAGATCATTTCTCATGAACTTGATTGAGTTATTTTAAGCAATGAAGAGGATTGAAGAAGGTAGAGTGATGGACTCTACAAATTCGGCAAGATTCCTCATTGTAGACTGGTTAGTAAGGTTAGATCACATGGAATATAGGTGGTGGTGATGAAGTTTGAGAACCACTAAAGAAAAACATTTTATTTTCACTTCCTTATGATGGTGTAATGGGAATGATGGTTAAAGATCCCCTATTAAAGTGACTCACTGCAGGTTTGATCGAGTACCTGTCCTATGACAGAGTGAGACTGGAAATCACAGTGAGGGTCTGGCTGCTATCCCCAAACTGCCAAAATGGTCTGGAGCCATACATGTGGATTTTACTTTCAGCTCCAGGCAAAGGTTTATGTTCTCCCTGGACAAGACTGATAGCCTTGGTAATAGATCTTATTAACTGCCTCCTGTCCCTATTAGTATACTTATTTACCTATTAAAAGGGCATGTGAAGACTAACAATGGGAACAAAACAAAAATCCTATTATCTAAACCCCTTATCCATTAACATACAATTGTGAATAATACAATAAACAGCTCCTGTAAACCATTCGCTATTTGTCACAGGAAGTCAGCAATTACCGGACATTGTAAGATTGTGAAATACCTGTCTTAAACAACATAATAGCAATCAGCTATGTGACTTTAAGACTTCTGTATTAGTCACCCAAATAAGATATAAAATATACCGCTTGCATGTAAAAGAACATAGAACAATACAGCACAGAACAGGCCTTTCCGCCCTCGATGTTGCACCGACCTGTGAACTATTTACAGCTCGTCCCACTACACTATCCCATCATCATCCACATGCTTATCCAAGGATTGTTTAAATCTCCCTAATGTGGCTGAGTTGACTACATTGGCAGGTAGGGTATTCCATGCCCATACCACTCTCTGAGTAAAGAACCTGCCTCTGACATCTGTTTTAAATCTGTCACCCCTCAATTTGTAGTTATGCCCCCTCGTACAAGCTGACATCATCATCCTAGGAAAAAGATTTCACTGTCTACCCTATCTAATCCTCTGATCATCTTGTATGTCTCTATCAAATTCCCTCTTAGCCTTCTCCTTCCCAATAAGAACAGACCCAAGTCTCTCAGCCTTTCCTCATAAGACCTTCCCTCGAGACCACACAACATCCTGGTAAATATCCTCTGCACCTTTTCCAACGCTTCCACATCCTTCCCGAAATATGGCGACCAGAACTGTACATAATATTCCAAGTGTGGCCGCACTAGCGTTTTGTATAGTTGCAGCATGATATTGCGGCTCCGGAACTCAACCCCTCTATGAATGAAACCTAACACACTGTATGCCTTAACAGCACTATCAACCTGGGTGGCAAGTTTCAGGGATCTATGTACCTGGGCTCCAAGATCCCTCTGCACATCCACACTACCAAGAATCTTTCCATTGACCCAGTACTCTGCCTTTCTGTTATTCTTCCCAAAGTGCATCACCTCACATTTAGCTGCATTGAACTCCATTTGCCAAATGTCAGCCCAGTTCTGCACTTTATCCAAGTCCCCCTGCAATCTGTAATATTCTTCCAAACTGTCCACTACTCCACTGACTTTAGTGTCACCTGCAAATTTACTAATCTATCCACCTTTGCCGGTGTTTAAGTCATTTATGAAAATGACAAACAGCAGTGGTCCCAAAACAGATCCTTGTGCCACACCACTAGTAACCGGACTCCAGGCTGAATATTTTCCATCAACCACCACACGCTGCCTTCTTTCAGAAAGCCAGTTTCTAATCCAAACTACTAAATCACCCTTAATTCCATGCCTGTGCATTTTCTCCAACAGCCTACCGTGTGGAATCTTATCAAAGGCTTTACTGAAGTCCATGTATACCACGTCAACTGCTCTACCCTCATCTACATGCTTGGTCACCTTCTCAAAAAACTCAATGAGGTTTGTGAGACACGACCTGCCCTTGACGAAACCATGTTGACTATCTGAAATCAAATTGTTGCTTGCGAAATGCTTATAAATCTTCTCTCTTACAATCCTTTCCAAAACCTTTCCTACAACAGAAGTAAGGCTTACTGGTCTATAATTACCTGGGTCATCTCTACTGCCCCTCTTGAACAAGTATTTGCAATCCTCCAGTCCTCTGGTACCAAAACTGTAGACAATGACGACTCAAATATCAAAGCCAAAGGCTCTGCTATCTCCTCCCTAGCTTCCCAGAGAATCCTCAGATAAATCCCATCCGACCCAGGGAACATGTCTACTTTCACTCCTTCTAGAATTCATAACACCTGTTTGTAACTAACCTCGATTCTTTCTAGTCAAATATCTCATACCTCATTCTTCTCCTCTACAATATTCTCCTTTTCCTGAGTGAAAACTGGTGAGAAACGTTCATTTCTCACCTTTCCTATCTCCACAGGGTCCAAACTCAACTTCCCACTTCTGTTTTTGACTGGCCTTATTCTTACCGTAGTCATTCTTTTATTCCTCATATACCTATAGAAAGCTTTAGGGTTCTCCTTTATTCTATTTGCTAAAGACTGCTTGTCTCCTCTCTTTGCTCTTAACTCTCTCTTTAAATCCTTCCTTGCTGATCTGTAACTCTCCATCGCCTCATCTGAACCATCTTGCCTCATCAACACATAAGCCTCCTTCTTCTGTTTAACACGAGATGCAATTTCTGTAGTAAACCATGGTTCTGTTATTTCATCACTTCCTCCCTGCCTGACAGGGACATACCTATCAAGGACATGCAATATCTGTTCCTTAAACCAGCTCCACATTTCCATTGTCTGCATCCCCTGCATTTTACTACCCCATTCTATGAATCATAATTCTTGCCTAATCACATTATAATTGTCCTTGCCTCGTCGATAACTCTTGACCTGTGGCATGTGCCTATCCCTTTCCATCACTAAACTAAACGTAGCTGAATTATGGTCACTCTCTCCAAAGTGCTCACCTACAACTAAATCAAACACTTGGCCTGATACATTACCAAGCACCAGATCCACTGTGGCCTCCCTCTCTTGTCGGCTCTTTGACATAAGGTGTCAGAAAACCCTCCTGTACACATTGGACAAAAGTTCAGAGATTCATCAAGGGTGCCACCACAAAGCAGCTATGAGACTCCGTTGTTGTTACCCAGAATCTCTTGTCAACTATCCAGAAATAAAGCATCTATTTTTGAATTGAAATTTGTGTTGTCTGGAGTTGAGAGTCAAACTTCCACATTTGGCGCTGCGACTCAAACCTCAACATAGGGAACGTCTCACTGGACTGAGTAAGTGACACGAAAGTCTGAGTTGAACAGAACAGCTTGGTAAGCACACCCCAGGGTATCTCACTTCACATTGCTCCTTGTGTTCAGCCAGACAATCTGTCCCTTGCCCCGTGGAACTGGTTCCTTGAAGAGGTCGAACAAACCTTCCAGACAGAGCTTGTAAAGGTAGGAACGTAATGTCCAATTGCTCTAAATTCTGCAGGGTGACATTGGCTACTCTGTATTGTTCCCATGATTTGGAGATGCTGGTGTTGGACTGGGGTGTACAAAGTTAAAAATCACACAACACCAGGTTATAGTCCAACAGGTTTAATTGGAAGCACACTAGCTTTCGGAGCTTTTGGACAATCACCTGATGAAGGAGCGTCGCTCCGAAAGCTACTGTGCTTCCAATTAAACCTGTTGGACTATAACCTGGTGTTGTGTGATTTTTAACTCTGTATTGTTCCAGTAGTAAAGGGTTGGGACTGGAGACCCCAGTCAGGGAAGTGTTCATCACAAGCTGAGGGATTCGGTTTAGGGAGCTGCCTCTTTCAGATATGGCTGGTAGAAATTAATACATAATAGAAAAGAGAGCAGGCTCGGGAAATTTCTCACGGTATTGATATGGCCAGTGGAAATTGTTTATGGCAGAGCAAAGAGTCATATGGTAAAATGGGACAGTCCCTCGATGTAGTTTGGAAGGGGGACAATTTGTGAGAAAATACCTGATCAGGAAAATGGTTATGGAAGTTGGAAGCCCCTGAGAATTGGTCATTTTGGTAAACTGTTATATACAAATTAAAGGATGTCCGATTTGAATTTTTGAGTGATTGTGATGGTATGTGAGGTGAAAGCTTTCATTTGAATGGTGAATTGATTCCAAACTATGACTTAGCACTTTTAATTGCATTAGAACGATTGACCAGGGTGTCAGTGTTTGGTCATGTCTGTGTGGGTTTTGTGTTGTTGTTTCTTGTTTGTTCGCTTACAGGCTGATGGGCTGGACTCTAAAATGCCAGAGCAAGGCTGCCCCTGGGGATAAATAAGTCTTGTCTCACTGAGAAGGGTGGCCAAGTCTCGGTCTGCCGTCTCACAGAGGACACAGAAATGCCCCGTTGCAACAGTAAGTTGGGTTTAATATAGAGGGATGCGGAGACCCTGTGTGGGAAGGTTTCATGTGATCTAACGCCTGGATTATTTGGGAAGGTGGCTGGGGGCCATCAGTCCCCTAAAATTAAAGAGATCATAGACAGCAGCCCGAGGGGTCTTTCAGGAGGCTCTCCCATCACCGCGTTGCCCTATTCCCCCCAGAACCCCCAAAGTTACCATCAGTGCAGAGCAATCTAACCATCGCGTTGAAGAGGTCACTGCTTTGGTCCCTCTCGGCCACGCAGAGGAAGGCTGTTACAATTCTCAATGCTGGGCTAGAAGTTACTCGTGTCAGTACACAACAGGGTCCTAGTGTCCGGACAGAAAACACTGGTGATTTGTGAAGTTTATCTGTTCACTTCTTAAACAAAAGTCTAAACCTAACATTGAGGAAAATCACCTCAGACTTTTAACGTTTGTTCGTTAAGTGGGGGAATTACAGCGAACTTTATGTAGTTTAATTAAAAAATTGTAAAACAGAGTATAAAAGTGGGCCTAGATATACCAAACCAACGATATTGTTTTCAGAAAATGATACTGGCGGAGTTAAATTTTTGTTTCAGACAGGTTAACCTCCACTTAATTTTAAGACTGCTCCATCTCCTTTGTCAGTATGGAGTGCCAGTTGTAGCTTTACTCCATGTCAATTTCCCTTCCTCACTAAGAACTGAAGTGTCAGTTCAACATTATCTTGCAAAGAAATCACGTAACAAAGGTTAAGATACTGTTGTAAATATCGGTGTCTTTGAGTTAGTCATTATTTGTTCATACGAAGCATCTTGACAAGACTTTTATTAATGCTGGCACAGTCATTTCACAGCCTAGGACATTATAAATGTCCTAATTAATCTGAACTGCTTAAAAAAACACTAAATTAGGGACTTAAATGAAAGACTAGAACCAGTTAATTATAATGGAGTTCAGAGTTGGAAACTGTGCACATTTTCCATTATAGCATTGGATTTTGATGAAATTAATTTCCAGTTTATATTGAAGACTCTTAACAAAAACTCCTACTCGATAGGAAAAAAATGTGATTTGATCAGCTAAGTCAGATACGTGTGTAATAGAAGAATCCTGAAACAATTTCATACATACAACACTAAGCTGATTTGAATCATTTCTGTGACTTTGAAATCTGTTGTTTGCTCTTATTAATTCACAGTGCGATGTCTAGTCACAGAGTCATAGAGATGTACAGCATGGAAACAGACCCTTTGATCCAACCCGTCCATACCGACAAGGTATCCCAACCTAATCTAGTCCCACCTGCCAGCACCCGGCCCATACCTCTCCAAACCCTTCCTATTCATATACCCATCCAAATGCCTCTTAAAATGTTGCAATTGTACCAGCCTCCACCACATCCTCTGGCAGCTCATTCCACACACGTACCACTCTCTGCGTGAAAAAGGTCCCCCTTTGGTCTCTTTTATATGTTTTCCCTCTCACCCTAAACCTATGCCCTCTAGTTCTGGATTCCCCGCCCCCAAGAATAAGACTTTGTCTATTTATCCTATCCATGCCCCTCATAATTTTGTAAACCTCAATATAAGGTCACCCCTCAGCCTCCGACACTCCAGGGAAAACAGCCCCAGCCTGTTCAGCCTCTCCCTAGAGCTCAGATCCTCCAACCCTGGCAACATCCTTGTAAATCTTTTCTGAATTCTTTCAAGTTTCACAACATCTTTCCGATAAGAAGGAGACCAGAAATGCATGCAATATTCCAACAGTGGCCTGACCAATGTCCTGTACAGCTGCAACATGACCTCCCAACTCCTGTACTCAATACTCTGACCAATAAAGGAAACCATACCAAACGCCTTCTTCACTATCCTATCTACCTGCGACTCCACTTTCAAGGAGCTATGAACCTGCACTCCAAGGTCCCTTTGCTCAGCAACACTCCCTAGGACATTAAGTGTATAAGTCATGCTAAGATTTGCTTTCCCAAAATGCAGCACCTCGCATTTATCGGAATTAAACTCCATCTGCCACCTCTCAGCCCATTGGCCCATCTGGTCCAGATCCTGTTGTAATCTGAGGTAACCCTCTTCGCTGTCCACTACACCTCCAATTTTGGTGTCATCTGCAAACTTACTAACTGTACCTCTTTTGTTCACATCCAAATCATTTATGTAAATGGCAAAAAGTAGAGAGCCCAGCACCAATCCTTGTGGCACTCCACTGGTCACAGGCCTCCAGTCTGAAAAACAACCCTCCACTACCACCCTCTGTCTTCTACCTTTGAGCCAGTTCTGTATCCAAATGGCTAGTTCTCCCTGTATTCCATGAGATCTAACCTTGCTAATCAATCTCCCATGGGGAACCTTGTCGAACGCCTTACTGAAGTCCATATAGATCACATCTACCGCTCTGCCCTCATCAATCTTCTTTGTTACTTCTTCAAAAAATTAAATCAAGTTTGTGAAACATGATTTCCCACGCACAAAGCCATGTTGACTATCCCGAATCAGTCCTTGCCATTTCCAATAAATGTACATCCTGTCCCTCAGGATTCCCTCCAACAACGTGCCCACCACCGAGGTCAGGCTCACTGGTCTACAGTTCCCTGGCTTGTCCTTACCACCCTTCTTAAACAGTGGCACCATGTTTGCCAACCTCCAGTCTTCCGGCACTTCACCTGTGACTATCGATGATCCAAATATCTCAGCAAGGGGCCCAGCAATCACTTCTCTAGCTTCCCACAGAGTTCTCGGGAGCACCTGATCAGGTCCTGGGGATTTATCCACCTTTAAGTGTTTCAAGACATCCAGCACTTCCTCATCTGTAATCTGGACATTTTGCAAGATGTCACCATCTATTTCCCTACAGTCTATATCTTCCATATCCTTTTCCACAGTAAATGCTGATGCAAAATATTAATTTAGTATCTCCTCCATTTTCTCACTTGTTCAGTTTCCATCCCTCATTCAGTATGCATATTACTCAATATTTTAAAACAATTTGTACGAATCCTGAACTGCATTATCACAGTTAATTAATTAATTGGTAAGCTTTTATATTTTTCCACATTGACAGTGAAGTGTGTCATTGCCTCATAGTTACTTTAAAAGCATGGCTACATTGATTAATATTCAATTGGCAACAGAAGTTATGGCAGTTTGAGGAAACATGTCGTTGGCATAGCAAGTGAGGAACCATTAAGGTAAAGTGAGACTTTGTGTTCCTCATGCAAAGCACTGGCGCTGAAACAAATGTGCAGTAGCCACTCTTATTTTTACTTGATAAGCTTGCCTAGGAGTAGGATCAATCCAGTTGATGAGATTCTTTACTATTTCGGGACAGTATGGAGGCAATACCTCTCTTCGATGTTGAAATTAGACATATTAATGACGTTTAAAAAAAAGGGAACAGGAGAAACAGCATAAAGAAGCTAAAGCTGAAAAAGATAAACAAGTGGGGCTAAAACAACAAAGCTGTAGAGAGAACATAAGCACTTCGCAGGATCCCGAGCTCAGGTCTGGCATACCAACCCTGTTTGAGGAGGGAGAGAATGATACCAGAGGTAGAGGGGGAATGGGGATGTTACCCTAGTGCGCAGTGCATCCCATTGAGCTACTGGTTGTCTCCGTCCCCGCCACTGTACCAGAGTCCTGAGTAAACTTGTATAGCTGATCGGGTTAAGATACACTCTAGAAAACCAGTGGTACTCTGTTACCTTTGCACTGGAGCTCACCATCTCCATGTCACCCCCAAAACTATGCTCCCCATAAGACAGTTATCAAACCCCAAGGTAGATGAGGAAGATAAACCACGAACTATCGGTGTCTATGTCCCCTGGAAACCCCAAGATGATCATGATAATGAATCAGGCTCCAAATCATAAAGATAAACCTGCCCAATTTGCCCAATATGTCCAGCACACAAGTCAAATGTACAATGCAACACCCCTTTGGTTGTATGATCTTGTCACCAGAAGAAGTTAAGTGGCAGGAACAAACGGGCGCGGGTGACGGAAAGGGACCAGTCCACACTTATGTTTTAAATGACAGATTCAAAGAGAACACCGTGAGTGCCGCGGAATTGGTATGCACAAAAAACATGGATTGGTCGGAGAACACCAGAACACAGATGAGGAGAGCCTTTATTTACTACTGGAATGGCCAGAACGATCCCAAGTCATGCTCGAAAAAGTCATACAAAACCGGAGTTTGTTCAGCTGCCCCAAGATCACAACGCACCTTCAGCCAGTGCTGATGAATTTCATTGGGACCGGAATACCACAGACCTGCCAGTTGAACATGCGGACTTCATTTTTTACGTGGATGATAGCTCCTTTGTTTTACCCACAGGTCAGTTCCAGATATGCGATTGCCATGGCTGCTGGAACACTTGAGCACAGTATTTGAATCTCCACTGTCAGCACAGAAGGCTGAATTGTTTGCCCTCATTTGGCATTTTGGCAGAAGGGAAATCAGCCAATACTTATACAAACTCTCGCTATGGTTTCGGCGTTGTCCATGACTATAGTACTTTATAGGAGCATAGGGGATTTTTAACCTTCTTGTGGCAACCCATTAGTAACACTGTTTTTGGGCGTAATCTTTTGCAGGCCTCACAGTTACCATCCAGCTTAGCAGTGATCAACTGTTCAGCTCACAGTGGGGCCACTGACAGAATCTCCAAATGCAAGTAGACACCCCTGCCAAGCAGGCAGTGTTACACCCAGCTTTCCTGGTCCCACTGGGCTCACAGCAACACTTAGTTACAAAAAGTATGATACAAGTATTGCAGTCCTGGCTGAGATACATAACTTACAGGGGTGGGGGGGGGGGGGGGGGGAAGGAGAAATCACCCTGCAGAGGAACGTAGACTATGGCCACAGATGGGGTGCCCCCTTGATCTTCATACCAAATTGTGGATGTCCCCTGCGGGACAGGTCTGTGTTCCTTCTTTGCTTTTACCAATCTTGGTGGATTACGTACATAACTGTACACACCTAGGCAAGGAGGGAATGGTCAGCTACAGACCTGGTGGTACCCTGATTCCCAGAAAATGGCTGAGAAACGAGCCAAAGCATGATTGATCTGCAAAACAACAAATGCTGGAAAAGAGATGCCTTACAGTTCTGGGACTACCCCCTTGCCTGCTGGCTCTTTTAATTGCCTACAACTAGATTTTATAGAACTACCCAAGGTCAGAAATATTGTTTAGTAATAGATATCTTCAGTGGATGGATTAAGGCAATCCTGACAACTGACAACATGGTTGCTACAGTGGTAAAAATATTGATGAGGGAAATAATTCCAAGCTATGGCCTCCCAGAGACAATAAGTTCAGACAATGGTCCACACTTCCTGACTAAAATTAACCAGGGGATCTGCAGGGAACTAGCAATAAAACAACAATTCCATTGCACTCACCAACTAAAGGTGGAACGAGCAAATGGCACCTTAAAAAAATAAGTTGACAAAGTTAAAGCAGGAAACAGGCCTAAATTATTTGAAGTTCCGACCCTTGGCTCTGTCCCATATGAGAGGAAGTGAGGACTGCAGATGCTGGAGATCAGAGCTGAAAATGTGTTGCTGGAAAAGCGCAGCAGGTCAGGCAGCATCCAAGGAGCAGCAGAATCAACATTTTGGGCATGAGCCCTTCTTCAGGAATGAGGAGAGTGTGCCAAGCAGGCTAAGATAAAAGGTAGGGAGGAGACTTGGGGGAGGGGCGTTGGAAATTCGATAGATGGAAGGAGGTTAAGGTGAGGGTGATAGGCCGGAGTGGGGGTGGGGGTAGGGGTGGAGAGGTCAGGAAGAAGATCGCAGGTTAGGAAGGTGGTGCTGAGTTCGATGGTTGGGACTGAGACAAGGTGGGGGGAGGGGAAATGAGGAAACTGGAGAAATCTGAGTTCATCCCTTGTGGTTGGAGGGTTCCTAGGTGGAAGATGAGGCGCGCTTCCTCCAACCGTCGTGTTGCTATGGTCTGGCGATGGAGGAGTCCAAGGACCTGCATGTCCTTGGTGGAGTGGGAGGGGGAGTTGAAGTGTTGAGCCACGGGGTGATTGGTGCAGGTGTCCCAGAGGTGTTCTCTGAAACGTTCTGCAAGTAGGCGGCCTGTCTCCCCAATATAGAGGCGGCCACATTGGATGCAGCGGATACAGTAAATGATGTGTGTGGAAGTGCAGGTGAATTTATGGCAGATATGGAAGGATCCCTTGGGGCCTTGGAGGGAAGTAATTGGGGGGCGGGGGAGGTGTGGGCGCAAGTTTTGCATTTCTTGCGGTTGCAGGGGAAGGTGCCGGGAGTGGAGGTTGGGTTGGTGGGGGGGGCGTGAACCTGACGAGGAAGTGACGGAAGGAGTGGTCTTTTCGGAACGCTGATAGGGGAGGGAAGGGAAATATATCCCTGGTGGTGGGGTCCGTTTGGAGGTGGCGGAAATGGTGATGGATGATATGATGTATATGGAGGTTGGTGCAGTGGTAGGTGAGGACCAGTGGGGTTCTGTCCTGATGGCGATTGGAGGGGCAGGACTCGAGGGTGGAGAAACGGGAAGTGGAGGAGATGGGGTGGAGAGCATCGATGATCACGTCTGGGGGGATATTGCGGTCTTTGAAGAAGGAGGCCATCTGGGTTTTATGGTATTGGAACTGGATCTCCTGGGAGCAAACGTGGCAAAGATGAAGGAATTGGGAATATGGGATGGCGTTTTTACAGGGGGCAAGGTGGGAGGAGGTGTAACCTGGGTAGCTGTGGGAGTTGGTCGGTTTATAGTAAATGTCAGTGTTGATTCGGTCACCTGAGATAGAAATGGAGAGGTCTAGGAAGGGGAGGGAGGAGTCCGAGACGGTCCAGGTAAATTTGAGGTCGGGGTGGAAGGTGTTGGTAAAGTGGATGAACTTTTCAACCTCCTCGTGGGAGCACGAGGCTTTTTCAGAGGGAGGACCAGTTCAGTTAGTCGAAGGAGGGTGTCAGTGGGAGGGTACTGGTTGGTACGGCAGGAAAGGAAGAAGCAGAGGGCTTTGAGTCCTTCGTGATGGGGGATGGAGGTGTATAGGGACTGGATGTCCATGGTGAAGGTAAGGAGTTGGGGACTGGGGAAGCGAAAACCCATGGAGAAGATAACACCAGCTCGCGGACACCTCCTCCTAATGCCCCCTTGATCATGACCCCACTCCCCACCACCAAACCATCATCTCCCAGACCATCCATAACCTCATCACCTCAGGGGATCCACCGCCTCCAACCTCATAGTCCCACAACCCCGCACCACCCGTTTCTACCTCCTGCCCAAATTCCAGAAACCTGACTGCCCCGGCTGACCCATTGTCTCAGCCTGCTCCTGCCCCACCGAACTCATCTCTGCATACCTCGACACGGTCCTGTCCCCCTTAGTCCAAGAACTCCCCACCTACGTTTGGGACACCGCCCACACCCTCCACCTCCTCCATGATTTTCGCTTCGCCGGTCCCCAATGCCTTATCTTCACCATGGACATCCAGTCCCTGTACACCTCCATCCCCCATCACGAAGGACTCAAAGCCCTCCGCTTCTTCCTTTCCCGCCGTACCAACCAGTACCCTTCCACTGACACCCTCCTTCGACTGACTGAATTGGTCCTCACCCTGAACAACTTCTCTTTCCAATCCTCCCACTTCCTCCAAACCAAAGGACTAGCCCTGGGCACCTGCATGGGCCCCAGCTATGCCTGCCTCTTCGTCGGATATGTGGAACAGTCAATCTTCTGCAGCTACACTGGCACCACCCCCCACCTTTTTCTCCGGTACATCGATGACTGTATCAGCGCTGCCTCGTGCTCCCACGAGGAGGTTGAACAATTCATCCACTTTACCAACACCTTCCACCCAGACCTCAAATTTACCTGGACCATCTCAGACTCCTCCCTCCCCTTCCTATCCATTTCTATCTCGGGCGACTGAATCAACACTGACATTTACTATAAACCAACGGACTCCCACAGCTACCTAGACTACACCTCATCCCACCCTCCACCGCATCGCCTCCATTTCCCGCCCCTCCAACCACGACCAGGACAGAACCCCACTGGTCTTCACCTACCACCCCACCAACCTCCATGTGCAGCGTATCATCCGTCGTCATTTCCGCCACCTCCAAATGGACCCCACCACCAGGGACATATTTCCCTCCCCTCCCCTATCAGCGTTCCGAAAAGACCACTCCCTCCGTGACTCCCTAGTCAGGTCCACACCCCCCACCAACCCAATCTCCACTCCCGGCACCTTCCCCTGCAACCGCAAGAAATGCAAAACCTGCGCCCACACCACCCCCCTTACTTCCCTCCAAGGCCCAAAGAGATCCTTCCATATCCACCATAAATGCACTTTCACCTCCACACACATCATTTACTGCATCCGCTGCACCCGATGTGGCCTCCTCTATAATGGGGAGACAGGCCGCCTACTTGCAGAACGTTTCAGAGAACACCTCTGGGACACCTGGACCAACCAACCAACCCAACCACCCCGTGGCTCAACACTTCAACTCCCCCTCCCACTCCACCAAGGACATGCAGGTCCTTGGACTCCTCCATCGCCAGACCATAGCAACACGACGGCTGGAGGAAGAGCGCCTCATCTTCTGCCTAGGAACCCTCCAACCACAAGGGATGAACTCAGACTTCTCCAGTTTCATTTCCCCTCCCCCCACCTTGTCTCAATCCCAACCATCGAACTCAGCACCGCCTTCCTAACCTGCAATCTTCTTCCTGACCTCTTCGCCCCTGCCCCCTCTCCAGCCTATCACCCTCACCTTAACCTCCTTCCACCTATCACATTTCCAACACTCCTCCCTACCTTTTATCTTAGCCTGCTTGGCACACTCTCCTCATTCCTGATGAAGGGCACATGCCCGAAATGTCGATTCTGCTGCTCCTTGGATGCTGCCTGACCTGCTGCACTTTTCCAGCAACACATTTACAGCTCTGTCCCATATGAGGGTTACCCCTTCAAGCAAAAAAGGCCCATCTCTTGCTGAGGTGGTTTACAGGAAGCCCATGAGGACCCCATGGGGACCTGGGATAGTCAGGACTCTCCTCCTTGAAAGATTAGATGTGAATACCCTGGGAGAGGAGGTGGGGAGGTATCTGCAGAGGTTAACCAAAACTCCCCAAAGTTTGCACTTGCAGGTACGCCAAGCTTCCCAAGAGAGGGACAATCCTCGAGATTTCATTCGGATTTTAAAAAAACTGGGAAAGAAAGAAGTTGGAACAAAGATGGAAATGATCATTTCAGGTGCTACCGACCACCCCCACGGCTGTGAAAGTGCAAGGACAACCCCGGTGAATACACAGAACCGACAAAGGAGTCAGCACAGAAACAGGCAACGATTAGAGACAAAGATGTATTCCATACTTGTGACATTAGGAATAGATGGATTTCAAACTAACAGCCCTATGCATAATAACTTTTGCATTTGGCCTACCTGACACCCATGTGACATTTGTGGCCCATATCTTTTCACTGGCATGAGGTGGCCGAATGACTACTGTGTCGGAGCCTTTCCGGTGAACCTACCAACACCGATAATGCACGGGAATGGTAGCTGTGGGCTTAACAGTGGCACAGAATGGTGGCCACTTTGGGGGGGGGGGGGCTTCTTGGAGAAATGGGAGCCCATTGCTACTAATTGTATTCGCCTGCATTCTCATATTCCGGTGCTTATGGCCACTGTTCTCAGAATATTATCATTATAGACTCTGAGGGGACCGGTTTGATCATCGAATGATCAATAGGAGGAAATGATGAAGTTTGAGAACTACAAAAGAAAAACATTCTATTTTCACTACCTTATAGTGGTGTATTGGGAATTCAAGGGTTAAAGATCCCCTATTAAAGTGACTCACTGCAGGTTTGACAGAGTGCTTGCCCTCTGACAGAGAGAGACTAGAAATCACAGTGAGGGTCTGGCTGCTATCTCCAAACTGCCAAAATGGTCTGGAGTCATACATGTGGATTTTACTTTCAGCTCCAGGCAAAGGTTTTTCTTCCTGGACAAGACTGATAGCCTTGGTAATAGATCTTTTTCATTGCCTCCTGTCCCTATTAGCATACTTCCTTACCTATCAACACGGGTAAGTCAAGACCAACAATGGGAAAACAAAAATCCTATTATCTTAACCCCTTATCCATTAACATGTGATTGTGAATAATACAATAAACAGCTCCTATAAACCATTTGTTATTTGTCACAGGAAGTCAGCAATTACCGGACATTGTAAGATTGTTAAAGGCCTGTCTTAAACAACATAATAGCAATTAGCCATGTGACTTTCAGACTTCTGTATTACTCACCCAAATAAGATATAAAATATACCGCTTGCATGTAAAGTTCAGAGATTCATCAAGGGTGCTACCACAAGGCTATGAGACTCCTTTGTTGTCACCCAGAATCTCTTGCCAGCTATCCAGAAATAAAACATCTATTTTTGAACTGAAATTTGTGCTGTCTGGAGTTGAGTGTCAAACTTTCACAGAGGATTGCTTTTCAGACTTAGACCTGTGATCAATGCTATGTTCACGGTTTTATGTCATTTATATAAATGATTTGAATGTGAACATAGGAAGTATGGCTACTAAGTTTGCAAATAACAGCAAGATTGGAGGTGTAGTGAACAGCAAAGAAGGTTACCTAAGATTACAACAGGATCTTGATCAGACGTGCCAACAAGCCGAAGATTAGCAGATGGAGTTTAATTTAGATAAATTTGAGGTGCTGCGTTTTGGAAAGGCAAATTAGAGCAGAATGTATATACTCAATGGGGAGTGCTGCTGAATAAATAGACCTTGGAGTGTACGTTCATAGCTCCTTGAAAGTGGAGTCACAGGGAGGCAGGATAGTGAAACATGCATGGGTATACTTTCCTTTATTGGTCAATACACGGAGTACACAAATTGAGAGGTTATGTTATGGCTGTGCAAGACATTGGTTAGGCCACTGTGTGCAATTCTGGTCTCCCTCCAAAAGGATGTTGTGAAACATGACAGGGTTCAAAAAAAGATTTACAAGGACTTTGCCAGAGTTGGAAGGTTCGAGCTACAGTGAGAGGCTTAATAGGTTGGCTGTTTTTCCTGGAGCATCAAAGGCTAAGGGATGACCTTAGAGGTTTATTAAATCATGCAGGAAATGGATAGGGTAAACAGACAAGATCTTTTCTCTGAGATGGGGGAGTTCAGAACTAGAGGACATAGGTTTAGGGTGAGAGGGGAAAGATTTAAAGGGGACCCCAAGGGGTCCGTTTCCATGCTATGCATCTCTATGACTCTAAATAACACAATGATGGCAGGGCAAACAATATATTGTAGCCAAAACATTTCACACATACAACACAATGCAAATTCGCTCATTATGCAAGTGCTTTTAATAATCAAATCATTCTGCTTTCTAAATGTAGGCCCAAACTGCTTCAGGTTCTGAATACATCATAAATGTTCACGTGCATCACAACTGGATTCTTCCCCTTCTACACCATATTTCTCTCCAGCCTAGAAGAGATATCCTTAACAAACACAGAATGCTAGAGAAAGTCAGGTCAGGAGGTCGAGCAGCATCTGTGGAGAACAAAGCAGAAACAGGGAGTTCTGTATGACTTGTTCTGACGAGATCTTACGGGACTCAACTTTAACTTGGCTTCATTCTCCAGATGCTGCCTAAAATGCCGAGTTTCTCCTGCATTCTATGATTGTTTGAGATTTACAGCATCTGTGATATTTTGCTTTTATAAGAGATGACAATAAACTTGGCACCAGGTTGCTAATAGCTTTAAAAGGAGTCACGCTTCATAAAATATTATCTAGTCACCGAAACTACACTGCTCCTTAAATTATGTTCCTTTCTTACTCCCACCATCAAGACACCATGGTCTGTTTGCTAATAGAACATTAAGTGCATGACTGACTCCTCCGCCCTTGGTTTCACAGGGCAGTGCAACATCAAACTGAAGTCCCTCTATCCTACACTATTCCATTTCATCCATATGTTTATTCAATAGCAATTTAAAAGCCCTTAAAGTTGGCAAGTCTACTACTGTTGCAGGCAGGCCATTCCACGCCCCTACTACTCAGAGTAAAGAAACTACCGCTGACATCTATCCTAAATCTATCACCCCTCAATTTAAAGCTATGTCCCCTTCTGCTAGCCATCAGAGGAAAAGGGCTCTCACGGTCACCCCCCCCCCCATCCAACCCTCTGATTATATGTCTCAGCCATCTTCTAATGATAACAGCCTCAAGTCCCTCAGCCTTTCCCAGTGAGACTTTCCCTCCATACCAGGCAACATCCTGGTAAATGTCCTCTGAACCCTTTCCAAAGCTTCCAATCCTTCCTATAATGCAGTGACCAAAACTGTATGCAGTACTCTAAGTGCAACCGCACCAGTGTTCTGTACAGCTGCAACATTATCTCGTGGCTCAAACTCAAACCCTCTACTAATAAAAGCTAACACACCATATGATTTCTTAACAACCCTATCAAGCTGGATGGCAACTTTCAGGGATCTATATACATGGACACCAAGGTCTCTATGTTCATCTACACTCTCAAGAATCTTACTATTAGCCCAGTACTCTTTATTCCTGTTGCTCCTTCCAAAGTGAATCACCTCACACTTTTCCACATTAAACTCCATTTTTGCCACCTCGCAGCCCAGCTCTGCAGCTTATCTATGTCCCTCTGCAAACCGCAACACCCTTCGGTAACATCCACAATTCTACCAACATTAGTGTCATCCGCAAATGTACTAACCCATCCTTCTACGGCCTCATCTAGGTCATTTATAAAAATGACAAACAGCAGTGACCCCAAAACAGATCCTTGTGGTACACCACTAGTAACTGAACTTCAGGATGAACATTTCCCATCAAACACCATCCTCTGTCTTTTTTCAGCTAGCCAATTTCTGATCCAAAGTGCTAAAATCAGCTAATAATCTCTTCATTTCTCTCTGAGCCTCTTCTGTGGCAACCTTCGGGGCCCATACCTACCTATTTGCAGTCATACTCCTGTTGCTGGCCATAGACCAAAATGGATAGATCTAGTTTGAAGGACTGCAACAGTCTCCTAGATTAAAGTGCAAAAGTAAGCAACTCCTAATACCTCAGTATGTAAAAATCAGACTCCAGCTAATGAACCCAAATAAAAAATACCCAAGCTGCCATCAACACTGCTACCCAGCAGCTCTACATGTATAGCCATAACACATCATTTGCCCTGCCATAGTTTTAATAACCCAACTTGGTTAAGTTTAGAAATGTCACTCATTGTTGACTACTATCTAGTCGAATTACTTATTGTAAGTATTTTTAAAAATTTGAAATATATAATCTTTCATGCTTTGCGTAGAGGAATAACATTTTAAAAGTCAAATAACCGAACATACACCTGAGCACTTAGTGTAAATCCGGGCTGAAAATCCCCTAAATCAGCTTCTTGTCACGATAATTATCACCTCCTAGGCAACACCATTTTCAATCAACTGACAACTTTTTCTTAATCCAATTTGCAATTTTAAAAATCTGCTCATCTAAATTATACCTTGAGCAAAATTTACCAGTTTCACACCTGTATCAAATCCCCAAAATCCACTTACTACACAACACAATTACTTTCTTTGTCTTCATTGTATTCCCACTCACCCAAAAAGTTTTAGAATTTTAGCCTTTAATCTCTTAATTTTTTATATTTTCTGTGAATGTGAGTCACTGCTCCTGTATTGAGCTCAAAGTTGCCACAGGTTCGAGTTTATAAAGATAATTTATTGTTTTACAATCAGATGATCTCATCAGTAGTTGTCTTAAATTTTATTTAATAAACAATTAAATAAAATTCAAGAGAAATTATATTTAAACAAACAGTTCAGATGTCAAAAAATAAACCTGATTCACTAGAACAAAAAGTTCTAGTATAAATTATGAAGACACAAGAATCAAAGAAAATCACTGTTCTCAAGCTGTAAATGAGATTTCCTCATTCTGGATTATTTTAAATTACAAAATAAAATACTGAGATGGTAATAAGTGTTCTCTTCAATGTTTCAACTTCTTGCATAAAATCCTGATATGCTCAGGATTTTCAAAAGTTTCATTTACACCACAGGCCTTAGGAAACATGTCTGGCTTTATTTTTTTTGTAAATCCACAGGTGATGCAAAAGTATGAGAAATCTGCATCCAAATATCAATTACAATGAGTTTTTATATTCGGTAAAGAATTTATAGTATACATTTCAAAATGGCCAACGAATACAGTGAGATTTAAGGCAATAATCCAAACCCAGTGCATGCTAAAGTATTTCCACTTCAAGGTTGTGAAAAATACATTGAATTGAATAGTGCACTGCTCCCATATCTACGGAACTTCCTCCTTTATGACAGCATAAAACAGTAAGAAAACATAAATGTATAAAAAGATCAAATATGTATTTATATAGCATATTATAATCTCGCTCAGATGCATGCCAAAGAATAATATTGCTTTCTCATTGAAAAGGCAGAATGTATGATTTGATTTTTCATTTAGAGTGGTCTATAGCAGTTTAGTGGTTGGGTTAAGATCACACAAAGCTGCGTTGTCAACTTGGATCAGAATTGTTCTTATATGCAAATAGAATTGTTACAATAAATACAGGAACAATTTAACTGGTCAGCATACCCTCCTGGCTTCTAAAGTTGCATTTCGTACATGTTCATTGAGGTGCTTAAACTTATTGTTACTATCCCTTCACTTTGGTTATTGATAAATGTTTCATTATTACTGTATAATCTGCAGAACAGAAAACACCTTTTATGCATTAGGAGACTATGGTTAATGATGACATCATCAAGGAAATGAATGAAGGAATCAGGAGTTCAAAGTATTCTTCCAATTTTAGCTTGGGAAGTCGAAGGAGGAAGTATAATTCTATTCGATTGTAATTTCATGAGATCAGGGAAGAAATATATTTGTGCGAATATCAGAAGAGAGCAACATTAGGCTTGGATATGATGCCTCATGTTTAAGTTGTCTGTCAGAATTTGCACTTTGCTCATACACAAAGAATGACTGATTAAGTACTAAAATGGTGACAATATCCAGAGGAATCATACACCCAGCACGAATCAATTCCTCTGAAGCACACCAAAATGATGCTATGATTAAACATACACATTATGCTCAAAAGGAATAAGTATAAAAAACTTATGATTTACAAATGAGAGCCTTTCATTACCTTGACTGCAACAAGCAATTATCAAAGCTGTATAATTCAATGCTGAAACTTTTAAAATTTTAGTGAAAAGGTAATCATCCTGAAATGTTATTGGTTTTCTACAAATGTTGCTTGATCTGAATATTTCCAACATTTCTATTCTTTTTCTTAACCTTGTTCAATAAGCTCCAACATGTTATAGTCAAAGTCCAATGCATTTGCTTATTACCATCTTTTTGAAATACTCTTTTCTCTCATTTATCAAGAAAAACATTTGTAAAACAACACACTACAAATGTTTAAACCATAGTGTCACAAACTAAAAACCAGCAAGTTTTGTGCAATGCATCTCTACATTCCATCTTTGGGAGACTGATAAACAAGATAAAATAGGCACCAGGCAATTTTGTTCAACAGCCACTCAAACTTGACTGCAGGATCACAAAGATTTTGCTCTTAATTCAATAAAACATTTAGTCTAGTACAGTACAAAAATCAGATAGGACTTTAAATGTTGAGCAAATATTAAGACTTTAAAACAATAAAATTATTTCATTCATCTCTACATCAATTTAGGCAGTCAAGGTGCTTCTTCTTCTTTGGGCACTTACAAAGTCTCTCTGACTTCAATCAACACATATCTGCAACAAAGCATTTTCCTTCTCCAATGAAAAATGATGTTTTGGCAGGAAACCAAAGGAATCAGTCCTTGTGTTTTCAGTCCTCCATGTCAATTTTCAGCTGGAATATTGAGAAGGTTGAGAGATATTGGAGCTTGAATTGTAAATATTGAACAATAAGAACCTTGATTTTAAACTGATTATGGGATGAGAGGAGATACGAGACAGTCTCAACTTGATAAGTTGGATCAGATGATTTTGAATTTGCGCCAAGGCAGAATTTCATGAGTGGAATTTTGTGCAACTGTTTTATTAATAATTAATCCAATATAGAAAATTATGGAATAATCTAATGTCAAGTTTCACTCTATTAGTGCCATACACACTAACTTCCACAGATATGCAAATAGTTAATAAGCAATAAGCAGCATTGAAGTCTGGAAAATAGTAATATTATTTCAGTAATAAGTCTGTTAATCTGGAGAAGCTGGAATTTAGTATTGCCACACAAGCATTTACAAAGGTTAAATTGAAACTGTGCTGGTAACATTACACATGAATATACCATGAATGGGAGGAGAAGAACAAACATTTCCCCACATTTTGCCAAGCAGCCTTGTTACTGGTTCCTGGATAGCACTTAATCTGTGTTCTGCCAAGGAGTAGGGCAGATTGGAGTAAAGGTTTAAACAAAGAAAAAGTCAAATACAGATTTGATAACATTATGCTCAGTTCTAAAGAATAGTATAACTTATATCAAATTGCTCACATCAGCAGTGTCACATGCAAAACATCAAATTTTATCCATACATGTGATTTGCTTACACTTCTGGGAAATACTTTTACCACTGTCAGTTTCCAACTCACAAGGAGTAAAATTTAATTAAATTGGTCAACAAGTTAGTCTGCGGTCAAAATGCAGCAAACATAGATTATTGTTTGGCTGCAGGCCATTAAACTACAGCTAGTGGAGTGAGAAGAGGTAACTGAACTATAATAAAAAGACCATAGGAGGAAGGAGTGCTGCAGTAATATAAACACATTTATCACCTCATGCCTGTTCTCCATTCTGTTAGATCATTGCTGGCCTGGGCCCAACTCCATTTAACCATCTTTCATAATGTAACTAAGTAAATATTTAGATTTAGAATTAGAATTAGAATCCTTACGTGTGGAAACAGGCCCTTTGGCCCAACAAGTCCACACCGATCCTCCGAAGAGTATCCCACCCAGACCCATTCCCCTATATTTACCCCTGACTCATGCACCTAACCTATACATTCCTGATTATTATGGGCAATTTAGCACAGCAAATTCACCTAAGCTGCACATCTTTGGATTGGGGGAGGATACTGGAGCACCCAGAGGAAACCCACGTAGACACGGGGAGAATGTGCAAACTCCACACAGATAGTTGCCAGAGGCTGGAATCGAATCCGGGTCCCTGGTGTTGTGAGGCAGCAGTGCTAACCACTGAGTCACCTTGCTGCCCCTTAGCCCTGAAAAATTTAACTGACACAACATCTGTACCCATTTGGAGAAGGAACCTTCAGGTTTTCACTAAATTTGAATGGAAAACCTATTTCCTAATTTCACTTGTCAATAGCTTAGCTGGAACTTCAAACCTTTGAAATTGCATTCAAGCCCCGAAACAGAAAATTATTTGTCTTTAACTACCTACTGAAATCTCTTTATAAATTAACCCGAAACACATTAACCCAATAGAATACAATCTAAGTTTCTGTATCTCACCCTCAACTTTAGCCCTTTAAATTCATTTATCATTCTGGCATATTTATGCATAGTCCCTCCCAAGGTCTTTCACTAGTTTGTGCTCACAACAAATGTTGCACTCTAGATGAAAGAGTTCAAGCAAGTTTCTATGCAACTGACACAATCTCATCTCTTTTGAGATTAAAGCCAACATTCTACTTGCCTTAATGTTACCTTTTGTACCACAGCATTAACATTTGGTAAACACTGCATATGAACACTCAATCTTTTTGCCCCTTAATTGTTACTATACATGGACCAAAGAAGAAAATATTGTGGATTTATCTTGCTTCAATCCAAACTGGATGGCACCTCATGAACAAATGCCACAGAATTGGCGAAACAATGCTTTCCTCTCTAAAATTTCTCATAATTCTTAACCTCATGTCATCTGCAAACCTGATACAGGATTTCCTGTGCCCTCATCTAAGGCACAAAAATGAGGTCTCAGGGTAGACCTCATTATGAAACATTACATCATACCATGCCACAAATAAACCATTCTAATTTCTGTGAATCACATCAATCAGCTAACTCATAACCAATGTCACAAGGTGAATACCAATCATTGTACTCTCATTGTTAGTGCTAATTTTGTAATCCACCGTACCAAATTCTTTCTGTATGCTGATGTAAGCAATATTCATGAAATGACCCTTTTCACCATATTAATGGCTTAAGAAATTCAGCAAGATTAGTTGGTCATGCCTTATTTGGCAAAAAATTCATAACCTAATTGCCCTGAAGCAGAATTGCCCCAAGATATGTCCAGAAATCACAAGGTTAAGAATGCAACATGTTTGTACAACTGTCTTAAGTGATTTCAGTACAGTATTTTAAGTTGAAATATTTACTAACATTTTTTCATTTCTGTTAATCAGTATCAACTGACATCTGATATATTTGTGGCAAATACAAGTGCCCTATAAAAAAAATCACAAACAAATAGAATCACTGACATTACTGATGTCCTTTTTTTCTGATGAATCCTGAGCAACTTCTTTGAAGAGTTAAAAATTTTGAAGATATGTACAAGTGGTCAGATAATGTCTGGTAGCAAAGCCTTTCCACTGATGAAAAAGATTAAGGTGACATAACAGCTTACCTACAACAGCTTGTTTTTTTTTAAATTAAGTAATGCAGAGCTATTATATCCATGCACAGGATCTACTGGAATCAAGAGATGTAACTTGGACCTAATTGGTAACAAAATGTCAGTGAAAGCTGCTCTTTATTTGAAAATCCACCAAATTTTCTCCTAACATACATTTTTTTCATTTAAACAAAATATATTCTGCAAAGACAATGCAGCAAAATTTTGCAAAGTTTGTGTACCGAATTGCCTTAAGCTCAAGCTATCCTTCACACCAGTAATGTGAACAGAGTTCATGTTATATACAGTGAGCACCGATCAACAGTGCTTTGTGTTACATTTTATCTTGCTTTACTTTTAAAAAATTTCTACACAGAAACTATTCCCTCATATCCAACTTTGTGTAAACAAGTCTTCTCAGAACCAACCAAGTGAAGACACCATGTGTGGACATTTAAACAAATATTTGAAGTGTTCTGAGATCTGCATATGATTTGGAGTCCTATGGAGGTAGAGGATCTTTGTGAACTGAAGGCAATTCTTTACATTCTAGTCAGGAAAGGCAGCATTAAACTCGGATGTAAAATAATGACATGCTGAGCATAGAAAGGCCTTCCCATTTATGCTAATGCCAAAATACAAAAGTAGTAGTTTGCAAGTCAATAACTGTTCCATTGCAAAATCCTAGGCACAGAATTAACTACATTGATTAATACATTATTCATCCTAAATCCCATACAAATGCAAGATTGTGAATCTGCTTACAAATAATTGTACAAGGGATAAGTAAACTTGAGTTGTAGAATATTTAGTGCTCCATCTTTCAATTAACTGCATTTTCCATTCAAACCCATGTTTTCATCTAACTGATGAAGCATGCACATTCACATTAATCCTTACAGAAAGCATCTGATGCAATATTGTTACTTAATCTGACAGTCATAAATAAATACAAACATAGTACACAAGGAATGTCTACTGCAAACTTGAATAAAAAGTAAAATTCTGAATTAATAATTTTAGCATGATTATTCTGTGAAGGTGAAAGAAAAATTGATACTTGGTGTACATACAAAAGTTACATAATTTACTGCTGCTTTTCAAAGAATACCTCACCAAATCCTGATAATTTACAATCCAGCAGCTCTTATCCACAAATCTTATTGTTTTTTTCAAGCTGTCAATTCTGAATCAATAGAAGTTTCACTCAGCATGAGAACATATTATTTGATGTACAGGGTATTGTACAGCATTATTGGTTGGAACAATTTAATATCATGATTGAATCAGTCATCAGCCAAACAAAATAAGCCTTTCCACTTGCTGCTGAAGTTGATACATCAACATTGGCTTTCCAATGAACCTTTCATCTTGGTCATTCTGCAATCTTGTTTATTATCCATATTGAGAACATCCTTATGGAAGATAGTTTCACAAACAGCGAGTATTTCGCAAGAATAAAAGTTGCTGCTTAGCACTTATCTTCTCGGAATGGTTCCGTTTGATGCCATTACATAAAGTGTATCTGGAAAAGATGATAGAATTGAAATAACAGGGCAAACAAGATTTATATATGGTAAAACATTAATTTCAGGTTTCTTTGAAAATCACAAGCTACTCTAAAAGGATAAATTCTTCACTAAAAATCAATTTTCAACAATAAATCAGTTTTTATTTACAAGTTAGGGATACTCAATTCACAACATATTTTAGCCTGGCAATTTGTGAAAGTAGTATGTAAAAAGCTTCAGAAAGGGACAACCCACCCAAACCTCCAATCCTGCCCCCGACAAAAAAAAGTACAGTGAGAACTGCAGACTTCTTATTAATAATAGGTGGTTAAAGTGATTATGGATGTATTATTGATGAAAAAAAAACAATACAAATCCAAGTAACAAATTTTGTCTGTTAATCTTTCTATAGATGAAAAGTGACACCATTGTATTAAGGAGTTACTGTGTGTATTTGAAAGCCTTTTTTTCTGTACAATTTTGTACGTGAATTTGAAACTTGTTCCAATTGGGGGAGCAGTGGAAATGCAAACAAACCAACATTTAAATACACTGACAGAGTCTTACTGTCAGAATTAATTTGTTGACCTCCTAATACCACACAAAAAGACTACATGCTAATTAAAGTATTAACAAACCATACACAAAAGAAACTAATATTATAAATTTCTGAAAAGCACAAATGCACCATGATATCCATACAACAAGAAGGCTGTTTTAACATACTTTATGTGAGATAACCAAATACTATAACAAAGCTGTTACAGCTGGCTTCGTCTGATGGCTTTAAGGTGCTTGCTCTGAACATTGCTTAACGCAGAAAACACGAAGATACACACTTATTACTCCATGAATACCTTGTCTGTTCTACAAGAAATCCTTGAGAGAGAGCTCTGCAAACGGATCCTTTCCAGGAGCTCTAGGAGAACTTTGATTAGAAGGGCTTGAGGCTGTAGGCAACTATGTCAGAAAGTGAAGAAAGAAAGTGAAAGCAGAAAATGCGAAGAATAGGACATGAGAATTCAGCGACAGCAGTGCAGAGCTGTCATTTTAGCAATAAAGTCACGTTCTGCAAGGATTCAAATTTTGAGCAAGTATAGATACACAGATTAACTTTCAAAATTCATATTGCAATTTAGGAACTTCAGGTTTTAGCCGTTAGAAACTAATCTTTGATTTGAGAAAAAGGTGTTTGCAAAGGAGTAGATAAAATTTAACTGAACTATTACAGTAAAACACATGCGCTAACTAAATCAAAGCTGCACCTGTAGACACCTCAAATTTAACATTCGACAATTTCAAGTATATAATTTTAGGTAGAAGTCTAAATGATGGATTTCTATACTAAATTAGATTTTCCAAAAGAGGAAAAGGGAACTAAACAGCACAGTTATGCGCCATGCTAGGAAAATCATTGAGTGCAATACTAAACGGAAGAAAAAGACACGAAAAGCCATAAAAGAAAAGGATCTTAGAGCAGAGAATGCATAGAGTGCAGAAAGAGGCACTTGGCCCATCAATTCTGCACTGACCCTCCGAACAGTATCCTACCCACACCCATGCCCCACCCTATCCCCATAACTTTGCTTTTACTGCAGCATTTCTGGTCTGCACATCCCTGGACACTACGGGACAATTGAGCATGGCCAATTCATCTACCCAGCAGATCTTTGGATTGCAGGAAGATCCCAGAGCATCCAGTGGAAACCCACACAGACGTTGGGAGAACATGCAAATTCCACACAAACCTCAAAGAATCAAATTCAAGTTCGTGGTGCTAAGAGGCAGCAATGCTAACCACTGTGCCAATATGCCACCTTAAAACTCAATTAAATTCGGAAGAAAATTTCAGAGAATGAAGGTTCTGTGTGTGTGAAAATAAAAAAGTTGTAAAGTTAAGGCAAACACAAGTCAGGATTGTAGGTGGGTTGCAGGACTGGTGGACCTTTGATATTGAAGGGATTATGGGCGAGACCATTTAGTAATGTAAACACGGGGACTGCAGTTTAATATTAAAGTGTCATGAATCAGGTTTAAAGAAAACTGATTGGAGGGGTGCAGTGCAGCATTAATAAAAATGTCATGTCACAAAGGGACTGAGCATTTTGAATGTTTGGGTGGGGGTGGGGGTGCAGATGGAGTTCATGGTAAAGTTACTGAATTTCTTGCATAGTACAAAGACCATGGCTTCAATTTTGATAATGTCTAACTGAGGAAATTGCAGCCTATCTAAAACTGACAAAAGAAGAGGAGGCATCCAAAGAGGTAGTGGAACAACACAGTTAAAGTGCCATCAGTCTAGTGTGGAAGCTGACCATTTTGGATGATGGTGACAAGGTTCAGTTCTTTGGTGAAAAGTGAGGGAGCAAAGAATAGATTCTGGAGGAACTCTAGTCAACAATGCAAGGGCAAGGGAAAGTTGGAAAAGAAGAAATGGACTAATTTTGGATTTGATAGACCATGTAGTCTCATTAACCTGAACAACACAAAGGCGAAGTGAAGGTGTAGTTGATCAGACTAAGGACTGCCAAGGAAATACAACAGAGTCATCATCGCAGAGGATGCTATTTACAACCTTCGGTCTATAATCAGGGATCTCAATAGACAATGATTACAACATGAAGTTGTGGGAAATATCTGGGTGTCTAAGTTTGCTCGCTGCGCTGGTAGATTTGTTCTCAGATGTTTCATCACCATGCTAGGTTACATCATCAGTGACTCTCTGATGATGCGCTGGTGTTCTGTCCTGCTTGCTATTCACCTGGCTTGGTCTGTTGTGGTGGGTGACATCACTTCCGGTTCTTTTTCTGAGAGGTTGGTAAATGGGGTCCAAATTAATGTGTGTGTTAATGGAGTTCTGAGAGAAATTGAGAACTGCAGATGCTGGAGATTAGAGTCAAGAACGTGGTGCTGGAAACACAGCAGGTCAGGCAGCATCAGAGTAACAGGTGAATCGACATTTCAGGCATAAGCCTTTCATCAGGAATGAGGCTTATGGGTCGGGGCTGGGAGATAAATGGGAGGGGGAAGGTAGCTCAGAAAGTGATAGAAGGATGAAGGTGAGGGAGAACGTGATAGGTCTTGGTGGGGTGGGGGAGCGATGGTCAGGTCCGGAGGGTGGAGCCAATATCAGAAGTTTACCTGTACCTCTACCAATGTCATCTACCGTACCCGTTGATCCTGGTATGGTCTCCTCTACATTGAGGAGACAGGGTGCCTTGTTGCAGATCGTTTCAGAGAACATCTCTGGGACTCCCACACCTACTAACAGCCACCGGTCGGTGGCTGAACACTTCAACTCCCCCCTCCTACTCTGTAAAAGGGCATGCAAGTCCTGGGCCTCCTCCACTGCCAAACCATTACCACCTGACGCCTGGAGGAAGAACGCCTTATATTCCGCCTTGGGACCCTGCAACCACACTGGATAAATGTAGATTTCAACAGCTTTGTCATTTCCCCTCCCCCAACATTATCCCAATCTCAAGCCTCCAACTATACACTGCCCTCCAGACCCGTCCATCACTGCCCCCTCTGACCTATCACCTTCTCCCTCACCTTCATCCACCTATAGCTTTCGGAGCTACCTTCACCTAAACCCTACCCTCTCCCATTTATCTCTCAGCTCCGACCCACAAGCCTCATTCCCAATGAAGGGCTTATGCCTGAAACGTTGATTCTCCTGCTCCTCTGATACTGCCTGACCTGCTGTGCTTTTCTAGCACCACACTCTCGACCCTTAATGGAGTTCCAGTTTGAATGCCAGGTCGCTAAGAATTCCTGTGAATGTCTTCGTTTAGCCTGCCCCAGGATGGATGCATTGTCCCAATCAAACTGGTGTCCCTCTTTGTCTGTGTGCATGAACACTAGATGGCTAGTTTCCTGCCCATCTGTCCAATGTAATGTTTGTTGCAGTCTTTGCAAGGTATTTTGTATATGACATTCGTTCTGTTGTTGGTATGGAGTCCTTTAAATTCATTAGCAGCTGTTTCACTGTGGTGGTAGGTTTGTAGGCTGTGGGCCTGGAGCTTGGAGTATTCTGGTCAGCATTTCAAGAGATGTCTTTAATGTATGGCAGGCTGCCTAGAGTTTCTGGGTGTGTTGTGTCTTCTTGTTTAGATCTGTTGTGTAGGAATTACTACCAGCTCAGTGAGCAAAGTTACAACCTGATCCACAACCTGAGCTACAAATCTTCTCCAAAATCACATATACAAACTATTCTATTGTGGTAACTAGGAAGAGAAATTGAGTGATCAATGAGGTAGCAGGATTACTTCATAGAATAAGTGGCGATTCAAAGCTAGATGTATTCCACACAATTCATTTGTTCTTATCTTGTCAGGTATCTAAGTTTATCTGTGAAAAGTAACTGATCACAATAAAATACATTATAATACAATATGGAGTTCAATGTGGGGTGAGGTGATTCACTTTGGTATGAGTAACAAAAAGATGGGGTACTGGGCTAATGGTTGGATACTTGGTAGTGTGGATGAGCAGAGGGATCTTGGTGTCAATGTACACAGGTCTCTGAAAGTTGCCACCCAGGTAAATAGTGCGGTGAAGAAGGCATATGGCGTACTGGCTTTTATTGGTAGAGGAATTGAGTTCCGGGAGTCCTGAGGTCATGTTGCAGTTGTATAAGACTCTGGTGCGGCCGCATCTGGAGTATTGTGTGCAGTTTTGGTCGCCATACAATAGGAAGGATGTGGAGGCACTGGAACGGGTGCAGAGGAGGTTTACCAGGATGTTGCCTGGTATGGTAGGAAGATCGTATGAGGAAAGGCTGAGGCACTTGGGGCTGTTTTCATGGAGAAAAGAAGGTTTAGGGGTGACTTGATAGAGGTGTACAAGATGATTAGGGGTTTAGATAGGGTTGACCATAAGAACCTTTTTCCGCGTATGGAGTCAGCTATTACGAGGGGGCATAGCTTTAAATTAAGGGGTGGTAGGTATAGGACAGATGTTAGGGGTAGATTCTTTACTCAGCGAGTCGTGAGTTCATGGAATGCCCTGTCAGTAGCAGTGGTGGACTCTCCCTCTTTATGGGCATTTAAACAGGCATTGGATAGGCATATGGAGGATAGTGGGCTAGTGTAGGTTAGGTGGGCTTGGATCAGTGCAACATCAAGGGCCAAAGGGCCTGTACTGCGCTGTATTGTTCTATGTTCTATATAAAATCTTCGGTTGATTACTTTCCAGAACGGAGAGAAACTTCTTTAGAACTTTTTTCCCAGGTTTGATCAAGTTCCACGGCAGTGCAAGTTTCATGTAGTTTAAGAAGGGAATTAAATTTTGCATTTGATCGTTTTAGTTCCATATTTTAATCACAAATTGAGGAAGAGACTACAAAGCAGCATTTTAAGAGTGCTGATCTTCAAGACAAAACCATATTTACAATCCTTTGGGGAATGTGTTCACCATTTACAAAGTACAACAACAGAACCCAATAACTTAAACAAAATGTATCGCAGTCTACATAGAAACCCAAAGGCACAGTATGAAGAAACGCAAGATTAGAAACTTGCATTTAACACAATATGAAACCCAAAATGTCCAATAACCAAAATTCTAACCAGAGCAACAAGTATAGATGCATGGAAAACAAAAGGATTAAACAAAATCTTCATGCTAATTAAGACTCAAAACCAAGTTTAAACTTTAAGCAAATCAAAGTGCAGTTCAAATCATAAACGTACAAAGCTAATGATCAAGTATTCGGTGACTCCTAAATGGACTTTATATCTAAATGGACTTTGTGTATTACCACATAGCTGAGAAATCGTTGGATCAGTGTTAAACATCACGATTGGGGCAATGTGCTGAAAATCAAGCTGCAGTATTGTTGTAACTGTCACAAACATGTAAAGATTTAATCAAATTATTCTGAGTCTACAATTTACTCAACTGACAAACTCAGGTTCAAAGAAAATACTCACCAAGTTAACAAAATCATTGTTTAATACAAATAAATTGTATTTAACCATCAATAATTAGGAAGCACCAATTGCTAACTTATAACTTTACAACTTGAACACAGTCCCTTCTTAAATTTTCCCCTTCACATTCAGATTGACATACAAAAATAGACAGGACCTAGATATTAAGTCTGAAAAAAAAAATAAGGGAAACATTGTTTGATAGCACCAGTCTAGATCACAAGATTCAACAACTTTCTTTCTCTTCCTTTCAATTCCTTTTTACTTTTTTGCTGTCAACACATTGTTTGTGCACTGGTGCTCTCTTTCATTCAATTACTGAGAATGCATCCTTTAACTGTCATTAAAGTCAGTTTGTTCCATCTTTAATTGGGGATTTTCAGAGAAAGACAAGTTGAAGACTGCAAGCCATTACAGGAGACTTTAACTGCCTCTACACAGGAGAGACAGACAGACAGCTTTTTTATCCTTTCCCTTTACAGGCTAGGCGTTTCTCATCTTGCACTGGCTCTACACAAGCTAGATAACCTGGTCAGGCACCAGTCAGAATGTTATCATCAAGCAGTTAGTTTCCTCAGTTCAGAACCCACTGGCTCTTGCTGTCTACTGTTGATAACACTGTTATAAGGAATGCAATGTTGTATACAGTAAACATGATCTCCAACATGCAGCCATCTCCTTACTCAGTCTCTTTGGTTTTAAGTAGTACCATTCTTCTTAGGTCACAGTTCAAAAATAAAACAAAACTTGGTAAAAGGGGGAGCATTTTCAGGATGGCAATCTCTAACTAGTTGAATATCACAGGAATCTGTGCTGAGGTCACAATTATTTACAATGTACATTAGTGATTTGGATGAGAACAGTGAACATACTACAGTCAATTTTGTTGATAACACAAGAGAAGGTAGGAAGGCATGTGATGGTGATGACTCGAGAGTCTGGTGAGGGATATAGGCTGGTTAAGCGAATGGGCGAAAACTTGACAGATGGACTACAATATTGGAAAAGGTGAGATTCTGAACAATAGATGTGATTATTATTTAAATGAATAAAGGCTGTAGAAGGCTACAGCACAAGGAATTTGAGACTCCTTGTCCATCAATCTCAAAAAGCTAACATACACATTCAGAAAGTAATAGAGAAGACAAATGGAATTGGCCTTTACTTCAAAGGGAATCAAGTATAAAAATATAGACGTGTTGCTACAAAAATGCCTTGTTCTTGTCACAAGATCTTACTTACATCCTTTTATGAATCAACGCTCCCTAAAATAGCAGCAGCTACCCACTAACTCCAACAAGAAAACTACCTTACTTGTTATGCACCACTTATACACAGCCATGAATCTGAAGGCATGTTATTTTTCACTTGTGTAGAATTGACATACAAACGATTAATTCTAGTGTTACTATATCTGGGGAGACTGCATTTTAGTGATCAGACATGGCATGTACATGCATGCAAAGGAACAAGTATCAGACAGCTCTAGCCACTACCAAATATCTGAGTGCTTAATATCAGGATTTTATCCAGAGCAGATTTTTGGTTTTGTGTAGAATTAACTTTCCCCTTCCCTTACAGGTTCATTCCTTTAGGAGAAGAAGATCTACCCATGAATTATTACAATGCTGTCTGACTGCTATTTGCAGCATTTTCTGATTACACGTTTTTGAACACAAAAGCACAAAGTTTAAAGACTTTCATAATACACATGAACTGAAACATAAAAGTCTGTGGTTTTCATGAACAAAAACTATAAAGCGATAGAACATGATCCTCTGTGGTTAGAAATTGCAGAATTCTACGTGTAAGAATGAAATTTGACATGTTCAGTCACTAAACTATTCACAAAGTAGGAACGGAGATACTGATAATTAATCGCCATCATAGAATCCCTACAATGTGGAAGCAGGCCATTCAGTACATTGAGTTCACACTGACCCTCTGAACAGCATCCCACATAAAACCACCACCCTATCCTGACCCTATAACCCTGCATCTCCCATGGTTAATCTATCTATCCTTGGACACTTCGGGCAATTCAGCATGGCCAATCCACTTAACCTGCACATCTTTGGACTGTGAGAGGAAACCAGAGCACGTGGAGGAAACACACGCAGACACAAGGAGAAGGTGCAAACTCTACACAGACAGTCGCACAAGGCTGGAATCGAACCTGGGTCCCTGGTGCTGCGAGATAGCAGTGCTAGCCACTGAGCCACTAAGTCACCTAAATTGCTAAAACAAAATTAATTTATGCACTGGTTTTAAACTGCTAATTCTATTTCTACTAACATTGAGAGAGAAAAATGTGGCTAATTACTACAAATCTGTATTAAACTAACATGGTGTTCATGATAAATGTAAACCTAAACCTCACAGTAATCCTATTTGGTCATTTACATTTAGAGATCTAAAATATAACACTCTAATAGAAGCACCACAATTTAACGATCAATGGAACAGTCAAATGTATCAAATTATTAGACAACTTAGAAAGAAATTGCTAAAATACCTGTGCTCCAGGTACAGAACTGAAAGGGTTTGATGGTCTCATGGCTGGTTGGGTGTACATCATTGTTTGTTGCGTCATCATAGGCATAGTTCCCATTGCAGGGGGCTAGTGAATAAAAAAAGTTTCAAGAAACAATTTCAAAGACAGTTTTCTCCCACAACTAGATATAATCAAAAAACTTAAATGCCACAGCATTTAAAAATACATTAGAGTCAATGAGTTATAGAGCTCAGAAAGACCCTTTGACCCAACTTGTCCATGCAAACCAGGGTTCCTAAACTGAACGTGCCCCATTTGTCTGCATTTGGCCCATTTTCCTCTAAATCTTTCCTGTCCTTGCCTGTTCAAATGTTATTTAAAAGACATTGTACTCACCTTCACCACTTCCCTCTGCCAGCTCATTACATATATACACCATGTGGAAAAAGTTGCCCTTCAGATCCCTGTTAAGTCTTTGTTCTCTCACCTTAAATCTATTCACTCTAGTTTTGTGAAAAAAACATAATTTTGACTATTCACCTTATCTGTTCCTCTCATGATTTTATAAACCTCTAAGGTCACCTGTCAGTTTCAACAAAAAGGCGCCAGCCTATTCAGCTTCTCCTTATAACCCAAACCTTCCAGTCTCTATCATCCTTGTAAATCTTTTGTTGCACCCTTTCCAGTTTAATTACATCCTTACTACCAGCAGGGTGACAAGGATTGTACACTATACTGCAAATGTAGCCTTACCAATGACTTGTACAGCCGTAACGTGATATCCCAACTCCTGAACTCAATGGTCTGACCAATGCAGGCAAGTGTGCCAACATTTCCTTCACCACCTTGTCTCCCAATATGCCATTTTCAAAGAACAATGTACCTGCATCCCTAGATCTCTCTGTTTGACAACACTCCTAAGTCCTGCCCTGGTTTGTCTTACCAAAACGCAATACCTCCAATTTACCTAAATTAAATTCCATTTGCAATTCCTTGGTCCAATAGCCCAGCCAACCAAGATTCTGTTATGCTATTAGATAACCCCTTTCACTGTACATTACTCCATCAATTTTGATGTCATCTGAAAATTTACTAACTATGCCTCCTATATTTTCATCCAAACAATTTACATAAATGAACGAATAACAGTGGGCTCAATTGTTTACAACTTTAATATGATACATACACAAAGCACAGAGGCCTTATTTATTTTCGAAGTTGTGGAAGATTCCCTTTCTGAATTACTAAGTTGATATAGATATGAATACATACATACATACATACATTCTCCAATCTCTCAAATACAGTACTCACGGTTTCACAACACTTTACTACAAATAATATATAACTTACTGGTTAATATGCTAATTTGGCCAACTCAAACTACCTCTGACAGAAGTTGGTACGCAATAGTTTTTGGTATATGACTAATGTTACCAAAGAAGGGATATTTGTATATAAAGTTTAAGAATAGCAGATCACATCAAAATGCCATAATTTAGCTGAATACAGTTGGTTATGATAGAACATGATAGGTCAGTTTTCATGCGATCTTGCGTAAAGAAAATCGTGCAAAAGCCATGTCTTTTAAACTAATGGACCCGGAATCACCTTATAGCCAATAAAGTTAAGGAAAGCTCGCATTCTACAACTATGGTCTAAGTCCTTCAATCACACTGAAGCAAATTTGTGTTGAAGAAACATGCATTACAGCAGAACCAACTGTACTGCACTACTTAGAATGGTATAAAAATTAAATGGAAATACTTTGGTGACATAACAATCTTGGAAATTTTATTTGTCCATTATGACCAAGTTGGAGGAACAATAAAGAGGAGTACCTGACAGTAATAACCTCTCCCTTGGTGAACTCAGCTACATGAAATCAAGTAAAGAATTCTACATGATGCAAACATTAATAATTGGTTACAGGCAAGATTCCCATGAACTTTCCCATAGAAGATAAAATTATTCAATTAAATTTTCATTTTATTTGACATACATACCATGCCATATCCCATCACTGCTGTTGGTGTTGTCGCTGGGTAAGCCATTATGGGGGGAGCCTAAGAAAGATAATTTGAACTCATAAAAGCAAACAGTATTTATAATTAATTACTACTATAGATAAAAAGAACAAAGTCTCCGAACAGCTTTGAAATTTAAAGAGTCATGCAACTATCTGATCAATACATAACAGTGTGCAAACCAAGAACTTGCATTGGTGTAGAACATTTTTGCACGTCTCAAAAATATCCAAGCAGCTTATACAGAATACATTATTGGAATAGCAATCACTTATCTGGTCAGCAAAAAAAAATTTGGACAAATCCAACATGTTAAATTGGCAGAAATTGTGACTTAAATATTGAAGAGTACATAACATTTAGGAAGGACAGGTATCAGAAAAGATCGAGGGCTGGCTGCACTATTAAGTGATATCATTAGCACATTAGAGAGAGATGACCCAAATTCAGGAAACCTGGATATAGAAGAGTTTTGGGTAGAGATGTGAAATGATATGACAAGAAGTCACTTATGGGAATGGTGGACAGGCTCCTCATTGTACAACTGTGAGATGACAGAGTTTAAAGAAGAAAAGAAAAGGAGCTTGTAAGAAATACACATCAATGGTCATGCATCTGTTTTCTTCAAGTGACTGGGAAAAAAAAATCAGATGGTGAAAAATAGCCAAGATGAGGAATTCACTATGTTTTCATGAAAGCTCCTTAATCAGTACATGTGGGGCTGACCACAGAGCAAGCTATACTAGCTGAAGTGACCTAGCAAATTAGACATATAGATGGGTCAAGAGAAACACTGAAGGGAATATTTCAGAACATATTGAATAGATACAGTCTCTACCAACAAAAAAGAAAAAAATCAAATGGGAAGACCCATAATCTGTGGTTAACTAAAAGGTCTAAAGATAATATAAAACTTAAAGCAAAAATAAACACCCTGAAATGTGCAAAGATATATACTAACAATCAATTTAGGAACTATCAGTCCAGCACTCAGTGTAATGCAGTGCCTTGTCTTATGCACTGCCAGGTTGGGCTATCCATTCATTGATGGATGGGGATTTTGGTGGAGCCTCCTTTGAATTTTTAATTGTCCATCACCATTCACAACTGGATGTAGCGGGACTGAAGACCTTCGATTTGATCTGTTGGTTTTGGAATAGCTTGACCCTGCCTGCCAGCTGCTGCTTTAATTGATTGGCATCCAACTAGTCCTGTTTTGTGGCTTAATGGTATTGGAGGAATGGAGAATGTGACAGGCCATGAGGTTGGAGATTGTGCACGTGTTCAGTACAATTCTACTACTGATGGCCCACAGTGGCTCATGAATGCCCAGTTTGGAGTTGTTCTATCTATTCAAAGTCTATCCCCTTTTGCATGGCATTACTGCCGCAAAATACAATGGAGAGTATCCTCAAGGATGGTGCTGTGGTCACTCCTATTGATACTATCATGGACAGATACATCTGCAGCAAGTCGATTAGTGAGGATGAGGTTAGGTATATTTTACCCTTGTTACTTCCCTCACCACCTGCTGCAGACAGAGTTTAGCAACAGTGTACTTTAGGACTTGAGCAGTTTGGTCATTAGGGCTGAACCTCTCTTGGTATACAGAATGAGAAGGTAGTGTTGAGTTGCTGGGCCATCATTGGCATGATACAGCAAGAACCATCAACTGTCAACCTTGGTTTGCAGTCAAGGCAGCTGGACTGACTAGACAGGTTGTTTTCAGGGGAATGCAAAGTCTGGCATTCTTCTTAACACTTTTTACTCCCCTGCATTAAACAAGTTTGTACTCCTTCATTCATAGTTCTCTCATCTGAAATCAGCATCAAATAAGACTATGAAGTGCCTGAAAGCATATCTGGCAGATCTGGCCCATGTATATTGTGGAATACCCAACAACCTGACAGACTTATCTATAACATGCGTAATTGGTAGCACTGCATAATCAAGGCAGAGATATACACGCATCATTATATCATAGCAACCTAAATATGCCAGTGGTGTCTAAATGTGTCATCAATTCATGAATTTAACAACTAATGCAATTCAGTTCAGTTTCAAATGATATCACACACTTAAGGAGATGGCATTGCCATGAGATCCCATCTTCACCTAGGTCTTGCTGACATCTTCATTTCTTACGAGAAGCAAGTCTACGAGAAATGACCACTGAATTCATAAATCTTAAATACTTCCGACATGTAGATACACACACTGTATAGTTGAATCTATAGCAGCAACAAAAGTTTGTGTAATTTAATAAACTTCATCCTATGCTCAAGGTGACCACTGAAGTGCAGACCTTGCCTCAACGTCACAATTGAGAAATCTAACAACAGGTTCTCGAATATCTGCTAAAAGTCTATGTTAACTGGTCAATATATACATTGAAAACCTTACAGTTCCAAGTGCTACAAGATCTATCTTATTGGCAAGCTCTACGACATTGAGCTCGATAAAGTCAATGCGAATCAAATTTTGAGCATGGAAACGATGTATGGGAAAACAATTCCAGCTATTTCAGCAGTTAATGGCAATCTGAAGTTTGTTAAAGGGACAATGTTGGTTCAGGCAACAATTTAATTCGGAAAAATCAATTTGGGAATAGCACAACAGAAAGCAACAAGGCTGCTTCCTAAACCAAATAGAAATTGGAATGAAGAAACTGAAACCTACAAAATATACAAAAGAGCTGCTCTAGGCAAAATGTTAAAACAGCTGTGGTATTGACAGAGGACTTGGCAGGGTAGATGCAGAGAGGTTGTTCTTCTTGTGGGAGAATCTAGGACCAGTGAGCATAATCTTAGGTTTCAAAATCCTCCGGTTTGGAAAGAGATAAGGAGAAATATGTTCTCTCAGGCAGTCATGAGTCATGAGTCATTGGACTTCTCAACCACAGTAGCTGGGTCAATAAGGATATTCATGGCTAAGATAGACAGATCTCTCAGCAGTAAAACGAATCAAGTATAATGGCATGATCAGGGAAGTGGAGTTGAGGCTTATCAGATCAGTAATGATCTCACTGAATGACAGAGCAAAGTCGATGAGCTGAATGATCTACCTCTGCTTCTATATTTTATGTTCTGATTCTACTGTACCAAAGCTCCTCTGGTGACAACTGTTCTGCAAGAAAGGTTAAGTAGACGCACCAGGGAAAAACAAAATAATGGAGAAGGAGCATTGAAAATAGAAACTTGCTTAAAAAAAATGCACTAAAGAGGTAATTACCTAATATTCACACTCATTCAAATCAACATGCAAATATCCTATGGCACGTGAAAACAAGTGACAACATATTATTTTATTGAAAGGAAGTTCCCCCTTACTTCAATGTATTTGGCTATTCACCCACAAGGGCATCACTGAGACCCAAATTTTGTCTGCATTCAACGTCCACACATGCAAAGATACTATACAGTATTAACACTTTAAAATGCAGCATTCAAGCACATGCTCTCCTGTTTCGAAAATAGCCGTTTATACCATCAGGTTAAGTAAAACAGAATTTGAATTATTACAACTGAATAGGGATTAGTTAAAATGTCTAAATAGCCACATTATCTGGGAGGAAAACAATGAAACTCAACCAATATGACTTCTTCAGAAGAGAAATGTTGAAGAAGTCACCTCAGTAAACTTAGTTTCTCCCTCCAGAGACTGCTAGACCTGCCAAATTATATCAGCACTTTGTTTTCATTTCAGAGCTTCAGCATCTGCAGTATTTTGCTTTTAATGAAGCTCAAATTGGTTATATCAATATCAATAGCTGAAATTTTCCTTCAGCTGCTATCAAACAGATTTATGTGTCACAAATATGGTTCATAACATTAGCTCTTTTTGCTACAGGATCCACATACATAAAATATAAAACTTTATTTAATGGATCAAAGTATTTAGTCATCCAAAAATACAGCTAGGAAACAGGTTAACTCAGTCTGTTAGCTGTGTTTTTTCTTGAATTAATTCTAAAAATCATGCAAGATTTTCATATACAATATGCTGAAATAAGATATTATGCAGTTTAGACTGGCATATTTTTTTAAAAAAGGAATTCAATTAAAATATATTCACCATTTTGGTCATTTTCACAGTATTCATTTCTTTAACAATCAGTACCAAAAAAATTAACACATTAAAAATGCTATATACTTATGAATTTTAAGAGTAGATCTCTGGGCGAGCATTTTTTAAAAAAACTTATTTTCCGAGATGTGGGCATGATTAGAAAGAGCAATATTTCTTCTCAACTCCAACTGTCAACTAGTTGTGAGACTTGCTAGGCTATTTCAAGGGTAGTTAAGAATCAACTTCAGTGCTGAGGGTCTGAAGTCACAGGTAGTCTAAATCAAGTAAGCATGACAGATTTCCTTCACCAAAAGGGATAATAGGCGAACCAGGTGGGTGGAACAACCAATCACAACTTCACAAAAATAGCTCTATATTGTGGTATGGATTTAAATTAGTTTAATTTACATTCAGTCAACTGCCAGGATAGGAATCAACCAGTACATTCAGTGCATTAGTCTGGTGCTCTGGATTACTGATCCAGGGACACTACCATAGCACAATCGTACTGCATTTTAGCAACAAAATCAGCTGATCTCACTGGCAGGAATCTTGCTTGCTGAAACTGAACTGCCACTGAAGCTCAATGACACTGAAAAGAATTGTTTTCTGATAATGAATTAGCTCAACCTATCATAAATCATGATGTGAATTTAAATTTTAAAAGTAACAAAAATTAAATCAGAATAATAGTAGCTACAAGTTGGGTGTCATGGTGGCTCAGTGGTTAACACTGCTGCCTCACAGCACTACGGTCCCAGGTTCGATTGCAGCCTCGGGTGACAGTGTGGAGTTTGCACATTCTCCCTGTGTCTGTGTGGGTTTCCTCTGGGTGCTCCGGTTTCCTCCCACAGTCCAAAGATGTGCAGGTCAGGTGAATTGGCAACGCTAAATTGCCCACAGTGTTAGGTGCATTAGTCAGAGGGAAATGGGTTACTCTTCGGAGGGACGGTGTGGACAGGTTGGGCCGGAGGGCCTGTTTCCACACTGTAGGGAATCAAAAAGTTGTTCACTTTATGCGGAGTCATTTAGTTTGGGCAAGTCAGACACTAAGTCAGCAAATGAACAAAAAAAAAATTTCTAAAGAAAATAGCTCAGCCATGACTCGAGGAATGCAAATCATTAAATCTCAACACAAAGAAAAGTGAAAGCGAACACATTACTCTTTAAACTGGCCCAAAGTTGATATTTAGTTACACCAGCCACATTTTACCTACACTTTACCAAGTTCCTTCACAACCATAAATGCTCATTGTTAGACAATTTATGAAAAATTAGAGAAAGTGCAATCAATACATAATAGGTTCTTTGGCAGTTCCGTCACATGTAAGCAAGAAATCATGATGTCACACAAAAATTGATAAAAACAAGGTAGATTGATTTTAGGAGGCAAGTAAAAAGCTTCATGTATTATGGGAGTCTTCACTGAAGAGATTTTAATTGGCTTTCATGTCTTCATCAAAAGGTTGAGGATTGCTAATGTGTTACCATTGGTAAGGAAAAGCCAGGAAACTACATCGGACATCAGTAGTGGGCAAGTTGTTAGAAGGGATTCTGAGTGACAGGATTTAGATGCATTTGCAAAGGCAAGGACTTATTAGGGATAGTCAACACGGCTGTGCATATAGGAAATTATGTCTTACTGACTTGGTTCAGTTTTTTTTAAAAAGATAACGAAGAAGATTGAAGGCGGCAAATGGGCTTAGCAAGGCACTCGTCAAGGTTCCACATGGCGACTGAATAGCATGGTTAGACCACATGAAATCTAGATGGTGCTTGAAGGTAGGAAACAGAGGGTGTTGCTAGAAAAGCGCAGCAGCTCAGGCAGCATCCGAGCTGCAGGAGAATCAACGTTTCGGGCATAAGCCCTTCTTCAGGCTTCTGCCCGAAACATCGATTCTTCCGCTCCATTGACTATTCCACTGATCGTTAAATTGTGGTGCTTCTATTAGAGTGTTATATTTTAGATCTCTAAATGTAAATGACCAAATAGGATTACTGTGAGGTTTAGGGTTTACATTTATCATGAACACCATGTTAGTTTAATACAGATTTGTAGTAATTAGCCACATTTTTCTCTCTCAATGTTAGTAGAAATAGAATTAACAGTTTAAAACCAGTGCATAAATTAATTTTGTTTTAGCAATTTAGGTGACTTAGTGGCTCAGTGGCTAGCACTGCTACCTCGCAGCACCAGGGACCCAGGTTCGATTCCAGCCTTGTGCGATTGTCTGTGTAGTTTTCAGCTCTGATCTCCAGCATCTGCAGTTCTCACTGTCTCCTAAGAGGGTGTTGGTAGAGGGTTGATTTCAGACTGAAGGCCTGTGACCAGCAGTGTGCCACAAGGATCAGTGTTGGGTCCACTGCTTTCCCCCATTGATATAAACGATTTGGTTGTGCATATAGGAGGTTTGCAGATGACACCAAAATTGTTGGTTTAGTGAACAGCGAAGACAACGGGATCTTGATCCCCATATGGGCAGAGGAGTGGCAGATGGAGTTTATGCTTTGGCTAAAGAATTGGCTAAAGAAAGATGTGGTGTTTAGATTCCCTACAGTGTGGAAACAGGCCCTTTCGACCCACACCGACCCTCCGAAGAGTAACCCACCCAGACCCATTTCCCTCTGACTAATGCACCTAACACTACGGGCAATTTAGCGTGGCCAATTCACCTGACTTGCACATCTATGGGCTGTGGGAGGAAACCGGAGCACCCAGAGGAAACACAGACACAGGGAGAATGTGCAAACTCCAAGCAGACATTCGCCCAAGGCTGGAATCGAACCTGGGACCGTAGTGCTGTGAGGCAGCAGTGCTAACCACTGAGCCACCATGTTGCATAAGGCGAACCAGGGCAAGACCTATACACTTAATGGCAACTGCCCAGGGAGTGTTGCCAAACAAAGACACCAAGGGGTGCAAGTGCATAGTTTCTTGGAAGTGGAGCTTGCCTTCACTGGTCAGTACATTGGGTATATGAGTTGGAATGTCATGTTGCAGCTATACAGGACATTGGTGAGGCCACTTTTAGAATACTGCATTTAATTCTGGTCTCCCAGATATAGGAAAGAGGATATGAAACTTGAAAGGGTTTAGAAAACATTTATAAGGATATTGCTGGAATTGGATGGTTTGAGGTATAGGGAGAGGCTGAATAGGCTAGGGCTATTTTTCTTAAAAGTGTCAGAGTTGAGGGGTGACCTTATAGAGGTTTACAAAATCATGAGGGGCATGGAGAAGGTGAATAGCCTAGGTCTTTTTCCCAGGGTAGGGTGACAGGGGAAAGATTTAAAAAGGAACCAGAGACCCAACTTTTTCAGAGGGTGGTGCATGTATGGTACATGGGGCCAGAAGTGGTTACAGAGGCTAGTACAATTACAATTAAAAGGCATCTAGATGGCTAATGAATAGGAAGGGTTTAGGAACATGGGCTGAAGCTAGAAAATGGGACTAGATCAATGTAAGGCACAGGTCATGAAGTGGCTATAATGCGATTAACGAATTGTGAATGCTATTTGGATAACAAACTTTCTACTGAACGGATATGTGATTTTCTGTAGCAGTTTTCCATAACACGAGGCCGCAGAGGAACGCAACTGTCGCATTATAGCAGAACGACCTGCATCTGGCCAGAGTGGATGAATTGGACGCAAGGGTCTGTCTCCATGCTGCATAACTCTATGACTCTACTCCAATTTAGACAATTCGGAACATTAGGGCGGCACGGTGGCACAGTGGTTAGTACTGCTGCCTCACAGCGCCAGAGACCCGGGTTCAATTCCCGCCTCGGGCGACTGACTGTGTGGAGTTTGCACGTTCTCCCCGTGTCTGCGTGGGTTTCCACCGGGTGCTCCGGTTTCCTCCCACAGTCCAAAGATGTGCAGGTCAGGTGAATTGGCCATGCTAAATTGCCCGTAGTGTTAGGTAAGGGGTAGATGTAGGTGGGTTGCGCTTCGGCGGGGCGGTGTGGACTTGTTGGGCCGAAGGGCCTGTTTCCACACTGTACGTAATCTAATCTAATCTAATCTAATCTAATTAAGATTATAGCAGATCAAAAACATAACAGTTGCAGCTAGCTTTCAACTTAGTGATTAACAAAAGCTTTATGGTAAAATAGTTTATTTCACTTACGCATTGAGGAAAATGCATGCCATTCCGCTTTCCAAAGGAAACAATTGCAACATGCAAATATTTAGTTAGACTGGATTCATGCAAATTGACCAATACATTGATTATTCGAGAAGGGTAAATCAACAACTGGCTTTACAACAATAAAAAAAACTTTTCCTTTCAAAATAAAATTCTTTTTGACATTTTTAAAAACACCTTAAGTTTTATTAAGATTATTTACAATATGCTATTTTGTGACCACAGAAAATTAACATTTTCCTTGAATGTACTGTCTCCTGTTTTTTTCAGTCATCATTGTATTTCTATCTCCACTTATGTATGCTTGGTCTGTAATGTGACAGACAGAACAACACGTCATTGTTATATTTTAAAGTTGAATTAAAGCGAGATTTCTACATAATTTAGTCATTTTCTATGGTATCCATTAGCTTTCTTCAAAAGGACACAACCCACCTTTCCAATTCCAGACAGTTTATGGGAAGGCTGGTATAGCTACTATTAAGGGATTCAAGTGTGCAAAAGATGAAGAGTTTAAAACAGTCAAAACCATAAGCTCATCGCCCCATCTATTAAGGCATTGGCTTGAAGGGTTGAGTGAAGCCAAATGGAAAAAATCTAAGCACTCAATAAAGTGTCTACTAAATTGGTTGATTAACAGCGGTATCCTGGATTATCACAGATATACCTTAAGGGAACCACTTACCACATAGGAGTGATACAAATTCAAATTTCCATCAGTAGGAAATTTCATTATGAAATCATTTAGACCCCAAGAAACCTGGCCCATCCATCTACTTTGCAACCCCCAAGAAAAATGATCCGTAATGGTTGAGACATTTGATTCCAAAGTTAAAGCCAATAAGCTTTTGACTCGGTGTTAAAAGCTCGCAGTTAATTCCTACTTAGGTGTACTGTCTTGACTACAACGAGTACCAAGACTCTTTGGAAATCACTATATGAAAAAGCTGGCAGGATTTCAAAGTCAATTTTGGAAAGTTGCTCAAGCTGACCAAAGGGGAGCAAGCTTTTTCAAACATAAAACGACTATATTAAGTAGATTTCTGAATTTCCAAACAGGATTTACAAAACATAATAGAACTTAATCTGTAAATTTATTACATAGAAAGATTTCTTGTAACAAGAATCACTAATAATTACTATGCTCAATTTTAGAAAAACACAAGTCTACACAACTTCTTCCTATGTCAACAAACTTCAGACATTTCTACAGAATGTGTACATAATTTGGTTTAAGTCATATTTGTGTGCAAAAACAGCAAAGAGAAATCTCGATCTCCAATTGATTCCACTTCTTGAGAAAGGAGAGGCTGTTTTACCTTGACAATGAAGGGGGCGCTTTGCTTTCAGATAAAATGGACTTTCCATGAGCTTTTAATTTTATTGTAAGACCAATAGATTTCCCAATATGTTTATTACAACTTGTTTTTTTGCTGTCGAGATGGGAGCAACATTGGGCTCATTACCAATCCTGAATTGCCTGTGAAAAGCTGTGGCTGAGCTAGCTTTTCAAAGTGCCATCATCCATGTGGCACAGGTATACCCCACAGTGCTGCTGGGAAGGAAAGTCCAGGATTTTGACTTGGTGACAAAGTTCCAAGTCAGAATAGCCTTTGACTCAGAGTGAAACCTACAAGTAGCAATGTTCCAATGCATATGCCATGCTTGTCCTCCTCGGTAGTTAAAATGCCAGGCTTCAAAAGGTTTTGTCAGAAGAACCTCGGCAAGTTGCTGCAGCCTACCTGAGAGGTGGTACACACTACCACCATTATATATCAGTGGTAGAATGTGGTGATGCCCAGCACGATGCTGATGACTTGGGTGGGGAAGGGGTTAATTTAGCAATAGTAGTGTTGCGAATGCCCAAAATGTTGGAGGTGGTCTTTGCCTGGCACTTGTGTGACACAAATATTACTTGTCACAGAAAAGCCCAAGTAGGAAGGAGTGAGGACTGCAGAGGCTGGAGATCAGAGCTGAGTGTGGGGTGGTGGAAAAGAAACCCAAATCTAAATGCTCTCTGGGTTCGTGGACAATTACAACATTCATCTCTCATTTTTTCCCTATTAGAAAGGAAGTGTTAACTTATGTTTAACTAATACCTCTATAATCAGGACCATAAAAACTTTGAACCAGTCGGGAATTAGTGATAATGAGGTATTACTTTAGAAACATTATTTATTTAATTTATCTTGCCAGTTAACTGAAAAAAATCTGGTACCTAACAATTACAATGAACATATTGCAAGATTGGATTGTTTTTTAATATACTGACTTTTATTGCTGACATCACATTGTTAGTTTAGAGCTTTTGGAAACAAATAAAATGAATAATATGTAGTTTTTGCTTCCAGCTGCTCTATGATTGTGATGCGCAAATGTTGTGCTGATTTATGCAAAATTTACATGAACTGAAACATTGTGAAGTTTCTATAAAGTGCAACATCTGATATGTAAAGGACTGATCCATTCTGTTTTTAAGCTTTAGGAGTTACAATTATTATGATACATCAACCTGTATATTTTCAAGACAGTGTGATCAAGGTTCTATCAGCACCTAGCAAGAAATTTGATACAGTGCCACACAATGGACTTGTGGGAAAAGTTTAGCACTTGGAATAAAAGGAACAAGGATAGGAGATTGGCTGAGTGACTGGAAATAGATCAGTGGCTCATGGAAGATGCATAAAGAAGCTCCCCAGGAATCACTGTTGGGATTTCAAAGCTTATGAACATTATGAAACTTGCTGGCATTGTAAACTGTGAACAGGATAGCTTAAAAAGGAACAAGTTGGGTGGAAGGGTGTGAAGATGGCATTGAAAAGTCAATGCAAAGAACTGCAAAGTGATTCATTTGGTCTGAGTAACATGGAGAAACAATTGAAAATAAAGGGCACAACTCTAAAGGAGGTGTAAGTGAGGGACCTGGGTGCTTATGTGCAGAAGTGATTCAAGGTGGCAGGACAAGTTGAGAGCGTGGTTTAGAAAACACACAGTATTTGTGACATTATTAATAGGGACACTGCATTCAAGAGCAACAAGATTACGTATACAACCTATATAAAGCCCTGATACACCCCCCCAACTGTCTAGCTCTGGGCAGCACACTTGACAAGGCAGTGGAGTGCAGAAAATTGTTGCAAGGCTGAGGACTTCAGTTATGAGAAAAATTGAAAATGCTGGGAAAACAAAACTGAGGGGATATTTGATAGAAGTATTCCAAATCATGAAGGATTTGGGCAGATTGGATAGGGAGAAACTGCTCCCATTCATGGAAGTATCAAGGACAAGAGGGCACAGATTTTAAGTAATTAGTAAAAGAAGCCAAAGTAATGAGAGAAATACTTCTGCACAAAGCTAGTAGTAAAGATCTGGAAGGTACTGTTCAATTGAGGTTCTAAAGGAATTAGATTTATTTGAAAAGAAGAAATGCTTAGGGTTATGAGTAGAATTTGGAAGATGGTTGCATGGAAATTTCTCAAAGCCAGTATAGAAACGAATAAGCTCCATGTGTTGAAAGAAATTTGATGACTGTGACAATGTAAAATACTTCCACTTAATTGGAACAGTAGAGTACAAAGAACTGTCATGTCCTAGCAGCTTGAACATATCCCCAAAAATCCAAACAATAGAAGCTGAAGTCAGCAGCAAATAAAAGTTTGATTCTGATTTGTTGCTTTTTTAAAAAATAAGTTTCAATTATAAAAAAAATCAACTGAATATACTTGACTCAAATTATAAACATACATACATTGTAAAACAGTAAATTTGTCACATCACTTGAATTATTAACATGAAACTTTCAGTAAACTGAATTTTATTTTGGTACAAGCTGCAGTGAATTATTCCTGATTGTGATTTTCACAAATTTTGTATTTAGTATATTTACAGTAACCACTTAAAATACTCTCTCCAGGCTTAAAATTATATTGATTGGCAAAACTCAAGCCAGTAATAAATAAAAAATTCCCACCTCTTTTCATCTTGTCTATGAAAAATAAGTCCCTCAAAAGCCTTTCATAAACTTTATAACTTACCATTGTAGCAGGATTCCAGGTAGTAGTAGGAGCAAGCTTTGGCTGCCAGTTAGTTCCTCCAGTCAATTTCCTTTCCCCAGGCTGGTTCCAATGAAGATCACTTCTTAGGCAAAGGATAATCATTAAATCAATAGTTCTCCACTTGGAAGTATTAATCATGCATGTTGGTTCAATCAAATAACAGACCAAGCTAGACAGCAGGCAATTAAAATCATATAGGTCCCTTGAGGCAAAGGAATTGTAACTACAAAATTAAAATGAAAACAGACTTCTCACAAAACATCGTCTCTTCACCTCAGTGATAATTATATTCAAGCACAAATTTGATTTATCTTGGCTTTAAAGATCATCGATGCAGACTAGCATCCAAATTGGTTTCAAATTATTTTGAGTGTCCAGTGGTTTGAAGTACATTTTATAAACTCTTGCCACAGGCAATGTTGGCAAGTAGCATAATAGCCTTTCCTTGAATAATACACTTTTACAACCAGTCCCATGAATATCTGTGTTCAGCAAATCCCATAATGCAATGATGAACACAATCTCATCCCAATAAATAAGAAGACTTGGAGTATGTCACTGGATTCAGACTGCTAGACACTACAGATAATTGGATAAAAATAAGTTTAAAGATCCCAAGCACAGTCATCCACGAGCAAAGGAAGAACACAAGGCAGCACTGCTGCCTCACAGCGCCAGAGACCCAGGTTCAGTTCCTGCCTCAGGCAGCTTTGTGTGGAGTTTGCACGTTCTCCCACTGTCTGCATGGGTTTCCTCCGGGTGCTCCAGTTTCCTCCCACAATCCAAAAGTGTGCAAGCTAGGTGAACTGGCCATGCTAAGTTGCCCACAGTGTTAGGTGAAGAGGTAAATGTAGGAGAATGGGTCTGGGTGGGTTGTGCATCAGCGGGTCGGTGTGGACTTGTTGGGCCGAAGGGCCTGTTTCCACACTGTAAGCAATCTAAAAACTAATCCTAATGTACTGAGAGTGAGACTGCATTTCTGCATTTTATTCATCAACCTTAAAGTACTTTCCTGAAAGGTTGTTTCTTTTCAATTATGGTTCAAGCAAGTGAAAATTGAAAATTAGAAAGAAAACACAAGCCAAGATCAAAAAAACGAATCCATGAATTGAAATAACAATTTAAAACTGTGTAATCTGGAATCCACCAAAACTAAGATTCTGCTAGAAAATCACCTAAACAAAATAGAGCAAACTTGGGTATTGTGTGCTACACTACTCCAGTGTTTTTTTAAAAACAAGTCAGTGTTTAGTTTTCATCTAGCAAGTGGTATCGTGTATCTTGACACTTCCAAGTGTCTTTGTGATCACTTACCAAGAGACATATTATACAATGGTACTTAAGAATTTGGGCTAGTTAAAAAAATATTAAACCAAAAACATGCTTTTAGGATTCCATCATTAATGCTCCAATTTGTGTACGCATTGTAAATTGTATTGCAAAAATATTGTACCGGTTCAGTGCAGTGCTGCAAAATAGGTTGCAACTATTTTGATAAACATGCATTAAGACTGTTCTTACTTTTTTGTGGATCCATTTCCAATTCCCAAGTCTGCAATATATGAAAATAACTTGCATTACTTAATCTGCACTTCATTAACACTGATAAAAGCATAATTGTATGCATCAGTAAAAATACTTACTTCCTACAAGGTTAGCCAACGATGAATCCAAATCTTCTCCGACAAGCTTGCCTGGTTGCTGCTTTGCAAGTGGTTGAGACTGATTCTGCAACGCTATTGTTGGTTTCAAGAGTCCACCTAATCCATCAAAGTCTTTGAAGGTCAGTAATGCAACATAATTAGAAAAAAACATTGCTGGCACAATACTTAGTACTCAACATTTCAAACTTTACTGGGAAAATGTGAAGTCCCAACTCACCCATTCAAGCATGCCAAGCAAAGCCAAGGACCCATACGTATGGATGGTGGAAAAAAAATTAGAATAGCATAATATGTTTATAAAACAAGCCATAAAATACAATCAAAGCATTACATTTGTACTGACTAGTTATTGACTAAAAAGGATTAAATCAATAAATAGTATGACACTGTTTTCAGCCGTACTTTAAAAATATCCAGTGTAGCAACATGCAGGAATAGATCAGTAGTACTGCATGCAGGTAAAAAAAGACTCGACAAAATAAAATGGAAAATATGCAAATATGCCTGATGATTATTAAAAACCTTTCTGGCATAATTTCAAATACAATAGATGTTTAAACATCATTATAACAAATTCATTAAAACTCTCTCAAAATTAGTGCTATACAAGGTTAAACATAAAACCAAGATTATACAGCCCTGACTGAGAAACACACTCTCCTCCACATTCCCTAAAAACTTTGCTGTATTTTCAATGCAGTAATTAAAGTATCATTAACAAATGACTTAGAAAATGGATATCTCAACACCACTGTCACTTGGTTTAATTAAATTGAAACTCTGTTAATTAGCTTCCAAGTATGAAAAATAACACACGACGATGACAACGACAACAACAACAACAACAACAACGATGCAAAAATAATTCTGAGGTGAATTAATGTGGACAGCAGTTATCAGAATGGGACATGGCTTCATTTTAATAATTCCTTTGGAAAAGTAATGTAAAGTAGCTTGGTTAATTTAATTCATTATTTCAAGCCAAAACAAAGTTAATTTTATGATGTCCAATGTACCGTAGTGCCTTTATTTTGATTTGGTTATGTATTGCAATTTCTGAAAGTCATGTTCTCTGGATGCAAAAGTGGTATTATGTAGAATCCACAAAGGAAATAGGCCAATAATTTATATTGTACATTCATCATGCACCTTCATGAAGAACAGATGATACATGCACAAAATCACATCACCCATAGTGGCAGAGTAGGGCAATCACCTACAAAAACCAAATTACAAGAATAACACTGCCATATTTGGTCAGATAACTTTTCCCCAATCATTGGTGCATACAAAGTGTTGCTTCAAACTGTAGTGTTCAACTGGAAACAGCTACACAAACAATTCAAAGTATTTAACAAAATAGATCCAATTAACACAATGAAAATACTGAACAAAGGCTAACACATCAAAATAACAGAATCAAAGCCACAGATAATTGAAGAAGTTCCATTCTTAATTAAAGAGCTTGGATTAGTGGTGCTGGAAGAGCACAGAAGTTCAGGCAGCATCCCTTATTCCTGATGAAGGGCTTTTGCCCGAAGCGTCGATTTTGCTGCTCCTCGGATGCTGCCTGAACTGCTGTGCTCTTCCTGCACCACTAATCCAAAATCTGGTTTCCAACATCTGCAGTCATTGTTTTTACCTTATTTATAGAGCGACCTGTTCAATCTGCTGTAACTGCAGAGTTCAGGAAGCCAATGCAGTAACAGAGAAATCATAGCTGAGAGAAGAACAGATCAGTGAGATGCACATAAAGGAGCCCCTTGGGGAAGCTGTCAGCCACAACATGTACGGAAGAGACTGGGAAGTAGCACTAAGACAAACACTAAAAATTTATGATTTGGAGATGCTGGTCTTGGACGGGGGTGCATAAAGTTAAAAATCACACAACACCAGGTTATAGTCCAACAGGTTTAATTGGAAGCACACTAGCTTTCAGATCACTGCTCCTTCATTAGGTGATTGCGGAGGACACAATTGTAAGGCACAGAATTTATAGCAAAAATTTACAGAAATTATACATCAAAAAAAAACCTTGATTGTCTGTTGAGTCTTTCATCTGTTCGAATACCATGATAGTTTCACTTCTTTCGTGTGTAAATCACAAAACCTTTTTTTAAAAAAAGTTGCATTCTCAGTTTAACTGCAACATTTGGTGTTAGCTAGACAATATGTTGAAGGTGTTAGCCCCCTGTGTTCGGCCCTCAGGCATGGTACATTGGGGAAACCAAACAAAGGCTACGACAACGGATAAATGGGCACCGCACAACAATCAACAGACAGGAGGGTTCCCTCCCAGTTGGGGAACACTTCAGCGGTCCAGGACATTCGACCTCAGACCTTTGGGTGACCATCCAATACGGACTTCGGGACAGGCAGCAGCGAAAAGTGGCCGAGCAGAGGCTGAGAGCTAAGTTCCATACCATAGGGAGGGCCTCAACCGGGACCTTGGGTTCATGTCACGCTACAGGTGATCACCATTGCACTACACACACACACACACACACACACACACACACACCCTCACAGATTTATGACACTCTACACAAACACACACACACACCCCAACCCATACAGACAGACAGACAGACACACACACACATACACACTTACATTTTGTGGGGTGAATTTGTACTTGCAGAGTTACATTGTACTTTGCTCAGAAACTGCATGAATTCATGTAAAACCCTGTTTTCTCACTTTTTAAGATTAGAATCAATCTAAACATCATGGCATAGACAGAGAACACAGGGGGCTAACACCTTCAACATATTGTCAAGCTAACACCAATTGTTACAGTTAAACTGAGAATACAACTTTTTACACATGAAAGAAGTGAAACTATCATAGTATTCGAACAGAAGAAAGACTCAACAGACAATCAAGGTATTTTTCGATGTATAATTTCAGTTACATCACACTGTAAATTTTTGCGATAAATTCGGTGCCTTACAATTGTGTCCTCCGCAATCACCTGATGAAGGAGCGGCGCTCCGAAAGCTAGTGTGCTTCCAATTAAATCTGTTGGACTATAACCTAGTGTTGTGTGATTTTTTTTAACTAAAAATTTAACTTGCGGAAAATTTACCTGTTTAACAATTCAAAATACTTGCAAAATGTGGGAGACCAAAATTTACCAGCTGGCTATTAATTATATAGCTACTTACTCTAGTTGCTCCAAAAAAAACTTAGCCCAAATTTTTTTTACCTTATGAATACATTTTGTTTTTTTAAAACAAAGATCAACCTTCTATTTCCCACTATCATCAATTTTAGATATTGATAGTTGAAATAATGAGCAATTTAATTCACAAACTACCTTCAAATGATAGTGACAGTAGTACTAATAATCAAGATTCAATCATGAACTGGCACCAGGAACACTCAAACAGGTCAAACTCTTGTGTCAAAACTGAGCAACAGTTGTACAAACAGAAAAGAGGCACTCAATTTAGAAGTTTATAACACTCAGTTTGGTATCAAGTGAACCAAACAGATGAGTAAATTGAAGTGTCCTCGCAAGCATCTTAATAGTAATGCAGTCAGGATCCTTAGAAAGCAATATCATATGGACAAGTTCCAAACCATCTTCGGCTTAAGTTAGGATTTTTAAAAAGCTCATTACCTCTTGTATGCAAACCTATTGCCAAATTATGAAATCAGCCAGTTATCCTATTAACTCAGAAGCAAGTGGCGCAGTTCTTAAATATTTTAAAACAGATTATTTTCACATAGATTATTCATGTTCATGATTTAGAGCTGAACTAAGACTGTACTGGGCTAAATTCTATGCAGGCTTTGGTTTCAACTTCATGAATTTTGATGGTTTGATTATATTGAACTTCTACACAGCATTCACAAGAGAATCAATCCACCCTCAACACTACTCTATCAAACAAAATACCTGTTCAGTTCCAAACGAGGCCTTGTATTCAGAAATGAGTGGAGGAAAAGAAAATCATCTGTGCCAATGCACATTTTCTTTCCCAAAAGGAGGGGGGATCCAGGTGATCCTCTCTCTTTCTCCTTCTTCCATAATCAAAGTTAATGCTAATTGTTGCATAAATCGACAAAGAGAGTGATGGATGATATACATTGTGTAAAATGTTTTCCATTCAAACATTAGATGCCAACTTAAGTAAAAGGAATTATCAAATTTTTCTATGAGTATGCTAATAAAAGTTTGTGGTACTCTATATAATAAAGACAATACTCTTACCACCAGAATCAATGATGCTGTTGGCTGTGGAAGCTGATTTAGTCCCAAATACGGACTCAAAGTCAACATTAAGGCTGGTTGATGATGGTGCCTGAGTAGCTGGTGAGGGATTGAACCCTAAAAATACAATCAAGCATTGTTATATTGATTGAATAATTCAATAAATACAAGATAAAACTTCACAATTCAGTTAAGCATTCTTCTAAGGTTTGTTTCTCAATGCATGAACAAAAATTGTGCATTTTAATTAAACATTTCTTGGCTACATTGTTTCTAGCACCAAATGAAACAACATTTTTTTACTTAAAATTTAGAAACAGCTCACTCACATTTACTTAGGCAGCATTCTACAAAAATATAATCTTAAACATATTCAGGAACTAAAATTCTCAGTCATTGACGTATCACTTGTCTTATTTCCCCAACTTGTTACATCTATTTTGTCTCACATTGTTTTCAAATAAACACTGATCCTGATTTTAACAACTTAGTCTCCTCCCTACATCACTTCTTCCAACTTCTCCAGTCTTCCTTTCCTTCTCTGAGCTATACAGTAATGCACAATTAGGATAACATTGATCACAGAACAATATTAGCGAGGGAGTTTCTGTTCTTAATCGGACTTGTGCCTTCACAATGCAGCAATGAGGATTACTTCAAACAAGAAAAATGTCACTGTGAATGCAAGTGTGCACCCTGAACTTGTGTGTGGTTGGTATGAATGCAACATAATTAAGCATTGCAACAATAGTAAATAAAAAAAACTGCCTGAAGAGAGAATGTGGAGCTGTAATTCAATGTTTAAAATAACTCTTAGTACCAGAGCCTTTATAATGCAAACGAACAGCGTAGGTTTGTACCCATTGAAGTTTAGCAGAGTGAAAGATGACTTGTTTGAAATAAGTTGCTTCCTCTTGTGAAAGAGTCTAGAACAAAGGTCATGGGTTAAAATAAGGGACTGCCCATTTAAGGCTTTTGTTTCCCCTCAACAAAAGTAGGTTATCAGTTTTTCTCCCTTAAAAGGCAATGGAAGCAGAGTCTTTGAACATTTTTAAGGTAGAGAGATAGATTCTTGTAAAGCACGTCAGTACTTTTAAAATGGAGATAATGAGAAACTTCTTCAAGCAGAGTGGTGAATCTATGGAATTTATTGCCACAGTAGACTGTGGCGGTCAGGTCATTGAGCTCATTTAAGACTGAGATAGGTCCTTGTGTATCAAGGGTTACAGGGAGAAAGTGGGAGAATGGGATTGAGAAACTTATCAATCATAATTGAATGGCGGAGCAGACCCTGAACTGAATGGCCTAATTTCTGCTCCTATGTCTTATGGTCTTCGATTAAAAACCTGAGGTTTCAACTTAATTAAGTTGCAAAGCAGGATGACTTGTAAGGCAAACAATGGAAGCAGCATACAATGGAGGGCTAAGCAATCCCACAACAAACAGTTTAGAGCTGTATTCTGCAGCTGTTTCTCATCCAAACTGTGGTGGTTGTCAAATAACTATACAACTGGAAACACCTCCAAGAATGCACATTCTCAGTGATGGTGGAGACCAGCAGGTCAGTGTAAAAGCAGTCTGAAGCATTTGCAAACATTTTCAGCCAAAAAGCTGATTGGATAATCCATTATGGTCACCTTCTGTAGTCATATGAATTGGACCATTTGGCCTATCTTTATATTCCGTGGACTTTGTAGAATTTTGTGCTTTTTCTTAGTTTTTTTTTATCATTTCCTTAATTTCTTTAGTTAACACAAGAAGGGTGGCCTTAGAACTTTGTTGTGAAATATCCTTCTAATACCTACTTCTACTTCTCTACTGATTTAAAGGGCATCTGGATGGGAATAAGAATAGGAAGGGTATGGAGACATATGGGCCAGGTGCTAGCAAATGGGACAAGATTAGATTGGGCTATCTGGCCGGCATGGACAAGTTGGACCAAAGGGTCTTTTTCTGTGCTGTACATCTCTATGACTCTATGAGAGACTATCACAAGAGGAAAAGTGGAGTATTTAGATCAGCCACAATCTAATTGAATGGCAAAGCAGGATAGAGGGCCAATTGGTCGAATCCTACTCTTAAATCCTCCCTGGGTTCGATTCCAGCCTCGGGCAACTGTGTGAACTTGCACATTCTCCCAGTGTCTGCATGGGTTTCCTTCCAGGTGCTCCAGTTTCCTCCAGAGTCCAAAGATGTACAGGTTGGGTGGACTGGCCATGCTAAATGCCCATAGTGTCCAGGCAATGTGGGCTAGCCATGGGAAATGTGGCGCTATGGGAAAGAGGGTGGTAGAGTGGGTTGGTGTAGGATGCTCTTCAGAAGTTTGGTGTGGAATTGTTGGGCCAAATGGTCTGCTTCCGCACTGTAGGGATTCAATGACATAAAAACTAAAAAAGGAGGGAACTTGTGCTTGGAGGCAGAGGATGTGGGTGAGATCCTAAATGAATACTTGGCATTTTATTCACCCAGAAGGATTTGAAGGATATTGAGATTTGTGTGGAGCATGTTAATATGCTACGGCATTTTGAGATCAAGAAACACGTGGTGTTAGCTCTCTTGAAGAGCATTAAAGTGGATGAATCCCCAGGGTACAATGGTATCTACCCCAGGTCATTGAGAGGGCAAGAGAGAAGATTGCTGGGGCCTTGACTAAGATCTTTGTATCCTCATTAACCACTGGAGGGGTCCCAGAGGACTGGTGGGTAGTTGTTCCTCTGTTCAAGAAGGGTGTAAGGATAATCCAGGAAATTATAGACCAGCGAGTCTCTCACTGGTGATTATGAAGCTACTGGAAAGAAGTCTTAGGGATGGGATTTATGCGTACTTGAAACAGCATTGCCTAATTGGGACAGTTAGCATGGCTTTGTGTAGGACAGGTCATGTCTTACTAACTTGATTGAATTTTACAAGGTGGTGACAAAGGTGATCAACGAGAGTAGAGCAGGGAATGTTGTCCATCATGGTAGGCTCATCCAGAAGATTAAGATGCATGGGATCCATGGTGACCTAGCAGCATGGATTCAGAATTGGCAGCCAGAGGGTAGTGGAGGAAGGGTGTTTTTCTGGCTGGAGGTCTGTGACTACTGGTGTTCCACAGGGATCCGTACTGTGGACCTCTATTGTTGGTGACATGCATAAAAGTTGGATGGGTTAATAAGTTCGCAGACAATACAAAGATTGGTGGAGCCATGGAATGTGTAGAAGGTTGTCAAAGGATACAGCGGGATATTGGTCAGTTGCAGATAATGGGCAGAGAAATAACAGATGGAGTTTAATCTGGGCAAGTGTGAGGTACTACACTTGGGAGATCAAATGTTAAGGAATATACAATTAATGGAAGGACCTTGAAAGGCATTGATATACAGAGGTATCTTGGGGTTCAAGTCTATACCTTTCCGAAAGAGGCCACGCAAGTAGACAGGGTGGTGAAGACCTTTATTGATCAGGAAGTGAGTACAAGATCAGGATATCATGTTGCAGCTTTACAAGTCTTTGGTTACGCCAGACTACGCAAGTACTACATTCAATTCTGGTCACCACATTACAGGAAGGATGTGGAGCTTTGAGAGGTTGCAGAAGAGATTTACCAGGATGCTGCCTGGATTAGAAAATGAGTTACAAGGAAAGGCTAAAAAAACTCCAATTGTTCTCTCTGGAGTGGCAAAGGCTAAGGGGAGACTCGATAGAAGTCTATAAAGTTGAGATGCATAGACAGGATTAATGGTCAGAACTTTTTTCATGGAGCTGAAATGTCTAATACCAGGGGACATTGCATTTTAGATGAGAGGGGGAAAAGTTCAAAGGAGATGGAAGGGGCGAGTTTGTTTAAACAGAGCATGGTCGGAGTCTGGAACACACTTCCAGGAGTGCTGGTGGAGGGAGATAGGAATGGAGCATTTCAGGGACTTTTAGATAGGCACATGCATATACAAGGAATGGCAGAATATGGATCAAGGGCAGGCAGAAGGGATTAGTTTAATTTGGCATCATGTTCAGCACAGGAGAAAGTGAGGACTGCAGATGCTGGAGACCAGAGTTGAAAAGTGTGGTGCTGGAAAAACACAGCAGGCCAGGCAGCATCTGAGGAGCAGGAGAATCAACGTTTCGGGCATAAGCCCTCCTTCAGGAATGAGGCCGGTGTGCCAAGCGGGCTGAGATTAAAAAGGTAAGGGGAGGGACGCTGTGAATATGATAGGTGGAAGGAGGTGAGGGCGAGGATGATAGGCTGGAGAGGAGGTCGGGAAGAAGATTGCAGGTCAAGTGGGCATTGCTGAATCCGGGGGTTGGGACTGAGATAAGGTGGGGGTAGGGTTCCGAGGTGGAAAATGAGGCGCTCTTCCTCCAGGTGTCATGTGGTCAGGGTCCGACGATGGAGGAGGCCAAGGACCTGCATGTCCTTGGTGGAGTGGGAGGGGGAGTTGAAGTGTTCAGCCACGGGGCGGTTGGGTTGGTTGGTGTGGGGGTTCCAGAGGTGTTCCCTGAAACATTCCACAAGTAGGCGGCCTGTCTCCCTAATGTAGAGGAGACCACATCGGGTGCAGCGAATACAGTAAATGGTGTGTGTGGAGGTGCAGGTGAATTTGCGACGGATATGAAAGGATCCATTGAGGCCTTGGAGGGAGGTGAGGGGGGAGGTATGGGTGCAAGTTTTGCACTTCCTGCGGTTGCATGGGAAGGTGACGGGAATGGAGGTTGGGTTGATGGGGGAGGGGGGGGGGTGTGGACCTGACGAGGCAGTCGAAGAGGGAGTGGTCACTCCGTAATGCTGATAGTGGTGGGGAGGGAAATATATCCCTGGTGGTGGGGTCTGTTTGAAGGTGGCGGAAATGACTGAGGATGATATGATGATATGATGTATCCGGAGGTTGGTGGGGTGGAAGTTGAGGACCAGTGGGGTTCTGTCCTGGTGGCAATTGGAGGGGCGGGGTTCAAGGGCGGAGGTGTGGGGAGTGGAGGAGATGCAGTGGAGAGCATTGTCGACCATGTCGGAGGGGAAATTGTGGTCTTTGAAGGAGGAGGCCATTCGGGTAGTTCGGTAGTGAAATTGGTTCTCCTAGGAGCAGATGCGGCGGAGGCAAAGGAATTGGGAATATGGGATGGCGTTTTTACAGGGGGCAGGGTGGGAGGAGGTGTAATCTAGATAGCTGTGGGAGTCAGTCGATTTGTAGTAAATGTCTGTGTTGAGTCGGTCGCCTGAGATAGAAATGGAGAGGTCTAGAAAAGGGGAGGGAAGAATCTGAGATGGTCCAGGTAAATTTGAGGTCGGGGTGGAAGGTGTTAGTAAAGTGGATGAATTGTTCAACCTCCTCGTGGGAGCATGAGGTAGCGTCAATACAATCATCGATGTAGCAGAGTAAAAGGTGGGGGGTGGTGCCAGTGTAGCTGCGGAAGATGGACTGTTCCACATATCCGATGAAGCAGCAGGCATAGCTGGGGCCCACGTGGGTGCCCATGGCTACTCATTTACTGTATCTGCTGCATCTGATGTGGTCTCCTACACATTGGGGAGACAGGCTGCCTACTTGCGGAATGTTTCAGGGAACACCTCTGGGACACCCGCACCAACCAACCCAACTGCCCTGTGGCGGAACACTAACTCCCCCTCCCAGTCCACCAAGGACATGCAAGTCCTTGGCCTCCTCCATCGCCAGACCCTGACCACATGACGCCTGGAGGAAGAACGTCTCATCTTCCGCTTAGGAACCTTCCAACCACACGGGATGAATGTAGATTTCTCCAGCTTCCTCATTTCCCCTCTCCCCACCTTATCTCAGTCCCAACCCCCAGATTCAGCACTGCCCTCTTGACCTGCAATCTTCTTCCTGACCTGTGCGCCCCCACCCCCTCTCCAGCCTATCACCCTCACCTCTTTCCACCTATTGTATTCCCAGCGCCCCTCCTCTAAATTCCCTTCCCCCTACCTTTTATCTCAGCCTGCTTGGCACACCAGCCTCATTCCTGAAGGGCTTATGCCCGAAACATCGATGCTCCTGCTCCTCAGATACTGCCTGGCCTTCTGTGTTTTTCCAGCACCACATTTTTCAAATCATGTTCAGCACAACATTGATGGCCGAAGGGCCTGTTCCTGTGCTGTACATGCTGAATGTTCACGTCGCGTCAGATGAGGGATCAATATAGAACTGTGCCATAGATCAACATGCCCACTCCCTTGAATGGTTACTGTGGATAACCAAAACAAGCTTTCTAGTTTTGAGTCTGCACTGCAAGGGAAGTCACGCCATATGTACTGTCAGTCTGTGGGAGACATTTTGTTTCCCCCTTGGCTTGCTACAGTGTTCAGTCATAGCTCAACACAAGATGGAGGAACAGCACTCATTTTACAGCCAACATTTCCTCTAAGCTGTGTGACTGTGCATGCGGCCAGTTGCTCCAAAATGTCCATGCAGTCATCAGCATGCCAACACCACTGCAGCACCAACTTGTAGTTCTGGAAGTTGTTGGCCAGCACAGACCTCAGAAGTTCATACAGACGAAAAAACAAAATAGCTGGAACACTGTTTACAGCCCTTACGACACAACTTTGATTTCTACAACCTCAAAGAATGACACCTATTTTCCCATTTCTCATCCAACTCCACTCTCCCCCAGTCAGGCTTAAGTGTGTCTTGTTGGCGTGCTCTCAGCAAAAATGTTCCCCTTTTCCTTTTCACAGCTAACATTTACATCTATTTTACATATTCATCACTGCTTTCTCATATCACCTTGACTTTGTCTTTTGCTCTGGACACACTCCCCAGTAATTTCATTTGTTCCTCCTCCCCTCTGTCACTGGTAAAAGAACCATCACTTTTGAGCTCATTTCAATTTTGCAGTCATAATGGCTTCAAAGTGTTAACACTGTTCGCTCCATCAATGCTGGCAGACATCCTGATTTTCTCCAGCACTTTGTCATTATATCTTATTTCCAGCACCTGCAATATTTTGCTTTTATTCAAGTACTGAAGTCTGTTAGTCTGGCTGAGGGAGCAAAATGCTAACAGGGAAGGCAGGGCCACTGTAGGCATCCAGGTAATGCAAAGTGAATGTGCATGCAATCATTGACCATGGAATGGGCCCGGAGATGTTGATACTGGCTATTCAAGATGAAGGTCAGGAGGAGCAAGCAGCAAATTGGAGTCGGTATGTACCTGCTTCAAATTACGTATGAGTATTCAATTTCCATTTAATGAATGGTAGAATGGGAGCCTGGATATCAATGATGAGAGTTTAGGTAGGAATGAGAGTGATAACAATTGATAATCTCCATGAATAGCCCTCTCATCACTCACTATCTTGACCTTGCTCAATTTCTCAGGTGTTTCTCATTGTAGCTAAAGTCATTCAGGGCCTGGGAAAATTGCACCTATTTTCTCACATTTATCTAAATTATCTACTTCAATTTCTATTTATGATTGCATCACTGCATGACCATTATCAGCGGGGTACTAGCACAATCTAATATGTTTGCAGTGTAAACCTGAACAATGAAATACTGTTGCCTTTGTCATTTTGCACAAGGATCTGAGCTTCCCTAAAATTCAAGCAGTAAAAGCACCCTCTTCTGCAAATACGTAGTTAGTCACCAAGTTAAAGCAATGAAAATCAATGTAGATTTTAAAACAACATTAATTTTTGGGATGTGGGTGTCAAGGGCTGGGTCAGGATTTATTGCCCATAATACAGAGTGATGGGATATTTTCTTAAACCATTCAATCCACTGGGCATAGGGATATTTAGAAGGGAGTTCCAGGATATTTGGAAGGGAGTTCCAGGATTGTGACACAGTGCCAGTAAAGGAATAGGGATATTAGTCCCAAGTCAGGAAGGTGGGTAGCTTGAAGGAGAACTTTCGGATGGTGTTCATACGCATCTGCTGTTGTGCTTCTAGCTGGTATAGGTACAGTGCATCTTGTAGATGATAAACATTGCTGGCTACTATACTGGTGAAGGGAGAGAGTGGTGAAGATTGTAGATGGGGTGCCAATCAAGCAGGATGTTTTGCCTTGCATGGTGACAAGTCTAGAGTGATGGAGCTACAATCATCCAGGAAAATAGAGAGTATTGCATTATACTCTTGATTTGGGCCTTGTAGATGGTGGACAGGTTTGGGAAGACAGGTATTGAGCTATTTGCCACACAGAATTCCTAGCCTCTGATATGCTCTTGTAGCCACACTATTTTACTACCTTAGACCAAGTCAATTAGAGAGGTTTGTATACAACAAGAGGAAAATCTTCTGACTGTAATCAGTAACAATTTGGCGTGTAAATTTACATCTTTTCTCAAGAAGTCAAGAGGTTTTTCTTGCCACACTCTTATTTGGTGTAACAATTCAGTTTTACCTTACTGATGAAAGCATATTGCAGAGTAAGTTTAGATTAGAACTGTGGAAGAATTGGTTCATAATTTGTTCCCTGAATAGCTGCGTAAAGTGCAAGTACTGTAAGCTAAGTACAACACATAAAACCTAATGCCTCAAGTTTGGTTTTCCCATGTTGTTCAGCATCACTGGTGAATGTATTTAGGGGATAAGGTACAAGCTTTCTGGTATATGAATAAAAATGGTTTAGAGGGATATGGGCCAAATGCTGACAAATAGGACTAGGTCAGATTGGGATATCTGGTCCAACTCATCTGTGCCAACCTAATGGTCTGTTTCTGTGTTGTATGACTTGGACAACCAAAACAGTACTTAAATAATGTATTTTAAGTATCACATTGTCCAAAATATGTCAAGAACCTTTGAGATACTATTTCACATGTAAATGAAAACATACAGAAATTCAGCACACAAGAAAGAAAAAAAAACTACACCTTACTGCATTGGAAACAAGCAGCTGTGAAAAAACCTACCTGCAAATAGACCAGCTACAGCAGGGGGCTCAGTTCTAAACTGGGAAGCATTAGAATAGGCTGGAGGACCACAGAAGGAATCTGACAGATAAATGTGCAAAGAAATAGGACAGAAAAATAAGTAGATGTTACTTTGCAGAGGATTGAAGATAAGTAGAAATAAGACAGAGAGAAGTCCAATTAATTGTTAGTTGGATGTAGTAAGCTAACTAAGCCACACAGACATTTTTCAGCTTTTTTTTAAAAAAGCAGATTATTAACCTATAACTATAATTCCATTTTTGTTTTAGACATCAAGACATTGATAGGTAACTCCTAAACAGTAATGAGTACTTTCATTGAATACACCAAACTACTGACAAAACAGTTATTTTAGCTGACTGCGTTTTAGCATATTTTCACATGTACAAAGTAAAAAAGGTCTCAGATTCACAATGTGATACACCTCCTCTCCACCATTTTAAAACTGCCAAAGCTCAACAGTAAACACCAAACACATGACAACACAGCACAGAACATACATGTACTCATCTAAATTGGAAAAAAAAGGAAGTCTGGTATTTTGTTTTAAATACAATCGTTAAAGTTATTTTGTTCAAATAAACAATCAAAAATCAGGTAAAGCCAATTGAGAAAATATTTGATTGAGATTTCTATAGTAAAGAAAGAGCAAAATATTAATTTGTCCACCAAATCAAAAACAAAAATCCAAAGACAGAAAGAGATGAATAAAAAGGAAATCAAAATGAAAACCTTGCATCTTAATGCATGTAACACTTCACCTCCAAACAACTTGTGAACTTTTAACACTTTTGCTGACAAACAGTAATTTGCAGATAACAAAGTTCAACAAATAATGTTTGATTCATAATTTTGCTTGTGTTAGTTGAGAAAATAAATGTTCAGAACATATCTGAAACACAATAAATGCTCAAAGGAGCCTCAAACAAATGTACTGAAAAAAAAGAAACCAACATGAGAAAAAATGTGATCAAACATAAGATTTAGTTTTTGTTATAAAAAGGTATTTTGAATAGTGAGCTTCATTTGAACTCTGACAACTTGAGACTCTGAAACAAAGGTGCAAAGAGTTGATAAAACTACACAACAGTAGTCAAGCACAACACATCAAACACAATTCAGGAGGTGATAGACAACACTGGAAAAATATTGTAACCTAAGTGTGGAGCAAAGTCGTGAAGAATTTAGAAACAGGTTTAAACATTTCAATTGAACATGGTGTTCAGCTTCAAAAAACTTTGACTCGTCCAAGAACGGATGATGCAAAAGTACAGTACTCTAAATATCACAAAGACATGACGTGGAGGTGCTGGTGTTGGACTGGGGGTAGGCAAAGTTAAAAATCACATGACACCCGCTCCATCAGGTAGCTACACTCCGAAAACTTGTACTTTCAAATAAACCTGTTTGACTACAATCTGGTGTCATGTGATTTATCACAAAGACAGTTAGGTCAAAAGGGATTAGTGCTCAGTGTACATGTGGAAATCAGCTACATATCTATAGATGATAGCACTGAAGGCATTTAGACAAAGTGATGGGCAGTAACAATAGATACTGATGGGATCCTCGAAGTGACAATGCAGGATACAGTTGCTGCTACAGATAAATTATTCTCATCATATTCGTTGCAACGCCAGAGGGAAAACAGTTTTTAAAAAAGTGCAGAGACTTGCATTTATGTAACACTTTTCATAATAATTGAGTACCTTACTTGTCTTTAGAATAGGTAAATTAGATTTTTTAAACCAGCAAACAAACCCTCAGTTTAGCATCTCATTGAAAAGACAGTGCAGCACACCCATTATTGTGTACTGGAATGTCAGCCTTGACTTTTGCACTCAAGTCTGAAATTGGAACTTGAACCCAGAACCTTACAACCCAAAAGTAAGAGTGTAACCAATTGAGCCCCAGATGATTTTAAAAAAATACCAGGAAATGAATGTATTAGTTATACTGGAGCTCCATTTTTGAGTATACAAATCAGACCGTTATATGTAATTTGCAAGTTTTTTTTGTTTTTCCTTCTGGGAATTTTGTGAAATAGATGGCTTAAGAGCACTTGACAAAAAAAAAGGTTGGGCATTAAAAGTCACAGATAGACAGATGAAACACTTCCAATTTGGTGTAGAGATGAATGACAGTATACTGATAAGAGTAAAAATGGTTGCAAATACGGAATTCCTCGGAAAGAACAGAGAGCAAATGTAGATAATGCTGTGGAAAAGGTCAGTCCAAAGTCTGGCTAACTCAGTCTTGAGTATATCAAATGATTGAACGTCCAAACATCAATTTTCAGAAGGAATTTCTCATTTCAAATGTTAAATGGGAGACCATTTATTTTAAAAGTATGCCCTCTAGTTCTGGTTCTTCCCCTGCCCACACTTTTCCAAACACTGCCAGAACCTTATACTTCTATAAAGAGCACCTTTCATTCTTCTGAACCCCACCAAGTATGGATCAATCTGCTCAAGCTCTTATATTAAATCAATGGCGACATGTTCATTTGGAGAACTAGCGCAGATATGCTTACTAGTCAAAGGTTCTACAACACAGCTCTTGTATTTAACATCTTGACTATTAAAAGACAAGTAACCCATATGAAGAGGGGTTGAGTAGATTAGGTTTATTTTCACGAGAAAAAAGTAGATTGAGAGGGGGGGGACCTGATTGAGGTTTACAAAATCATGAAGGGTATAGAAAGGGTGGATTAGATTAGATTACTTACAGTGTGGAAACAGGCCCTTCGGCCCAACAAGTCCACACCGATCCGCCGAAGCGCAAACCACCCATACCCCTACATTTACCCCTTACCTAACACTAAGAACAATTTAGCATGGCCAATTCACCTGACCTGCACATCTTTGGACTGTGGGAGAAAACCGGAGCACCCGGAGGAAACCCACGCAGACACGGGGAGAATGTGCAAACTCCACACAGTCAGTCGCCTGAGGCGGGAATTGAACCCAGGTCTCTGGCGCTGAGGCAGCAGTGCTAACCACTGTGCCACCGTGCCGCCCCAAAGAGACAAGCTTTTTCCCCAGAGTGAAGGATTCAATGACGAGAGGTCATGCTTTCAAGGTGAGAGGTGGAAAGTTTAAGGGGGATACATGCGGCATCTGGAATGTGTTGCCAGCAGACGTGGTAGAGGCAAGCACGGTAGATTCAAACATCTGGACAGATGCATGAGTAGGTGGGGAGCAGAGGGATACAAATGCTTAGGAATTGACCGACAGGTTTAGACAGGACATTTGGATCGGCTCAGACTTGGAGGGCCGAAGGGCCTGTTCCTGGGCTGTAAAGTTTCTTTGTTCTTTTGTTCTATATGCTTTCTTAATCACCTTTCTGCTGCTTTCAAAGATTTGTGGATATATACAAAGGTCCCTCTGATCTTCTGTACTTTCTAAGCAACATATACTCCCCTGCCTTGATGGGCCTCCCAAAATGAATCACCCCTCACACTTTTCAGAAGTAAATTCTATTTGCCACTGTTTAGCCCATTGACACGGTCCTGTAGTCCAAGGCTTTCCTCCCAATTTAAATATCACCAATTTTTGCGTTTTCTATGAACTTAGTGATCACAGCTCCTACACTCATGTTGTGATAATTAGTGTACACAGACAGACACATGACTGCAGTCACAAAAACATCCCAACCATCATCCTCTACTACCTGCCACTAAGCCAATTTTGGATTCAATTCACTAAACTGTCCTGAATCCAATGGGCTCTTAATGTCTCAACCAGCCTGCCAAATGAGACCTTGCCAAAAGCCTTACTGAAGTTCACATATACAACATTAACTACACAACCCTCATTTGTACACCCAACCAGTTAAATTCAAATGAAATGTTAGACATGATCTTCCCATGACAAAGTTATACTGATCAACCCTGATTAATCCTTATTGCTCAAGTGGCATTAATTCTAGGCAAAAGTGAAGACTGCAGATGCTGGAAATCAGAGTCTAGATTACAGTGGTGCTGGAAAAGCACAGCAGGTCAGGCAGCATCCGAAGAGTAGGAAAATCGACGTTTCAGGCAAAAGCCCTTCATCAGGACTCTGGCAATTAATTCTGTCCTTCAGAATTTCTCTCATAGGTTTCCTACCACAGATGTTAGATTTTCTGGTCTGTAATTTCCTGGTTTATCCCTACAATCCTTAGAATTATATAGAGTCATACAACACAGAAACAGACCCTTTGGTCCACCCAGTCCATGCTGAAGATGATTCCACCTGCTTGCTCCTAGTCCACATGCCTCCAAACTTTTCTTATTCATTAATTTATCCAAATGTATTTTAAATGCTGTAATTGTACCCATATCCACCACTTCCCTCAGGAAGCTCATTCCACACACTAACCACCCTGTCTAAAAAAAAAATCATGTCTTTAACTCACTATCCTCTCACCTTAAAAATGTGTTCCCTAGTCTTGAAATTCCCCATCCTTGGCAAAGACAACTACCATTAACCTTATCTATACCCCTCATTATTTTATAAGCTCTATAAGGTCACCTCTCAACTTCCTACGCTCCAATGAGAAAAATCCCAGTCTATTCAGCCTTTCCTTATAACTCAAACCTTCCAAACCTGGCAACATCCTCCTAAATCTCTTCTGATCCCTCTCCAGCTTAATAATATCCTTCCTAGAACTAGATAACCAGAACTGGACACCGTATTCCAGAAGAGGCCTAACCAATGTCCTGCACAATCTCAGCATGACTTCCCAACTCCTATACTCAAAGGCCTGGCCAATGAAGGCAAGCCTGACAAGTGGCTTTTTAATCTTCTTGAATAGCGGCACACATTAGCTGTCCTCCAGCATACTGGTACCCTTTGTAGCCACAGAAGATTTGAAAATTAACATTAGAGCTCCTACACTCTCCTCCCACATAAGTCCAGGATGCATCTCAACTGGGCCTGAGATTTAACCACTTTTAAGCATGTTAAAACTGATATTACCTTCTCAAAGCTAATTTGTTCAGATTTATCGGACTACTATTTCCCAGATTTTTAAACCTCCACTGTCCTTCTCTATTTGGAATAGAGATACAAGTAGTCATTTAAAATCAGCTGTATATTCAGGCTCAAAAACAGATTGCTACTTTGGTCCCTAATAGACTCTGACTATTTTCTGATCTCTAAAATACTTCTAAAATGCCATTGGATTAATTCTGGACATTACCCACTAGTATTTTGTCATATTTTCTCTGTGCACCTAATTTCTTTGTTAAGTAAGCTCTGACATTTTCTCTAGTTCCCTAGGACATCAGCTTTTTGTGCTGTGAGTATCTACCATAAGCTTCCATTTTTTTTTCTTATCCAAACTTGTGCATCCCTTCACATTAAGGTTTCTCCGCACTCGTTGGTCTCATGCTTCACATTTACATGAAGATGTTGGGTCTGCAGCCTCACTTTTACTCAGCTGAATGTCTCCTATTGCTCTGATATATCTTCCTCAGAAGTTTCCTTTGGTGCTGTAACAATTCTGTGAACTCAAAGATAATCTCAGTGCAGGATGTTTTGACAGCTGGAGAAGACTACTGACTTTGGTTAATCAACATCTTTAAGCAGGCATAGAATCTAATAGGCAACGTTACTGTGGGTATGAGTTGACATGGAGGGTATGAGGTGCTATGGGAAATCAGTGGGGGTTATGAATTAGCTTGGAGTTGGAATGGAGAGAGACGGAAAAGCCATTGTTGAGACCTTTAGAATTTACGCTTCACAAGATCCCGGAATTCAGACTCCGGCTCAAAACCACACAAGGAGCCAAGAACCACGAGTCCTTGAGATGCTGAAATACCTCTGAAAATTGGAAGCTGGGGCTGTACTGTGGAATGGTGACACTAAGAAATGTCTACCCCTTCAAAGGGGGTGGTGGCCAGTTGAGAACTGCAGGGTGTAGATTTGCTATCCATACTGTCTGAATGGAGTTTGAAGAAAGAGATTAGGTGAGCTTTGCTCTGAAGAAAAGGGGAGAAACTCAAGTGCAGAGATTTAGCCGAGGAATACTGGGATAGGTAGGTGTACAGACAGCATGGAGGAGTTTCACTGGGACAGAGAGATTGCAGATAGGATGAAGGACAATAGGAAAAAGGATTTTTCAGAGATTGATGATAGTTTTGAAAGGGAATGTAACATTTGACAATACACACCTTCAACCTGCATGGTGAAATTTATTCAAATTCCCTGAAATAACTTCTATAAAAGTCTTAAACCATACAATCGTTTAGTTTAACAAATTCAATTTTCAAGGGGAAGCATGAAAAAGTGACAATTAATCCAGACAGCATAAAATAAAACTTCTGGGGTGTTTTTCTAAAAACATGTATAGTCAGACAGAATATGAAAATTTCAGCTAAATTTCAAGAGTAAACGGAGTAGTAATAGTCTCTGGGTTACTCAATGAACGTGGGTAATGAATATTTCTTGTGTCAGGGATAAACAAACAACTATTAAAAAAAAAACAAGTATTTAAGAGTGCCACAGTGATACTTAAAATGTATAATATTTTTAAAGTTGCCACTATTTATTTACCACTCAGGAGCAAATTATTTCTACATTAAGATATTCCTTACAGTATAGTACAACTTCTGAAGTACAAGGAACTATTTTCTTACTATTTGGAATTCAGAAATTTTGGAAGACAAGACAATTCTGCTTATTACCAATTCTTTTAGTTAGAATCATATGCGTTTACTTTGGTTAACCTGGCCTGTTGTCACTTAGGAATACGGTTGTACTGAGTTACCTTGCAAATTGATGTTTCCCTAATCCTAGATAAAGATCTAAATAGAACTTATTCCAAATGACTTACATGCACAATGGGAAGTCCAATCTTGCTTCTAGGTGCAAGAGGTATATGTCAAACTGAAGTTGGAGGAGTTCCTTGCTCTCTTGTAACTACAGCAGGAGGCAAGGGTTTTCCAAAATTGTGAATATCAATAATATTTTCTGCAACTTCCCTGGGTGCTAATTAGAATGGCTCAAGCCAGGAATCTGACTAATTATATTGCCTCTCTGAAAGCAACTCTTCCAGCAATCATCCAATATTAATGAGTCAAATTTATATGGAAAGTGGCACGTACATGCATATTTTCCTTGTCAAAGGGCATATCGTTTATTGAAAAAGATAATGCTGGGTGCTATCATTGCAGCTTGTTCTTGGAAATGCATACTATGTGTATGTAAATTACAAGAGTTTTCCAGAAGAAATAAAGTGAATCTAAAATAAAGTGAAGTTTTGACAGATCACTTTTTATTGATTTAAGGAAAAATTGTATATCACCTCCTGTTAAGACACACAAACAGTATACTAGTGAATAAATGTAATGAAAAATCTGCAAATAATGAATGATCCAAATAATGTCAATAAACTGAACAAATTCTTAAGAATTGACCTACTTGAATTTTTTTTTAACCTCTGATATAAATTAAGAAGCACAGAACATTACTGAATAATGTCTGTATAAGTTGGATTACTCAATCAGAAGGACAGGACTCGCTCAACTACTTCATTCTTAAAGAAAAAAAACATTGTTTTTATTACTTTTCAAAGTATTGTGCTATGTTTTCTTAAAGCAGAAAACATAGATATTGTACTGGAAAATCTTTCCATCGGAATACCTGAGACAAAACGGTCAATCCGAGGAGTGTATTCATATTTTGTGGCAACAGTAGAACTTGGCTCAGTAAAAGGATTGAAATGATCTGGAGAATCAAGAAATCGCATGTCTTCATAGATTCAAATTCTTGAAGTACTAAATAAGTTCTAACAGTAAATTTTAATTGGTCCTGGTAGAGAATATAACTAAATAGGTAAGTCTTTACCAAACATTTCATGGCTATGCGTCCTAGAAGTAAAGGTCACACCATCTGAGAAGGCGACAGTGGTATTTAGAACTTCATCAGCTTTCGTAAGAAAAGGATTTAAACTTGGAATGACTTCATCACCAGCACCAGAGGAGGAGAAAGGATCTATAAGCAGCAACAGTGAAGAAAGCAACAAAACAAGGAAAAGCAAAAAAACAAATCAGGTCACAAGACAGAAAAACCATTGTAGTCAACGGACATACATTCAATATTTGAACACTTCAACTCAAGGAGCCTTATTCTTGCTAAATTTGTGAAACTGTTTGCCAGTACTAGCAAATTTCAATCCTAAGTCTAAAAATTACATTATCAATGACATCAGCGTAATAAGCTCTACAGACTGGGCACTAGTTACAAAGTATACATATACTCAATATTCCTAGAAATTTCAAACTGTTTCCATAAACATGTCATATCCTTTAAGACAGTTTGTTCAGACACAGAAACAAGAGCATAAATACTGGAAGTTGCTCCATTCACAGTTCCTTGTTCTTGTTTCACCATGCATGACCAGCAATGGAAATTTTTAAACCGTACACAGACTTTTTGGATCAACACATTTGCATCAAATTCAGTCCTCCTTTGGTAAAGAATTATGCTGCAACTTATTATGTTTCAATGTTAAACTTAAGAGAAATTCCTCTGTCCAAAACAAAAAGGGGAAAGGTTAGGGAGGCAACAGTTCTTTTTCTTTTTCCTTCCTCGCACATAGAGACAGCACAGTGTAAAGAAAAACAAGTATCACAGGTACAAGAAAAAAGTGACTACCAACTTTGACTGAAAAAAGAACAAACATGCATTGGCTTCAACTTATCACATGCATAATTTGACATGTTAGCCAAATCCAACCACCTTGGATATAACATTCACAAATTTCAGTGCAACTCTCACAGTAGCAGCTTTAACTTAAAATAAGCAGAACATTGTCATTGCTACCAGAGTTCAACATCAAAACTACACAGTCATAACTGCAAATCTTCATAACCTGTGTATGTTAAACTATTTGTAAATATTGCATGATATAAAGATATCAATTGTTGATCAGCCATTCAGCAATAACAAATTAAGAACCTCAGCACTTAACCAACATCTCTTACATTCTTCTGTTAAAAGAACCCTTTTTCAAAAAAAATCACAAATAGCATCCTGAAGTGCCCTCATTACAGTATTACTAACAGTTGCTCCAGCATAGAGTCAAGTTGCAATTAAGCTAACATATAATTAAAACAAAAGGAATTTTGATAGCTAGATACTCAGTGCAACCCAATCTCCCGCTGAATCTTTCAGTGTATTATTCCAAATCAAATGGTTGGGAGTCTGACAAAAATGAATTCTCATACTGCTGCATTGGTTAGGGATTTTTTTTTGTAAACCTTCATTCATTAGCTGCAATACATTCAAAATATTTTATAATTTGACATGCATCAAGTCAAATGTGAGAAAAGTAAAATATACAGAATTAATTCTTGCACCAATGCCCAGATACATTCTGCTGTCAAGCCCAACTTATCTGGGTGATCATTCAGGAGAAACTGAAGCTAGTTTTAAAATTGAAACCGGAGTAGTGAAATAACAAAACTGTGTAATTAAATAAGCACACATACATTACCATGTTGTTATTTCCTAATCCCCCAATTTCACTTGGTATTCCAACACATTGATATTCTTTGAATGTTGCCCAGGTGCAAATATCTAACTGACTGCTGGAGATATGAATATACTATTTGGAAAGGAATTCCAGTGACTAGCTGTCAAATTTTGCTAATGTTGTTCAAGTATGGATTGGTACAGAATGAATGTCCAGCATCAGCACTTGCACTAAATTAGCAAGAACTCCAGACACATGTATGATCACATTACTGCATTTCGTTTTCCCCCCTTGTTGGTGTCACAAAATGGAATTTTGGCCTCTTGAAAATTGGGAGTATGTAGTTTGACTCAGCTGCTAATTTAATCATTTGTTAAAATGTTTAATCATGAGTAAGTTGACTAAAAACAATGGTATTTGGATTCTCTAAGATAATAACCACCACTCATTTTCTCAGATAGCAGGTGCTAGTAATTGTTATCACTTATACCTCCTTGGGGCACATCTTTATTTACGGATTCTAATACAAACACTTTTTCCTTAAAAGTATCATCACTTTTTCTACTTGAAATCATTCCTGTTTTCCACCCTCCGTTCTAATGCTGACCATTTTGGGCCATTAACTGATGGCTCATTCCACAATTATTATATCAGTTTAAGACATTTTTGCACAATAATTTTCATCGATTCCTTCAGCCTATTCCCAAAAGAAAACTCAGATCTCCTCCAATGTTCTTGAGTGTATCACTAGAACATACAAGAGAGATTTGCCATAATTTGTCCAAAATGGTCCTCCCCATTGAATGGAAAAACTAAACCTTTGTATAGCACAGAGACATTAAAGTTGTAGCAGGGTTAAAATGAAGCTACATCAGAACATTATTTCAACAAGCCAACACACTCTGCAACACACAGGAATTATGCAAAGCAGAGGGAAATCACCTATACCGTGTATTCAAAAAGAATGGGTACCCAATGAACACAGTCCGCCGATTTCTCAACAACAAACCCAAACAAGCAGACAAAACACGCCCAGAAACCCTAGCCACTCTCCCCTACATCAAAAGACATCTCAGAAATCACTGCCAGACTACTCAGACCCCTTGGCATCATGGTAGCCCACAAATCCACCAACACACGAAAACAGCAGCTAATGAACTTGAAAGACCAACAAGCAAAACTAATGTCATTTACAAAATACTGTGCAAGAACTGTAACAAATACTACATTGGATAAACAGACAGAAAACCAGCCACTAGGATACATGAACATCAACTCGCCACAAAACGACATGACCCTCTCTCACTAGTATCCTTACATACAGATAAGGAAGGACACCACTTTGATCAGGACAGGAATTCCTAGAAGCATAGCATTCCAACCAGAACTCGATCAACAAACATATCAAGTTAGACCCCATCTACCACCCCTGAGAAAAAGAAGAAATGGTAACACCACAGGTAATGACATCACCAACCCAAAGAAACCCAAACATATAAAGAAAAAGCAGGAATCTTCAACAGTGTTTCACCCGAAGGCCCACTGAAGATGTTACCTAGCAGGGTGACAAAACATCTGGAAATTAACCTCCCAGCTCAGCGAGCAAACCGACATCCAGGTTAAAACAAGTCTAGAATCCCGACAGAGCAAAAAGAGGCCAAATGGCCCATCAAGTTTGCATCAATCCTCCGAAGAGCACCCCACTCTAGTAAATTTTGCCATGGTTTTACATCCCTACACACTACAAGGAAATTTAGAATGGCCAATCCTTCTAACCTGCACAGCTTTGGACTGTGGGAGGAAACCATAGCACCTGGAGAAAATCCCTGCACATGTGGGCAGAAGGCATAAACTCCACACAGTCATCCAAGGTTGGAATCAAACTAGGGTCCTTGGCATTTGGAGGCAGTACTGCTAACTACCGAGCCACCATATCACCCTTCAAAACACCAATTTAAAAAATGGAATGCATCCAAAGCATTATTGGCCGATGAAAATAGATTAACATTAAATATTGTTAAAACCAGACTGCCTAGTAGTAATGCCACTGGACTGGTAATCCAGAGGCCCAGACTAATGCTCTGGAACATGGGTTCAAAAATGATTACTCAATTAATAAAATCTGGAATTGAAAGATTAAGTCTTGGCGACAAAGACAGATTTTACTAATTGACAAAAATTTAACTCATTCGCTAACTTTTTATTTAAATAAAGGGAAGGAAATCCGCCATCCTCACTTGGTCTGGCCTGTACACGTGACTCCAGATCTGTACCAATGTGAATACTACTTACTTATCCTCTGAAATCAGTCAATATCTTGCCACATTATCTGATAGGACTGCTGCAAGTTGTTAACCTGGTTTGGGTAGCTTACTGCCACCAATCCTCCTCCGCTCTGCTGAGCTTAGGGCTTATCTAATTATCAGTTGTTCAGATCACAGGGTGAGGTGAAACCAAGAGGATGCTTGTGTAGTATAAAGATAGCTTCTTAGTACAAACTACCTATTAACATGTACAATTCCCAAGGACCATTGTGAGCTGTACAGAATACATTTGCTGCTTTCAGATACTCCTTCAGGACACAACTGTCTCCACCCAAAGACTGTAAAATCATCAAATTCTTTGGTGCTCAATGTAACATGAACATCAACTCCTTCACCACAGATGGGCAAGAAACATGACATCCACAACCCACATGCCTAAAATGTGTTTGAAAACACAATTATCTCAACCAAACACCTGTGAACAGAAATGATCACAAAAACAATACAAGCTACATTCATGGGGGAACCGGCACTGGCTGTTGAAGAGTATTTAACAACTGTGATACTGCAGCTGATAGACCAAATCATTCTTAAGTTTCCTACTTTCTGGTAGCTTGGAAAAATAGATTTTCATAACAAACTTCTCCAAGAATCTGATTAGCTGGTGTGGGATCATGTTCAAATAACAACCGAAACCATTGATTGGCAAAAATAGCCTCTTACATTAGCAACCGCAGTAGCACAGTTCAAGGTGACAATGGAATCCTGAAGTACACTTCTTACAGTAGCCTCTTTATACACCGTTTAAAGTACATTAAAATTCTACCATTATGGTGTTACATAGCTTTATCTATAGTACATAAAAGTTTATAAACAGGAGATTGTTTAAACATTTGTTAAGTATGAGCAAAGTTAGATCTCATGGAATTTAGGGAAAACTTGTCATTTGGATACAGAACTGGCTCAAAGGTAGAAGAGAGAGGGTGGTGGTGCAGGGTCCACTACTTTTCATCACTTATATAAATGATTTGGATGTGGGTTTAAGAGGTATAGTTAGTAAGTTTGCCGATGACACAAAAATTGGAGGTGTGGTGGGCAGCGAAGAAGATTACCTCAGATTACAACATCTGACCAGATGGGCCAATGGGCTGAGAAGTGGCAGGTGGAGTTTAATTCAGATAAATGAGAGGTGCTGCATTTTGGGAAAGCAAATCTTAGCAGGACTTCTACACTTCATGGTAAGGTCCTAGGGAGTGTTGCTGAACAAAGAAACCTTGGAGTGCAGGTTCATAGCTCCTTGAAAGTGGAGTCGTAGGTAGATAGGATAGTGAAGGTGGCGTTTGGTATGCTTTCCTTTATTGTTCAGAGTATTGAGTACAGGAGTTGGGAGGACATGTTGCTGCTGTACAGGACATTGGTTCGGCCACTGTTGGAATATTGCATGCAATTCTGGTCTCCTTCCTATCGGAAAGATGTTGTGAAACTTGAAAGGGTTCAGGAAAGATTTACAAGGATGTTGCCAAGGTTGGAGGATTTGAGCTATAGAGAGAGGTTGAACAGGCTGGTGCTGTTTTCCCTGGAGTGTCGGAGGCTGAGGGGTAACCTTTTAGAGATTTATAAAATCATGAGGGGTATGGATAGGATAAATAGACCAAGTCTTTTCCCTGGGGTGGGGGAGTCCAGAACTAGAGGACATAGGTTTAGGGTGAGTGGGGAAAGATATAAAAGAGACCTAAGGGGCAACGTTTTCATGTAGAGGGTGGCACGTGTATGGAATGAGCTGCCAGGTAAAGTGGTGAAGGCTGGTACAATTGCAACATTAAAAGGCATCTGAATGGATATATGAATAGGAAGCATTTGGAGGGATATGGGCCGGGTGCTGGCAGGTGGGACTAGACTGGGTTTGGATAGTTGGTCGGCATGGACGAGTTGGACCGAAGTGTCTGTTTCCGTGCTGTAAACCTCTAGGACTCTATGCTGGCTGCTACTCCTGATAGGATTAAGAGCATTCTGCTTGCATAATTAAGAGGAATTAGTCCTTTTATCCCTTAAGTTAGTAAATGTACCAGATCTATATGCTCTTTTTAGAAATTATACATGTACTTAACAAAAGAATAAAGGATATTAAACAGATTATTGCAGTCAAGTCATGAGATTTGTTTACTATTTGCCAGTGTGAGTTTCACTCATTCATTCATGCAATTTCATGGAAATGCTGTTTTGATAGTAAGTTTAGCGGCCCTGTTTATTATGTATGAAATAAGTATACACGAGTTGGGGAAACTGTTTGATGTTCTGCAATCTATTCAAGTCCTGACACATTGTTGGTAAGGGATGATTAATATGATCTTTCCACAGTTTCAAGTGGGTCATGGAGATGCTATGGTGGTGAGGGTACGGTTTCTGAACAGGTTAGTAGTCTTTGATACGTATTCAGAGGATCTTTTGATGTAACTAGGTCTGATAGGGGTTGAAGGTGTGAAGCAGCAGTAACGGGTTTGGAAGGAATGTTTTTAAATTTAGTCTATCTTGCAATAATAAAATACAGTACAAAACCACAGTTTTATGAATGAATGAAAATGCATTATAGTAAGCAACAGGTTAGTAAAGGGTTATGGATGAGTGAATGGGAATGTGGTATTAATGAATATAGAAAGCTGAGCAATGAGTTAGTGAAGATATCTATGACTTATCTTACACTAGCAATAAATAATCTTAGGGATTTATAAACATTTTGATCAAATATGGATTAATGAGAAAACGTATAAAAGCACATTAGGGAGGATTTTTCCAAAATGTTTTAAGCAGTCATCCTGAATTAATCAGGGGTAAATATTTTCAATCAGGCAGGCATATTGGAATACCATGACCCTCAAAAGGATCGATAGTTGACTGTTTACTATATAAACTCATTTTATTAGAATAAGTTTCCTTTAATCTGAGGGGCATTACAAATTCCTGTTCGAATTATCTGCACAAAATATCAAAATTAAAACTATTTTAAAGTCTGACAAAAACAAAAGGACCAGTTTGCCCTGTTTTATCAACCAGTATATTGGCAGAAAAAAATACAAAGTAAAATACCTATATTATTTAAGGTATTTCAATAGATAATGGCAGATGCTTTTTGAAAAAGATAGCTTTATTCCTTGTACAGGTACATGTAATCACCTGATCAATTATATTGGCTCTGGGCTATAATTTCAGAGGCAAACTCAGGACTGAAATCAAAACCATTTGGACATATTCATACTGATTAAATTATCATTTTACAATGTTCTTACAATTATTTTAAAAACATTCTTAAATGTTGCTATGATTGTCACTTTGGTCTTGGGACATCAAACAGATAGCTAACAAGTTAATTAGCAATCTGAACAGTATAAAAACAACTGAGTTGTAAAGAAACAAAACACTTCATACTATTCGTTTCATAGGCACATTCCATAATGTCTCAGCCAAATTACTCTTCAATTGTAGATACAGCTATTAGAAAGGTAAACACAGCAATCAAGCTGTGCACACGATATATTCCACAAATACATGAAACTACTATACACTAACCATGTCTTCGGAGAATTCTCTGCTTTTCCCAGCATCCCCAACTTATGACTGGATTTTGTGCATTCTTCTGAGTAATCAAATGAGAGCAGCTCCAACAATGCAGCATTTCCTTGAACTAGACTGAAGGATCAGTCCAGTTCATGTCCTGAAGTCCCAGAGTGAGGTTTGAGTCAACAATTATATTCAGGTTTTGTGACCTCTGCAACACATCCCGCAAAGACTTTCCATTTTCGTACATCCATGTTGTATCATTGATGAAAATAGATGCAACTCTTTGTTTTTGCCATGCTACTCCTTCAAAGAACTCCAAATAACTTGGTTAACAGGAGTTCTCTTTCATGAAACCATGCTTACTCTGCGCCCTATTCCCTTCAGTCTAATTTCCGAGATATAGCCCCTTTAAATGATCAGTTCTACCACTTTCCCCATGACCGATATCAACATTTGACTAGAGGGATAATATTTGCTAATTTACAGTCTGACTGCAAGAACCTAGTGAGTTTTAGAAAAATTAACACCAACACATCTTTCACCCGATTAACTACATTTTTTAAGACCCTCATATGAAGACTGCCTAGACTGAGTGACACGTCTACCCATTCTTACTCTCTGGAGGGTCAAGACTCAGTGATTCACTTTCTCCTTTTCAAAAACCTGTTGAAATCCATGCTCTCTGCTTTTATATTTCTATCTTTCCTTCATATTCTAATGCCTTTACCCTAATTTACCCTTTAGTCATTCTCAGGCATTTTTTTTCTCTCTAACCAGTCATCGGACCTGCCACTTACCTTTGAGAACTTGATGCATTTCCAAACTCTTCCAGCATACCATGGGCGGTGGGTCCTTGAAAATTATTTTAGAATAGTAGGGAACGTACAGATTCTCAGTATTCCAAAATATTCCCTTATATGTCTATCACTGCATGTGTACTGATCTATCCCCTAGCTTAGTCCAGCTCGTTCAGTGAGCTCAGCTTTCATGTCAACAGTTGCTCATCTTCAAATTTAAAATACTTGTCTTTGACCTAGTATACTCATTTTCAAATGCCATGTAAAATTCAATCATACTTGTTTGATGCTACCTGAAGGTACCATTACTCTGGGATCACTCTTTAATCCTGTCAAATTACATAAAACCAAGAGTAATATAAAGCAGCACTATCTTGATAATAATTCTATGAAATCCTCCTCCAGGTTACTGCTGCCAATTTGATTTTTCTATTTTATACGCAGATTCAAGTCATGATAATTATTGCTCATCACAAACATTTAATTTTTCTTCTTCCATTCTTCATCCTACATTTTCTTTTCCTGTTAGGGGCCCAGTTTTCACTAGTGGTTCCCCTGCTATACCTCACTGCACCCGAACAAATTCCACATTCTGATTTCCTAAACCAAGATTAATCTCACTATTACACAAATGCCAACTTTCATTTATGGTAATATTGCTTCACTTTTACCTGGCTACCTATTCTTTTTGAATATCAGAGACTCTGCGATATTCAGGCTCAAATCCTTGCATTCCAGCATCCACATGTATACTATTTATTTTGTTATGGATTCTATATGCGTTCAAATACAGAACCTTTAGTCTTGCCTTTTTGTTATCTTTGCAACATCTAACCTTGATTGTTGCAAGACATCATCTTTTTATTTTTCGGTATTTTTGATCAGGGACTGAAATAGAAAAGCTATCAAAAAAATCAGAGATGTTACAGCACAGGAGACCATTCAACTCATCATGCCTGTACCAGCATGTTAAATTAGCTTAATTACCAAGGACCCATCTCCCCCCACTCCACCCTTGAATATTATATTTATCCATTTAAAGGCTTCAATTGGACCTGCCTCTGCCACACTTACAGATAGGTCCATGGAATTCACTGAGTGAAGGTTTTACTCCTCACTTCACCATAACTTCTTTTGCAGATCGCTTTAATCTGTCATGTTTGTGGTACAAGGGAGCTCATGGATAACAACTGTGTACCCAGGGCAAACATATCTGTATTAAGTGTTTGTGGCTCAAGGAGCTTTGGCTCAGAGTCATTCAGCTGCAGACTCTGCTACAATCAGGGAAGAAAAAAGTTATCAGGATATTTGAATCCAAGATGGTTTAAAGATTGCTGACTTTTTAAAATCAAGTTACCTGATGTTTTATGTGCCGTTTACACAGTTGTTTCTCAAATAATTGGTGGGATGTCTAGTTACAGACAAGTGAGAGCCAGGGGCTTGTATACAAAGAGAAATTTGGCCAACAAGAATTCGCTGATTGTTTGCAGAATAGTGACCAGTTATTGCTCATGAACACCTTCTGCCTGCCAACAACCATGTGATTGTCTCTCAGGTAGCCTGTGTCTCTGAATGCTTGGGAAAAGCCTAATGCTCTCTCAAAGGGAAGGAGTAGTCCATTTTTGTGCAGTAAAACACACCTCAAACCTGAAGAAAGCTAGTTTATTTTCCTTTATCGATTGGTGTAAACTGTGGTTTTTCACCAAATAAGTCAGAATTTTTATAAGCAGGACCCAGCCACCCTGTGTCCATGCAAGGAAGTGAAAGTACTTGAAAAAAGATATCAAGAAGCAGCGTTCTGAAAAGTGAAAAGGATCACCTTAGCGTACCCTACAGACTGCAACTATTAAAATCCTTCACCAGTTTTTACTTCCACCATAATATCCATGTTTGGTTTTTGTGGGTTGGATTTTGCTGTCAGAGATGATGGACCTCACACAAAGCTCACAAAGACAGAACAATCTCTGAACTGTCTCTGAACAGTTTAAATTTGGCTCTTATTCAAGAGGATCTCAAGGCGTTGAACAGAAATGATATCAACAAATAGCAAGCAGTAACACATTCAAGCATTCCCATGGACAATACACTAGGAAATTAAAAGCACCAATTGTCTTTACTTTTAAATTTTCTGGAAGTATAATGATAGACTTTCATTGGATCAAAATGGAAATGAAATAGTACAAATATAAAGATTTTAAAAGATATATATTTTTGAACTCTTATCATCATAATGCCAGTTGAAGTGGTAGATGCAGGTACAGCTAAAACATTTAAAAGATATTTGGATAGGTACATGAATAGGAAAGCTTTACAGGGATATGGGCCAAATGCAGGCAAGTGTGACTAGTTCAGTTTGGGAAACTTAGTCACAGAATCATACAGCATGGAAATAGACCCTTTTGGTTTGACTTGCCCATACTGACTATGTCTCTATGCCTGGCTCACCTTTCAAAAGTGCATTCATCCACTAAAGATGAGAAAAACTTTCAACTGCATTCAACAACTACAAAGCAAAATCACATTCCAAAACACTACAAAAAAAATGGTCAATTTGCAATTTAAACAAGGATAGAGACAGCATGTTAAAGAATATTCAGATACTCAATGTGGAGTCAACAAGTCAGGATGGAGGGGAATCAAAGGAATAGTCAGAATATGTCAGGTAACAGCATACAACGTCTTGGTGCTGAGAAGGAATAGCAAGGAAGCTTGGGATTGAATAGCTAAGCAAAATTCTTAACAATCTGCTTTAGCTCGAGAAAGTTATCAGAACTTTGAACAGAAATTAGTCACAACAGCAGGGAATTTATGGCCAGAGGCATCAATAATGGCTTCAGTTTTCGATTGATTTTGTCAACACAGGCTACTGAAGGTTAAAGAGAGCTGTGCCACATCGAAAGACGATATATACACACACACACACAGAAGATTTTCTTTTCCCAAGCTGTTAAATTTACACATAGCGTTATAAATACAAAAGTAAAGAAATAAAATTCAATAGGCTCTCACTTATGGCTTCTAAACAATTTTTAAAAATTCAGTTTGAAACATGGGGGAAAGCAGGGTGGTTATTTAATTCTTAAAAGGTACGTCAGGTGTGTTGAAAAATCAATATAGAGGTATTAACTCTAACCCACCTACTTCTACTAAAGGCAAGCCAGGCAAGGGGAGGCCCATGAATTCACTCAGGTAGTGGGTAGATTTTAAAGATGATGGTGCGGTTCCATTTAAAACAAACTTATTTACATTTAACGTTATCTTGGTTTCCACAAGGTGAATACCATTATAGCACTGCCTGTGGGCCAGCTGTTTTACCCTCCTTGCCCAACAACTTACTCTGAAATCCCCCAAAATCCAATTAGCTGACCCTACCACGAGCACTATCGCTTTCCTTATTTCTCCCCAATTTCGCAAACACCTCATGGCTGCTGAAACGTTAGTCTTTCCTGCCTCCAACCAACGGTCATCTTTGCTCCTCAGCCTGCCAACTTATTGATGACAGGTAAGTTTCTTTTGGATGTGGAAGGATCCTTTGGGGCATTGGATGGAGGCGAGGGGAGTAGTGTCGACGCTGACCTGTTACCAGCCCTTGACTGCTTCATTTCTAACTGCCGCCATGACATTGACCTCCTGAATCTATCCACCCCTCACCCACTCCAACCTCCCACCCTCACTCCTTCCACTCCAACACCAACCTCAACCTCACCATCAAACCTGCAGACAAGGGGGGTGCAGTGGTAGTTTGGCATACCAACCTCAACACCACTGAAGCCAGGCGCAAACTCAACCTTCTCCTAGTGCCCCCTCAACCACGACCTCAACTATCACCAAACCAATCATCTCCCAGACTACCCACAACCTCATCACCTCTGGGGACCTCCCATCCACAGCCTCCAACCTCACTGTCTGTGAGCCCAGCCAGCTCAATTCTACCTCCTACCGAAGCTTCACAAACCTGACTTTCCTAGTCAACCCATTGTCTCAGCCTGCTCCTGTCCCACTGAACTCATCTCTGCATACCTTGACACTGTCCTGTCCCCCTTAGTCCAGGAACTCCCCACTTACATTCGGGACACCACCCAAGCCCTTCACCTCCTCCAAGATTTTCATGTCCCCAGCCCCCAACATCTTATCTTCACTATGAACATCCAGTCCCTGTACACATCTATCCGCCATGACAAAAGGACTCCAAAGCCCTCAGTTTCTTCCTCTCATGCCGTCCCAACCAATACCCTTCCACTGACACCCTCATCTGCCTGGCTGAACTGGTCCTCACCCTTAACAACTTTTTCTTCCAATTCTCCCACTTCCTTCAAACCAAAGGGTACCCACATGGGACCCAGTTATGCCTGCCTCTTTGTCGGGTATGAGAAACTGTCCGTCTTCTACAGTTACACCGGCACCACCCCCCACCTGTTCCTCCACTACATCGATGACTATGTCAGCACTACCTCGTGCTCCCACGCAGAGACTGAACAGTTCATCAACTTCACTAACACTTTTCACCCCGACCTCCAATTCACTTGGACCATCTCGGACACCTCCCTCCCCTTCTTGGACCTCTCCACCTCCATCTCCAGCGACATACTAACCACGAACATCTAATACAAGCCCACTGACTCCCACAGCTACCTAGACGATAGCTCCTCTCTCGCCACCTCCCGTAAAAACGAAATTCCTTATTCCCAAATCCTCCGCCTCTGCTGCATCTGTTCCCAGGAAGACCAATTCCACCTCAGAAAATCCCAGATGGCCTCATTCTTCCAAGATTACAATTCTCCTTCCCACGTGATTGACGATGTCCTCCATTCCTCCACTTCCTGCACCTTCGCCCTTGAACCGCACCCCTCCCAATGGAACAAGGACAGTGCTCCCCCAGCCCTCACTTTCCACCCCATCAACCTCTGTACACATCACATCATCCTCTGCCACTTCTGCCACCTACAAATGGACCCTATCACCAAACACATTTTTCCCTTCCCACCCCATCAGCGTTCCAGAGAGACGATTCCACCCACAACTCCCTAGTCAGATCCACGCGCACTCCCCACCCCCCTCCCCCGGCAGCCCACACCCCACTCCTGGCACCTTCCCTTGCCACCACAGGAAATGCAAAACCTGCGCTCACATCACTCCCCTCATCTCCATCCAAGACCCCAAATCCAGCAGAAGGATCCTTCCACATCCGACAGAAATTTACCTGTACGTCCACCAATGTCATCTATTGTATCTGTTGCACTCGATGTGGTCTCCTCTTCGTCGGGGAGACACGATGCCTACTTGCGGATCGTTTCAGAGAACATCTCTGAGACATGTGCACCAACCAAGCCCACCGCCCAGTGGCTGAACATTTCAACTCCCCCTCCCACTCCACCAAGGACATGCAGGTCCTGGGCCTCCTCCATCCTCAAACTCTTACCACCTGACACCTGGAGGAAGAACGCCTCATATACCGCTTTGGAACCCTGCAACCACATGGGATCAATGTGGATTTCAACAGTATCCTCATTTCCTCTCACCCCACACCATCCCAGTCCCAAACCTCCATCTTGACACTGTCCTCCTTACCTGTTCATCACCTTTCCCACCTATCCGCTCCACCCTCCTATCTGACCGATCACCTACATCTAACTATTGCATTCTCAGCTACCTTCCCCCAACTCCCCTCCTGTTTATCTCTCAGCCCTCCAGCCCACAAGTCTCATTCCTGATGAAGACACTATACCTGAAACGTCAATTCTCCTCCTCGGATACTGCCGCCTCCTGCCTTGCTTTTCCAGCACCACACACTCGACTCTGATCTCCAGCATCTGCAGTCTTCACTCCTGCCAGTTTTCTTACCTAGTGGTCTGGCTACCTGCCTACTGAGTGTTGAGCAGGAAACTTGGAGGGAAATTCTAAAATATCCTGCTTTTAACTGCAGGATGTTCAGAAAAACAACTTTCTGGGATTCCCATTCATAAGTACACATACATCCCTTCCCTAGCCATGCAGAGCAGAGTCACGTAAGCATCACTTCTAAATTAGAAAATAAAAGAAGGTTGACAATTAGGCAAACCACAAAACGTTCTGCAATTAGAAAACAGAGTGTCCTAGGTATTACTCTCTGCTCAGTCCAGTTTAGATGTTTGCCCTGCTAAAAAGTTCTTTGAAGTAGCAATCTCCTGTATTCCTTATAGATTTCCTTAGGTGATCTAGGCTCAGATTTTTATTGATTAAACTAATACTTAAAGCATAAAATTTAGATTATTCATGCATTTTGATCAAATGTTCCAAATATGTAATAATGCATCAAAAATGACCAAAATGTAAATTTTTACCACCATCGGGAAGGTTTTTCGAGGCATCTTACCTCCCCATGTATTAGATGCTGGAGGCATTGTCGAGATAGATTGCATGGATGGCTGAAATGTTGGCTGGAGATCAAGCAAGTCATTTGGCACTTTGGAAGTGCTGTAGAGTAAAAATAAAAATACTTACTTTGGATGTACTTAATGTAAATATTAACATGTTGAAAGTCAAACTGTTCTGATCTATATGACTTAGCTGTACTTTGGGAAAAGTAGAATGCCACTAAACAAAGATAATCCTTTTGACGGTTTAAGTGGAAGAGGGAGTGACTTCAGATTGAAAGCATCTCCTTTGCTCCCCATGATAAACATTCCTATTACAAATCAAACTTGTCACCAAGCTTATTTGGCATATTGTCAACTTGCTTAGAAACAAAGACATGCATTCTCAAAAGGTGTCTTTCACGATCAGTGTTATCAAGAGTGTTTTACAACCAATGAACTACTGTTTCAAGTGTAGTCAGTCAGTCATAATGAAGAAAAAAGACAAAGAAATGGCAAGCTCCCATAAACTGCAATGCAATAATAATCAAATAGCATGTTTACATAATCCTGTTTGAGGGATAAGCAATCATTACAACTATTATGTTTCCTATTGTGTTCACACACGGCAGGTGTGGTTCCTTTCACTTGTACCATCAAATGGATTTCTATAAAAAGTGCAAGTGTAATTAGACTGAAACATTAGAGACATGCCGAAAAATAATTTGTTATAATATTAGTGTCAACGTTCAGATGCTACACGCACTATTAATGACCAACATAAGTGCAATTATTCAAATTACATTCAGACATTATTTACCTAATCTCCAAACTGAATAATCAATACTTGGGAGATTGTAGTATTTAAACATTTCAAGTATTGCCTTTTATCCAATTTCAATTAAAAATCTCTACAAAAAAGCTGTTTTCCCAATGTCCCGTATGCATTACTTTTCATAAAGCTTACTAGAACTGCATCTGCAAAAAAGACAGTACCAAGTCCAGTAGCGAAACCTACATTCATAGTGAAATTCAGAAGGCAGTAACTATGCTGATTCTGGTGCTGGTGTTGCAAATGCTGAACTAATTGAAGCTGATCTGTAAAGGAGAATAGGGTTCTGTATGTATGCTGGACTGACAAACATCAGTAAACATATTCAAAAGTCACATGCTCAACACTACCAAACAGCAATTAAAAATCTTATACCTGTTGGAAGAACCAGGTGTTGAGAAGAGGTCTACAGCTGCAGTTGTGCTGATACTTCCACCAGAGGTTGAACTGGGTGATGCAGCAGTTGTCGCAGAAGATGGATAGGATTTTTTTGCAAGTTCCCTCAAACGCTGTTCCTGTTATATAGGAACAATTCTAACTATTTAACGGATTTTTGAAAAAAGTTTTAACTAGTCACAAACAAAATGAGAAATGCTCAAATTAGCATTTAAAAGATTTACTGGAGAATTAATTGGAGGATCAACTTTCATCAGCTAATGAAAATATAGGGAAAGGGGAGAATATATTTTTTAAAATTATGTTACTTTGCAAAGTGCAAAAGTAAAAACTGCAGGACTCAAGGTATTCAATAGGACAATGGACGATTAGTTAGAAAGGAAGCTTGTGAGGGCAAGGGGGTAAAGCAGGAGATTAGCACTACATAATGACGCTCAGATGAACAGCCAATGCTGGCACGATGGCCTGAATGGCCTCCTTCTGCACCATAACAATTGTGTGCTTCCGAGATTGCGAATTTGGAAGGAAAGGCGACTAGCTTGGAAGAGTGAATCACTTACAATGGGATACTTTTATGTGCAACGGAAGGAAGCTATACAGTTTAATAGGAATGGGATCATGGAGTAGAAATGGATTTCATGGGAAAGATACACTTTCAGAGAACATCATAAAAGATGGGAGTAAAGCAAGCAAAAGATGTAGGTTTAGGAGTGTGGAAAACAAATATCAGTATTTGGAATTGACTAAGTTCTCTCAATGAAGATGCAAGGTAGTTTATCAAATATCTCAACATTTCTTACAAGTGCACAAGCTATAGGTAATGCCTTGAATTTTGCATTTGTTCTGGGAAGCAAAATGGGGAAGATGAAGGAAGAAAAGCAAGAGCAACAAATGACCTTGAGTGCTTTCAACCGGGCCTGTTCTTCCTCCAAAGCAGCTTGTTTTTCTCTTTCATCGACTCGGCTGAGTGACATGCCTGTGTTAGAAAGTGATGAGACTGCATTTGAAAGGGTGGTAGCTCTGGGGAAGAAAAAAAAGAAACAAGATATTAAACCTGAGCTTCAAAAGAACTAGATATTATTTTACAGATCAGTGACAAGTCCCAGGAACGAACTCCCATGTGCACCTTCTGAAATGAAGCTTAGAAATTCTATTCTGAGGTAACTCTCAAAAAGTAGATACCAAGAGACTGGTTTTAGCTTCACAAAACTATAAAAATAACAGCAAACACAGACGAATTATTTAAAAAATTGTACGAGATCATTTGTCAATCTTATCACTGTCTTCCTACCACTCCAAAAAAGGAATTAATAAAGTAGACGTAATACTTGTAAAGTCTACAAGGAAATTAATAATAGGTATACACAAGGTGGAACATGCAGCTGGTAGCCCATTTGTCACCCTTTGCACAATTATGATTCACTCCTCACCTTTCAATATTCCTCTAGACCTCTCTTTAAAGACAACTGTTGTTGTTGCTATGGCAGGTTACAGTGAGAGCACAGAAGATGCCCTTTAGCCCAATGGGTCTGCACTTCCTTCAGTGCAATCACATCCTTCAGACGGCAACCAGGACTGCACACTGTGCTCCAACCATAGCCCAACCTAAATTTTGTACAGCACCAATAGAACCTCCCTGCTCTTACAATCTCCTTTTCCCTTTTTAAGTAACAAGACATGACCTCATACTTTTCAGGATTAAATTCCATCTGCTGCTCTGTTCATCCGAACAACCATCTATATCTTCCTGTCACTTAAGATCTTCTTTCTCACTGTTAACCACCCAACCAATCTCCATGTCATCCACAAACGTACTTATTAGCTCCTAGCATGCTCAATTGACAGTGGCTAAATGGCTGCTGTTAGTTTTTTTTAAAAAGTACTACACTTTTTTAAAAATACCAAATTCAAATTCCACCATCTACCATGACGGAATTTGAACCCATGTCCCGCAATATTGACGTGTGATTCTAGATTACTAGTCCAATGTCATTAATATAATGCCACCGCTTCGTAACTCTCCAAAACCCGCACTGTAGTCTGCTTGATCATTAGCCCATTTACCATTTTAAAAATCCACTCCTTCTACCACTGATGTACTGTGGCTACAATAGGTATGATATACAACATGTACTGCAAAAGTAAAGGGTTTCATGAACAGCACTTCCACCAGTATGATAAAGATGAGCAGCAGGTACCTGGGAGAACCATCACCTCCAAACTTCAAGTCAAACATAATCTCAATTAGGAGAATCGACATTTTGGGCATGAGCCCTTCTTCAGGAATGCTATTCAGAAGGGCTCATGCCTGAAACGTCGATTGTCCTGCTCCTTGGATGCTGCCTGACCTGCTGCGCTTTACCAGCAACACAGTTTCTCTCATTATTTTACAGCATATCAACGAAGCAGGATTTGACATCAAGTCACAAGTGGCATTTGTGCTGATAGGAAACAGCTTAATCAAACAGATGAGTTTTAATAGATGACTTTGATGTGAAGAGGCAGAGATATTTAGGGAGGAACAGATTAGAGTTCACAGCCAAGACATCTGAAGGCATGGCTGAAATCTTTAAAATTTAGAATGCACAAGGGGCTAGAATTGAATTAATGCAGAAATTGGAGGAGATTGCACACAGAAAAACTGGGTTGAAACCCTCAAGAAATTTGAAAACCAGGACGAGGATTAGAAAAGAGCGTTATTACTTGACCAATAACCGAAGTAGATCAACCAACACAAAAGTGACAGACAGAGAGAATGTGGGACAAATCAAAAAACAAACAGAGTTTTGAATAAACTGATGTTTAAGGAGGGAGAACATGGAAGACAGGCCAGATGGAAAAGTCAAGTCCAGCACATGAAGGCATGGATGGGCACTTCAGCAGTAAATGAATGAAGGCACAGCAGAGTCTGGCAATGCTACAGAAGTAGCTTTGGTTAGAGTGTGGACAATACACTAAGAATATGATACAAAGTTTTTTTTAATAACATAACCAAATATACTGAGGAGGGTAGGGTGCTAAATGTGGTTTAATTGGACTTTAGCCTTTACAAGGTTCTGCATGACAGGCTTATTCGTAATGTTAGATCACATAGCATTCAAGGTGAGCTTGCCAACTGGATTCAAAATTGGATTTATGTTAAGGGTCAGAATTTGACAGAGGCAGACTGGAGGTCTGTGACCAGTGATGTTCCATAGGGATCGGTTTTGTGTCCAGTTTTGTTCATCATTTATATAAATGACTTGGGTGAGCATATAGAAAGCATGATTACTGAGTTTGCAGATGACATCAAAATTGGTGGTATAGTGCACAGTGAGCGTGGTTATCTAAGATTACAAAGAGATCTTGAATAATTGGACTGAGGATTGGCAGATGGAGTTTAATTTGGATAAATTTGTAGTATGTGCCATTTGGTTATGCAAACAAGGACATGACTTATACAATTAATCGTCGGGCCCTGGGTAGTGTTGCAGAACAGAGAAACCTAAGGTTTCAGGTACATAATTCTTTGTGTCACAGGTAGACAGGACAGTTAAGAAGGTGTTTCGCATGCATGCCTTCATTGCTCAAATCTTTCAGCAAAGGGGTTGGGACGTCATGTTGAGGTTGTACAGGACACTGGTGAGGCCTCTTCTGGAGTATAGTGTCCAGTTCTGGCTGCCCTATTTCAGGAATGATACTATTAAACTGGAGAGGGTTCAAAGTTAAAAATCACACAACACCAGGTTATAGTCCAACAGGTTTAATTGGAAGCACACTAGCTTTCGGAGCGACGCTCCTTCATCAGCTGATTGTGGAGGGCTCGATCGTAACACAGAATTTATAGCAAAAATTTGCAGTGTGCTGTAACTGAAATTATACATTGAAAAATTGATTGTCTGTTAAGCCTTTCATCTGTTAGAATACAGTGATAGTTTCACTTCTTTCATGTGCAAATCACAAAACTTTTTTTTAAAAAAGTTGCATTCGCGGGTTAGCTGTTAACCATGGTGATAGCTAGACAATATGTGGAAGGTGTTAGCCCCCTGTGTTCTCTGTCTATGACCTGATGTTTAGATTGTTATCTCACTTTTTAGATTAGAATCAGAGTTTTACATAAATTCATGCACTTTTTGAGCTCAGAGTTCTACATGAATGTATGCAGTTTTTGAGCAAAGTGCAATATAACTCCAAGTGCAAATTCACCCCACAAAATATATGTGTGCATGTGTGTGTGTATATACGTGTGTGTGTGTGTGTATATACATGTGTGTGCGCGTGTGCATGTGTGTGTATATACGTGTGTATACGTGTGTGTGCGTGTGAACACACACACACACACACACACACACACACAGTGTCTTAAGTCTGTGAGGGGGTGCATGTGTGATTGTGTGTGTCTATAAGGGTATGTGTGGGTGTCTATGTGTGCATTTTGTTCCTCCTTCACTAGATGCCAGATAACCAAATCTGACAAATTAGCTATGATGGAGGATTTGACAACGGTAAATGAACTAAGGATCATCATGTTACCTGATATATGTGAAAATTAGTGTTTTTTTCTTAGGACACCAAAAAAGAGCAAGTAAATACGATATTAGATGCAGGCAAAGATAAATCCTTAGTTACACTAGGAAAAATGGGAAAATAAGCTAAGTAAGAATGCACCACGCAAGTTCTACCCAGCTAGATTATAACAGAGACATTGGAAGACCAAGTGCTCAACCAAATTAAAGGATGTAGTCAGGCCAAGAAGAGTAAAAATAGCTTGCCTTTGTCACAATCAAATATAAATGTATTTTAGGAATTCTGCAAGAGCAAAGGCAGAAATCTGATTGGAGGATTTCAAACAAAGGATTCAGTGAAAGATGGGCACGGGCTAATTTTGCCAAACCAGTGTTAAGGATATGTCACTGATTGGATGTGGATACATCAGCATTAACCTATCAAACAAGACTACTTGCATGCCAAACGGCATAAACAGCAAGCAATAGACAGACTAAGCAATCTCATAAAAAGTGGATTAGATGTAACTTCTACAGTTCTTCCACATTCAGTCGTGAATGTCGGTGGACAACTAAACAACTCACTGGAGGAGGCGGCTCCACAAATATCCCATTCGCAATGATGGAGGAGTCCAGCATATCACTGCAAAAGCTAACTCTGATGCAGTCGCAACAATCTTCAGTCAGAACTGCCGAGTGGTTCATCAATCCTGGGTTCCTCCAGTGATCCCCAGCATCACCGATACCAGTCTCCAGCCAATTTGATTCACTCCACATGATATCGAGAAATGGCTGGAGACACTGGATACTGCAAAAGCAATGGATCCAGATAACAATCCAGCAATAGCACTGAAGATATGTGCTCCAGAACTTGCCTCACCCCTAGCCAAGCTCTTCCAGGACAGTTACAAGACTGGCATCTACACAACAATGGGGAATAATTGTGCAGTATCTCCTGTACACAAAATGTAGGACAAATCGAACCCGGCCAATTACCAACCAGTCTATTCTCCATCATCTCCATAAAGTGATGGAAAGGGTCATCAACGATGCTATCAAGCAGCACCTCCTCAGCAACAACCTGCTCAGTGATGCTCAGTTTGGGTTTCGCCAGGGTCACTCAGCTCCTGATCTCATTACAGCCTTGGTTCAAATATGGACAAAAGAGCTGATTCCAGAGATGAGGTGAGCATGACAGCCCTTGACATTAAGGCCACATTTGACTGAATACGGCATCGAGAAGCCCTGGCAAAAAGTCATCTCAATTCCAGGACATCTCTGCAGGAGTCCCTAAGGGTAGTGTCCCAGGCCCAACAATCTTCAGCTGCTTCATGAATGATCTTCCCTCTGGTAGAAGGTCAGAAGTGGGAATGTTCGCCAATGAATGCACAGCGTTCAGCACCATTTGCGAATCCTCACATATTGAAGCAACCCGTGCTCAAATGCAACAAGATCTGTACAATATCCAGGCTTGGGTCGACAAGTGACAAGTAACATTTGCGCCACACAAATGCCAGACAATGAACATGACGAATAAGAGACACTAAACACTGCCCTTTGACATTCAATGGTATTACCAGCACTGAATCCCCCACTGTCAACATCGTTGGGGTTTCTACTGACCAGAAACTCAACTGGACTCACCACATAAACAGAGTAGCTACAAGAACAGGTCAGAGACTAGGGATACTGCGGCGAGTAAGTCACCTCCTGACACCCCGAAGTCTATCTACCACCTACAAGGGACAAGTCAGGAGGGTGATGGAATATTCCCCACTTGCTTGGATGGGTGCAGCTCCAACAACACTCAAGAAGTTTGGCAACATCCAGGACAAAGCAACCTACTTGATTGGCATCACATCCACAAACATGCAATCCCTCCACCACCAGCACTCAGTAGCAGCAGTGTGTACTATCTACAAGATGCACTGCAGAAATTCACCAAAGATCCTAAGACAGCACGTTCCAAACCCATGACCACTTCCACCTAGAAGAACAAGGGCAGCAGGTACTTGGGAACACCACCACCACCACTGGCCAGTTCCCCTCCAAGCCACTCACCAGCCTGACTTGGAAATATATTGTGATTCCTTCACAGTCGTTGGGTCAGAAATCTGAAATTCTCTCCCTATCAGCATTGTGGGTTAACCCACAGTTAGTGGACTGTAGCAATTCAAGAAGGCAGCGCACTACCATCTTCTCAAGGGCAAATAGGGATAGGCTATCAATGCTGGCCAGGCAGCAACGTCCAAGTCCCACAAATTAATAAAGCAAACCTCGGAAACTGTCATCTGCCAGACCATGGAATGTAACCACATTGGCTTTGCAAGACTGCAATGTTCCAGTCATGGCAAACACTAACCCCACCACTGTGGTTTATAGGGCCATTAAAGAGCAGGTGGTCGGGGGATCCAAGATGGCGGCGACCCAGCAAGTCTGAGTCTATAGTGCTCCTCCCAAGACTTGGGTAAAGTGGGTCACCCAACCCCACCACACTCACCAAATCATTTATAATAGCTGTTTAATTTAATTAGTTGCTTAGTATTAAATTTAAACAATCTAATATTTAGTAAAAATGATCAAAAGGAAGGGAGCCCGCAGCTCTCAGCAAGTAGGAACCCCTCCCCCACCCTCTCCAGCTGCAGCTGAGACGTCCACAGCCGCCCCGGGGGACTTACCTACAGTGACAAGCCTTGTGGAAATGATCTCCAAACTGGATGCGAAGATTGACGCTTTTATCGAAGAATCCCGAAATCGATGGGACTCACTCTCGGCCGCACTGCAGAAGCATGACCGAGACATCCAGGAAATCGAGCGCCAAGTCGGAGGGGCGGAGGTAAAAGGCCGCGAACTCCGAAACTACAGCGCAATCGGCCATGGATCAGGTCCGGACTCTCGAACAGCGAGTCCGGACCTTAGAGAATCATATTGATGACCTCAAAAAAATATTTGTTTGCTGGGCCTTCCCGAACGGGAAGAGGAAGGCCAGCTTACAGCATTCCTCGAGCAGTGGCTGCCACAGCTTTTAAATCTGGAAGCTGGATCAGGCCAGGTAAGGGTAGAATGGGCCTACCGGGTTGCAATACGCGGGCCCGACTCGAACCAGCGCCCACGCCCGGTCCTGTTCCGGCTGCAGAGCTATAGGTACAGGCAGATACTCCTAGAAGCTTCTAGAAATCTTGGAAAAGACCCCAAGCTATGATCTATAAATGATCCAAGATCATGTTATTCCAGGACTTTTCCCCAGTTCTGGTCCGAAAAGAGGAAGGCATTCGACAAGGCGAAGAAGCGTTTAAGGGACTTAAATATTCAGTACTCCTTACGCTACCCAGCGACGCTACGCTTTAACCATGAAGGATCTGTGTATAACTTCGGATCACCAGAAAACGCTAAGGAATTCTTAAACTCTCTTAGATAAACTATAAGAGATAATATGGATATTGGTTTGCCTTTCCCCCCGCTTTGGTTTATATCCCTCCACTTTTTTTCTTTTTTCTTACCTTACTGTTTAATATTATCATGGGGGGTGGGGAGAGGGATTTGATTTTCTCCCCCACCACCTTGGGGTTGTCTTAATTTATTCTTTTATGGATATATGTGGGTATGTATGTATATGTGTGTTTTATATATATATAGCCGGGGGGTTTGGTTAATGTTGGTGGGGGGAGGTGGTTACCTTATTCTATTTTACCTCTGTCTTTAGGAGCGGGGTTGTTTCTCCGTTGTTATTTTGTATTATTATATTTAATTATTATTTGTTGAGGTTGTAATTTTATAGTTATATGTTTATATATGGTATTAACATTACCAAATATATCCAGGTGTTGGTGTGGGCGGGGGTAGGGTGCTCACTGTTAACTCTAGCTTTGTATTATATCTGAATTCTCCTCATTTTATTGAAGACTGCCTGGGTCAAGGTTGGGGCATTGGTTGGGAGAGGATATGATGGACTTTTGGAAAGGAAGTGACACCCCCTGGGAACAAGGGGGAAAATCTCCACTTAAATGCGTATTTTTTTTATTATTTAGAAATAGTTTTTTATTATACTGTTGTGAGTGTATTAGAGAGCCTTTATTTTTGTGAATTTTATATGCTCTATGCTCGGGATGTTCTGGATAGGGTTTCCCCTCCCGAGGGGTCTCGGATTTGCCCGGATGATTATGGTCATCAGTCGGTTAAGTGGTGCACCTGGAATGTCAAGGGGAGTAATTCGCCAGTCAAAGGAAGAAAATATTATCAAATCTTAAGAAAGAGTTGATATAGCTCTCCTACAGGAGACACACCTGTTGGATCAAGAACACTTGAAACTACGACAGGGTGGATTTGATTAGGCCTTTTTTTCTTCTTTTAGCTCAAAAAGCAGGGGAGTTGGTATTCTTGTTCGGAAGAATTTCCCTTTCAAAACCCTAAATCAGATAAAAGACAAATCTGGACGATAGATTTTGATTAAAGCCCTCATAAATGGAGAGGAATATGGGATTTTAAATTTGTACTGCCCCCGGCACACCCCTTTAAATTTATAACGGAAGCCTTTTCAAAACTGATGGCTTTTGATGCCCATCATACAATTATAGGGGGAGACTTTAATTGTATTATGGATCCGGAAATAGATAGGATTCCCAAGAGGACTGTAGGAGTATCTCCCAGGTCTAGACAATTCGTGGATCTGAACAAAGAATTAGGATTAGTAGATGTATGGAGATGTCTTCATCCACAGGGCAGAGATTTTTCTTTCTACTCCAATCCACATAAATGTCATACCAGAATCGATATGTTTTTTGCCCCCTCGATTTTTTAAAATTCCATATCATCCTGTAAAATAGATAGTATAGCAATTTCCGACCATGCTGCTGTATATATGGAAACTAAGGCGAGGAACAATGGGACATCCCCTCGGCATTGGCGTATGCACCCCTTCCTAATGAAAGATAGTAAATTTGTAAAGTACTTCTCTCAAGAACTTAAAACTTTTTGAGAAATTAATTCAGGTACGGCTAGCAACCCATCAATGATTTGGGAGACCATCAAAGCTTACACGCGAGGTTTGATCATCTCCTACTCAGCGACCCAGAAAAAATTGAAGGGAGAACAACAGCGTCTGCTTGAAACCCGCATATAAGCAGCTGAAACAGCATATACTGATAGACCTATTATTAAATTGCAAAGGATTACGGCTCTTAGGACAGCTCTAAACACTACGCTTACTCAATCGGCTAAGAGGGAAATATTATTTGCAAAACAAAGGTTATACGAATAGGGCGACAAACCGGGTAGATACTTAGCATTTCTTGCAAAGTATAAAAGGCCCCTCAGACTATTACGTCTATCAAGGAAAGTACGGGTATTTTGACTCATGATCATAAAAAGATTAATGCGATCTTTAGAGAATTTTATTCTGAGTTATCGCAGGATTGTGAAGACAGGACTAGGAGGATGCAGTCATTTTTTAAAAATTTGACCTTTCCGGGCCTCACTCCAGAACAGGTATCGGTCTTGAATGTTCCCCTAACAATCCAAGAAATACTTGATGCAATTAGGCAACTTCAGAGCGGTAAGGCACCTGACCCAGAGGGTTTTCAAACTGAATTCTATAAAGAATTTACAGAAATATTGGCTGGTCCACTTATGGACATGTATAACTATGCATATAGTCAGGGCAGTCTCCCGCCTTCACTGAAAGAGGCAAATATCTTTCTTATCCTTAAAAAAGGAAAGGATCCAGAAGATTGTACGTCATACACACCAATATCCTTGCTAAATGTAGATTTTAAAATTCTTTCTAAAATGTTAACACTGAGACTAGAAAGGGTACTGCCACATATTATAAAGGAGGATCAGACGGGGTTTATTAAGGGCCGTAGATCATCCAATAATATTAGAAGGGTTTTGAATATGATTCAAGCCTGTCATCAGGGAAAGATGCCAGGAGTAGTAGTTTCATTAGATGCTTCAGTGTGGGTAGGGGCTGCCGTCAGGGATGTCCTCTCTCTCCATTGTTATTTACGCTAATAATTGAACCACTAGCAGAAGCTATACGAGATGACCCTAATATAATGGCCACAAAGATTGGTAAAGGTAAACATAAAATTACCCTTTATGAAGATGATGTTCTTCTATTCCTCAGTAATCCTCTGATGTCCGTACCTCGCCTAATCCAAGTTATTAATACATTTAGCGCATTCTCAGGCTATAAAATTAAGTTTTCAAAATCGGAGGTTATGCCAATGGGTGGCCTTGCTATGATACTCCACTTAGTGGACGGATCCCTTTTTCCCTGTCGGTAGTCCCTGGAGGGCTTCTTATATTTAGGCATTTTATTACCCCAGTATTTGGTCAGTTGTATAAGGCTAATTTTGTGCATTTACTGGAAAGGATAAGGCAGGACCTCCAGCGATGGGGAGACCTTCCAATTTCCTGGTTGGGTAGAAAAGCACTAATTAAAATGAATGTCCTGCCCCATCTCCTATATCCTATGAGAATGCTTCCGGTGATGCTGCCGAGGCTGGCACGACGTAAATTATATGGCTGGTTGGGTTCCTTTATCTGGAATCATAGACGGCCCCTCATTAAGCTGAAGAAGCTACAGCTTCCACAGGCAAGGGGAGGACTGGACTTCCCATATTTTAGGAAGTATCAGTTAAGTTCCCTATTAAGTTACATAGCTGATTGGGTCTTGTCTGATCCACAATCAATCTGGTTGGATATCGAGGCCTCACAAGTAAAATACCCACTTATTAACCTTTTATTTTCAGATAAGAGGAAAATCATTACAGACGACTGTAAAAACCCTATAATACTAAACACGATTAAGGCTTGGAATATAATGTGGCAAAATGAGGGTAATTAACATAAAACATCCCCTTATGCACCGATAGTGGGAGCATGGGGATTCCAACCGGGGTTTACAGATGCCACTTTTAAACTCTGGAGATCCAGGGGTATCTCATGTCTAGGGGACCTATTTAAGGATGGGGTCCTGATGTCTTTGGAACAGCTGCGTCAGAAATTCGGATTACCTAATGGAGACCTCTTTCGATACTTCCAAATTCAAGACTATATACAGAAGAAGACTACGTTATTAGATAGTCTTTATAAATCAGATAGAGAATGTAGAGTCCTACGACCAGTGGGGGTATCTTCCGTCAGTACTATCTATCATTTACTACATGATGAAGTATCGGGAAATATGGATAATCTGCTTAAAACATGGGATCAGGATTTGGGACTAGAAATCTCTATAGAAACGTGGAATGATATTTGGGAAAACGCTAGAAGAATTACTATTTGTAACAGAACCCAGGCTATCCAGCTGAAGATACTTCATTAGGGCCCATATGGCACCGGTTCGATTGGCAAAATATAAGGCAGGAGCATCTCCAATGTGTCCCAAATGTAAAATAGAGGTGGGCACTCTTGTACATTGTACCTGTCATAAGATCCGTAGATATTGGACTAAAGTAGCAAGTACCCTGACAGAAATTTTAGGAGCGGAAATTAAAGTAGACCCGGTATCTCTTCTTTTGAGCTTTTCGAACTTTTCCTCCCTGGACATGTACGGGAAGAGACTATTTTCTATTCTCTCTTTCTGTGCAAGGAAAAATATTTTGGTGAACTGGGTGGCTGAGGGCCCCCCTGGACTTTCAAATTGGTACAGATTAATTATGGAATGTATTCCCCTTGACTTCCTTACAAATATGGTGCACCGAAAGACCGAATTATTTTATAAAATATGGCAGCCCTTCTTGAATTACATAAATACAGATATTTTGGCTATCCTAACAAGGGCTTTTATTTAATTGAGATTACAAACCTGGCTGGTCTGGGGCCCCTTAGGAGAGGAATCCCGCACGAATACGGGTTTTATTACATTTGATGTTAACACATTCCGAGCATGTAAGAGACTTAAATATACACTCTGGTTAGTTTAGGTTAGATTAGTAGCAGTTGAGTTTTTTTTTCTTTTTCAGTATTTTTTTCTTTTGTTAAATTTTGGCTATTGTATATTTGATTTAATTGTATATCAATGTTTGTATTTGAGAGTTTTGTTTATTTTTGTAAATTTCTAATAAAAATATCGATATATTAAAAAAAAGACCAGGTGGTCATTTAGCCCACTTCTCCAAAAAGCGTCAGACTCAAGACCCTCTTTTGGTGCCTTATCTCCCTACTCCTACATATTGTTCCTTTTCAAATTTACCTTTCTTTGCATCTCAAGTTAATTCTTGCAATATGAAACAACTATTTCTTCAGATTGTTATTAATTTTAGGATGCTTGCAGCAGGAGTAAAAAGATTGACCTGAAAATGCATTTTGTCTGGGTGCTCAGAACGCAGCCCGTTATTTTTGTTACAGAAAAAGTGGACCTGGATTACTTTTGCCCCCAAGTCTTCAAATTCAGGGTACACACTTTCTTCCTTCCCATTTAATTTGCAATGATAGGATTTTCTGTTAGAAATCAAGTAAAGCTGTTATGAAAATGAATTGAGGGCTTCAATACAAGAGGAGCATGCTAATGATACAAAATGGAATATAGGAACTGTACTAATCACTCATTCATGCTATATTGAGAGAGATAACCTAAGGACAGAGCAAAGAAAAGTGAACAAATTAACTGCAAGGCAGAATATTGTAAAATTAAGGCCATCTGAAAATTCTGTAGATGTTAGACTTGTAAAACATTACTAAGTTTAATTGATGGATATATTTCAAAAACCCAATTCTGACAGAAGCACCATTCAATTCTTGTGAATTTAGAATGGAACTTTAAATGGCTCCATAAGACAAAGCAGCAGAGAGCGGCGGGAGCTGGGCGGAAGTGAAGTCGGAGCGCAAAGCCGGTCGGGAAGGTAAGTGATTGTTATTTGAGTGGAGAAGGAACCAGAGACACTACATGTGTAGTGTCTCCCACCCTCCCTCCTCCTCTAACCTAAGAAAAAGGTAAGCTACTTGGTGTTCTGGTTTTGGAGACTAAGTGGAGAGTTATGGCAGCGCAGGCAGTGGAATGTTCCTCCTGCAGGATGTTTGAGGTAGGGGGTGACCACCGATGCTCCTGCTGACTTCATCTGCAGGAATTGCAGCCAGCTCCAGCTCCTCACAACCGCGTTAGGGAACTGGAGCTGGAGTTGGATGAACTGAGAATTATTCAAGAGGCTGAGAGTGTGATAGATGGAAGCTACAGGGACATAGTTACGCCAGAGAACAGAGGTAGCTGGGTAACAGTTAGAGGTAGGAAGGAGAGAAAGCAGGCAGTGCAGGGATCCCCTGTGGTCGTTCCCTCAACAATAAGTATACCGCTTTGGATACTGTTGGTGGGGGGGGTGGGGGGGAACAACCTAGCAGGGGTAGGCTGCAGTGACCGGGTCTCTGGCACAAGGTCCGGCTCAGAGGCTCAGAAGGGAAAAGGGGGAGAGGAGGAGAGCACTAGTTTTAGGAGACTCAATAGTTAGAGGGACAGACAGGCGGTTCTGTGGACATGGGCGAGACTCTCGGATGGTTTGTTGCCTCCCGGGTGCCAGGGTCCGAGACGTCTCAGACCGTGTCTTCAGAATCCTTAAGGGGGAGGGTGTGCAGCCAGAAGTCGTGGTACACATTGGCACCAACGACATAGGTAAGAAGAGGGGTGGGGAGGTCATTCAGGATCTCAGGGAGTTAGGCTGGAAGCTAAAAGCTAGGACAGTCGTCAGCTCTGGGTTGTTGCCGGTGCCACGTGACAGCGAGGCAAGGAATAGGGAGAGAGTGCAGTTGAACACGTGGCTGCAAGGATGGTGTAGGAGGGAGGGCTTCAGATATTTGGACAATTGGACTGCATTCTGGGGAAGGTGGGACCTGGAGAAGCAGGATGGGTTGCACCTGAACGAGAAGGGCATCAATATCCTGGGAGGTAGGTTTGCTCACACCTTCGGGGGGTGGGGGGTGGGAGGTTTAAACTAATTTGGCAGGGGGATGGGATCCGGACTTGTCGTCGAGCAAGTAGGTTAGCTGTTTTTCAGGATGTCCAAGAATGTAGGGAGGCTGTGGAGAAGGTAGCACTGACAGGGAATACTTGCGGACACAGAGATGGGTTCAAGTGTGTATACTTCAACACAAGGAGTATCAGAAATAAGGTGGGTGAACTTAAGGCGTGGATTGGTACTTGGGACTACGATGTTGTGGCCATCACGAAACGTGGATAGAAGAGGGACAGGAATGGTTGTTGGAGGTTCCTGGTTACAGATGTTTCAGTAAGATTAGGGAGGGTGGTAAAAAGGAGGGGGTGTGGCGTTGCTAATTAGAAATGGTATAACGGCTGCAAAAAGGCAGTTCGAGGGGGATCTGCCTTTGGAGATAGTATGGGCTGAAGTCAGAAATAGGAAAGGCGCAGTCACTTGTTGGGTGTTTACTATAGGCCCCCCAATAGCGGCAGAAATGTGGAGAAACAGATTGGGAAACAGATTTTGGAAAGGTGCAGAAGCCACAGGGTAGTAGTCATGGGCAATTTCAACTTCCCAAATATTGATTGGAAGCTCTTTATATCAAGTAGATTGGATGGGGCGGTGTTTGTGCAGTGTGTCCAGGAAGCTTTTCTAACTCAGTATGTAGATTGTCCAACCAGAGGGGAGGCCATATTGGATTTGGTATTCGGTAACAAACCAGGACAAGTGATGGGCTTGTTCGTGGGTGAGCATTTTGGTGATGGTGACCACAATTCTGTGACTTTCACCTTGGTGATGGAGAGAGATAGGTGCATGCAACAGGGTAGGTTTTACAATTGGGGGTGGGTGGGGGGAGAAGGGTAAACATAATGCTGCAAGACAGGATCTGAGGAGCATAAGTTGGGAGCATAGGCTGTCAGGGAAGGATGTCATTGAAATGTGGAAATTTTTCAAGAAACAGATACGACGTGTCCTTAATATGTATGTACCTGTCAGGGCAGGAAAGAGATGGTCATGTGAGGGAACCTTGGTTGATGAGGGAGATTGAATATCTTGTAAAGAGGAAGAAGGAGGCTTACATAAGGCTGAGGAAACAAGGTTCAGACAGAGCGGTGGAGAGATACAGGACAGCCAGGAGGGAGCTGAAGAAAGGGATTAGGAGAGCTAAGAGAGTGAATGAAAAATCTTTGGCTGGTAGGATCAAGGATAACCCCAAGGCCTTTTATGCGTATGTGAGAAACATGAGAATGACGAGAACGAGGGTGGGTCCGATCAAGGACAGTAGTGGGAGACTGTGTATTGAGTCAGAAGAGATAGGAGAGGTCTTGAATGAGTACTTTTCTTCAGTATTTACAAATGAGAGGGACCGTATTGTTGAAGAGGAGAGTATGAAACGGACTGGTAAGCTAGAAGAGATACTAGTTAGGAAGGAAGATGTGTTGGGCATTTTGAAAAACTTGAGGATAGACAAGTCCCCCGGGTCTGACGGGATATATCCGAGGATTATGTGGGAAGCAAGAGAGGAAATTGCAGAGCCGTTGGCAATGATCTTTTCGTCTTCACTGTCAACGGGGGTGGTACCAGGGGACTGGAGAGTGGCGAATGTTGTGCCCCTGTTCAAAAAAGGGAATAGGGATAACCCCGGTTTCCAGCATCTGCAGTCATTATTTTTATCTCATTGATTATAAGCCCGGGAATTAAGGCCAGTTAGTCTTACTTTGGTGGTAGGCAAAGTAATGGAAAGGGTACTGAGGGATAGGATTTATGAGTATCTGGAAAGACACTGATTGATTAGGGACAGCCAACACAGATTTGTGAGGGGTAGGTCGTGCCTTACAAGTCTTATTGAATTCTTTGAGGAGGTGACCAAGCATGTGGATGAGGGTAGAGCAGTGGATGTAGTGTACATGGATTTTAGTAAGGCATTTGATAACGTTCCCCATGGTAAGCTTATGCGGAAAGTCAGGAGGCATGGGATAGTGGAAAATTTGGCCAGTTGGATGAAGAACTGGCTAACCAGTCGAAGTCAGAGAGTGGTGGTAGATGGTAAATATTCAGCCTGGAGCCCAGTTACAAGTGGAGTTCCGCAGGGATCAGTTCTGGGTCCTCTGCTGTTTGTAATTTTTATTAATGACTTAGAAGAGGGAGTTGAAGGGTGGGTCAGTAAATTTGCAGACGATACGAAGATTGGTGGAGTTGTGGATAGTGAGGAGGGCTGTTGTCGGCTGCAAAGGGACTTAGATATGACGCAGAGCTGGGCTGAGGAGTGGCAGATGGAGTTCAACCCTGTCAAGTGTGAGGTTGTCCATTTTGGAAGGACAAATAAGAATGCGGAATACAGGGTTAATGGTAGGGTTCTTAGTCAGGTGGAGGAGCAGAGGGATCTTGGGGTCTATGTTCATAGCTCTTTGAAAGTTGCCACTCAGGTGGATAGAGCTTGTAAGAAGGTCTATCGTGTATTAGCGTTCATTAGCAGAGGGATTGAATTCAAGAGTCATGAGGTGATGTTGCAGCTGTACAGGACCTTGCTAAGGCCACATTTGGAGTACTGTGTGCAGTTCTGGTCACCTCACTTTAGGAAAGATGTGGAAGCTTTGGAGAGGGTGCAGAGGAGATTTACCAGGATGTTGCCTGGAATGGAGAATAGGTCGTATGAGGATAGGTTGAGAGTGCTAGGCCTTTTCTCATTGGAACGGCGAAGGATGAGGGATGACTTGATAGAGGTTGATAAGTTGATCAGGGGAATAAATAGAGTAGACAGTCAGAGACTTTTTCCCTGGATACAACAGAGTGTTACAAGGGGACATAAATTTAAGGTGAAGGGTGGAAGGTATAGGGAGGATGTCAGGGGTAGGTTCTTTACCCAGAGAGTGGTGGGGGCATGGAATGCGCTGCCTGTGGGAGTGGCAGAGTCAGAATCATTGGTGACCTTTAAGCGGCAATTGGATAGGTACGTGGATAGGTGCTTAAGCTAGGACAAATGTTCAGGACAACATCGTGGGTTGAAGAGCCTGTTCTGTGCTGTATTGTTCGATGTTCTATGTTCTAGAAGTAGGACATTCAGCTCAAATGTACTCCACCATTCAATGAGATCATTGTTCATCCTCAACTCCACCTTCTGCCTTATTCGCTTTACTGAGTAAAAATCAGCTTGTCTCAGACTTGGATATACTTAACAACCCAGCAACTAAAGCTTGCTGCAGGAAAGAATTCCACAGATTCATTACCTTCCAAAAGGGCAAGCTGCACCTCATCTCCATTTAAAGAGAAGGGTCCCTTTCTGCTATTCAACTATGGTTCCTAAACGGGCATCCTTTGGGTAGAAATGATAGATCTTGCTTTCCTGATACACAATGGCATTGCCCTCCATATCCAGTGGAATACAATTCAAAAAAACCATGCAAATTTAAAATCAATGCAACATTACCTGCTAGCAGCTGTCGAAGAGTCTTTAACTTTCTTGCCTTCCAATGAAGCCAGATGCTGTTCCAATGCATCAAGAAGGCTACTTGGTGCCTATGATATTAAAGCAAATGTCAGCTATATAAATCGCGCAGTGAACTATGTTCTTAAATAGATGCAGATCTTCAAGGTCTTTGACAGAGTCACTGATGCAGTCTGATACAATTTTTCTCAATGTCGAAGTATCCAAAAGAATTACTACTTCAAAGGATTACATTTTGAAGCTCTGTGAAATGAAAATAAAACAAAGCTATTCCAAAACATTGTTAATATCTACATTGTTAAAAGGACATTCCAATTTTCCATATGGGAATGTTTTCTCAAGATTTTAACCGCACTGATAATTCTATCAAAACTACTACAGTTCTACTGCTGATTGTATCAAATTTTAAAATTCACTTAAGGAAGCAATATGTCACCTAATCTTCGTTTACCATTGAAAAGATAACAAAACAAATACAAATGCTTTAAGCTAACCTTTGTTCAAACTTCCTCAGCTCCAGAGACATAGGTATGAAATAATAAAGGCAAGAGGTCATTTGTGGGACTAGCTTTCGGTTGCCCCAAGAGTCGAACAAAGCTTCCATGTAAAAATAAATAGAGCATGAGAGAAGACGTATCACCATAATTTTGGGTGACTTTAATCTACACGGAAATTGAGAGAATCAGTGCAGATAAGGTAACCTGAAAAATGTGGTGCCTGTTCTCAGAAAAAGTGCTTATAGCACTATCTTCTCAAGCCAGCCAGTGAAGTTGTCCTGGATTTCGTTATGAACATTTAAACAGGATTAGTCAATATTTTCTAATCAAACTTTCAGAGATGTTTTTACACACCTCTATTGCAGGTGGGACTTGAATCTGGGCCTCTTGGCTCTGAGGTAGGGACATTATCACTGCACTGCAAAAGCCCTGAAGGCTTAATGAATAATCTCAAAAAAGGTGAAGCAGCAACAGCGTCAGACAACATGGAAACAGACCCTTCAGTCCATGCCGAATGTAATCCCAAATTAAACTAGCCCCACCTGCCTGATTCTGGCCCATTTCCCTTTAAATCTTTCCTATTCATATACTTATCCAAATGTCTTTTAAACTTTCTAACTGCACCACATCCACCACTTCAACATGTGAACCATCCTGTGCAAAAACTTGGCCTTCATGCCTTTAAATCTTTCTCATCTCATCTTAAAGATGTGCCCTATTGTCTTGAAATCCCTCATCCTAGGCAAAGACAACTACCATTAACCCTATCTATCTATACCCCTCATTATTTTATAAGCTTCTGTAAAGTCACCTCTCAACCTCCCCCACTCCAATTAAAAAAATTCCAGTCTATCCAGCCTTTATAACTCAAACCTTCCATACCCGGCAACATCCCGGTAAATCTCTTCTGAACCCTCTCCAGCTTAATATTATGCTTCCTAGAACTGGACACAGTACTCCAAAAGAGGCTTCACCACACTGTCCTAGACATGACTTCCCAACCTCTATATTCAAATGACTGAGCAATTTAAGCACAATAATGCTTTTTGAACCATCCTGCCTACATATGACACAAACTTCAAAAATATATGTACTTGAACCCCTAGGTTCTACAACACAATCCAAGTCCCGATCAATAAATTGTACAAGACCTACCTCTGTTTGCTGTACCAAAATTCAATATCTCTCATTCATCCCAAACGAACTTCATCTGCCATTTTTCAGCCCATTGATCCATTTGATCAAGATCCCTTTTTAATCTTAGAAAACATTCTTCACTGTCTACTATGCTACCAATTTTGGTGTCATTCACAAACATACTATGCCTCCCATACTCTCATCCAAGTCATTTATGTAAATGACAAACAAAAGATGACTCAAAAATGATCACTGTGGAATACTGCTGGTAACAGTCTAAAAGAACATCCTTCCACCACTGTTTCCTACCATTAAGCCAATTATGTATCCAAGTGGCAAGCTCACTGTAAATCCCATGTGACCTAACTTTACCAATTAGTCTACCATGCAGAACCTTGTCGGAGGCTTTACTAAAGTCCAAGCAAATCACATCTGCTGCTCTGCTCTTAATTTTTTTGGTAACTTCCTCAAAACTCAATCAAATTTGAGACATGATTTCCTCGCATAAAATCATGTTGACTATACCTAAACAAGTTTTGCCTCTCCAAATGTCCATAAATCCAATAAAAATCATCTCCAACTATTTATCCACAACCAAAGTCAGACTCATCAAGTCTTATAGTTCCCTGGTTTCCCTTTACAACTTTTCTTAAACAAAAGGTACAACATTAGGCACCAGTCATCAGGCACCTCACTCATAATAATAGATGATGCAGTCATCAAAACACAAACAGAATTTCATGTTCAATTAGAAAGAGAAAAGTTTAATATTTTAAACCTAAATAAAAGGTAAGTATGGGGATATGAAGGCAGAACTAGCTAATATGAACTGGGAAGGTAGGACCAGAGTTGCTGTGACAGACTTTAGGGAGGTATTTAATAAGGCTCACCAAAGGTTAATGCCAGTTAGAAAGTAAGGCTCTTTAAAAGGGATACAACTTCCTTGGCTAAATAAGATAGTTAAGCATAGTGCTGCTTTGAAAAAATCATTGTAAAATCTGCAGAGATTAAAGGTAGACAGATTTTAAGAACCAAAGAACATACAGTAACGTATATGAAGTAGAGAAACAGTATGAGACAAAAACTAGTTGGCAATATAACAAACAGGTAATATGAGTTTCTAAAAAAACTTTTAACAAGAAAAATCTAACTAAAGCTCGTCTTAGTCCTCCGAGGAATCAATAACAAGAAACAAAAAATGGCAGAGACTTCGAACAGATACTTTGCATCTACCTGCAAAGTTGGAGATTTACAAAACTTCTTAAAGTTAACTGAAAAATCAAGAGGAGATGGGGAGGAATGAACTTCAAACAATCACTATCACTAGGGGAAAAATAAAATGCTATTGTACCCGAAGTCAAGTGTGACCCCAAGGCTTGATGGCCTGCCTCCTGGGGCCTTAAAGGAAATGACAGCACAGATTATGGGTTTGGTTATAATCTTCTGAAATTCCTTTGACTTTAAAAGGGTCCCAGTGCATTGATAAATAGCAAATTAACATCTTTATTCAATAAAGGAGGAAGGCAAAAGACAATAATCTAGGCCAATTAGCCTAACAGCCATCAAAGAGAAGAAACAGACCTTTTGGTCATCCTATATCCAGTGACAAAAAAATCCAACCTATCTGTCAGCTTATCGTTGAAGTATATATGTTAAAACACAAAGTCAAGATATAATTTGTTTATAATGCAACATAAAGCAAACAGTTTCCGACAAAACCCAAGCTTTAAAAAATGACTACCAGGATACTTTTATAGCAGGATACTTCTTAAAAAAAAAGCACAATTTGATCAGGTTTGAGGAAGGAAATTCATGTTTAGCCCATCTGTTAGAGCTTTTCGATGAAGTAATATTCACAGTAAACAGACGGAACTAGTATATGCTGTATGCACTTGACTTTTCAAAATGCATTTAATAAGGTGTCACGTGAAAAGCTGCCATTCAAGATAAAATTTTGGGATAACAAATTTCAATGGATCTCGGATTGGTTAGATGGAATTCTATTTCCCAGAGGGTAGTAGAGGTTGGGTCCTTTAATTTATTCCAAACAGAATCAGATAGATTTTTGATGGTCAAGCGAGTCAAAAATTCTAGGATGAAACAAGAAAGCAAAGATGAGTCAACAACCAGATCAGTCTTAATCTTATTTAACAGTACAGCTGACTCGAAGGGCCAAATGATCTACTCCTACTTGCAAAGGCCATTTTTTTACATCATCATCACTATCTTATAGGAAAAAAATACTACAGAACTGAAGAGCAACAAGTGTCCTGGACTTCGAGACCTGAATATATATTTTGTTTTACACCAAAGTGTGTAATGAAATTCTTTCATTTTGAATAACAAATGAATATCTGCTTTAACAATGTACTGCCTGTGTACCAGAATAGTACCACTTGCCAAATTTGATTAATACAGTTAAAATGGCTTTATTACCAAAAATAACTATTCTAAAATCATAACATGAATCCAGACCCACATACAATCTGGTTTTAAATGAATGAAAGTGACTTGTAAAGATATACAAAGTCTTTTTTTTAAGTTACATTAGGGGTCAATTCTCTGGCAAATTTACTAACTTCTAAACAATTTTTTTAAACAGTATTCTGCATCCAAAATATCCAGTTTTTTGTTTGGAGCTTCCTCAAAGGTCTGTAAATGAGTGCCATTAGCAGAAACACTCGAGAGATTAATTCAGTCTGGGGCAGAACTTGTTTTTTTTAAAACTAGCATAAAAGGACCATAGCAATTTCAGGTGCACTGAGAACAATTTGTACTTGAAACTTTGCCAACATTTATGCCAGCTGTGCTAATTTTGGCAGAATTATGCTGAAAAGTTCCGGGCCACAAGTTTATTTTCATAATCTGAATTTCAGGATATATTTTGAATTCTGTGACAGCTATTATGAATCACAAGTCTGTGTATAAAGGTCAGTTGGTACAACACAACTCTTCAAGATCTTGTTTTTGAGTCTCTCTGTTATGAAGTCATCCTTGATCAAGGGACTGCCTAAAAACAAATGGATCACAGCATGCTACTCTGTTCAAACTAATAAAGTACTTCTAAAAGAGATGCCTACCTGAGAAAGGTCTGGTATGTCTCCCCTGTCGATTCCAACTTGCTGTGTTTAACAAAGAATACCACAGTTAAAAAATAATAATGACCAAATCTTGTAGCTTTAAAAGAGGCTTGCAGTTCAAGAGAAGCTTACTTCTGCAACTTTGAGGAATTCTGAGATCCTTGTCATTCTAGTAAGGAACTTTTTGTATATGTCAAGAGCCTCCTTGCACTGGTTTTTCTTCATATCAAAGTATTTTTCTAGTAAAAAAAATTAACAAATCAACTGTGTGTTAAACAAAATGTTAACCTTCTATTGGCAGACTATGTATGCTAGTGTCTACCAACTACATTTTCAGATTCAAGTTTCAGTATTAGTCAGAACTGGAGCCCATCACCGACTGTTGGTCTAACTTTAGTCAGGTCCCCAGAGAGAACAACCTGCCACTGAGAAAAGCACGAACTTGAACAAGCATCAAATGACGTTTCTTTCCTTTTTGACAATGCAACACCACTTCTGGTCAGCTAAAGTTTCAGCAGTACTCATTTATGAATAAAGATTACATAGAATAAAAATAGATTAAAATATTTTTAGAATTCACCAGCAAATGTGGCTGGGTTAGATTTGTCCTGTCTTTAATGTATAGGATATACTTGGGTAATTTTCTACATTGTTGGGTAGATGCGAGTGTACCTGTATTCAAAGAGCTTAACTAGGAGAGCAGCAAGCTCCAGAACACAAGTCTTTAGTACTATTGCTGGAATGTTGTCAGGGCCCATAGCCTTTGCAATATCCAGTGCCTCCAAGCTTTTACGTAGCCACTCCGGAGTTGAATTGTGGTAGCTCGTACACATCGTACTAGATTTTCATAAACGAAAGTGACTATAAATTGCTATTCTGTTTATGTTGTATGGAGTGAATTGAATTGATTGAAGAATGGGATTTGTAATGCTGGGAAACACTGGAGAGGCCAAGATGGATCATCCACTTCGTGCTTCTGGCTGAAGATTGCCTGCAAATACTTCAGCCTCATCTTTTACACTGATGCATTGGGTTGTTCAATCAGTGAGAATAGGGATATTTGTGGAGTCTCCTCTTCCAATGAGTTGTTTAATTGTCCACCACCATTCCTGACTGGTACGGTAGGTCTGCAAAGTGGAGATCTGATTTTCTGGTTGTGGATCGTAAGGCTGCTTATCACTTGCTGCTTATACTGTTTGGCATGCAAGTTGTCCTATTTGGTAGCTTCACCAGACTGATACCTCATTTTGGATACGTCTGGAGTGCCCTCCTGCATTCTCCGTTGAAATATGGTTGACAATAATGGCTGAGTGGGGAATATGCAGGACCATAGGGTTGCAGGTTGTGCTGGAGTACAATTGTGCAGCAATTGATGGCCCACGGTGCATAGGTGATTTGCTAGATCTATTCAAAGTCTATCCCATTAAGCATGGTGATAGTCAAAGCGTGTGGTCATTCCTGATCAGGAATGAAGAGCTTATGCTCAAAACATCGATCGCCCTGCTCCTCAGTTACTGCCTGACTGGCTATGCTTTTCCAGCATCACACTCTTTGACTCTGATCTTCAGCATCTGCAGTCTTCACTTTCTCCTAGCGTGGTGACAGTGCAACACAACAGGATGGAGGTTATTCTTAATGTGGAGACAAAGTCTTGCCTTCACAAGGACTTTGAGGTGTCCCTTCTTGCCCATAATGTCATGGACAGATAGATCTGTAGCCTGCAGATTGGTAGGGATAAGGTCAACTTTTTTCCCCTTCTTGTTGGTTCCCTGCCCATCAGCTACCAACCCAGTCTAGCAGCCACATGCTTTAGGACCTGATCAGCTCAATCAATAGTGCTGTTGCTTAGCCACATTTGGTGGTGGGCATCAAAATCCCCCTGGATTAGTGGTGCTGGAAGAGCACAGCAGTTCAGGCAGCATCCAAAGAGCAGCGAAATCGACGTTTCGGGCAAAAGCCCTTCATCAGGAATAAAGGCAGTGAGCCTGAAGCATGGAGAGATAAGCGAGAGGAGGGTGGGGGTGGGGAGAGAGTAGCATAGAGTACAATGGGTGAGTGGGGGAGGAGATGAAGGTGATAGGTCAAGGAGGAGAGGGTGGAGTGGATAGGTGGAAAAGAAGATAGGCAGGTCGGAGCTTCAGAGCAGAGGAAATGACCTGGGAGTTTCCTCCTCTCTCTACAAGAATCTCGGAGTACCTATCCACTCCACCCTCTCCTCCTTGACCTATCACCTGCATCCCCTCCCCCACTCACCCATTGTACTCTCTGCTACTCTCTCCCCACCCCCACCCTCCTCTAGCTTATCTCTCCATGCTTCAGGCTCACTGCCTTTATTCCTGATGAAGGGCTTTTGCCCGAAACGTCGATTTCGCTGCTCGTTGGATGCTGCCTGAACTGCTATGCTCTTCCAGCACCACTAATCCAGTATTTGGTTTTCAGCATCTGCAGTCATTGTTTTTACCTTCAAAATCCCCCAGCCAGCACACATTTTGCACCCTTGCCACCCTCAGTGCTTCCTCCAAGTATTGTTCAAGATAGAGGAGTAGTGCTTCATCACTGGAGATGGTACATGGTCATCAGTAGGATTCCGTGTCCATGTTTAACCTAATGCTAAGAGACTTCCTGGTGTCCCAGTCAATGTTGAAGACTCCCAGGCAATTCCATTCCAAGTATATACCACTGCGATGCAAACTGTTAGGTCTGCCCTGCCAGTGGGACAGAACATATCCAGGATTGTGATAGCGGTATCTGGGACATGGTCTGGAAGGTATGATTCTATGATTATGACTATGCCAGGCTGTTGCTCGACTAGTCTGTGAAACAGTTCGGAGAAAGTGAAGACTGCAGATCCTGGACATCAGAGCCAAGAGTGTAGTGCTGAAAATGCACAGCAGGTCAGGCAGCATCGAGGAGCAGGAGAATCGATGTTTCAGGAATAAGCCCCTTGATGAAGGCCTTATGTCCGAAATGTCGATTCTCATGCTCCCTCGGATGCTGCCTGGCCTGCTGTGCTTTTCCAGCACTACCCTCTCGACTGTGAAACCGTTCTCCCAATTTTGGTGCCAGCCCCCCAGATGTCAGCGAAGAGGATTTTGCAGCCCTGAACAACAGGGCTGTTGCCTTTTTCAGTACCTAAGTTGATGCCAGGTGGTGCACCCAGTTTCATTTCTTGGTTGAAACTTTGTAGCAATTGATACAACTGAATGGCCATTTCAGAAGGCAACTGAGAGTCAATGAATTGCTGTGTGCCTGGAATCACACGTAAGCCAGACAGGTAAGGATGGCAGATTTGCGTCCCTGAAGGACATTAGTGAACCAGGTGGGTTTTTCCAACAATCAGCATTTATTTCACGGTCATCAGTAGATTTTCTATACTAGATTTTGGAAAAAATTTAAATTCTGTGGCAGGATTCAAACTTGCGTCCTCAGAACATTTGAATTGCTGGATTAACACTTCAGCAGTAATACCTAGGGCATTGCCTCCCTCATGACTACAACCCAATTTGACACTATTTAGATTAGATTAGATTACTTACAGTGTGGAAACAGGCCCTTCGGCCCAACAAGTCCACACCGCCCCGCCGAAGCACAACCCACCCATACCCCTACATCTACCCCTTACCTAACACTACGGACAATTTAGCATGGCCAATTCACCTGACCCGCACAGCTTTGGACTGTGGGAGGAAACCGGAGCACCCGGAGGAAACCCACGCAGACACAGGGAGAACATGCAAACTCCACACAGTCAGTCGCCTGAGGCGGGAATTGAACCCGGGTCTCTGGCACTGTGAGGCAGCAGTGCTGACCGCTGTGCCACCGTGCCGCCCATAATCTGTTTAGAAACAGATTATGGTATTTTGATTTATCACGCACACACTGATTTAATAGGTAAGTGAAAATTATTCAATTATATGCATGTTAAGGTATCTGCAATATAAACTGCCAAGTGATTATTGTTCTATTTCAGCTACATGAATGGAAATGTTGGCCAAATTACAGCAAGTGAGAGTTGTGATAAACTGTAAACTTTAATCGTTCAAATCACTGAGCTAAAATATTTTTTATCCATATAAAGAATTCAGATACAATTTAAGTTCAATGAAAATTCCATCATAATATAGCAACCTTTTTTTTAAAAAAGTGTTAATAAATGCATAAACAACTATTTTTTTTAATTTAAAAAAGGAGCAGTGAAGATAAAATTCATGCCATGAAGTAGAGTTCCCAGAGGAGTCGTGTCTCTGCTTCAGGTTGCAAATGCAGGACAGTCTCCAGGTCAGCCATGCTGGAGACGGAGTGGCATCACGCAATCTTTAAACTCTGGGAGCAGGTTGGCAACTTGTTTGGGGAGAAACCAGCTTCGGAAAATGGACGTAAGTGTGTTCTCTGCCTCATGTGCAATAAGGCATTGAAGAGAACAAAAGGAAGCTTGGATGTAGAGTTTTCAAGTAGCAACTCAGAACAGTGGTAGCTTCCCCTGAACATTACCTTGAGTAACACAGCAGGGACAAAGAATTACACTTACATTTAAAAACAACCACTCTGTCAGTGTTTTGATTAGCAACATGACTCCTGATGGGACTGGGTTGTCGAATGGAACCTGCATCGTCTCCCATTTCCCTTTCAAACTGAAAAACCTTGCAGGAAAAGCTCCGCACCCAGTTTTGTGAACCTCAAATGCTGTGTGCAATTAAGTGATTTAATAGATTTCATCAGGTATTCAATATTTGTAATAAAATACTAACAACAAAAATTGATTTGCAATCAGCTCTAAAGCTGCAGTGTGTCCAGCTAGAAACTAAACCTGATTATGTGTCACATGCACTGCTGATAAAATATCAGCTAGCTTAGGAACAAAAGGAGATAAATCAAGGCTTGTTACAAAGTTTCAAAAATTATACCACTTGCAGAATTTTCTTACATATTGATCTTTATACTAGCTCATTGTACAAGGCTTCAAACATTACGGCAACAAAATACTCCAATACTTGTCTCTCAACTTCCAAAAGTACCTCTAAAACAATTAGGCATAGAATTAGCACGTGGGAGAGAATTAGGTCCACAGGACATGAAACTCACTGCCAATGTGAACTTTGAGAAGAAAAGAATGTGCTGAATCATAGAAATACCACAACAAAGTGCTTTGCAAAAGCAAACAAATGCTGTGGACATTAGAAAACAAAGCCATTCAGAATTGTTGCCTGTTTCTTTATCTTGGCAAAAATGGCTTGAAGGCACAAGGTTCACAGGGAAACATTTTGTCCTCACACAGCAGCTAAAAACAATCCCAAACACCTGGACCATGATTGTCAGATGACTAATTGAGCTTGGAGAGCGGTGCGGAAATCAGTCCAGTTCAAACATATCTCCCCTGACAAACACTTGACAGTACTTAATGCAGGCAACAAGGACCTTGGCTGTTGGCTGAAGAGCCACACTTCACCACTTTTTGGGAAGGCCCACCGCTCAGACATTTAACTGAACAGTGACTGGACTTCCTTAGGATCAAAGACACTGGGGGCAGAAATCTAATCTGTCAAAAGCTCTTTTGCATAGAGGCACCACTGGAGAGGTGGTAGTTGCTGCCTGCAATAACACTCAGGTATCATTGTTGAAACTCAGGCCATGGCAGAATACCACTAGGAGAGGAGTTGTGGGGTACTGTTGAGGTGCAGGCGGTTGACAAGTGGAGCTGGAGAGGGAGGAGCCTCAGCAGGCACCCCGACTCCCTGATGCCAAGTGCTTAATACAGGCACAGAGTGTCTGAGCAAGAGAACACCCCTCCCCCACCTTTGCTATAACAAAACATTTGTAATGTGAAATCTTGATGTATCATTTTTTTCAACTCATAACTAGGAGATTGAAACTCTTTAAAAAGTGAATATGTCATTTATAAAAGATAAGAAAATTGGTGATGCCCTTATCCAATTCCATCACATGGGTAAGTGGCTACGGTAATGACAAACAGAATTTGGTGGGTCAAGAGAAAAGGAAAGAAAACGTGTTTGCCACAGAAATTCCCAGGGTTTGACCTGTTCCTGTAACCACAGGACAGATGTGGTTGTACCAGTTAGGTCAATAGCAAACCCCAAGATGTTGACGGTGGGGAATTCAATGATGGCAATGCTATTGAATGCTACTGATAGACTGTTAGGTTCTCTTGTTGGAGGTAACCATTCCCTGTCCCTTGTTGCACAAATGTTACTGGTCACTTATCAGTCAAAGCCTGAATGGTCTAATTTTGTACTAAATGCAAGTATAAATTGCTTCAGGGTCTGGAGGATTTTATTATTCAGTACTGAACACCCATCAGTGAACATCCCCAGCTTTGAGCTTGTGATGGCTGAGAGGTCAAACTGATGAAACAGATGAAGATAATTCAATCAATAATACTACCCAGACGAATTCCTGATGAAATGTTCTGTGCGGAGATGATCAGTCTCTCACAAGCACAAATATTCTTTGTGCTGAGTATCATTCCAACTACTGGAGAGATTTTCACCCAGATTGGTTGTGCCACATGGTCAAATATTACCTTGATGTCAATGGTGAGCCAGTCGCATGCCCATGTTTGAACTACGAAAATAATGAAGTACGAAAATAATAAACAAAATAGCCTTGGGAGCCCAAATGAACTACTGGGGAGCAGATTGATACAATTGTGACTAGCACTTTCCATTACTGATGATTCAAAGTAGAGTTCATGAAAGAGTTAATTGAAACATAAAGCATCTTGAGGGGACTTGACAAGGTGGATATTGAAAGGTCATTTCCTCTTATGACAAAATCTAGAATTAGAGGTCATTGTTTAAACATAAGTGGGTGCGCATTTAAAACAGAGATGCGGAGAGCTTTATTCACTTTCTCAAAAAGGGCTGAATGTCCTTGGAATTCCCTTCCTCAAAACACAGCAGATGCAAAATCCACATATTTTTAAGGTAGAGATAGATAGCTTCATGATGACCAAAGATGACTGGAGATACACAAGAATGCAGAGATGTGGTTAAAATCAGATCAGCTGCAATTAATATCAAATGGTGAGCAGGGTCAAAGGGCTGAGTGGCCTACTCGTGTTCCCTGTTCATATGGGGCAGTATTTGGCTGAATTGGATTAATCTTTCTTTTTATGACAGTGTACATGGGTAATTTTCCAATGGTCAGTTAGATGTTTGTATTGTCACTGTATTGGAACAACTTGGCTAATGGCATAATTAATTCTGGAGTACAAACTTTCAGGACCATTGGCAAAATGATGCCCTGGTTCCATACCTTGCAGCATCCAGTGTGTTCAGCTGTTCCTTGATATTGTATGATAAGAACTGAATTATCCAAAGTCAGGAATCTATGATAATGGGAACCTCAGGGAGAGGCAGAGATGGATTTTCACTTGGCACCCCTTGCTCCAGGCAGCTGAAAATGCTTCAGCCTCACTTTTTGGTTCGACGTGCTAATATCAGTAAACTTGAGGATGTTTCTGGAACCACCTCCCCTTGTGGTCATTCACTTAATTGTCCACAAGCACAGTACACCCAATCTAAACAGTACTGATCGTGTACACAGACCAGATAAATTATAGCAACTCATGGCAGTGGCCATCTTTCACCATACTTTCGAGAGCTACTGATCATTAACAACAACGTTCGCCTTGCCAGCGATGTCCACATCCCATGAAGAGACAAAAAGATATTTATGATTGGATGCGTAGTACAGATCTTTGATGTAATTTGTGGGATCACTTAGTTCCTTCTATATTATGCTATCCATAAACTATTAAACATGGTTTAACCCCCTGTAGACCCATGTTGTAGCTTCAAATTAATACCAGACCACGAAGACTGTTTTTCTCCTGGGATGAACATTACAAAATCAGCTGGGTTTTTAATAACAGCCTAGCAATTTCATGACTACTAATGAAACATGCACTTCATTCCAGAGTTATTGATTAAATTTCCTATGGTGGAATTAGAGGTAACGCTCCCTAGAACCTTCCTGTTGGACTCTGGACAACTTGAAAAACTGTGATGCTCAGTTAATAGATCATAGCCTGAGCAAATACTACAAATATAAATTAGTTTTAATACTCCTGATTTGAACAGACAACCAAACATAACCTCGACTGGTGGCTTAGCGGTTAGCACTGCTGCCTCACAGCACCAGGGACACAGGTTTGATTCCAGCCTCAGGCGACTGTGTGCGGAGTTTTCACATTCTCCCAGGGTCTGTGTGGGTTTCCTCCAGGTGCTCTGGTTTCTTCCCACAATCCAAAGGTGTGCAGGTTAGGCGAATTGGCCGTGCTAAATTGCCCGTAGTGTTCAGGGATGTACAGGTTAGGCACATGAGACAGGAGTAAATGTCTGGGTGGGATACACTTCGGAGGGTCAGTGTGGACTTGTTGAGCTGAAGGGCCTGTTTCCACACAGTCGGGATTCTAATTCAGTAAGTATTAGAATCTACTTAGACACTCATGATTTGGTCCACTTCTTACAAATATTAAATTTGACTCAGATGTAAATGTGAACAATCTTTCAATCTCAAGTATTACACTTGTAGAACAGGAAGTGCACATGTACAATAATTGAAAAAAAAGAGACGTGCCAACCACAAAACTGTAATGCAGCTCGTTATCGAAACCAATATACACAATAGTGAAGGGGTTAAATGCATAGGCCTTGCACAAGGCAAAAACAAAAGGATTCCGATATCCAAGGGAAGCACTGTAATAACTAAATTTTTTTTAAAATTTCTATTAGGTTGAAAGTTCAAAATGGTAATATTTCTTAATAGTATTCCCACATTACAAACAATGAAATTTCGCCAGGTAGAATAGTTGGATAGAAAATAATTTTAGATGGTTTGAGCAAAGTCTCTGACTCCCCCTTGCCCTTGCAAGAAAAAAAAAAGTATCAAAAAAAATGCACAGGATGGCCAATGACATTGAGCTAGAATAAAGAAATTTATCAAAACAAAATTGTCCAAGAATAAATCATTTCAGCCTACAAATTCCAGCATAAAATATGTCAATGAATAAAATTATTTTCAAAGTTATGTCCTTAACAGCCAGCTTTGCATTTCTTGCCCCAAAGCAGAATAAACTTACCCAATAGATTAATGATCCCTTCATTATAAGCTGCAAAAAGTCTAATGGCATCTTTGAATAGTAGCATAAAAGCTGCATTGATCACTCCATTTGTGAGTTCATTGGCACTGACCTATGAGACAGAAAAAAAAATCAAGTTTTTTCACAACGTTATCATTTTCCATTTGAGACATTTTCCTGGCTGTTTCTGCCAATCAGAAATAAAGATGATCATCTTTTGCTGGGGCGGGGAAGAGGACTCCATTAGATACAAAAGCAATAATTGGTGGTTACAACCTTAGCAAACAAAGCAACTTTGTTGTTCTTCAAGTTGCAATAATGTAGTTATACAGTTATGCAAGAGCAAACAATAGTCAAGATACAAATACACTAAAATTAAGGAGAAGGTATTTAATAAACTGATGGGGTTAAAGGCAGATAAGTCCCAGGGCCTGACAGCCTGCAACCTGCAGCATACATAGTGGATGCATTAGTTATGATATTTCAAAAATTCCCTGGATTCTGGAAAAAGTACCAGTGGATTGGAAACATGCTAATGGGACACACTTATTCAGAAAGGAGATAGGCAAAATGTGGGAAACTGTAGACCGGTTAGTTTGACCTCTGTCATCCAGAAGTCAAGTCAATCATAAAAAGGAGAAAACGGAACACTTGGAAAACCAAAATTAAAATTCACCAGCGTCAGCACGGTTTCATGAAAGGCAAATCGTGCTGGACAAACTTGGGATTTTTTTATTAAAGGATGTAACCAGCAAGGTGGTAATGAGGATCCAGTGGACATAGTTATCTAGATTTCTAGAAGACACTTCACACGGGTGCAGCATAAAAGACTGATCCAGAAAGTTAGATCCAAGGGGTAGAGTACTGGCTTGGATACAGGATCAACTGACGGACAGAATTAGTTGAGGTTAAAGGGTTCTCTCTGGATGGTGAGCTGTAACTAGTGAGGTGCTGCACAGTTCAGTTCTCAAACCTCAACTATTTACAATCTGATATGCAAGCAGGGACAGACTGTAACATGGCAAAATTCACAGATGACACTAAAGTAGATGGGAAAGCAGGCTACTTGCAGAGTTTACAGATGGATATTGATAGCCTAGGAGAATGGGCCACATTCTGGCAGATGGAGTTTAATTGTGGATAGGTTTAAGACTGTGCATTGTGGCTGGAAAAGTATGGGCAAATTATTATTTAAAGGGGAAGCAAATTCAATACGCTTAGTCCAGAGAGATCTGGGCGCCATTGTGCACGAATCACAAAGTGGGTCTGCAGGTCCGGCATATACTAAGAAAGGTTAATGGAATCCTGGCATTCGTTGCAAACAACTGGATTATAATAGTAGTGTTGTTATAATAATTACACTTTGGTGAGATGACACCTGGAGTGTGTGTGTTCAGTTTTGGTCTCTTTACTTGAGGAAGGATGTAGTGGCACTGGAGGCAGCTCACAGCAGGTACACCACATTGATTCCATGTATGAAGGGGCTGTCGTATGAGTATTAGTAGAATAACTTAAGCACGTACTCCCTGGAGTTCAGAAAATGAGAGGGATCTGATCGAGATATATAACATGCAAAAGGGAATTGATAAGGTAGACGTTGAACAGATTGTTCCCTCTTGTGGAATGTCTCAATTAAAAGGTCATAGATAAAATCAGATGAAGAGAAACTACTTCTTGCAGAGGGTTGTGAATCGGTGAAATTCACTGTCCCAAGAATGCATTGGAGGCAGCAATCTACAGATTCAAGAAAGAAATAGTTAGGTTTCTGATGAAAAGTGGGATAAAGGGCTATAGGGAAGAGGCAGGACAGAGAAGTGAAGACCAGGATAAGATTTGCCATGATATTAAATGGCAGACTGGGCCCAAAGGGCTGAATTGCCTACTCCCACTCAAGTTCTGAAATAATAATGTAAACACACAAAGATGACAGATGCCAGGAGAGAACTGGCGAACACGTGAAAAAGCAGGAGAAAAAGACATTAAGCAAAATGCAAAAAAAGGTCTTTTAATAAATGTTCAAAATATGTCGGGATTGCTAACCAACATTAATTGCCCTCAAATAGCTGATGGCGAGCCATTTTCTTCTTTATATCAAGTGGCTTGTTCGGTCACTTCTACAGACAGGTAAGAGTGAACTGCATCATTGAGAACATGGGAGTGATAAATAATCCTGATGGAGTCACATTTTGGTCAGACCAGATATGATGGTACATGTCCTTTAGGGAAATAAATTTACGAACCAGATGGGTTTTCACAACACTACTACTAGTGGTTTTTCATCGTCACCACTACTGACAGCAATTTTTTAATCCCAGTTCCATGTTAATTAATTGAGTTTAGAACAACCAGCTGACATGATGGGATTTGAACTCCCGTTTTCATCAATTAGGTCCAGACCTCTCAGTTACCAATCCAGTAACATTATCATTGAGCTATCTCAATGCGAAAAAGGAATGACTCAAAAGGGGAGTGAAGTATTTATTGCATCAATATCAATTTTATAAAGTAGAATTGAGTGGAAAAATGTTTCATGATCACAGTTTTAAACTTCAAAAGAAAAATGGTTATGAATAGAGATTCAAATACAGTGGCACAGTGGTAAGCACTGCCGCCTCATAGCACCAGAGACCTGGGTTCAATTCCCACCTCAGGTGACTCTGTGTGGAGTTTGCACATTTTCCCAGTGTCTGCATGGGTTTCCTTCAGGTACTCCGGTTTCCTCCCACAATCCAAAAAATGTGCAGGTTAGGTGAATTGGCCATGCTAAATTGCTCAGTGTCAGGTGAAGGGGTAAATGTAGGGAAATGGGTCTGGGTGGGTTGTACTTCGGCGGGTCGGTGTGGACTTGTTTGGCCAAAGGGCCTGTTCCCACACTACAAAGTAATCTAATCTGAAAATACAATTACGAATTCACCAGGTAATTAAACATGCACATGTGGTCTCCATTTTTCTTTACTGAAAAGCTCCAGTATCCCCAGTTCAGATGTATTGATTCAGTAAACTTGTTGTACGACTACAATGGGTCGCAGCAAGTTTGTGATAGGCAAATTAGGTCACAGAGCCCACTTGCAAGCAGTGAGGTGTATTAGTATGAAGAAAAATGTGAACAGTTTAAAACTGGAGCAGAGACCAAATCCAGCAATCATAACAGAAATGGTGAAGGATAAAAAGAGCTAAACAGCTATTCTGAATGTTTGGGTCCCTTCCTCTTTCTTCACAATAGAGTAATACACCACTTTTATAGTCCTGGTGTACAATGCAGAAACTGTCCACAAGTCTAAAAAGTCCACATTGATATCATGACTGCTAATGTTGAACAATTTCATCCACCTGTCCTATTCGCTTGTTGTACTCCAGTATCCTTTAGCCACTTATCTGAACTAGAGTTAAAGTATTATCTCAGTATTTTTCCACAGCTATCCAATAGTGTCAATAAACTTTGTCCCATTCTGTTTAAAAGAAATATTCTCCCATGCTCTCATTCCTAAATACCTATTATTTTGCTCTACAAAAGACACAGTTTGTTTCTCTTCATTCCAACAAATCAATCGTGGACAGCACAGTGGCACAGTAGCACAGTGGTTAGCACTGCTGCCTCACAGCGCCAGAGACCCGGGTTCAAGTCCTGCCTCAGGCAGCTGACTGTGGAGTTTGCACATTCTCCCAGTGTCTGCGTGGGTTTCCTTCGGGTGCTCCGGTTTCCTCCCACAATCCAAAAGTGTGCAGGTTAGGTGGATTGGCCAAGTAAAATTGCCCGCAGTGTTAGGTGAAGGGGTCTGGGTGGGTTGCACTTCGGCGGGTCAGCGTGGACTTGTTGGGCTGAAGGATCTGTTTCCACACTGTAAGTAATCTAATCTAAAAACAGCAAACTCTACTTTGATGACAACAACTTCATTTTTCCTCCTAAGACTTCCTCTTATAGACTTTTCTTTCAGAACAAATCTATAAGATACATAATATCAAGATTTTATTTAAACTCACCATCACAGCTCTACATTTATTTCACATTATGGCCACAAAGCCGAATATTCCATTAGTTTATAATAACCCAAACTATTTCAACTACTGCTTTGTTGAACCTACACCCCCAATTCTCTCTCCTCTTCTACACAATCCAGCTTTTCACTAAAGTACAACAGTTGGACTTTTACCAAATGTTCTTATTTAAATTTAATTCTGCCCCTTTGTCTTCCAAAATATCAATATCTGAGATTTATATTGATCTAAGATTTTTTTCACCCCTCCACAACCTATATTTGTAACACTGATGCACAATTCAAATGTGAAGCACTGCTGAATCAAAACACACTAATTCAGAAAGGGGAATGAAACTTCAAAATGAAGACTCAAGCGACCACAAAAAAGACAAATGAAAAAATATCATAACCTCTCAGTCCAACTGGTATATTAAATTTACTTGACACTAGATATCTGGCACATAATGAACACCCCCAAAAAAGGAAAATGAAAAAGTCCATTCAAAGGGTCAATGAGACCTTCAAGTGGGAACCCAAAAGGCAATGAAGCTGATCGGGCTCATTATGGCTGGACTTTGCAAAAATACAACTATTCTAACAGATGCACAGATTTACTTGCAAGTGAATGCTTATTCCTCCACAAGTTCCTGCATCATAGCTCTGAGGTCTGAATGTAGCAGCAGTGGATGCATTCGTAAAACTGGCATGCATTATCAAACAACACAAAGACCAGCCTGGAGGAGGACTGTGAGGAAGCCTCCCAAACCTGCATGGTGGCTCAGTAGTTAGCACTGCTGCCTTACAGCACCAGGGACCCGGGTTCAATTCCCACCTCGGGTGACTGTCTGTGTGGAGTTTGCACATTCTCCCTGCGTCTGAGTGTTTCTTCTGGGTGCTCTGGCTCCCTCCCACAATGCAAAGATATGCAGGTCAGGTGAACTGGCCATGCTAAAGTAAAGTACCCATAGTGTTAGGTGTAGGAGTCAGAGGGAAATGCGTCTGGGTGGCTTACTCTTCAAAGCGTCAGTACGGACTTGTTGGCCTAATCGCCGGTTTCCACACTATAGGTAATCAAAACTATATTACGCTCTCTAATGATTGCTTGTATAAGGAAATTATTCTTGTAACATATTTCAAACGCAAATATTATTGCACAGACATTCTACTAAATCATTAATATATCACTGTTTGCAAAAATACTACAGGCTTCTTTTTTTTTTAGAAAACATGCCCTTTGTGTATTTTATATTTGTTGTTTTACTATCTAGCTTCCAATACATAAACTAGTATATGGCCTATTACTGATCTAAATAAAGGACAAACGTAGGACAGCATAATTTATTTTAGTTTGAGTAAATTATGACATCGAGTAACTATGTGAGGTCTGGGAAAGAGAGTTAGGAATTCAGATCTATTCGGAAACGTGGAAGGGTATCGGAGAATGCGAGTAAGATTTCAATCTGTAATATGACCCATGCTAAGCAGTTAAAGATTCTTCATAGGGTTCATCTGGCCCCAGATTGCCATTTGAAATTAAAAAGAGGGAGCATTTCCAATGTCCTCAAATGTAAAACATGCACAGGTACCCTCACTCATTATTTGTGGTTATGTCACAAACTTCATTAGGTATTGGAGCGCTATGGCAGGAGTAATAGAGGGGGCCTTGGGGACCAACGTTAAGGGAGACCCAGTCTCTCTTCTCCTGGGCTTGCCAAATTTACCTTCCTTAGATGTACATGGAAGAAAGCTTTTTAACATTCTCACTTTTTGTGCGAGGAAGAACATTCTGATGTGCTGTGCGTCTGAGAATGCCCAGGGCAGCGTAAGTTAATTATGGAACACATCCCTTTGTATTTTCACTCTACAATGGTACACCAAAAAACAGAAAACTTTTTATAAGACATGGTGGCCCTTCTTGAATTACCTGGAAGCAGATCTGTCTGCCATTTTATTTAGCGCCTTTGTTTAGCCATAATGATTTGGTTTAGTGAACCTGATGACCTGAGAGGAAGAATTCCGAATAAATGTGGGTGTAATAATAAATGCTCTCAAAAGGTTGGGAGTTTTGTTGCGCTGAGCGACATTATTTATTTATTGATCCTTAGTGAGTACAGTGTGGTTTGTTCTGTACAGTAGTGTAATACTTAGTTTGTTGTTGTCTTGGTTGTTATAATTTCATAGTTTTTTTTGTAATTTTATAATTTCGTAATGAAAACTTCCATTAAAATATTTTTTAAAAAGTAATTTATGAAATTTTATTAGTCATCAAAATTAAAACAATCAGTCTCCAGCAAATTACACAGAAAACTTGACTGCTTGCTCCATATTGTGCAACTCTTGGGATTACCTACCATGTCAAGGACAATATTTTAGCAATTACTCACTTAATAAACACATGCACAGAACAAGCTACATGAAAATAAAACCTTACTATGAATAAGGACCCAAGATATGAGGAAATAATGAAAAATTGTACAAGAGTAAATCTGGAATCTCAAAAAATATAACCACCATTTTCCAAGTTCTGATAATGACTTCAATCTCCTACTTAGACAATTATAGAGGAACCTCGATTATCAGAATATCAATTATCCAAATATTGGATTATCCGAAGGGGATCTCAAGGCCCCAATAGAAACATTACGTCAAAGAGCTGTTTCAACCCTGACCGTGTCTTTTGTTTATAGGTACAAGAAATTTTGCCGAGAAGTTCTTGACAGTTCAGGCACAGTCTCCAAATGACTGACCTCCCACACACACTCTCTCCCCCAACACTTTCCCTGGAGTTCTACACAGGGGTGTACCCTTAAACCACCCTTGCCCAGATATTTTATCCAACATTGCCCTGTACAGGGCAGAGGTTAGAATCTGTCAAAAAGTTGCAGTTAAACTGAGTGCGCGCGTCAGCAGCAGCAGTCTTAGTGTTGGCGTCCAGTCCAGCTGGTGGGGTGGGGGCTGGTCGGCTGGGGCGGGAGTCGGACAGTTGGATTGTGTTTGGGGGTGGGGTGGGGTGAGGGCCCGCGCGGTGTACTGCTGCCTAGTCTCCTGCACAGGGAGCAGACTTCACAGAAAACTGAGTGCCAGAGGAATCAATTAACCAAATAATTATCTGAACGAAATAGTGCCCGACCATCTTCAGATTATCGATGTTCCTCTGTATTTGGTTTTGTCACTCATTACATAAATCTGAATGTATCCAAAAGAAAGTTTATATGCCAGAGATAAAACTCACATTGAAGTCCAGCAATGCATCCATCTGATTCTGTATAATGGGCATAGTCTTTAGCAATTTCTCTGTATTCATTGTTCTCATCACTCCATCAGCCCTAATGAAATAAATACAAGTGTAAAATACTTACATTATTAAATGTAAAATACTTACAGGAACAAGTCTAAAATAACTTATTGTTAGGAAAGCTAGTATGACTAAATACGCTATGTCAGTAGAACAATGACAAATATACTTGCATTACCTAGAATGGTGATGTATTAGGTGGTAAAACTGTATAGTGCACACATCTGAGATATATGCAATGAGCCAATTACACTTCCATCACTCAACATAGAACCCTCAAAAATGTTAAAATGTGCCAATGAGTAGAAAATAAAGCATGAGGCTGCCCAAACCCATTTCATGGTAGTCTGGATTTTATATGTAGTAATAATCAACATATACGAAGAACAAATATGAAACAAGGAGGATGCTGAACTTTACAGGATATCAATTCAATCATAATTGGAGAATAGTGTACAGTTTTGGTCAGTTTATTATTAAACAAATGTTCAGGTCATACAAATAGTAGCAATATGGAACCAACGTGGAACTTGCAGCTCAGGGATATTGTTATGTTCAAAGACTTAAAACCAGGAGACATTGTATGAAAGGTAGTTAAGAAGATTCACTTAGCAACACTTAAGTGCTTTCAAAAAAATTACATGAAGTTGTGAAAGATTATTGATACTGATAGGATTGTAAACACACAAAAACGTAATTCAAGGTTTGTGTAAAGATTTATAGCTTGGGTGCCGGTTGCAGTTTTGTTGGCATGTTCCCAGCTGAGCCAGGAAGTTTGTTTGCAGACATTTCACTCCCTTTCTAGGTGACATCTTCAGTGCTGCTGCACTGTCAGTTGGAATTTATTTGGTTTTGTTCCCACTGCTTCCAGTTGTTCATTGCAGTGTTCGTATAGAAGGTCGAGGTCAATGTGTTTATTGATGGAGTCTGTAATTGAGTGCCATGCTTCTAGAAATTCCCTGGGTGTCGTCTGTTTGGTTTGTCCTATTATTGTTATGTTGCCCCCATCAAATTTGTGGTTCTGATCATCTGCGTGTATAGCTACTAGGGTCAGCTGTTTATAGCGTGTAGTGGTTAGTTGATGTGCGTGAATGCAGATTGCTAGTTGTCTGCCTGTTTGTCAGATAGTGTTCTGTGCAGTCCCTGCATGGAATCTTTTACATCATATTTGTCCTGCACATGATGGGTTTTGGGTCTTTATTCATTTGATATTCAGCAGCCAGATACATGAACAAAATCAACAGGACACCTATCGGCTCACCCATCTCCGGGTTCATAACAGCAGCGGCGATGCAAAAACTAGAACACAGAATGGGAAATACACGACAAAAACAAAAAAAGTGTACAGAAAAGCCATACACATGGATCAGATTCTGAATTCTAACAGCTGCCACTCAAATACACACAAGAGAAGCTGCATTAGGACATTGTTCAAAAGAGATATAATACACTGCAGCACTCCTGATCTGTGCAGCGGAAGAACACCACCTGTGTGAAGAACAGATAGTCTGCAACTTCATCTGCAGATCCTGGCAGACAAACAACACCATGAGGACATGCCACAACCCAACACACTAACCACTCTACCCTTTCTAAAAAATGTCTCAGAACAGACAGCCAGGCTTCTCCAACCATTCAAATTCATGACAGTATAAAAACCAACAGCCAAGCTCAGACAATGGATCCAGGTCAAAACTCACCAGAACAAAAGTCCCAATACCCATCATGTGCAGGACAAACATGGTGTACAAGATTCCATGCAGGGACTGCACGAAATACTTTATAAGACAAACAGGCAGACAACTAGTGATGCACATTCACGAACATCAACTAGCCACTAAACGACACTAAAGCGCATGGTAGCTACACACACATACAGACAAGGATCACAAATTCGACAGGGACAACACAACAATAAACAGGACAAGCCAAGAGAATTTTTTAGAAGCATAGCACTCATCCACAGACTCCAACAATAAGCACATTTCCCTAGATCTAATATACCAACCACTGCAACAAACAATCGGAACTGGCAACCAAAATCAGCAGGAATGAAACCAAATAAATTCCAACAGACACGGTACACCAGCACTTCACAGGAGGCTCCACAGCACTGAGGATGTCAACTAGAAAGAGTTCAAAATGTCTCCAAACAACTTCCCAACTCAGCAAACATACCCACAACAACTGCAATAACGTAATTCTTCCACTGAATACTGGCTGCACTTCAAAGCAATTGACATATAGCAAATAAAAGCACAAGAAAAATATAAAACCACAAACATTAAGACTGCTTTTATATACTAAATATGCACCTGTCGTGTCCCCTGACCTTCAAAAATCATGCTGTTATTTACCTGCTGGTCCCTGCAACTTTGATGTTTTTCCCCATTTGCTGTTTCTATAAATGGTATAACTTAAATAACTTCAACAATATTGATGATTCTTTCCATATCATAATAAATAATATACTGCATGAGGACATTCTTCTGAAGTTAATATGAGTGCTTTTCTACACAACTAAAACATTGCAGAGTGCTTAATAATGCCGTAAATTGCTTTGAAATGCAGCTACTGTAGAAAGGACCATTAAAGGTGACTCAAATTCTCTTCCAGCAGCATGACTGATGGGATTTTCAAAAAAAAACTGAAGTTGCTATGCATATTAGTAACATTCTCTTCTTCATTTTTAAATCCATACTTGTTATTGTTTTTCTCCTCCTTTCCCACCCCTCCCAAGCCACAGAACAATACTTACAATCAAGACAGTGTTAAAAAGTCAAAAACATGTATGCTCACTTTCACATAAAGAGACTATTTTCTGAATATTTAAAGTAAAAAAAGAGGATTCTGGGTAATCCAAGATGGAGAATGGGAAAAATTTCTGGCTGTAAGAACTGCTCCATTTTTTTTGAGGTATCTTAGGTGGTGGAGGTGATTTCCTTGAATTCCAGGAGTAGCAATTACTGTTTTATATGCTGTTGCATTGTTTTGGAACTTTGGGGGAAAAAAAAAGTCAAAACAACAGCAGTTTAAAAGGGAGAGAAACAGACAAAGGAAGCACATGGTGAGGACAGTGGAGGAGAGAAGAGAGAGAGAGAGAGAGAGAGAGAGAGAGAGAGAACCTGCACAGTTACTGCCTTTGCTGTTTTGAATTCATGTGTCGCTGGACATCGGAGAGCATCTGGGAAAATTAACAAACAGTGAATTTCACAACTAATCTTGGTTTGGGCAAAGTTCACAACATAGAATCTGATAAGTTAATTGGTGTTTTAAGTCTGTCCAAGAGAAAGGCTGTATTAGTGAGTACAGTGGGTTCTTTCTTGATTATATGTTTTGGAGATAAGTCTCTTGATTAAACTTAAAGTATAAGCCACAGCTATTAACTTAACCTGGGGCAGTGTTTGTAGAGGAATAAGACGGTGTTATTTTCTGGGTCTGTAGATTGTGAAGGAGCAAAAATGGCCTTTGCAGTGATATGTAGTTCTTGTCATATGCGGGAGTTTAAAGAGAGTTTAAGGGTTACTGCGGATTATATCTGCCATAAATGCTGTTGGATGCGAATCTTATCAGATTGGTTGGAGAGACAGATAGAAGCGATGAGTAATTTGCAACAGCAACAGTAATTGATGGATGGCAGCTATAGGAAGGGTGGGGGGGGGGGGGGGGGGGGGGGGGGTCTCAGATACAGTCACATAGGCGGGTTAACTCCAGGAAGGGTAAGAGAGGTCGACACCTCGGGCAGGAGTCTTTTGTGGCTATACCCATTTCAAACAGGTATGCTGTTTTGGAAAATGTAGGGGGTGATGGATTCTCAGGGGAACGTAGCACGAACAGCCAAGTTTCTGGTATGGAGACTGGCTTTAATGCATGAGATCAATTGTGTTAGGGGATTCTAGTCCGAGGTACAGACGTTACTGTGGCCAGCAGGGAAAAAGGAGAATGGAGTGTTGTTTCCCTGGTGCCAGGATCAGGGATGTCTCAGAGAGGGTGCAGAATGTTCTCACGGGGGAAGAGGGCCCAGCAAGAGGTCATTGTCCACATTGGAACCAACGATATAGGAAGGGAAAAGGTTGAGATTCTGAAGGGAGATTACAGAGAGTTAGGCAGAAATTTAAAAAGGAGGTCCTCAAGGGTAGTAAATATCTGGATTTACTCCCAGTGCTACGAGCTAGTGAGGGCAGAAATAGAAGGATAGAGCAGATGAATGCATGGCTGAGGAGCTGGTGTAGGGAGAAGGATTCACATTTTTGGATCATTGGAATCTCTTTTGGGGTAGATGTGACCTGTACAAGGACAGATTGCACCTAAATTGGAAGGGGACTAATATACCAGCAGGGAAATTTACTAGAACTGCTTGGGAGGTTTTAAACTAGAAGGTTGGAGGGGGGGACCCAGGGAGATAGTGAGGAAAGAGATCAATCGGAGAGTGGTACAGTTGAGAACAGAAGTGAGTCAAACAGTCAGGGCCAGCAGGGACAAGGTAGGACTAATAAATTAAACTGCATTTATTTCAACGCAAGGGACCCAACAGGGAAGGCAGATGAACTCAGGGCATGGTAAGGAACATGGGACTGGGATATCATAGCAATTACATAAGTATGGCTCAGGGATGGGCAGGACTGGCAGCTTAAATGTTCCAGGATACAAATGCTACTGGAAGGATAGAAAGGGAGGCAAGAGAGGAGGGGGAGTGGCATTTTTGATAAGGGATAGCATTACAGCTGTGCTGAGGGAGGATATTCCCAGAAATACATCCAGGTAAGTTATTTGGGTGGAACTGAGAAATAAGAAAGGGATGATCACCTTATTGGGACTGTATTTATAGACCCCCCCCAATAGTCAGAGGGAAATTGAGAAACAAACTTGTCAGGAGATCTCAGCTATCTGTAAGAATAACAGGGTAGTTATGGTAAGGGATTTTAACTTTCCAAACATTGACTGGTGTTAAAGGTTTAGATGGAGAGGAATTTCTTAAGTGCATACAAGACAATTTTCTCAGTCAGTATGTGGATGTACCTCCTAGAGATGGTGCAAAACTCTACCTACTCTTGGGAAATACAGCAGGGCAAGTGACCGAGGTGTCAGTGGGGGAGCACTTTGGGGCCAGTGACCATAATTCTATTCGTTTTAAAATCCTGATTGAAAAGGATAGACCAGATCTAAAAGTTGAAGTTCTAAATTGGAGAAGGGTCAATTTTGATGATATTAGGCAAGAACTTTCGAAAGCTGATTGAAGGCAGATGTTTGCAGGTAAAGGGATGGCTGAAAAATGGGAAGCCTTCAGAGATGAGATAACAAGAATCCAGAGAAAGTATATTCCTGCCAGGGTGAAAAGGAAGGTTGGTAGATACAGGGAATGCTGGATGACTAAGGGTTTGGCTGAGAAAAAAGGAAGCATATGTCAGGTATAGACAGGATGGATTGAGTGAATCCTTAGAGTATAACGGAAGTAGCAGTATACTTAAGAGGGAAATCAGGAGGGCAAAAAGGGGACGGGACATGACATAGCATTGGCAAATAGAATTAAGGAGAATCCAAAGGGCTTTTACAAATATATTAAGGACAAAAGGGTAACTCGGGAGAGAATAGGGCCCCTCAAAGATCAGCAAGGCGGCCTTTGTGTGGAGCCACAGAAAATGGGGGAAGATACTAAATGAATATTTTGCATCAGCATTTCCTGTGGAAAAGGATATGGAAGATACAGACTGTAATGAAATAGATGGTGATATCTTGCAAAATGTCCAGATTACAGAGGAGGAAGTGCTGGATGTCTTGAAAGGGTTAAAGGTGGATAAATCCCCAGGACCTGATCAGGGGTACCCTAGAGCTCTGTGGGAAGCTAGAGAAGTGATTGCTGGGCCTCTTGCTGAGAGATTTGTATCATCGGTAGTCACAGGTGAGGTGCCGGAAGACTGGAGGTTGGCAAACATGGTACCACTGTTTAAGAAGGGAGGTAAAGACAAGCCAGGGAACTAGAGACCAGTGAGCCTGACCTTGGTGATGGGCAAGTTGTTGGAGGGAATTCTGAGGGACAGGATGTACATGTATTTGGAAAGGCAAGGACTGATTAGGGATAGTCAACATGGCTTTGTGAGTTGGAAATCACGTCTCACAAACTTGATTGAATTTTTTGAGGAAGTAACAAAGAGGATTGATGAGGGCAGAGCAATAGATGTAAGGCGTTTGACAAGGTTCCCCATGAGAGGCTGATTAGCAAGGTTAGATCTCATGGAATACAGGGAGAACTAGCCATTTGGATACAAAACTGCCTCAAAAGGTAGAAGACAGAGGGTGGTGGTGGAGGGTTGTTTTTCAGACTAGAGGCTTGTGACCAGTGGAGTGCCACAAGGATCAATGCTGGGTCCACTACTTTTCATCATTTATATAAAGTGGAGTCGCAGGTAGATAGGTTATTGAAGGCGGCATTTGGTATGCTTTCCTTTATTGGTCAGAGTATTGAGTACAGGAGTTAGGTCGTTATGTTGTGGCTGTACTGGACATTGGTTAGGCCACTGTTGGAATATTGCATGCAATTCTGGTCTCCTTCCTATCAAAAAGAAGTTGTGAAACTTGAAAGGGTTCAGAAAACATTTACAAGGATGTTGCCAAGGTTGGAGGATTTGAGCTATAGGGAGAGGCTGAACAGGCTGGCGCTGTTTTCCCTGGAGCAACGGAGGCTGAGGGGTGACCTTATAGAGGTTTACAAAATCATGAGGGGCATGGATAGGATAAATAGACAAAGTCTTTTCCCTGGGGTTGGGAGTGCAGAACTAGAGGGCATAGGTTTAGGGTGAGAGGGGAAAGATATAAAAGAGACCTAAGGGGCAACTTTTTCACGCAGATGGTGGTACCTGTATGGAATGAGCTGCCAGAGGATGTGGTGGAGGCTGGTACAATTGCAACATTTAAGAGGCATTTGGATGGGTATATGAATAGGAAGGGTTTGGAGGGATATGGGCTGGGTGCTGGCAGGTGGGACTAGATTGGGTTGGGATATATGGGTCGGCATGGACGGGTTGGACCGAAGGGTCTGTTTCCATGTTGTACATCTCTATGACTCTATATTTAAAGTGCAGATTCAGCTGCCCCAATGGGGAAGCTGGAAGACCGGTTGTTCCAAAATAGATACATGTAACTATTGGCTGTTAAAAGTTTGCTTACTGCTGTTTTGACAACAATTCAAATTTAACCAAATTATTTTAAATTATGCCCAAGATATTAGGAAGCCAACGGAAGTTAAATTTTATTGTTTTGACACTCGGAAACCAATCAAATTATAATTTTGTTCATTATTAGAGTTACGAACATAATTTCCACTATGTAAATAAAAACAACAATTTAAGAGTTCTCTGTCATTCAATCAAATTTTAACAGATTACAAGGCGAGATGGGCATTTCTTGGTATTTAGGTAACAGAGATGCTCAACCTTCGCATCGTAACAGTCATGAACTATGAAAGTGATTTAATTTTGATTCATATTTTAAACAATATTTTTACAAATGGCGTCATGGGTACATGCATGAAAACCATTTAAAATTGTCTTGTTCTTTGATATTAATTTAAATTAGCTGATCAAGTGAAGTGACTTTAGGTATTACTGGTGCCCAGGTTGGGATCTGGGGAAAAAAAGTTTACAAAGTCAGAGGTTTCAATCCTGACCACAAACAAGTGCCCCTGCTAGAACATAGACAAAACAACCGGATTGCCAACTACTCCATAAACTCCTCTTAGCAGTCCAGAACCAAGAGTCTGACTCAGGCAATCAACTGTTACCACTGATCTTTTAACCACAATTGAATCTACATTAGGACATTGAAGTACAAAAGTAACCATATCCATTCCTTGCTCAGGCCAAAAGAGAGGAGTATATTGTGATGGAAGGCAGCATCTATCACGATCTTCAAACTAAATAATTTTAGCATATACCCATTGCATCTTCCAATAATACTATTAAGATTCTGTGAACATTCAAAATCACAAGACAGTACTGTGCTTTGTATTTGGATAAAAAGCGAGTGCCATTGCACTTCCTGCCACATCAAATCATTTACTAATAATCGCCATGAAAAATGGCCACTTGAGTGAAGTGCCAAAAGGGAGGAATGAAGCATCAGCCTCTGCCTTCATAAAAGGAAACCATTTCTTTGTTGTTTATCAAGATTTAAATCTAATACTTAATTGGGATTATCAAGTTACAGGTAATACATGTGCAGAAGACTTGTAGTTAACACAATTCAAAGATCATTAGATAATCAGCAAATACAACATAACTATTAACTCCCACTGAACTGCAGCTACTTAGGTAAACAATACAAAAGGAAAAATCAATTTTGGCAGAATCATGTTACGGTTGACTGTTATTCGTTCTTACCCTCTTTTCACCTTGGTGAAGTCAAAAGCAACCTGCCTGTAGGAGACTGCCTTTTCATTTAGGTATCTACTATAACGCCGGATGAAAGTAGACATGTCATACCCTTAAACACACAAAGTATCCAAGTTAAAAACAGTAGCACCTCATGAAGAATAAACATTTATTGCTGTTGGTCAGGAAAAGCAAAATGGTTTTATCTACTTAAAAACAGTTATAACATCATTTATGGGCACATTTATACCTGGACACAAGAGATCAGGAGACCAATCATGAATTTCTGTTTCCAATCGACACATTGCTTCACTATTCAAGTTAAACATAAGTGAGGAATATTTCTTATTCTTAAGATTTCCATCAATAAGAATAGTTCGTGGATTTTTAAAAAAATTTGCAGCATAATTGCTATATCTAAGGAATAGGTGACTACACCAGACCTTTACACAGATGAAGATAACACATACCTATCATAAGGCATATTGGAGAAGGACATGGAAATGGAAGTAGGACATTCAATCATAGAACAGAACAATACAGGCCCTTTGGCCCTTGATGTTGGTCTGATCATTTATCCTACTCGAAGATCAAACTCACCTCCATACCCATCATTTTACTATCATCCAAGTTCCCACCCGAGGGTCACTAAATGCTCACGTATCTGACTCTACTAACACTGCTGGCAGTGCATTCCATACATCCACTGTGTAAAGAACCTACCTCTGACATCTCACCTAAACCTTGCTCCAATCTAAAAGTTATGCCCCCTCTCAACAGCCATTTCCACCCTGGGAAAAACTCTGGCTGACCATTCTATCTATGCCTCTAATTATCTTGTACACCCCTATCTCGTCTCCTATGATCCTTCTTCGCTCCAATGAGAAGAGCCCTAGCTCCCTCAAGCTTTCTTCATAAGACATGCCCTCCAGTCCAGGCAGCATCCTGTTAAATCTCCTTTGCACCATCCCTAAATCTTCACCTCATCATAGGAAAGATGTGGATCAGAATTGAACATAATATTCCAAGTGTGGTCTAACCAGGCTTGATAGAACGCAGCAAAACCTCACAGGCTCTTAATCTCCCTGCGACTGAAAGCCAACATACCACACAACTTCTTAACAACCCTATACACTAGGGTGGCAACTTTGAGGGATCTATGGATGTGGACCCCAAGATCCCTCTGTTCCTCCATACTGCCAAGAATCCTGCCTTTAACCCTGTAACCTGCATTCAAATTCAACCTTCCAAAATGAATCACTTCACACTTTCCTAGGTTGAACTCAATCTGTTACTTCTCAGCCCGACTCTACAGCCTGTCAATCCCATTACAATCTACAACAGCCCTCCACACTATGCACCACTCCACCAAACTTTGTGTCGTTGGCACACTTACTAACCCAACCTTCCACTTCCTCATCGAAGTCATTTTCAAAGGTCCCACAACAGATCCCAGTTACTACTACTACTACTGGCCAGCCAATTCTGCATCCAGAACAGCCGATTTCTCTCTGTCCCATGCCTCCGTACATTCTGAATGAGCCTACCACGGGGTACCTTATCAAATGTCTTGTTAAAATCCATTTACACCACACCCACTGCTCGGTCTTCAATGTATTTTGTCACATCCTCAAATAATTCAATAAGACTTGTGAGACATGACCTGACCCTCACAAGCTGACTATATCTAAGCAAACTATATTTTTCCAAATAATCATAAATCCTGTCTTTCAGAACCCTCTCCAATAATGTTACAAACAGATGCCATTATTTCAGAAGATGGTGTGAAGGGGTAATTCGCAGATGAGCTAGGATGGAACAAAAGATTAATTCTTGAGAATTCTACATATATTTCAAAGCAGAAAGATAACCCATTGCAATCAAAAAACAATTCTAGCAATCAAATAGATCTGAGTAAATTAAGTAAACTAAGGAACTTGCTGGATGACAAGTTGGTAACAGAACATGGTGGCTCAATTCCAGCCATCTTCTAAGAAGTATACCCAATGTAGATCAAATGAAGTGACCAAACTAAGGATCTTGAATGTTTGTTTATGCAGTGAGAACATTTAACTTCTTGAAGCATTGCATTAATTGTAATGGCATTTTAGTTAATTTTCCACAAATGAATCAATAACTCATGATGTGTGTTAAAAATAATTGTTTGCTGTTAAAGGGCATATGGAGTTAGGTTGCAGATCAGCTGTTATCTCACTGAGTGGTAGCACAAGCTTGAATGACTGACCTTTATTATAGTCACGGAGAGGGATCGGGGCAGGTGGTATGGGAAAGCATTTAGTTGGGGCAGGGGAAATTACAATGCTCTTAGGCAGGAACTATGGAGCATAAATTGGAAACAGATACTTTCAGAGAAATGCATGATGGACATGTGGAGGTTGTTCAGGGAGCACTTGCTGAGAGTGCTGGTTAGGTTTGTCCCACTGAGGCAAGGAAGTGATGGTAGGGTGAATGAGCCTTGGATGACCAGATGTGGAACATCTAGTCTAGGGAAAAAAAGGAAACTTACTTAAGGTTAACTATACAAGGATCAGACAGGGCTCTCGGGGATTACAAGGCAGTCAGGAAGGAACTGAAGAATAGACTTATAGTTAGAAAGTAACATGAAAAAGCTTTAGCAGGTAGGATTAAGGAAAACCCTAACGTATTCTGCACTTATTTGAGGAACAAGAGGATGGCCAGAGTGAGGGCAGGGCCGATCAGTCATAGTGGAGGGAACTTGTGCCTGGAGTCGGAGGAGGTAGGATGTCCTTAATGAATACTTTGCTTCAATATTCGCTACGGAGAGGGAACCTTGTCTTTGTGAGGACAGTGTGAAACAAACTGATATGCTTGAAGAGGTTGATGTTAAGAAGGAGGATTTGCTGGAAATTTTGAAAAAACGAGGATAGGCAAGGCCCTGGGTTGGTCAGAATAAACCCAAGATTACTATGGGAAGTGAAGGAAGAGATTGCTAGACCTTTTGGCGATGATCTTTGCATACTCACTGTCCACTGGAGTAGTGCCAAATGATTGGAGGATGGCAAATGTTATTTCCTTGTCCAAGAAAGGGAAAAGGGATAATCCTGGGAATTACAGACCAATCAGTAGTGGTCAATCGAGCCACAATATTCTGTCACCAACTTGTCATCCAGCAAGTTCCTTAGTTTCTCAGATCTATTTGATTGTTAGGAATTGTTTTTTTGATTGCAATGGGTTTTCTTTCCGCTCTGACCTAACACTATTACCTCACACCTGCATCTACCTATCAGCATCTCACCTACCTTTACCCCTCCCCGCCGTCCCACCTCCCTATTTTGCCCTCAACCCCCTTCCTGAAGGGCAAATGCCCGAAACGTCAACTTTTTTGCTTCTCAGATGCTGCCTGACCTGCCGTGCGTTTTCAGCACCGCACTTTTTGACTCTGATCTCCAGCATCTGCAGTCCTCACTTTCTCCTAGTAAAAACGGGTGTCCATGGAAATTGAGGGAAAATGCATGGCTGGTTGGAGTCATACCAGGCAAAAAGGAAGATGACTGTTGTCATTACAGATTAGCCATCTCAGCAGCAATTTCTTTAGGGAGTGTCTTCAGCTGCTTAAATTTGTCCGTAAGGTTAGAAGTGGGGATGTTCATCAATGACTGCACCATTTGCGACTCTTCAGATACTGAAAGCCCATGTCCCAGTGCACCAAAGCCTAGATACCACCCAGGCTTAGGCTGAAAACTGTGAAGTAAGGCTTGTGCCACACAAATGCTCAATGCCAGTAAGAGATAATCTGAACATGACCCCTTGACATGAAATGCCATTACCTTCACTGACTTCCCACTGACATCATTCCAGGAGTTATCATTGATCAGAAACTGAACTGAACTACCCATATAAATACTGTGGCACCAACAGCAAATCAGAGTCTAGGAACACTGCAGCAAGTAACTCACCTCCTACCAGGCACAAATCAGGAGTGTATTGGAGTACTCTTCAATTACCTGGCTGAATGCAGCTTCAACTGCATTCAAGAGACTTGACATCAAAATAAAACAAAGTCTGTTTGATTGAAACAACATCCACTCCCTCCAACACTGACACTGAGTAGCAGCAGTGTGTACCATCTACAAGATGATTTGCAGAAATTCTGCAAAGCTCCTTAACACCTTTGAAAACCACAACCAATATCACCTAGAAGAATGAGACAACATGTCGAGGGAACAGCACCATCTACAAATTCCCCTTGAAGTCATGCACTATCCTGACTTGGAAATATATCATTTTTTTATGTTGTTGGATCAAAATCCTGAAATTATCTTACTCATGGCATTATAAGCCTACTTAAGTGCTTGGATTGCAGTGGTTCAAAGCAGCAGCTCACTTGGACATTCTCAAGGATAACTAGGGACACAATAAATGCCAGCCCACCCAGCAACACCCATATCCCATGCGTGAAGAAAAAGAAAAATCCATGAGTGGTGATCTTCAGTAATAGGATGTTGCCATCATGTCAAAAAATGACTTGTGTAGTGGACAAAATGTAAGTGAGGATTTTCAGGCTGACATGATGTCAGGTATGTGACCCAGCAACTGGCAGACCGCATCAACATGTCGTGTTAACCATTTGCAAGCAAGCAGCTAGCTAATTGTGCTTGAATTAGCATATGTTCACAAGTCTCTGACAACAAGTGATTCTGTTCTTGGACAGCATGCATCAAATAATCCTAACTATGCTAAGAATCACCAAAGAAACCAGCATAACGTTAGTTAGCCTTGGGTCAAATACATTTATATTATAGATGGCATATATATTAACATACAGGACCTTGATTTAGCGAACAATAGAAATTTGTACATCTATTACATCCTCAAGAATGGCAGTCTCATGATCCCTCTTCCACCTACCCCAATTTCTGCTGTATTCTTACGGCAATACCAATCAGAATCTGCCTTGTCCAAGAATGAAGACTGTTAACTATTCTTGCTGCGCCTCCATAATGCTAATACTATGACCAATCAGCACCCTCTTCACATGGTGTACTGATAGGTTGTTGATTTCAGATAGAAATAATACACAATAGTCAAAAGGTTAAATTCACACTCACCTTGCAACCCACTTTTATCTAGAAAATTGTTCAGGTTGAACAAGGTGTTTCTTGAAGCTAGGTACTGGATAAAACGCTGAACAGGTTAGAAAATAGTTAGTTTCTGCTTGAACATTTGTTCTCTTAACACTTCCCAAAACCCAAAATATTTTCCATCATTACACCTTTAAAGATATATTAAATGGTTATACATGGTCTAAACTTGCATAATCTATTTCACCCAAGCTCAAAATATTGTTTTGAAGTTGCCAACGATCCTATGCATGCTGTTATGGCATAACACCTTTTGAACATAAGACACAGAACCTAACAAATGTTTTCCTACTCTCTGATGCTCAGCAAATATTTCAATATTATTTGGGTGGTATTTAGGGATGGCAACTTTTGTTGCCTCTAAAATGCTGTACTCAAAAATAGAATTATCAGAAATCCAAGCAGTCACCTAACAGCTTGGTGTCATGGTAATACTCATCTCATTCAGTAGGTTGCAGGTTCAGGCTCCATTTTAGAATTGCAGTGTAAGCCTAGCCCAATAATTTAATGAAGTGGAGGGAAATAAAGTCAAGATTAGGTGGATACACCATCACACCATTCAAAGTGGAGCTGGTGTCCAAAGCAACATTTCTCCCACATAACACATCAACTGGACATGCATCTAACTCACCATGTTCAAACAAGCTACAAGCACAATTTTGCTGTGAAACCTTGAATGCCATTCAAAAGATTAAGTGGTTGCGAAGTGTTTCGGAATGTCGAGGGCACAAAAGGCACAAAGTAAATGCAAGTTCTTCCTATCCTATATGTTCCCAGCAAAGAATAAAGTATAGTGGTCAAGGTATCAAAAGATAAAAGTTTCATCTCTGCCTAGAAACTTGAGTAATGGGCATTTCCAGAACATGATACTTCATTTACTTAGGAAAGCCAAATACAAAAGCTTACAATTAATCCTTACTTAAACAGCATAACTTTTGAGCTTCATCAAATATGGGCAATAAAACAAAAACATTCAGCACACATTTCATTCACCTTTCACAACCAATGATCTAAATATTTTTTGAGACTTGCCTCATTTCCATAAACCATCATTTGATGAGTTGTGATGAGAGACTTGAATACCACTACCCAGCTGCTATTTGTAGTTCTTTCAAAAAGGCTATCTGCCAGCTGAGGTATGTTTACATTCATCTCATTTGTACACTGAATGAGATCTGCAAAAGAAAACATATAGTGATTAGTGAATAGACTCAAGTTGATATCAAAAATATTAAATTTTTTTCACATCTATCATTATCCTTTCTACTTTTCATTCAAATGGATTTTTAGCAGATAAAAGTTCATTTTGCATGATAATGTCATGCATTAATCTATGGTAATTTCAAACTTCAAGTTTAAAACTCCTCTTGTGTTTCAGGTATGCTTAAAATTAAAGTTGGTGCAATGTCTTTTGGTAAAGAACAGAACTTGAAATTGCTATCCACAAGCACATGGTCAATGCAGAAACCAACATGTAACATAGGAAGGAATTTTGAGATCAGCAGTAAAAATTTTAAAGATTCAATTAGGCATGCTCCAATTTGGATTTTCCTAACACTTAGCACAATCATCATACAGGAATTTTACCTTGAAAACCAAAAACACAACTGTACAGTGGAACCAATAATGGTTCTGTGGAAATAGGAGCAGAAAGACCAATAAATCCAAATATATCAAAATACAAAAATGAAGAACATTGGGAAACCTGGAAGGTACTGTTAAGCAAAAACATTTTACTGGGAAGCAATACAGACCAGGAGCAACACCAGACATACCTGAAAATGAGGCGTTAACCAGATCAAGATACAACACAGGGGGAACTTGCATGCCAAAACAGTGTAAGCAACATGTAATAGACATGGTAAGCAATCCCACAACCAACAGATCAGGCAGAAGCTCTGCAGTGCTGCCACATCCAAATCATGGGTGGTGGTGGACATTAAGACAGCTAAACAGGAGGGGAGGTCCTATAAATGTACCAATTGTCAATGATGGAGGAGCACAGCATATCAGTTCAAAGCACAAGGCAACTGCATCCTTTTTCAACCAGAAGTGCCAAGGAGACAATCTATCTTGACCCTCTCCTGAAATCCTCAGCATCACAGATGCTAGCTTTCAACCAATTCGATTCATTCAGCATGATAAAGAAATTCTGGAATTCAGTGCCTTCAACTAAGGTAGGCTTGTGCTCCAGAACTAAACTGCATCCCTAGCTGGGCTGCTCCTGTACAGGTACATTGTTGGTCAGATACCAATGTGAAAAACTGCCCAAGTTACACCCTGTACACAAAATAACAGGACAAATCCAACTCAGCCAATTACGGACTTTTCAATCTCAAATCATGAGCAACGTGATGGCATGGATGGTCAACAATGTTCATCAAACAGCACTTGCAGAGGAATAACCTATGCGTTGACATACAGTTGGGTTCTGATACTGCCACTCAGCTCCTGACATCATTACAGCCTTAATTTAAACATGGAAAAGAAAGAGCCGAGCTCTAAAAAGGAAGGCAAATGTGACTGCCCTGAACATCAAGGCAACACTTGACTAAATGTTACATCAAGATACCCTCCCAATGGAAATTGGAAGGAAAATTCTCCAATGATTGAGTCATACCCACCACAAAGGAAAGTGATTGCGGTTGTTGGCGGTCAGTCGTCTCAGCTAAAGGACATAGACGCAGGAGTTCAAGGTAGTACACTTATCCCAACAACCCCCCATAAAAGGTCTGAAGTGGGAATATTTGGTAACAATTGCCCAATACTCAAACTCCTCAGGTGATTTAAATACAATTTACAAAAAACAGGCAGTGACAGCATTATGTTCCAACTACAACAACCACATCAGAACTTCACCAAGACTCCTTTGATAGCATCTTCCAAATCCATGCCCTCTACCATCTACGACAGTGCAAGGTGTGACGATACTATGGCTTGAAAAATGTGCATTTTGTTTTTTTTAAAAACAACAAAGAGAGGTTGAGACAGATGTTCTGAGCAGTCTGTTCCAAACCAATAGGGTAAACAGCATGAATCCTTGGTTTTTTTTTAAAAAACGTTGGAACAACAAAAGCAACGTGAAGGAGTGGGATCAAGCGCTCAAAAAAAAATTTTAGTTTAACTTTCAGTAGCTGTTGGCATTTGGAGCTGCTATACACGTCTGACGCAGCAAAACACTTCAGTTCTTTCTCAATATTCTCTCCTCCTACACGAGAGAGCTGCAAGTGAGACAGTTTATTTTACGAAATTTGCCTTTGCCAAGGTTGTGTTTATGGGATATTACTATACTGAAACAGTTGATGTTGAGTAGATAAATAAATCTGTTCCTCTGTAAAGATTTCCAGTAGAGTTAAGCTATTCCAATTCTTCGTCTTCTTTCTTTTGTTTGTATTTTAACTATAGTATAAAAATAAAAAGGTTTTGCTTCAAGCATGGTAGTGTGACCAAACAAATTATACCCAGAACACAACATCTTACACTTGCCTTTAAAAATAATAGTTGGCGTCTAGATTATCTTCTAAATATATTTGAGGGAGTTGGTCTGATCTATAACAGGGGCACAACAATAAGGCTGCCACAACCAACTGGATCAGTTCACCTCTATTCTCTTATGCATATTCAAGAAAAAAGAGAATTAAGGGAACAAAAAAAAGTTGGAAAATGCTGTCAAATTTATTTGCAATAACATATTGCCAGGTTTCTGCTTAACTTGTTCAATAGCACTGACCTGACCTATCAGTACAATCTCCTCAAACATATCCCAAACCTTTTCTTCAGACTCTGGTCTCTAATGCAACATCACTTTTGCCTCACCTCTGGTATTCTAAAATCTCCATTTCATCCTTAATCTCTTCCAGCCGCTTATAGCCCACTTCAAAGCCACATTTCTGACCAAGCACATCATTAACACGCTGAGCATTATGTCCACAAAACAAGTCCTCGTGTAGAGAGCAGTTGACATAGTCAGATTCCTGTATCTTAGTAACATATCTTGGAATTGGCGAGGCATGCCAGTCAGCTGCTGAAAGGTGACCAATGCTAGGAACAGAATACTCGAGACTCAGCATTTAGAATGGAAAAGCAAAATATGGTTAGTGATGGAAATTAGTAATGGAGAATAGAATCAGCACATTCGATAGAGAGGATATTACAACAGAACAATGCGTAGGCTTCATAGGCCAAATGGCCTATTCTTTAACTAATTGCTATGAAAATACAGGGGGAATATTAACTGTGGTTGATTGGGGAAAACATGCATCATAGAATCTCTACAGCGTGGATGTAGGCCATTGAGTCCACAATGAGCCTCTGAAGAGTTTCCCACACAGACCCACACCCCCTACCCTATAACCCCACATTTCCCATGGCCGACCCACCTAACCTAACATCCCTGGGGAATTTAGCATGGTCAATTCACCTATCGTGCACATAGTTGGACTCGGCACTAATCACTGAGCCACCGTGCTGCAAAAAGGTATTACAGTAGATAGAAGATGACTCTTATTAAACGAACTAACACAATTTGCAATGTGCAAATGCTGCAAAGGCTCACCAGGCTAATCCTTGGGATGGCAGGATTTTCCTAGAAGGTGAGATCAAGGAAACTGGCTCTATTGTTTTTGAAAGTCTCGAGCGCAGAGGTCAGTTAATGGAAGCTCATAAAATTCTTAAGATATACACAGTAGATGCAGAAAGGATATTCCCCTACTGGGAGGGGGGGGCGCGGGGGGAAAGAGTCTGGAACGACAGTGCACAATTTCTCAATAAAGGATCAATTCATTTGGGAAGGAGATGAGAAATTTCTTCAAAGGGCAGTGAATCTTTGGAATTTTCTGCTTACATTTCAAGCTAAGCTGGTTTAGTACAGGTTTAACATTAAGTAGTAAGACAAGGAATGCCAAAGTAACCAGGGCTTCAGTGAAGCACCCAATGAAGGATTGTAATAATGAAAGGATTTAATTCAACAAGAGAATGTGTCGAGCATCCAACATCTAAGTACAGTCCTGGTGTTATCCAACTTCTTTAAAGTGGCTTTAGCCTCATACGTTCCCACAAAGGCGGAGTCAACACTTGCTTAAGATTGAAGTCAGGATGTACAACCATAGGAGACCAATACTTATAACTGACATCCTTTTGTTCACATAAACTATATTACATTGAAATTGAAAATTCTCAACATGCCTGGTGTTACACAGTACTTGTTTACCCAAAAAACCACCTCTCATGTATCCAAATGGACATCTTATTTATTGATTATAAGCTTAACTTCAAGTGCTGGAATTAAATATCCACAACATACCAATTTTCACAATCTGTCAGTCCTGACTTTGTAGTAACACTGTTGCCCACGAGTCAGTTGGTGTGGAATTCAATGCTCCAAAAACATGAGCTCTTAATTCAAATTCACACAGAAGTAACTGCTGAGATAGTGTAAAATTATTGTCTTGAGGAGAGATATCAAACAGCTGCTCTGTCTGTCAACTCGAATGGCGGCAAGGATCTCTCAGCACTATGTGAAAAACAAAGTAGGTCTCCCTGGTATTCTTATCAATATTTATGTTTCAAGACCATGCAACAAGAAATCATCCAGTCATTTAGAATCATACAATCACACACCTCAGAAAAGGCCCCTTGGGTCAGATTGTGCACTGAAAATAAAACTACTCTAAATTTACACTCATCCCACTTTCAACACTAGGCTCGTAGCTTTGAATGTTATGACATTCTCCAAGTACTTTTTAAAAGTTTGAGGTTTGCTGCCTCAACTACCCTTCAAGATCCCCATAACCCTCTGGATGAACTAAGTTTTTCTCTCAAATTTCCTCTAAACCTCCTGTCTTTCACATTAAAATAATGCTCCATTGTTAGATATTTTTTCAACTTGTTCAGTGTTGTTATTATTCAGGTTAGGAGCGGTTAGGATTTGAACCTAGGTTTCAGGGCCCAGAGGTAGGGACACATCACTGCACCACAACAATCCTATGGCCCCTTCAACAAGCTGCTTCTGACCCACTCTGTCCATGCCCCCTCATAATCCTATACACCTTCCAGCCTTCTCTGCTCTAAAGAGACCAATTGGAGATTTTCCTACCTCGTTCACAACTAAACTGCTCCATCCCAGACAAGATTCTGGTAAAGCTACTCTGCACCCCCTCCAGTGCAATGATGGTGACCAGACTGCATAGTACTCCAGCTGTGGCCTGTACAGCTCCAATACAATTTCCCTGCTCTTGTAGTCTATGTCACACCTCAAAGGCAAGTGTCCTATATCCCTCAGCTTCCATGTTAACATATTCTGTTGCTTTCAACGAGCTGTGTACAAGCACCCAAGTCGCACTGTTCCTCAGTTTCCTAATGACTTGCCATTCATAGAGTACTCCCTTGTCTTGTTAACTTCTCCTGAAATGCATCACCTCATACATCGTGTCAATTGTCATCTTCCACTGTTGAGCCCATCTGACCAATTCACCTATATCCTACTGTAACCCAAGATCTTCTTCCTCACTTAACAACCTGACCAATCTTTATGTCATTTACAAACTTACATATCCTTTACTTTATTGCTGAGTACAGGACTTTACTGTGTAAGCTGCAATGTTCCCTACTTCACAAAGAAAATACAGTTCAGCAAGGTACTTTCTTATAGTCCTGAAAAGGCATGATATAAAGGCAAGGCCTTTCCTTCTAATATTTGCAACTTAGCAAATACATTTTGAAATTCTTCATTTGGCCAGCAAGGCGCACACTGATCTATTTGCTGATATAAATTTCATTGGGGCCACATCTCATTTTAAACTGATTATGGTATACAGTCAATTGTCACCTTGCTGTTTTATTTTACATGATTGAAGCTTCCACACCATCTATTATCATCATCATGGACTAACCTAGCTCATTTTGCTCCTTATCGATTCAACATGGAGCATCTCCAAAAAGGCTTCTCTTCCCACTCTTGTGTTACCACTTTGGGAAGCTGCAGAGAGTGATCCCTGATCATTTCTTTCTTGTCTGCATGCTGTCTATTAGCAACATCATCCACAAAGATAACTCCAGCATGCGTGCGGAGAACATATTTGCATTGCCTCTATCCCATTAAATGATAGATTCAAATTTTGCTTGCAACTAAACTCTTTAAGACGACCAAAGGTTTCCCTTGTCTATTTTCTTGGTACTACTCTCAAAACTCAAGTTAATATTATTTTTTTAACCATTCTTTCATGGGACATAAGCATCACTGAGTAGGCCAACTATTATTATCATCCTTAAAAAAAAGGTGGAGCTGCCTTTGTAAAAAAAAATCCTTGGAGTATAGAAATATCCACAGTACTGTTAAGAAGGGAGCATCAGCATTTTCACACAGTGATAGTGAAGGAACAGTGACATAACTCAATCGTGACTTGGGAGCTACTTAGAAGGGCATGTGCAGGTGATGGTGTTCCCATGCATTTGCACCCATTGCCCTTTTAACTGGGAGAGATCAGAGGTTTGGAAGGTGCTGTCAAAAGGTGTCTTGATGAGCTACTGCAGTGTATTTTACAGATGGTACAAACTACATATACAGTTGACACTAGAATACCAAATTAAATATCAAACTTTGTTGAGGATATCAAACTGCAAGGGGTGATGTCCGTTAGGAAAAATCCAACCCAACTACAACTGATAGATTTCCAGAATGAAAAGATAAATGATCGGCGGAAATCAGTGTGTTGTAGTACGTAAGGGACAGGGAAAGGGCAATACAGATGTAGGAGAGAGAGTGAGAGCGAGAGAGCATCACAAGTTTGCATTGCTTGCATAGATATGTTATGCTATCAAAGTGGCTAAAGGGCTGAGAGGAGAAATTCCAGTGAAAACAAGATGCTAAACTAAGACATTGACACCATATGAAGAAACAAAATCTTGAGAAAGATAAGAAATAACCGAAAAAAAACCTCGAATTAAAGTCAAATACTGCAGTTGCTGGAAATTTGGAATAAACACAGAATGCTAGAGAAATTCAGTAGCTCTGGCAGCTTCTGTGGAGAGAAGCAGAGTTAACAGTTGAGAGTCTGGCTTGAATCTTCTTCAGATTGTTAACTTATTTATTCTCCAGAGATGTTGCCAAACCTGATGAATTTCTCCAGCATTCTGGTTTGTTTCATTTAGTCATAATGATTTGCACATTTCAGCAAGATCAAATGGTACATTTTAAAAAGAATGTTGTTAGGTGGGTTGAGTACAGATGAGATTCAGAAACCAAATCCCACCCAAGTCTCCATTTGAATCGTAATCAGTTAAGGTATTAGGGTAACTATAGTACAATAATAAGCCTAGATTCTGGATATACTAGCAGAAAATCAACGTTGTGCAAAGTCGGCTCCCTGACTGTTGCTCGACAAACAATTTTTCATACTTGTACAGTCATAGTAAAAGTAGACTAATGACTGGTGTTCCACCTCAACCATCTGAATTAATGCCAGAGACTCTAAATGAACCAAAATGGCTTTTCTTCTCAAAAGGACAAATACTGATGCATAATGGTTGCTGATTTTAAGACTTAGCCAAGCTCTGGAAACCATCAGTGAAAGGATTAGTCAAAGCTGAAATTAACATTGCTTTTTAAAAATTAAAAGCACAAACTCTGATCTGCATCTCCCAGTTGACTAACACCTTTTTTGAAGTTACACATTGGGATAAAAGACATCTGTGAAACATCCAGTTTCAAAGAAAATTACAGACACTGCAATCCAAAAGACACAGTATTTCAGGCTTTGAACGCAATGCAGACGGCAGAAAAAATTAAATTCAATTGTTAACAATAAGCAGGAAGTGAATCTTAACCTCAAAGTCAACACTATGAAAATGCAATTTACAACAATAACTGTTTACCAAGAACAAGGGTACCAGCCAATTTTTTTTTGATAGATATTTTTATTAGAAATTTAACATTTTTACAAGTTTACAAAAACAAAACTCTCAAATACAATTGATACACAATTAAATCAAAAATACAATAGCCAAAATTTAAAATTTAAAAAACCGAAAAAGAAAAAAAAACAAAACAACTGCTACTAATCTAACCGACAACTAACCAGAGTGTATATTTAAGTCTCTTACATGCTCGGAATGTGTTAACAACAAATGTAATAAAACCCGTATTCGTGTGGGATTCCTCTCCTAAGGGGCCCCGGACCAGCCAGGTTTGTAATCTCAATTAAATAAAAGCCCTTGTTAGGATAGCCGAAATATCTGTATTTATGTAATTCAAGAAGGACTGCCATATTTTATAAAATAATTCGGACTTTCGGTGCACCATATTTGTAAGGAAGTCAAGGGGAATACATTCCATAATTAATCTGTACCAATTTGAAAGTCCAGGAGGGCCCTCAGCCACCCAGTTCACCAAAATATTTTTCCTTGCACAGAACGAGAGAATAGAAAATAGTCTCTTCCCGTACATGTCCAGGGAGGGAAAGTTCGAAAAGCCCAAAAGGAGAGATACAGGGTCCACTTTAATTTCTGTTCCTAAAATTTCTGTCAGGGTACTTGCTACCTTAGTCCAATATCTACAGATCTTATGACAGGTCCATAGACAATGTACAAGAGTGCCCACCTCTATTTTACATTTGGGACACATTGGAGATGCTCCTGCCTTAAATTTTGCCAATTGAACCGGTGCTATATGGGTCCTATGAAGTATCTTCAGCTGGATAGCCTGGGTTCTGTTACAGATAGTAATTCTTCCAGCGTTTTCCCAAATATCATTCCACGTATCTATAGAGATTTCTAGTCCCAAATCCTGATCCCATGTTTTAAGCAGATTATCCATATCTCCCGATACTTCATCATGCAATAAGTGATAAATAGTGCTGACGGAAGATACCCCCACTGCTCGTCGAACATTACATTCTCTATCTGATTTATAAAGACTATCTATTAACGTAGTCTTCTTCTGTATATAGTCTCAAATTTGGAAGTATCGAAAGAGGTCTCCATTAGGTAATCCGAATTTCTGACGCAGCTGTTCAAAAGACATCAGGACCCCATCCTTAAATAGGTCCCCTAGACATGAGATACCCCTGGATCTCCAGAGTTTAAAAGTGGCATCTGTAAACCCTGGTTGGAATCCCCATGCTCCCACTATCGGTGCATAGGAGGATGTTTTATATGAATTACCCTCAGTTTGCCACATTTTATGCCAAGCCTGAATTGTGTTTAGTATTATAGGGTTTTTACAGTGATCTGTAATGATTTTCCTCTTATCTGAAAATAAAAAGGTTAATAAGTGGGTATTTTACTTGTGAGGCCTCGATATCCAACCAGATTGATTGTGGATCAGACAAGACCCAATCAGCTATGTAACTTAATAGGGAACTTAACTGATATTTCCTAAAATCTAGGAAGTCCAGTCCTCCCCTTGTCTGTGGAAGCTGTAGCTTCTTCAGCTTAATGAGGGGCCGTCTATGATTCCAGATAAAGGAACCCAACCAGCCATATAATTTACGGAGAGACATCCTCGGCAGCATCACCGGAAACATTCTCATAGGATATAGGAGACTGGGCTGGACATTCATTTTAATTAGTGCTATTCTACCCAGCCAGGAAATTGGAAGGTCTCCCCATCGCTGGAGGTCCTGCCTTATCCTTTCCAGTAAATGCACAAAATTAGCCTTCTACAACTGACCAAATACTTGGGTAATATAAATGCCTAAATATAAGAAGCCCTCCAGGGACCAACGAAAGGGAAAAAGGGATCCGTCCACTAAGTGGGGTGTCATAGCAAGGCCACCCGTTGGCATAGCCTCCGATTTTGAAAAATTAATTTTATAGCCTAAGAATGCGCTAAATGTATTAATAACTTGGATTAGGCGAGGTGCAGACATCAGAGGATTACTGAGGAATAAAAAGAAAATCATCTGCATAAAGGGTAATTTTATGTTTATCTGTACCAATCCTCGGGGCCGTTATATTAGGATCAGCTCGTATAGCTTCTGCTAGTGGTTCAATTATTAGCGTAAATAACAATGGAGAGAGAGGACATCCCTGACGGCAGCCCCTTCCCACACTGAAGCTATCCGAACCTAATCCATTGGTAACCACAACTGCTTTGGGATCACTATACAATGTTGAGACCCATTTGGTAAACACCTGTCCAACGCCAAACCTTTCCAATGTGTAAAACAAATATGACCATTCAACCCTATCAAATGCCTTTTCCATGTCTAATGAAACTACTACTCCTGGCATCTTTCCCTGATGGCAGGCTTGAATCATATTCAAAACCCTTCTATTATTGGATGATCTACGGCCCTTAATAAACCCCGTCTGATCCTCCTTTATAATATGTGGCAGTACCCTTTCTAGTCTCAGTGTTAACATTTTAGAAAGGATTTTAAAATCTACATTTAGCAAGGATATTGGTCTATTTGACGTACAATTTTCTGGATCCTTTCCTTTTTTAAGGATAAGAGATATTTGCCTCTTTCAGCGAAGGCGGGAGACAGCCCGGACGATATGCATAGTTATACATGTCCATAAGTGGACCAACCAATATTCCTGTAAATTCTTGATAGAATTCAGCTTGAAAACCATCTGGGCCCGGTGCCTTACCGCTCTGAAGTTGCCTAATTGCATCAAGTATTTGTTGGACTGTTAGAGGAGCATTTTGGACCGATACCTGTTCCGGAGTTAGGCCCGGAAAGGTCAAATTTTTAAAAAATGACTGCATCCTCCTAGTCCTGTCTTCACAATCCTGCAATTTATATAACTCAGAATAAAATTCTCTAAAGATCGCATTAATCTGTTTATGATCATGGGTCAGAATACCTGTACTTTCCTTGATAGATGTAATAGTCTGAAGGGCCTTTTTTTTCTTTGCAAGAAATGCTAAGTATCTACCCAGTTTGTCGCCATATTCATATAACCTTTGTTTTGCAAATAATATTTCCCTCTTAGCCGATTGAGTAAGCGTAGTGTTTAGAGCTGTCCTAAGAGCCGTAATCCTTTGCAATTTAATAATAGATCTATCAGCGTATGCTGTTTCAGCTGCTTTTAAGTGATCTTCGAGCAGACGCTGTTGTTATCCCTTCAATGTTTTCTGGGTCGCTAAATAGGAGACGATCAAACCTCGCGTGTAAGCTTTGATGGTCTCCCAAATCATTGATGGGTTGCTAGCCGTACCTGAATTAATTTCTCAAAAAGTTTTAAATTCATGAGAGAAGTACTTTACAAATTTACTATCTTTCATTAGGAAGGGGTGCATACGCCAATGCCGAGGGGATGTCCCATTGTTCCTCGCCTTAGTTTCCATATATATAGCAGCGTGGTCGGAAATTGCTATACTACCTATTTTACAGGATAATATGGAATTTTTAAAAAAAAACCGAGGGGGCAAAAAACATATCGATTCTGGTATGACATTTATGTGGATTGGAATAAAAAGAAAAATCTCTGCCTTGTGGATGAAGACATCTCCGTACATCTACTAATCCTAATTCTTTGTTCAGATCCACGAATTGTCTAGATCTGGGAGATACTCCTACAATACTCTTGGGAATCCTATCTATTTCCGGATCCATAATACAATTAAAGTCTCCCCCTATAATTGTATGATGGGCACCAAAAGCCATCAATTTTGAAAAAGCTTCCGTTATAAATTTAAAGAGGTGTGCCGGGGGGCAGTACAAATTTAAAATCCCATATTCCTCTCCATTTATGAGGGCTTTGATCAAAATATATCGTCCAGATTCGTCTTTTATCTGATTTAGGATTTTGAAAGGGAAATTCTTCCGAACAAGAATACCAACTCCCCTGCTTTTTCAGCTAAAAGAAGAAAAAAAGGCCTGATCAAATCCACCCTGTCACAATTTCAAGTGTTCTTGATCCGACAGGTGTGTCTCCTGTACGAGAGCTATATCAACTCTTTCTTTCTCAAGATTTGATAATATTTTCTTCCTTTTAACTGGCGAATTACTCCCCTTGACATTCCAGGTGCACCACTTAACCAACTGATTAACCATAATCATCCTGGCAAATCGGAGACCCCCCTCGGGAGGGAAAACCCGATCCAGAACATCCTGAGCATAGAGCATATAAAATTTACAAAAATAAAGGCTCTCTAATACACTCAACAGTATAATGAAAAACTATTTCTAAATAAAAATATAAAACGTACCTAAGTGGAGATTTTCCCCCTTGTTCCCAGGGGGTATCACTTCCTCTCCAAAAGTCCATCGTATCCTCTCGCAACCAAAGCCCCACCCTTGACCCAGGCGCTCCTCAATAAAATGAGGAGAATTCAGATATAATACAAAGCTAGAATTAACAGTGAGCACCCTACTCCCGCCCACACCAACACCTGGATATATTTGGTAATGTTAATACCATATATAAACATAACTATAAAATTACAACCTCAAATAATAATTAAATATAATAATACAAAATAACAAGGGAGAAACAACCCCACTCCTAAAGACAGAGGTAAAATAGAATAAGGTAACCACCTCCCCCCACCAACATTAACCAAACCCCCCAGTATACACATACCCACATATATACATAAAATAATAAAAGAAAACAACCCCAAGGGGGGAGGGGAGGGGGGGGGGGGGGGGAAAGAGAGAAAATCAAATCCCTCTCCCCACCCCCCATGATTAATATTGAACAGCAAGGTAAGAAAGAAAAAAAAAGGGGGAATATCAACCAAAGTGGGGGGAAAGGCAAACCAACATCCATTATTTCTTACAGTTTATCTAAGAGTCCAAGAATTCCTTCGCCTTTTCTGGCGATCCGAAGTTATATACGGATCCTTCATGGTTAAAGCGTCGCGTTGCTGGGTAGCATAAGGAGTACTGAATATTTAAGTCCCTTAAATGCTTCTTCGCCTCGTCGAATGCCTTCCTCTTTCGGACCAGAGCTGGGGAAAAGTCCTGGAATAACATGATCTTGGATCCTTTATAGATCATAGCTTGGGGGTCTTTTCCAAGATTTCTAGAAGCTTCTAGGAGTATCTGCCTCTCCCTATAGCTCTGCAGCCGGAACAGGACTGGGCGTGGGCGCTGGTTCGAGCCGGGCCCGCGTATTGCGACCCGGTAGGCCCATTCTACCCTTACCTGGCCTGATCCAGCTTCCAGATTTAAAATCTGTGGCAGCCACTGCTCCAGGAATGCTGCAAGCTGGCCTTCCTCTTCCCGTTCGGGAAGACCCAGCAAACAAATATTTTTTCGATGACCTTGATTATCGAGGTCGTCAATGTAATTCTCTAAGGTCCAGACTCGCTGTTCGAGAGTCCGGACCTGATCCACGGCCAATTGCGCTGTAGTTTCAGAGGTTGCGGCCTTTGATTCCGCCCCTCCAACTCGGCATTGGATTTCCTGGATGTCTCGGTCATGCTTCTGCAGCGCAGCCGAGAGTGAGTCCCATCGATTTCAGGACTCCTCGATAAAAGCGTCGATCTTCGCGTCCAGTTTGCAGATCATCTCCACAAGGCTTGTTACTGTAGTTAAGTCCCCCGGGGCGGCTGTGGACGCCTCTGCTGCAGCTGAAGAGGGAGAGGGTGGGGGAGGGGGTCCTGCTTGCTGAGAGCTGCGGGCTCCCTTCCCTTTGGTAATTTTTACTAAAATATTAGACTATTTAAGTGTAATACTAAGCAACTAATTAAATTTAACAGCTATTATGAATGATGTGGGGAGTGTGGTGGGGGTGTGAGACCCACTTTACCCAAGTCTTGGGAAGAGCATTATCGACTCAGACTTGCTGGGTCGCCGCCATCTTGGATCCCCCCACCAGCAAATGTTAACAATGCTGAAGAAACAAGACATCAGCTAAACATCAGAGTCCTTGAATTGACAGAATGACCTCAGACCTTTAAACTACAACTATGCCTAACTTCTCATCTGTACATTCCATGACTGTCTCTAAAACCCAAAACCTATGTTTGCATGCGTTTTAGTGCTCTTATGTATTGTTTTTCAGAGTAGTGGGCAATAAAATTCCCCTTTCTTTCACTGAAGAAAACACCAAGTTCATTTCATTTTCATCGAGTTCATTACTTTTTAAACTGAAGTATGTTAGTTGGATGCAAAAAAATGATATTTGTTGCCACACAGTTCATTCAAAGTGGAGTCACAGATAGACAGGATAGGTGAAGGAGGCATTTAGTATGGTTGCTTTTATTGGTCAGAGCATTGAGTATAGGAGTTGGGAGGTCATATTGAGGCTGTACTGGACATTGGTTAGGCTACTTTTGGAATACTGCATGTAATTCTCATTTCCCTCTTATAGGAAGGATGTTGTGAAACTTGAAAGGGTTCAGAAAATTTGCAAGGATGTTGCCAGGGTTTGAGCTATAAAAGGAGAGGCTGAATAGGCTGGGGCTATTTTCCCCAGAGCATAAGAGACGGAGGGGTGACCTGACAGAGGTTTACAAAAATCATGAAGGGCATGGAGAGGCCAAGTGACAAGGAGGGGGGGGGGGGGTGCATAAAAAAGGTTTAAAAAGAGAGAGGTGAAAGATTTCTAAAAAAGGACCGAAGAAGGTGGCGCATGTATGGAATGAGCTGCCAGAGGAAGTAGTGGAGGCTGGCACAACATTTAAAAAAGGCATCTGAATGGGTACATGAATAAGAAGGGGTTAGAGGGAGATGGGCCAAATGCTGGCAAATGGGACTAGCTTCATTTCAGATATCTGGTCAGCATAGACAAGTTGAACTAAAAAGTCTGTTTTGGTGCTGAACCTCTCCATGACTCAATAAGTGACTGCCTAGTTTTTTTTTGAAGAGGGGAAGCCAATTCTCCCTCTTCATCTGGTTATAATAATGTCTCTTGTAAACACTGACGTTTGTTTATGGACCAAGCTATGTTGTGGTTACTGGTAATTACTAGAGTTCTTTGGAAGAAAAATATGAATTGGAACTTGTAAATATCCCTGCAATCACCTAGCCAGTTAACACAAACGAGCCTAAAATATGATGTGTATTACTGTGCTTTCAAGAAAGAATCTTAAGTATACAGCTCAAACTATGCTGAATGGAAAAGTAGAATGGGTTAACCAGCATTTGCAAGCTTATATTATCATGTTCTGAGAAGTAAACAAAGGTAGTATTCCTGAATTCAAAGCCAATGCAGGTGATGCACAAGATTCAGAAAAGATGTTTGATTTAGTACTTAGTCAGAAGTGAGTATTTCATAGTCTGTTACATGAATGAAACAAATTCCATTTGTTTGGTCATCTGACAAGAAGATTGCTGCTCATCAATTGACCAATTGGAAACAGAAGAAACACACACAAGACCATTAACAATGTCGGTGAAAACATTTCCTTACAAAGTCGACACACCATGACAAGACACTGGTCACAGTAGTTCTAAATTGTAAGGCAGATAGTCTAATGGTAAAGTTAATTCACTATTCAAACTAAATGCTCTCACCAAAGATAAATTTCTGAAAAGGTACATCATCCGAGATCACAAAGGCTGACAGATGAGAGGCTTGCAAGAATTGTGCTATTGGAGACCAAGAGGACGAGGCAAAGAAAATAAAAGTTTGCTCATGTGAAACATGTTCAAATCCTATCTGAATTGTATAGCCTGTGTTAGGAGATCAACCAACACCAAAGAGGCAGTTATTCCCGACACAATTAAGGATATTACTCAGACCTTAGCTATACTTAAATAAACCTTTCAAGGAGAGCATCTAAAAAGATATGAAATAAGTGGATATTACAAAGTGAAAAAAAAACACATTCACTCAAGGAAGATCTATGCAAGCAGCTTCACAAGGAACATTGTTCTAGTGGATCAGAAGTAAATGGTGTGAACTTGATTGCAACACTGTCCAGAAACCAGTTCTAAACTGTGAAAAGTCAAATACACTCCCCAGTACTGAGGACATACTGAAATGTCATCAAACTTACAATACTACCAACCGCAATGTTGTACAACCAAATAATTAGGATACACTGCTTGGTAATTCAGTGAATAATCAAGAGAGATTGCAATAAAAAAAGAAGTGTTGCCATTAATTCATTATAGATTTGAGATATATTGGATTAAAATGTATATAGCTTGTAATGTGAAAAACTAATAAATTATGTTTGTTTTACTTCATTCCATTTAATTTCAAGAATCTATACGAACTCCAAACAAACACGCATGACAATTCCTCAAAACCATTATCAAGGTGATCCCATAATTTTTGGCCTAAAAAGATTGGATTAAAAAAGTCAACTTTTACATCTCAACAAAAGGAAATTATTTTCCAATGTTTTATACTGAATTATTTCAGAACCAAAGTTTCCACAATCCACCAAGCTTATTTTCATTAGTTCTCAAGGCGATCATGAATCTCAAATGTACAAGAAAAAGAATCTTGTTCTTACCAATTTAAAATGTTCTCCTGCTTTACGCAAGATTCCTGTAAACCATGATTAATTTATACAGGTAGACTATCTAGCTGGAAATGTGCACATGCCACTCACGCATCAGAAAAATGAGTGTGCAACTTAGCATTTTAGTTTTTGTGTTTGCATCTTGTCTCAAAGACTCATCTATGATGTGGGAAACAACCAAAATGAACTCACCAGAAGCTAAAAACTCATATCCCACGACAACATCTACAAAACTGTCTCTTATCCATCTCTCTTCATTCCTGGTATGGTATCAGTACCATGTTGCACTTTGTTAACTTATTCAAATTTCCATCACTCTCACTTGAACCTTGATGCTGAATGAAAGCAGCCATTTTTGTCACATCACAGAGCTCAATTCTGATTTTAATTCAACACAGTTACACACAATTGTCTAAGGAGCAGATAGATAACAAGAGCAGAAATATTGGCTGATTTTCTTCTCCTTTAAACCGTATGAGACCAACCACAGAACCCATACTGCCAACCCAATAGCTATATGATAAGTTCGATCTAGATTGTGCTAAATTAAGGCCCTACTAACAGGTATATTTCAGCAACTCTCAAATAAAACAAAACAAAAAAATTTACAACAAAAAAACTTACTTCTCACATATCAGGAGGCTATGAACTTACCAACAATTACAGTTTGTTATGTCTGTTACTCTATTTTAAGTGTGAACATGTCACCAAGGCTCACACAGGAACTGAACAAAAACATCTGTTGATACCAAAGTAGGAAATGCAGTTTAATGCTTTCAAAGTCCTAAGAAAACTATGAGGGAAATTGATAAGATGGGATCAAAAGTGGCACATAAAATTCAATATCATTAAGTAAGTATCAGGTGATTTGTTTGGTAACTGGAGGTTGGTTCATTGCAGTAGTTAAGCAAAGGATTTTCACAGTACAGGTTCAAGAGGACAATGGCAGCAGAAATAAAACTAAATTATGCAGGTGCTAAAAGTATTCCTGTTCACAATATCTTAGGTGAACTATTCAAACATATCATATTAGACAAAAGAACTAAGGACAGGAGTAAGCAATTCGGCCTCTCACCTAGTCTGCCATTCACTATGATCGTGGCTGATATCATCTTTGCCTCCTCTCCATAACCCTTCAAACCGTTCCTAATTAAAAATCTATCACCTCATTAAATTTACTCAATGTCCCAGCATCCACCATAGGCTTGGATAGTGAATTTCAGAGATAATAAGACGACAAATAAAAACCTCACTGAAATCCAAATTATTATAATGGAGCACAAAAGTCAAGAGGCAAAGATAAGCCTTACAAATAAAAATGAATCTTTAGTGAGGGCAGTTTGTAAAAAATGCTCAAAATTAAACAGTCACACTTTTGCCAGGATGCTACCTTGTCTGTGCAATATAAAAAGGGAGGACATATTTGAGAGAATAAAGGCATTTGCTTCAATTAGGCTGACTGCAGGTAAAACTGTTTAAAATAGTACATGGATCGTCACAGGATAGATAGCCAAAGATTGTTGGAAATAGTTGTAGGTCTATGGTACAGTTTCAATAGACAAAAATGAAATGCAAGATTCAGAAGAATCAAGAAGCAATGCAAATTCAAAGAGTATCATTTCACTTCCAGGATAGTGAACAGAAACTGGAAATGCTCAAGACAGATTAGAAGATGAACAAAACAATATTGGAATAGAGATTACACAATTAGGATTACTCACTCACATGGAGGGTTAAATGTCCAATATTGATTGATTGACTGGACTAAATGAGCAGCTTCCATGTTGCAAAGTCTATACACAGCCCTTGAGTTTTTAGTAACTTTTTTTATTGTTGCCTTGTTATGTGAGTGTTCAATTAATGCAGGAAGGGTAAAGAACTTGAATTGTTTGTAGCACAATTTTAAAATTATAAAATTAAATCTTTTCATCTTCACACTCCAACTGCCTCAAATGGTTTATCACTTAGTCACTGCACTTAACTTTAACAACTAGTATGCCTCCAAAATTGCTCACATTTGACAATCTTTGATAACGTTCTATGCCTTCATTCAAGATAATGAATAAATACACTGCCCTATGTTAAAAAAACAAATTAGTCATATGGGACATGTTCAGGTCCCACATAAAATAAAAACAAAAGACACATACAAACACCTGGTTCGTCATTCTCCTAAGGATGGGAGATGTAACTTCTGCAGCATAACCTTTGGTGGGGTGCCTCAACAAGCTATTCAGGAATCACTTTCATGCTGAAAGGAATATTAATATGACAACTAATAGAGAAAACAATCAGCATGGAAATACATGTGCAGCCCCAACTGATTGGGTGTGTTATTTCATTCTTAAATTGAGGGATGATATTCATCCTCAGTTCATTCAGAATATTTTGAATGGTTGGAGCGGAAGGTGACTTGCTGTAGAGAAATCTTGTAAATGAAAGTGCCATTGAACAAAAGTAGTATCCTTATATAATGATGCCTCAGCCAAAATGACTCAATAAATGCAATGGATTATTTCCAATAGATGCCAATGTGTTTGGCAGTGAGAAAGTGTATAAGATATTAGCAGGTAGGGAAAGAGTTAAGTTTAGGGATGCTTGACAAAGGCTCAGCTAACATGACTTTGACCAGATAAGAATTTGCAGTAAACAATGAGGTGTTGGAGGGAAGACTAGTGGTTTAATGAGGTGAAGAACATCTGTTGTGTAATACCAGGTGGCTTAATCTTTACTTTTGATGCTTGCTGACTGTAACAGTCACCCAATCAATATAGATGTTGCCTTATTTGGATGCTTCTCCCTGTAAGTGACTATATAATTCCTGAAGAATCTGCTGTTTGAGAGAAGACTGAGAACTCATGCCTTTGTGTACATGGGCAATCGCGCTCTCTCCAGGGCTCAGAATAAAGATGAAGAAGGTAGAGCCATACTCTGTCTTTGGAGTGTTTACATCAACTGATTTGGAAACGGGACAACAGTGTTCAATGATTTTTGTTAAAGGATTTCTTAAATTCGTCTAGTGCAATAAACCACACACATTAACAATGAGTTACCAGTGCTTTTTGTCCATAATTCAACCATACTGGCAGTTCACTTGCCTGAGTGACTGCCACTTTTGGCAATATCTTTGAAGACTTCCAAGGTCAACGTATGATTTACAGTCATTGTTATGGAGTATGTTAAAGAGAAATAAAGAGGGTAGAGGCACAGAAACGTTTAGAAAGGGAAATCCAGAGGCTAGGAATCAGTAGCTGAAAGTAATGGTTGAGCAATTAATGTCAGGATTGAGAATTGAAGATGATCAGATCTTGGAATGCCAAAGCTGGAAGAGGTTCAGAAGATGCAGAGGAACAAGACCATGGAGGGATTTGAAAATAGGGAAAAGCATTTTTAAAAAAAAACACAAGGTATTGCTTAAATGGGAGCCACTACATGTCAGCTAATGCATGGGCAATGGAAAAGCTAGACTTGATTCAAGTTATGGATTAGTGGTGCTGGAAGAGCACAGCAGTTCAGGCAGCATCCAAATAGCTTCGAAAATCGATGTTTCGGGCAAAAGCCGAAACGCCGATTTTGAAGCTACTTGGATGCTGCCTGAACTGCTGTGCTCTTCCAGCACCACTAATCCAGAATCTGGTTTCCAGCATCTGCAGTCATTGTTTTTACCTCGTTGATTCAAGTTATGATCTAAGCAGTTTTGGATGATCGCAAACTTAGTGTAGAATATTGGATGCTGAGAGAAAATTGAATTTTAAAAAAATCAAATATAAAAAAACGTAACAGAGAATTGGCCAAAGACTTTTATAGCAGATGAGCAGAGGTAGGAAAGAGTCGGCTAAAACCTTAATACCATAGAGGTATTAATGGGAGATTTTAATTATAACACAATCAGGTCAGCAACCAATTACTGAAAAATTAATAAAACAAATTATGTCATATTTCGAGTTCCCATATTGGTCATCAAGCAAATAAAATGTTTCAACTATTTGAAGTTGGAATGAGAGAAGTCCATAAATTTGGCATTCAGCAAAAAAAATACCCATCAGTAATCAATGTTTTTACATTTTCTGGAACAAAGGAACAGGATATACAGAGGGCACATTGATAAAGATACTAAGCTGAAGCTTTTAATTCAGGAAGACAGTTCTGATCAAGAAGCTGGTCATTATGAGCACAGATTTATCTTCAAAACATTTCTCTTCAAAATTAAAGAGGGTGCAAAAGCAGGGAGAAATGAATATTTGAGGAAGCATCCACTCTACAAGTATTCAAGAGATATTTGCATTCAGTTTCTAGCGCAGCTTCAAGCTGAAAGGCTTGGGTAGCTAAGAAACAGCTATCAATTCTCCACTTTGCACCTGCACTATACATTTGAAGACAACACGTGAAATGATGTATTGAGACTGTGGGCATAGTCCAGTCTTAGATTAGATTCAACTCTATTCCCAATGAAAAAAGCCTGCTCTGTTAAAATATAAAAAGAATAAGCCCCACAGTGTAAAAAAGAAAATAGCTGTCAGTGTTAGCCAGATGAATAACTGGCAGATTTCCTACTAAAAATGCTGCAACGTCATTTTCTTCATTGGCATGCTTTCCAGGAGAGACACCGTTATTTGGGTTCACAAGGCCATTTTTAGATAGCTCAAACAATGTTAAACTGTACTGTTTCTGGCAGTCAAATCAGCAGCTGGGGCTTGCACATCAATTCATCAATTGTTGATCTGAGATTATATCCGCTCACACAACAAACTTTGGCTTTTATTAAAATTGGAGTACAGTCACAGTATGTGACAAAAAAGTTAAATTGCATTTAATGGTATATCAGCTAGCCTTATAAAGATATAATTGCAGCACAATAGCCTTGTTGTAATAGTTTATGTCAATGTGCTTATCAAAAATCTTTTTATTAAGTACAGGTCCAAACACACTATTCAGAGTTTGAAGCAAATTATGAGCATGGCACTTAGATAATAAAAACTATAATATGATAATAGCAAGCTCCAAAGTAAATTTTTTCCATTTGGACAATACCAAATGATATACTTGAGAACACACAATCTTCCTAAAGACACATTACCCTCTATATGCAAGTGTACGAACTCAAAGGATTCCTGGACCTATCTTAAACTGCAGCAGAGCTGAAAGAGGGGAAAAAAATCTGTTTAACCTTTCCAATTACTTTACCTACCACACTCTACAATATAGCTACTTTGCACAGGCCAACTGTATTATTTAATCAGCCTTTTTATTTGGTTTATTTCATACAAAGTCACACAAAATTACTGTGTAAAGTTCAATTCCAGTCAAGCCTAATAGAAAGGGAATTTTCTGCATGGTCTCACTCAGTTAACATGAAGCTGTGTATCAAATTGAAATACACCATAAAATAGGTTTTTGTCAAGCCAAATGGGCATTCATTGAATAGTATAACCAGAAAGGATAATCACATGACAGTCAGAAAAATAATTCTGATGCAAAAGATATGATGAAGCTAACCTGAAAGTGTTAGGTCATAGATTGCTCACCATGTGCAAAGGACAGGAGCATTTCATTTTTATTTTCTTAGGCAAGAGCAGTTAAATACAATTGATTACTAATCATCACCTTCTCATGCCCTCCTATCTCTTGAAATAATTGGCTTTACATGCAAAGATGTTATATAAATATTAATTAACCCAATAAAATTCCCAAAGACAACTCATATGGCATTTCAAAAAGGAATAGAACATCAAGCCACGTTAGGGCAGAAGGCCAAAGTCTGGTTAGAGGGGTAGGGTGTTTTGAATAGAGATTGATAGATTCTTGTTGTCTTGGGGAATTAAGGGCTACGGGGAGAATGCGGGTAAGTGGAGTTGAAGTGCCCATCAGCCATGATTGAATGGCGGAGTGGACTCGATGGGCCGAATGGCCTTACTTCCACTCCGATGTCTTATGGTCTTATGGAATGCCTCAAAAAGACACAAGAGTGGTTGAGGGGGAGAAAAACATAAGAAAGGAACTCCAGAGTTCAGGGCTTAGGCATGGGATCAAAAAAGTGGAAAAATTAAAATCAGAACAGTTCAAGGATGAGCACTGATATCTGCAGGTTATGAAACTACAAGAGATTAAAAAGATTTGGAATGATTTGAAGACTAGGATACGAATTTGAAAAGCAGGATATTGTTTGACCAGGGAATGTAGATCAGGATATGACAGGTGAAAAGAACTTGCAAAAGTTAAAACAAGAGAAAGAATTTGATACAGTAAGAATTAAAGCCTAAGAAAGGCAATGAAACTTTACAGCAACTAGTATCCGCCTCAATTCTGGAAAAGAATGGCAAACCCACCCTGTCATCAAGTGCTTTGTTTAAAAACAGAGGAGGCTGGTGCCAAAATTGGGAAATGGCAGCCTGATACAGTCATATTCTCAGAATCAGAGATTATCTCAGACACCACCGTCAACACAGAATATGTCTTCTCCCATCAGAGGTGGAGCACACTGGTTTACAGTCTTATTCAGTACATTCATTACAGTATATTCTCCATGGACCTCACTCAAGTTCAGGACATCAGGCCAAACAGGCAAAAGAAACATCCAGTTCATCAACATACTCCCCAGTTCTTGTAAAGATGAAGTTCTGTGTTCATATTGTGAATAACCTCCATTCTGAAGTATGGCACCATTCCCCAGTGTACTAAATGGATTAACTTCAAGCACATCCAGCAATACCAAACTGAGATATTCATGAGGCACTGTGGGCCATCAGCAGTAACAGAATCATATTCAATAACAATTTGCAACCTTATGCCTTACATATCCCTCATTCTACCATTAACATCAAGCTCAAGAACAAACCCGGTGTAGGGGGGGGGGGGAGAAAGATAAAGGAAGGCGCAGCACCAGATGCTTCAAAATAGTTTCTCAACCTAGTTAAGCTACAACACAGGAATACTGACTTGAGAAATTTCTCCAATTGTCTGGATGGATGCAGCTCCAACATTCAAGCAGCTCAACGCAATCCAGGGCAAAGCATGCTAATTGACTGACATTGGTATCCATCCACCACTGACAGTTGACAGCAGTGTGAGCCATCTACAAAACAGACTTTAGCAATTCAAACAATATCTTCCAAACCTGTGACTGCTACTGAAAAGGATAATGCAGCATGGGTATACCATTCCCAAGTTGTTATTCAAACCCATAATAAACTGGCTAGGAACTATAATCACTTTTCCAGCTCTGGGTCAAAAATTGTGCAGCTCCTTGCCAAAAGCAATGCAGGTGTGTGCAAAACCAAGGGAGAGCAAAACAGTTCACCATCAACTTCTCAATGGCAAAAATGCTGGACTAGACTGCAACGTCCACAGCCATGATTTTTTTTCTTAAACCCAAAAGAAACTACCACATCTGTGGCAGAAGATTTTGATATCATTACCATTTAATATGAAATTGGAAATTAAATCATCAGTAATTATGTGACTTCAGTTACCTCATTTTATTTGTACCAGTGCTGGCTTTTAAACAAAAATGCATAACCTGATGGACAGCATCGTTAGACAGCACTAATTTTGTAAATTCCACTTTGGAAATACAACAGTCAGAGTCAAGATTGGGATACAGGCAGACTCTGACCTCTCACTTTTATGCATTCTGAGCTGGAATGTTACCTTTTAATAAAACCTTAAGTTACCTTGAGAATGCGACTTTAAAGTAGTTCTGGGATTTACATATTAATGAACTGAAACATGTAACCCATTCTAAAAGATGAAAGACTTAACAATCAAGGTTTGTTAAATATATCATTTTACTTGCATGATACTGTAATCTTTTGCTATAAAAGCTGGGTCTTATGGTCCTGCTAAACAACCACCTGAAGGAGTGGTGCTCTGAAAGCTAGTGCTTCCAAATAAACCTGTTGGACTATAACTAGTATTGTGTAATTTATAACTTGGTATATTTAAGAAAAAGGTCGAAAGAGCACTTCAGTAAAATCAAAGGGCGAAATCTTCAAGAATTAGAAGCTTATGATTCAAAGACTCATTAAAGTCAAGTAAAGAACAAAGCCCAACAGACTTCATTGTGTCTATTGATAAGATTGATAAAATTGTAGCTCAGTTCACTTCACTTCCAGATTCATTGGCCACAGAGATAAAGAAAAAGACAGTGGTACATATGCCAAGGAGGAAAAATCCAATTAAAGAGTGATTGCAGAAGGGATCTGTAAATGTACTGAAGAAGCTGTAGCACCACAGAAATGAGACCTGGGAAGGCTACTCACTGAGACACTCACTCTTGCTCTTATCTGGGGGCTTTAGAATCTGAGAGACTGCAACAAGATGATGTTTGCCAAACACAGATAAAAACAAACAACATGTCCACTCCAGAGGTGCGAATGGTAGTGGCTGACAAAGTGAGCAAGAGGTGCAGTAATTAATCTGGAGACTGTACCCAAACACGTTCTAGAATCTCAGGGCAGAAACATTTCCAGGTGTCGATCCCCACACTCCATTGTAGTCACCATTCTCTTGCACAGCATTCTTCCAAACAAACATTTGCAGCTTCACTTATACCTCTGTCAAAGCACAACAATCAACATTGAGTCTCATCCCCTTCCCCTCTGGGGAGCGACGTCTCAATGACTCTCCAAAAATGTACTTTTTTCGACCTATATGCATGCACGCACACACACACGTACAGGTTATTTCTATCAGATCGCTTCTCTTGCAAAGGAGGTAAAAATCTGGCAAGGGGAGCAAGAGGTGGTTATTCAGTGACAGGCACCTTGAAGAATACTAGAAACTAATATATTTTGGAAGGAAATCTGGCAGATATCATGACCTGCAGTGGTAGCATTTGAAGGAACAGCATCAGCAGTCTACAAAATGGTTAATACAGAGCTCCCCAATTTAACTGATCAATAGGCTTCCCATTCTGTCACTTGTAGTGAATTAACACATTGGCTGTGTAACTGTCTAGTTTCACCCTGGCAAGTTTCTGACAGCTCAATAAATTGATACACAGACTGTTAAACATTTTAATGACATCACTAAGAGCTGCAAAGGGTTTCTCCATTCACCTTAATACTTGCACAAGTGGAATGATGTTAGAATCCTGATCAAATATCACTTTAAGGGAATTTAACTCTGGATGTAACTCAACCCACTTCTCCTTGACCTTTCAAAAGAGTTTCTGAAATGGTGACTTCACTACATTCTTGTGCTACTGCAATCACCTTCACATAACACGTTCTAACCAGAAAGACCAGTTACTACATCTCCACTCGGGCAGCAACAATTGTGTTCAGTCAATAAAATATTTGCTCAACAAATCTACTTTCAGCAGGTTTTCTTACCTGAAGATTGGATATGTCACCACTATCACCCTGGCCCTTCAGAAAAGAGGCAAAATTTTTTTAGCAGTATAATTTTAAGTGAAAAAAACTTCTGCTCTTTTTGCCTTTTTAAATGTTTGCAATGCACAGCAGGTCCACTAGTATCTGAAGAAAGAAGACAGTTATCATTTTCTCCTTGGGATAGTAGTTTTTTAAAAAATGTATATATTATCAGCATTGTTTGCAGTAAACAGAAAGTGGCATTTTTTTACACTTATTCCTCCAAACATTATCCTGTCGCAGGCAGGTATTGCTAGCAGAGTTCTGCCCAATTAGGACCAAACAGATTTTTTTCAAGTTCATAAACACAACACTCTGAATAGTTGGGATATTCAAGCTGTTTTTAAAGCTTTTAATATCAACACTTATTGGAATAGCTTTGTTTGTTAATTTTGGATCACCTCATTATGTAGATGACTATACAGAAGATCACACAGCCAATCAGATGTAGCCAAGGTTAAATCAATTACTGTCATGAAACAGCTGATGAATATTTAGGCTGGTAGATTAAGCAGGAATTAATATTTGAATAGGAAGAGATTTAAATAACAGGAAATCTGTTGCATAAAACATTACAGTTGTTCCAGCAATCTTGCAGTTACAAATGCTCAACAGTAAACTGATGTTGTTCACACATTGTGAAAGCCTTGTGAAAAATACAAGGAATCCAGAGCTTTAATATGTAGATAAGATAATGCCAAATGCATCAGTGGGGTATTGTATGTCTAAGAGAGGTCCTCCATTTTTTGGGATAGAGTGAAAGTCCAATATTTTGGTTAGTTACTTGATATGCAACTGAACAGAACCTAACTGCTTTTCTGACAATGTACATATACACAAAGACTTTATGAATAAAGTATTTTTTGAAATAAAAATGCCAACTGCACCAGTAGAACTTGACTGGCCATGTCTTGCTGGACATGGATAATTGTATGCTTCTGGCCAGTTGCATGGGTGGATCCATGAAGAAAAATATCATCATTCTCACTTACAAACCAGAAGAGAGGGAGGAGGAAATTAGAAATTGGCAACCAATTTCATTGTTGAATGTGGATCATAAAATCCGAAGGTCATTGCCAACCAGACCATGATTCACTGGGATCATGGATCATACTGACCAAACCTGTGCCGTACGGAGCAGAAGATCTCAGAGCCTTGCACTCCTCAAGGTTATGATCACCTATGTACCAGGATAGGAAGGTGGACACCTGCCTCATCAACCTAGACCAGGAGAAAGCCTTTGACATGATATCATACACTGATACATGGGTCATGATGGGCTCAGAGGAGGGAATCCGTAATTGGATCAGAGTGGTCTACACCATCAGTATTACAGTCTCAATCAATGGGAAGCGTTCTGATTTCCACCCAATCAGTTCTAGAGTCAGACAGGGTTGCCCACTCTCTCATTTTGTTTACAGGTTACACACAACCTTCCTGATGGACTTGGCAAAAGATTCTGCGCCTGAGAGGAGTGACTATTCCAGGCAACACAGATCTGCAGGTCAAAGCCTCCCTGTGCATAGTTGATGACATAATCTTCTGCTCAAATCTCCTGTCAGTGCACTGATTCATGAGCATCTGTGACCAGGTCAAACTGGCCTTGGGTGCCAAGGTAAATCAAGACAACAGCAAGGCCATGTTCTTTGGGAACTGGGCTGATGAATCCTTTATCACTTTTACTATCAGGACAAATTATTTGAAGGTGCTGCAGAAAAGGTTCAGTGGGTCCAGAGCATGCACTAAACTTGGGAGAAGTGTGTTACCAAGGTAAGACAGAAACTGGACAGATGGGAGCACCACTCCCTCTCCATCATAGGTAAACACCTACTCAGGCGAGGTCTCTCCAAGTTGATGTATGTGGCACAGGTTTGCACCATTGCAGTTACCCAAGTCATCTTCCACATGTAGAGGTCAAAGATGTACTGCGTTCAAAGGGTCATGCCCCCATATGTTTAAGGCTCTAGTCTGAGGGGCAGCCTGTCCAACACCACCCTTATCCTGATGGCGACCTGTTTGCGTGTGGCTGCATCAAGCTGTGCACAGATCCTCAGTACACAAGTATCAGTACATAAGGCTGTCCTAGCTGTCCCCGGTGTTACAAAGGATGGACTTGGCCTCATTGCCAAGGAGTTGAGCAGTCCCGCATCAGCTGTGCCTCACGCAAAAATTTGTAAAGAAAAATACCTTTAAACACAAGTCCATCAAACATGGTCAGCATATAGGAGCTGAGACTCTGCTGGAAAGGAGAGAGCCGATACTTTTAGGTGGATTCCTAAAGAGTCTGTCAAACTCATTTGACAGAATGCCTCATCACCTCAACTTTCCACCAGGACGTCGCTTGGCTGGTGGTGAGAGGGTCACTATCCGAGAGATCTTTCACATACACCCAGACTCCCTCCATAACATTATGCAGCAGCAGTGGGGAAAAGATTGTCACAAATCTCTGGAATATGTCTATGCAAAGAAGGTCTGGAAAAAGATTCAGTAGTTTTTTTTGGTCAAGATTCATCCCAAACAGCTCCAATGACAGAACTCTGTGCTCTGCAGGCTGCTCCCAGAGATGCACTCCAAGACAAACACTGACTATGCTTGGAAGACCATCAACTCAGTGAAAGGTGCACTTGGGACTGCCTGAAACTTGTTGGTCATTCAGTGCAAAGAGCTGACCTCAAGGTGTTGCAGACAGGCACATGCCAAGATCTAGGACCACATGTTGAAGTATGTAGCAAAAGCTTAAACAGATGCCACCAAGGTACAGTGAGGAACAACAACCTATTAAGATCTTTCTGCCAAAGTACAATGGTGGTCCATTCAGTTGTCAGACTCTCTCATTGTCACGAGTGTACAGTACTCTGCATAAGTATGTAATACCTCTGGCCTTTGGATCTTACATTTGTAGTAGTTGCAATTTTTTTTGCTATGCAATGACTAAACAGAACCTGTGTATGTATACAAATTTGCAAATAAGGGTATTTTTGCAAAAAAAAAATGAACAGGCACTTTAGCTCCCAGCAATGTTTTAACCCCTTCTCCAGAATTACAAGCCCAATTATTACTGTGAACGTCAGCTGGAAAATTAATGAGTGGCTTCAGAATGTTAAAGATTTAACCAGCGGGTGACATTTTGCAAGTGAAGTAATGCATTAAAAAACCACTCACAAACGTATGATACAACCCAAACAAACCCAAATAAACAAAGTGATGTTAGTGATAAAGCTAACAACAATGAAAAACTAAATTTCATGAGGAGGGAGTATTTTGAGTATATGCAGATGTAATCCAGAAAAAGTGTGATGAAATAGCAAAACAAATTGAGAAATAAGAGCAGATATCAAGGGCAACATTCATTTTCTCTAAATGTTTTTAAGAACAAGCATTCCAAATTTACCAAGATTGTTACCAGACAGAAAGAAACATCTAAACAAAAGAGGAGATATTAGAACAGATGACCTAAAACTTGGTCAAGGCGATAGTTTCTCAAGGTGCTCATACAGAGAGGATTGCAAGATAGAGAAAGATATGGGCCAGAACTACATTTTTCCCCAAGGAGGGTGAAGTGGCAAAAAAAGTGGCTTTTGGAGTTTTGCACCAAGACAGCTACAAATTGCACAACAATACGGAAAACAGAAGCCAAACGACAAGGATATTTTCACATTAGTGAAATGGGTGCCATTAAAAACAGAGGACAGGGTTCAGGGAGAAAGCACAATTTTCTAAATAAATAATGACAGGCCAAGAAAACGTCACGGTCAAGCTACAAAAAAAAGGAATAGAGATTGCTAGCATACATGTTATACACTGCCAAGCAAATTCTCCCCACTGTTCAAATGGTAAACTGAATAAATATTTGGAACAATAAGTATTTTCCTTCAGAGACAAACAAATAAACAGTACACCAGGAACATATTTCCCTTTCCCCATAGTAATTTCTTAACATGGCCTTGGAAACAGAAAGCCCTTTAACTACAGGCTTCTCTAACTTCACTATAAGAGGTAAAAGGATTTTACCACCCACCTGAGGTATCTTTAACTTCCTGAAGCCACTCATCAATTTCCTAGCTTGCACTTATAGTAATAAATCAGGACTCACAAATAGCTAGCTACTGGTTGCAAAACTCACACAGATTGCTCTCTGCCCAAAGACTGCTTGTGGGCTGTGAAAATTGTTCAAAAGCATGACACTTCTGCATCTGAATGATCTTGTCAATTACAGAAGGCTGAGCGAAGAGTTCCACTCACTTCCCAACCAGCTCAGAACAGCAAGTTACTACTGCAGGTGATGGTTTGTTCCTGGAATAAAACAATACCTAAAGCAGGTACAGAGTATAAGCAGGCAGAGAAAGAGTGAAGTTCTGAGTTTTGTGAAACAAGAGGTTCAACTGAGCATTACTCAGATAAGAATTTACAGTTAACAATGGGGTGCTGGTGGCAAGGGTGGTTAACAAAGTGGAAAAGCAGTCATTATGTAGAGACATTTAACTAGATGAGGTAGCATTCAGTATGTGATGTCAGTTAACAAGGTGAAAGGTACCGATTATATGAATTCAGTTAACAATGCTAAAAACCTTGATTGCATAACAGCAGACGGATTCATTTTTACTGTTGATATTCATTGATTCTAACAGTCACCCAATTAATATGTATGTTGCCTTATGTGGATGCTCCTTCCTGTAAAATGACTATATAGTTCATTGAGAAATTGCTCTTGCAGAGAAGACCAAGAACGCATGCCTCTGTGCACATGGGCGATCATTCTCTCTCCCTCCAGGGCCTGGAATAAAGATGAAGGAGGTAAATCTATACTCTGTCTTTGGAGTGTTTATTTTGACTGGGGGCGGGGAAAGGGAGGGAATGGGACAACAATACTGGCGTAGTTGGCAGGATCGAAATGCATAGTTACAATCGGACAGTTTTAGCAGCCGCTAAGAACATCGGCGTCTCAAGACAGATGGGCCCACAAGGTAAGATTTTAAAACCTTGATCCCTCTCGATATTCCTGTGTGCTGGAGACAGCCCCCTCGCTTAATCATGCTCTATTCTACGGATTCCTCGAACGATAATTAGTTCGGTCGAGAGACACAGCTTCGCAAGTGCCCTGGCAGGCAGAAGTTCCAGTCCTCTGCACTGTATTGGGGGCGTGATTGATGTTAGAATCCTCTGCATGGTACTGCGGTTCAAGTTTCATGGAGTGGGTTTGGTTGAGGTTAGAGTCCTCTGCACAGTACTGGGGTTAGAGTCTACTGATTGGGTTGATTTGAGGCTCAAGTCCTCCGCACTGTGCTGGGATTTGAGCCCCCATGAGGACTAAAGTGAGCAAGGACTTATAGTCCGCTAGTGGTAAAATTTGAGGCTCTGAGCGTCTTTGTTCTGGGAGAAACAGAGTGGCTTGGACTGCGTTACCATGTAGTCCACTGCAAGGGCTCTCTTTTTAGAAGTGCAATTTCAGTGAGAGGATGACAAAAAAAAAATGAGAAACACTGAAATTAAAGGTTGTACTAATACTGGAGTTGAAAAAGAAAAGTTTCAATGTAAATTGTCCATGCTGAGAGTCCTTGATATTTAAAAATTTGGTTTGTTAAAATACTGGTTCAGAAAATCCTTTTAAAGTAACTGTTTTGCCTTGTTTGAATAAAGACCTCAATTCAATTTGTTTTATGGGCGATGTAACAGGGCAGATTTTGTTTTTAAACATTGAAATTGTACGATGTTTTGTCCTTTTTAAGATTATCAAAAACTTACCTTAAAACAAATTGATTGAGCACATTGAGTCACTGATTTGTTTGAAATTCTATAATGCCTGTTTAAGAAAAAGTAGTGAGGTCAGTGGTCATGCTTTAGCCAGATGAGAGTATTGTATTAAAATATCTTTGCACCTGTTTTTAAAGCAGAGTGTGCATAAAAAGAAGAGTGCATTTTAAGTTTGATGTTTTGTTAACATTTGAGAGAGTATTAGAACTGGAGGCTGAGCTGTTTAAATTCTGTTAATTATTGTTAAGACTTCATTGGCCTCCTTTATATTGCAAATTCTAAGGATGTTGATCTCTACTAAAGTTGCCACTATAATTCCAACTGTATTATTTGGGAAGTTTCATGTGGAGAAATATTTTTAAATATTCTGCATTTATTTCCCACAAATATTTGATATTTAAATCTGAACTGAAACTGCCTCTTCAATGGCAAAAGCACAGGGAACATTGTTTTCTTGCTGTTCCAAACTTTTAAGATACTTATTCTGACAGCTTTCAAATTAGCCAAGTATCAATTTGTTAAACGAAAATAATTTTTGAATACCTGAATGGGGTACCTGAAGGTTTGGTTTTAGGACCATTGTTTAGACAGTATAATTTAGAAATATATGGATTGTATATAACTTGAGAATGTCATAAATAACCAGAGTAACAGACTTCAACAATTAAAAGAATGTTGAAATAGGCAGACATAATTTAGTGTAGTTAAATGTACGATTGTCTTCATGCCTGATAAACACCTTGGCAACGAAGCAATGAGAGGGGAAATGCAAAGATACTTCCAGCAGCTAACATCATCGTCTCTAGAGTTTCTCCATTCACAGGTAAAGCACACCTTCAGACCATCGCCCACCCCTCCGCAACCTGATCCAAATCAACACTCCAGTCATGAGCATGAAAAATGAAGAAACTAACAAAGAGGAGGAAAACGGTCTGCTTTTTGTCAGCGACCTTCCTACGGGTGGGGTGGGGAATGGATTGGTCTCTAAGGACTGTGGATTTAAGAACTTAACTGGTGGATTTTGTTTTCCCCCACATAGGACGGCTCTTCAAACTCTAATTACTGTAACGGACTTGTAATTTTTGTTGTTATAATCATTGTATGCTGTGTGTCATTAACTTGCTTAAATATTGGCTGTCAGAGTCTTATGAAAGCTGGTAGTGCCTCATTTTATCATCTCATTCCCTCATGAAATGATAAAATGAGGGAATGAGAATGTGTATAGGGTATAAGTAGGCAGGGAAAGAGTTGAGCTTTGAGTTTTGTGAAACAAGAGGATCAGCTGAGCATAACCCAGATCAGATAACAACTTGCAGTTAACAAGGGGGTGCTGGAGGCAAGGGTAATGGGTTAAGAAGATTGAAAAGCAGTCATTATGTACAGCCATTTAACATGAGGTGGTAGCATTCAGTATGCAACGTCAGTTAACAAGGGGAAAAGTATCCATTATGTGAAGCCAGTTAACAAGGTTAAGAACATGCATTGTATAACAGTAAAGGGCTTGATCTCTGCTACTGATACTCATTGATTGTAACGGTCACCCAATTAATATGTATGTTGCCTTATCTGGATGCTCCTCCCTGTAAAATGACTATATAGTTCATTGAGAAACCGCTCTTCCAGGGAAGACTGAGAACTCATCCCTGTGCACATGGACAATCGCTGTCTCTCTCCCTTCAGGGCACAGAATAAAAACAAAGGAGGTAAAACTATACTGTGTCACTGAACATTTTGCTTCAATTACAGGGAGAAGAGGGGAGGAGAGGGGACAACATAGCAAATCTCAAAGTATTCTTGAGGAACTACACTGACCAGCCTTAATCACAGCATGACACATTTGCAACTGAAAACAAATTTCAGACTTCTGCTTGGCTTGTGAAAATGTAACAGGCTGACCCCATGTTATGAATAATTATGATTTCATGGTGCAAGGCATTAGAAGCAGCATGTCAGCCAGCAACACAAAAATGTATACTTTGTTTTAATTATATAAGTCATAGTAACATATTAGCTTCAAACTCAATCAGATGCTTTTGTCTTGTCAAAGCCAAGTTGAAATCATTCACAGCTGAACAGCAGACTGTTCATGGAGCAGAGGGTCAGAGAGGCCAAATGAAATGTTACTAACATCTATGAAGAGTTTTTCTCTCAGACATACATTTGTGTTAATGAAAAAAACCAGAGGAAAACTATTTGTTCTTAAGGTAAAAACAATGACTGCAGATGCTGAAAATCAAATACTGGATTAGTGGTGCTGGAAGAGCACAGCAGTTCAGGCAGCATCCAACGAGCAGCGAAATCAACATTTCGGGCAAAAGCCCTTCATCAGGAATAAAGGCAGTGAGCCTGAAGCATGGAGAGATAAGCTAGAGGAGGGTGGGGGTGGGGAGAGAGTAGCATAGAGTACAATGGGTGAGTGGGGGAGGAGATGAAGGTGATAGGTCAAGGAGGAGAGGGTGGAATGAATAGGTGGAAAAGAAGATAGGCAGGTCGGACAAGTCAAGGAGACAGTAACTGAGCTGCAAGTTTGAAACTAGGATGAGGTGGGGGAAGGGGAAATGAGGAAGCTGTTGAAGTCCACATTGATGCCCTGGGGTTGAAGTGTTCCGAGGCGGAAGATGAGGCGTTCTTCCTCCAGGCGTCGGGTGGTGAGGGAGCGGCGGTGAAGGAGGCCCAGGACCTCCATGTCCTCGGCAGAGTGGGAGGGGGAGTTCAAATGTTGGGCCACGGGGCGGTTTGGTTGATTGGTGCGAGTGTCTCGGAGATGTTCCCTAAAGCGCTCTGCTAGGAGGCGCCCAGTCTCCCCAATGTAGAGGAGACCACATCGGGAGCAACGGATACAATAAATGATATTGGTGGATGTGCAGGTGAAACTTTGATGGATGTGGAAGGCTCCTTTAGGGCCTTGGATAGAGGTGAGGGAGGAGGTGTGGGCACAGGTTTTACAGTTCCTGCGATGGCAGGGGAAAGTGCCAGAATGGGAGGGTGGGTCGTAGGGGGGTGTGGACATGACCAGGTAGTCACGGAGGGAACGGTCTTTGCGGAAGGCGGAAAGGGGTGGGGAGGGAAATATATCCCTGGTGGTGGGGTCTTTTTGGAGGTGGCGGAAATGTCGGCGGATGATTTGGTTGATGCGAAGGTTTGTAGGGTGGAAGGTGAGCACCAGGGGCGTTCTGTCCTTGTTACGGTTGGAGGGGTGGGGTCTGAGGGCGGAGGTGCGGGATGTGGACAAGATGCGTTGGAGGGCATCTTTAACCACGTGGGAAGGGAAATTGCGGTCTCTAAAGGAGGAGACCATCTGGTGTGTCCTATGGTGGAACTGGTCCTCCTGGGAGCAGATACGGCGGAGGTGGAGAAATTGGGAATACGGGATGGCATTTTTGCAAGAGATAGGGTGGGAAGAGGTGTAATCCAGGTAGCTATGGGAGTCCACCTCCAACACACTGCATCCACCTGGACACCCCGCGCTGGCCTATTACCTGCCCTCGACCTCTTCATTTCCAACTGCCGCCGGGACATTAACCGCCTCAACCTGTCGTCCCCCCTCCCCCACTCCAACCTCTCACCCTCACAACACGCAGCCCTCCAATCCCTCTGCTCCAATCCCAACCTCACCATCAAGCCAGCGGATAAAGGGGGCGCAGTGGTAGTCTGGCGCACTGACCTCTACACCGCTGAAGCCAAACGCCAACTCGAGGACACCTCTTCCTACTGCTCCCTCGACCATGACCCCACCCCCCCATCACCAAACCATCATCTCCCAGACCATACAGAACCTCATCACCTCAGGAGATCTCCCACCCACAGCTTCCAACCTCATAGTCCGGGAACCCCGCACTGCCCGGTTCTACCTCCTTCCCAAGATCCACAAGCCTGACCACCCTGGCCGACCCATTGTCTCAGCATGCTCCTGCCCCACTGAACTCATCTCTACCTACCTTGACACTGTCCTATCCCCCCTAGTCCAGGAACTCCCCACATACGTTCGAGACACCACCCACGCCCTCCACCTCCTCCAAGACTTCCGATTCCCTGGCCCCCAACGCCTTATCTTCACCATGGATATCCAATCCCTCTACACCTCCATTCGCCATGACCAGGGCCTCCAAGCCCTCCGTTTTTTCCTCTCCAGACGTCCCCAACAGTACCCTTCCACTGACACTCTCATTCGTTTGGCCGAACTGGTCCTCACCCTTAACAATTTCTCCTTTGAATCCTCCCACTTCCTCCAGACCAAAGGTGTAGCCATGGGCATACGTATGGGCCCCAGCTATGCCTGTCTCTTTGTTGGCTGTGTAGAACAGTTGATCTTCCGTAATTACACCGGCACCACTCCCCACCTCTTCCTCCGCTACATTGATGACTGCATTGGCGCCACCTCGTGCTCCCGTGAGGAGGTTGAGCAATACATCAACTTCACCAACACATTCCACCCTGACCTTAAATTTACCTGGACTATCTCTGACACCTCGCTCCCCTTCCTGGACCTCTCCATCTCCATTAGTGACGACCGACTTGACACTGACATTTTTTACAAACCCACTGACTCCCATAGCTACCTGGATTACACCTCTTCCCACCCTATCTCTTGCAAAAATGCCATCGCGTATTCCCAATTTCTCCGCCTCCGCCGTATCTGCTCCCAGGAGGACCAGTTCCACCACAGAACACACCAGATGGCCTCCTTCTTTAGAGACCGCAATTTCCCTTCCCACGTGGTTAAAAGATGCCCTCCAACGCATCTCGTCCACATCCCGCACCTCCGCCCTCAGACCCCACCCCTCCAACCGTAACAAGGACAGAACGCCCCTGGTGCTCACCTTCCACCCTACAAACCTTCCCATCAACCAAATCATCCACCGACATTTCCGCCACCTCCAAAAAGACCCCACCACCAGGGATATATTTCCCTCCCCACCCCTTTCCGCCTTCCGCAAAGACCGTTCCCTCCGTGACTACCTGGTCAGGTCCACACCCCCCTACGACCCACCCTCCCATTCTGGCACTTTCCCCTGCCACCGCAGGAACTGTAAAACCTGTGCCCACACCTCCTCCCTCACCTCTATCCAAGGCCCTAAAGGAGCCTTCCACATCCATCAAAGTTTCACCTGCACATCCACCAATATCATTTATTGTATCCGTTGCTCCCGATGTGGTCTCCTCTACATTGGGGAGACTGGGCGCCTCCTAGCAGAGCGCTTTAGGGAACATCTCCGAGACACCCGCACCAATCAACCAAACCGCCCCGTGGCCAAACATTTCAACTCCCCCTCCCACTCTGCCGAGGACATGGAGGTCCTGGGCCTCCTTCACCGCCGCTCCCTCACCACCAGACACCTGGAGGAAGAACGCCTCATCTTCCGCCTCGGAACACTTCAACCCCAGGGCATCAATGTGGACTTCAACAGCTTCCTCATTTCCCCTTCCCCCACCTCATCCTAGTTTCAAACTTGCAGCTCAGTTACTGTCTCCTTGACTTGTCCGACCTGCCTATCTTCTTTTCCACCTATTCATTCCACCCTCTCCTCCTTGACCTATCACCTTCATCTCCTCCCCCACTCACCCATTGTACTCTATGCTACTCTCTCCCCACCCCCACCCTCACCCTCCTCTAGCTTATCTCTCCATGCTTCAGGCTCACTGCCTTTATTCCTGATGAAGGGCTTTTGCCCGAAATGTTGATTTCGCTGCTCGTTGGATGCTGCCTGAACTGCTGTGCTCTTCCAGCACCACTAATCCAGTATTTGTTCCTAAAACACACCCTAAGTCCTTGATTCAGTTGAGCAGTGAATCAAGTCAGAGGAGAACAGGGAATACAGGCATGGAACAGAAGATAAGAAACTAACAAGAAAAAGACATATTCTGAATCATCAATTCTTCTTTGTCATCTCGATCTATTCCTTTGCCATTCTCTATTTTTCTGTCTTCCTCCAAGATAAAACTTAGTAACCTCATAGATCCACCCATGACTAAGCTTCAAATCTTCCCTGATAACTTACCAGTGTTCAGTACTCTTCACCTGCCAGAACATTTTATCACTTTGTTTAACTAAGCAATCAAAGATGACCTTGTAAAGAAAGTACAAGTTGCTTCTTCTACTACCAGTTGGTTCATAGAACTGCATTAAAATAGAGAATAAGCAAAAATGTTCTAACCATTTTGTCCTCTGTCCTTTCCAGTCCTACAGAAGTTAATTATTTAAACTAAATTAAGTGCTGTGTGGCTGGTAGGATGGGTGGGAAGGGAAAGACGTGAAAGTGATAGCTATTCTGAGTTGGTGACAACAAGACACAATTAAGGCTACCAATCAAAAACAAAATAAATGTTGCTCAGGTTGGAAGATGCAATTTGTAAGAATCAAATGGAATACACAATGGCAACAAAACGTTTGCTAGTCCCAAAAGACCCTCGCCACCAATGCTAACTAAAAGTACCATTTAATAGCAGGAAATGGAAAATGGATTTTTTTTTCAAATCTCATTCATGTGACTTTCCTAGAGCCTAACAAAAACTGGTCAAGTGCTTTCAAGTGATGCACAGACATCACTTTACAAATGAGAGTTATGTTATGGGGTCAAGCACAGCACAAATCACATAAAAAAGCAAATTTAGATAAATGACTGGCCAGTCAAGTCCGTTTGATGTTAGTTGAGGCCACATGACGAACAGAACTCTAACTGTAATTACTGAAGGACCCCATCTGGCAGGTTGGGCATCAGTTTAACCTTTCATCTGAAAAATTGAACTTCTGATGATTCAGCACTCTATTGGTGTCAATTCAGATTGTACGCTGGAGTGATGTTTTATTCAATCTTCAGAATCAAATTAATGCATTCAATTTCTGAATAGATCCAAATCATGCAACTTTGCATTGAATACAAAGTGTGTCACTCATTGTACCTTTAAAGTAAACCAGTCTCAAAACATCGCATTACAAGATACCATCTTTATCAGGTGGCAACTCTGGCATTGTTTTCCTCTTTCTCAAACTATAAAGGCATTACCAGGTTATAGTCCAACAGGTTTAATTGAAAGCGCACTAGCTTTCGGAGCGACGCTCCTTCATCAGATGATCACCTGATGAAGGAGCGTCGCTCCAAAAGCTAGTGCTTCCAATTAAACCTGTTGGACTATAACCTGGTGTTGTGATTTTTAATTTTGTACACCCCTGTCCAACACCAGCATCTCCAAATTATAAGGCAATAAGCACAGTTACTATCACTTCTTCTAGCGATTTTATAAATAGCCGACATAAAAAATATAATATACGACTGTATTACTTTTTTGAAAAGACTTCAAGTTATTGAATTGATTTTTAATATTCTTTGAAATAGACAAAATTAATCTTATAGATTTTCTTCAACTAAACCATCTTCCTATAAATATTAACAATGCATTTTAAATATGCCTTGAGAAGCAATAAGTGAGATACTACTATCAGTAAGCAAAATTTCAACATGATTAAAATTAATTCAGTTCTTAAATGACACATCAAAACTAAAGTTTGCAAACTTGTTGGAGTAGTTAGGGAGATAACAGAGCACTAGACACAGAGACAAACTAAGAAAAGTAACACAAAGCAAGACTACAGAGGGAGATAACGCCTTTAGCCATGAATTAGCACCACAGAAATACAAGTTGCACAAACAGCTAAGCAATACATAATATCACAAGTAACATTGAAACTTATTTTGGACAAAGAACAACTTTTGGATAGCAATGTGTAAAATTGTATAAGAACAAGAGCCAAATAATTTGTCAACTTGTTGGTGTCAGTTATGCCAATAACAAAGATACTGACCATATTATTGTATGCTAATTACAATAGATTGAGATCAAATATTGGTCATATCATAATTAATATTTAATCAACATGAATACACAAGAACTGGAAGATATTAAATTTCTATTCGCAAGAGTTGTTCTCCAATTGCCGACCAAGATTTTTTTTTAAAGAACTGTGCAAGATTATACAGTTATTTCAGCTCAAGGGTCAGATACTTATCTTAACTGAAACTAACATGGTCATTCTAAAAGATGAGTGACTTAAACAATCTAGGTCTTTTTCAAAATATAATAATTTCAGTTACATCACACTGTAAACCTTTGCTATAAATTCAGTGTCCTACGATCTTAGGCGCCACAACCACCTACAGGAGCAAGTTCCAAAAGCTAGTGCTTCCAAATAAACTTGCTGGACTATTTATCAATTACTTGAAATTTGTTTTTCGAGAGTATGATATCTGAAAACTTTAACGATGGCATCCAACTTGCAACTGTTCCAGTGTAGTACAACACTGTGCAACAATCCTTTCAAATGTGTGCACTAATCACATCATTTACTAATTAAAATGCCACAGAATTCCAAATAAAATTCAGAGGTTGCGAAACTTTTAAATTACTACAGAAAACAAGCTTACCGAAGATTTAATAACAGGACCTCTTTTTAAACCAAAATTGCCAAATTGCAAATTTCATTGACATTTTGCAAGTCGTTGAGGCTGCAACTGCCTGCTAAATCCTGCTGCCGTCATAACTATTGATACCAAGTTGGGTGAATTGACACATCAGATCGGACATTTTGAACACAGAAATAATTTACACTTACACCAATTATAAATGCAAGAATATTTTTGATACAAGTTAACTCTCACAGTTCACACCAGAGTTATATAGACGCCAAATCTGCACCTGGGAAGCCAGAAGAATTTTTTTTGGTGAAATAGGATAACAATAATTGGATCAGAATATGCAGGCGATATTCAGACCCATCGACTCAGATTACAGTTAAATAGAAAAGTTGAGAAGCTTAGAAATAGAATCAGTTTACATAAAGTCATTTCTTTGCATTACAGACGGAGGAGCTAAGAAACACAAAGCTGAAGGTAAAAAGAGGTTCATTGAAGAATGCTACAAAGATTTCAGTGTTTACTACTCATCCCAAAGTTTAATGTTTAGTTATAAGCAAGAATTACTTTCATTCCTAAGACCAGTAAAATGGCCAAGTTTTGTAACCTATTTCCTACCATTTGCAACAAATGCTTTGATCCTTTCCTACAGGTACAGTTGGAGCTCATCTCATTGGCCACAACTGGAGTCGACAACTTACCTGAACTTTGAAGGTACTGCATCGGAGCTCTATCCTTAGCCAATATTCTCATGGTAGATTTTCAAAACAGGTCACTGGACAGCAATCAGGAAGGAGGATGATTGATTTTACTCTCCACAACACAATGAAGTTTCTGAAACACTCATTTGCTGTTCATCTAATGCTAATCATCTCACTCAGTTGGGCTGAACTTGCTCTTACGCTTGCCTTTATTGGTTAGTGCACTGAATATAAGAGTTGGAATGTCATTGCCGCCATACAGGACATCAGTAAGGCCAGTTTTAGAATCTTGCATTCAATTCTGATCTCCCTGCTATCAGAAAGAGGTTGTGAAATTTCAAAATGGTTCAGAAAAGATTCACTAGGATGTTGCCATGGTCAGAGGGTTTGAGGTATGGGGAAAAGCTGAATAGGCTGGGGCTATTTTCCACTGGAGTGTTGGAGGCTGAGATGTGACCTTGTAGAAGTTTATAAATCATGAGGGGCATGGATAGGGTGGATAGTCAGGGTCTGTTTCCCAGGGTAAGGAGCCCAAAACAAGAGGGCATTGGTTTAAGGTAAGAGGGAAAAGATTTAAAAAAGGGACATGCAGAGGATGGTGTGTGCATGGAATGAGCTGCCAGAAGAAGTGGAGAAGGCTGGTACAATTACAACATTTAAAAGGCAAATGGATGGGGATTATAATGGGGTGTTTAGATGGATATGGGCCAAATGCTGGCAAATGGGACTGGATTAATTTAGGATACCTGGTCTGGATGGACAAGTTGGACCAGAGCGTCTGTTTTCAGACTGTACATCTCTACGACTCAAAGTACTTTGGAAACAGGCATTTTTCAAAACCCTCACTAGTATACACAAAGTGAAAAATCAAGATTTGAGCTAACCGCTCCAGAATTTCTCTCAGCTTAGCTTTAACACTCTTGCTAGCTTCACATTCAAATGCATTGAAAACTATTCTACATCACCAAGTATGACAGTACAATGCAAACCTCAACAATGTCAGATAAGGAGACTTAAAATTGAGCTGGTTATTTTTATGATCGAAACTGGCAAATGTTTTCATATTCTAAATTTAAAAATGAATAAAGAATTTCAGGGCTTCAAACTAAGATCAATTACTAAACCAATGAGGATTTGGAGGAGCTGGTGTGGGACTGGGATGGACAAAGTTAGAAATCACAACACCAGGTTTATTTGGAAGCACTGGCTTTCGAAGCGCTGCTTCTTCATCAGGTGGTTGTGAAGCAGAACCATAAAACAATTTATAGCAAAAGATTGCAATGATACATTGAACAAACCTAGATAGCTACGTCTTTCATCTTTTAGAATGGGTTTGCTGGTTGCTGTTCTTTAATATGTAAATCCCAGAGCTTCCTTAAGTCACATTCTCAAAATAACTTAGCCTTTTATAACTAAAGGTGATATCTCAGCTCAAGACAATGCATTAAAGATGTGAGATGAGAGTCTGTCTGTATCCCAATCTTGAGTCAGACTGGTTCTATTTCCAAAGTGGATCTAACAAAATATTACAAGGATTGACTGCCAGCATTGATTGCTTGCTGGTTCTGCATTTTTTGAGCAAAATAGAATTTACCTGCCAACACAAATTCATCTCAAATTTGTACGTGCGTGTGGGGGAGAGAGAGAGAGAGAGAGCGCGAGTGCTTGCATATGAGTGCATGTGTTTGCAAGCGTGCAAGCTTGGTAAAGTGTGTGCGTGAGTGTGACAGTGTATAAGCCTGTGAGAGGGTGCATGCGTGGGAGTGTGTGAGGGGTGTATGTCCATACGTATGAGAGAGTGTCTGTATGAGGGAGTGAGTATGTAAGAATGTGCATTTGTGCGTGCTAGTGTGTATCCATGAAAGTGTACAGTGTAGTGGGGTCACCTGTAGTGTGACATGATAATAGTGTGTTATTAACAATGAAGATGAGCACCTCGCCAAGAGTTTGCTCACACCTCCACTTCTCAATTTTAAACAACCACCAAACTTTAAACAGGCCATTGTTCACAGCAAACTGCCCTGCCTTCAGGACAATATCAACCACAACACCATACAACCCTGTCATGGCAACCTCCGCAAAATGTGCTAGAGTGCCGACATTGATATCACCATTACATGTGGGACACCACCCACCATTTATGTGGCAGGTACATATGTGACTCTGCCTGTGTTGTCTGTCTGCTATGCTGGAGGCTAGGATGCCCTGAGGCATGGTACATTGGTGAGACCAAGCAGATACTATGACAACAGATGAATGGACACTGCGCAACAATCACCAGGCAGGAGTGTTCCCTCCCAGTCGGGGAACACTTCAGTGGTCAGGGACATTCGGCCTCGAACCTTCAGGTGACCATCCTCTAAGGCAGACTCTGGTACTGGCAACAACGCAAAGCGGCCGAGCAGAGGCTGATAGCCAAGTTCGATACCCAGGAGGATGGCATCAACCGGGTCCCTGGGTTCATGTCACACTACAGGTGACCCCACTGCACTATACACACTCACACACACATACATATAACCCCCCCACACACCCTCTCACAGGCTTATACCCCAGCACACTCAAACACACTCTCACATGTATGCACTCACTCACTCACTCCCTCCCTCCCTCGCACACACACAAACTTATGGCATGAATTTGTATTTGCAGAATATTTGTGATACATTCCATTTTGCTCAAACAAAAATGCAGATCCTGCAAGCAGTCAATTCATGTAACATTTTGTAAATTCCACTTTGGAAATAGAACCAGCCTGACTCAAGATTGGGATGCAAACAGACTCTAAGATTTAAGGCATTATCTGAGCCGAGATGTCACCTTTTGTTATAAAACCTTAAGTTATTTTGAGAATATGACTTAAAAGTAGTTCTGGGATTTTCATATTAAAGAACCAAAATCAGCAAACCCATTCTAAAAGAAGAAAGACGTAATTATCTAGGTTTGTTCAACATAACATTTCAGCTGCATGCGACTGTAATCTTCTGCGATAAGATCTGTGTCTTATGGTCCTGCTTCACAACTACTTGATGATGGAGCTACACTTTGAAAGCTAGTGCTACCAAATAAACTAGTTGGATTATAACCTGGTATTGTGTGATCTTTAACTTAAACTAGTGAGTTTACACCTTTTTGCTTGTACCATTCTCTGAATAAAGGCACTCACTTGTTTAAGATTTGGATACTAGTCAGATGAGCTACCAAGAGGTTAATAAATTGGAAAGGATTCAAACCATTTCCCCATATTTTACTTGGAGAAAAAATAAGATTAAACTTGCATTCTCCAGGCAAGCCAATATTCCAAAGAAATGCTGTACAGGAATGTGAACACAAAGCAAACAAGTGCCCAGCACCTGAATTTAATTTGTAACAGCTGCCAAAAACTGTCACCTGCTTTTTAAAAAAAAACTAAAAGCTGTTAAATTGATTTTCTCTCATGACATCAAATTTTGCACATTTTAATTTTCAAAAAATCTTGGACCACTATAGCCAGCAAGTAAGCAACATTCTGATCACACTAAAAAGGAAAAACCCATTCAAAATTACTGGACAGCACAGATTATCTAAAATAAACTAGATATAGAAACCCTAGTGGTAGTGTAGTTGTTAGTCACTTCTGTCCCAAAGGGCCCATCACTAGAAGCTAGAAGGCGAAGTTTTTAAAAATTTAAATGTTGTTTAGTTCTCAGTTTTATTGCAGCAGCTTGGGTTGAATTCCCAGGCTGAGTTTATAATTTCTTTTTAAATACTACCAATGAATTGGAATAGAATTCTTTCAGATCTGTTCAACGTATTTCAGGAAATATAACTAAAAAGTGTTCTTACTGCTCATCAGAATTAGCAATAAAAATTATGTTGAAGGAAATGAAGGAGAATATTAGTACTGTACTGGATTCAGGCAACACATCTGTGCCAAATGTTGTATCTTTCAGAAAAGCAAATACTATATCATGAGGCAGATTTTCAGAAACAGCATGATATTTCCAATAATGGGACACTTACACAATGCTTCAGTCTATGAAAAACTAACAAGTTCTCAGGCACTTTAAAAGCAAACAAATCTGCTCTGTTGTATCCATCATCAGAAAATTGACAAATATGCCACTTGTTTAAAAATCATTGCAATAATAAACAGAAAAATGCTGATTCACTATAACATCAACATGAGGTGAGTTGTAATTTCTGTCTGCAATCGTAGCTTTCAGATGTGTAACCACAGCGACCACATCACAAGACGACCACAAAAATGTAAATGCTGAGATTTAACCCCCTGCCCCTCCCACCGCAAAGTCCCTACCAGCAAAATGTACTGCATTTTAAAAATCTGGAATAACTAAATAATTAAAATGCATGAATCAATACACAGAGTCTACTGGACAAAAATCAAGGCCAAGGGCGTTATCTGGGGCCTGGTACCGCCGGAAAACTAGATACTTTCTCCTAATAACACACACGACCCCGACGCTAACTCCGGTCTCATCCCGTTGGGGTTAAAATTTAAAGACAGGAACCAGGATAACAGCGGCTGGGTTGGGACGCGTTTTCGTTTTTCACTGTGAGAATGTGTGAGGAAGTGCTTACAATCTAGGTGCTTTTTCTTGGGGCCCATGATCTCGTGTGTTGTGGCTTTACATACGGTTTTCGAGACGGCCGAGCCGGTGACACTGTGCTGAGCCGCGGCAATACGGTCCGTGATACTCTGTCCCGACATCTTCCCTCCTCGCCAGCAGCAGATTCACGCACAGAGGGGGTTTAAATCCCTCTCACCGAGCCACCCACCCCCCCCAGCCAGCCAGGCAGACCAAAAAGAAAGGTTAGAAAGACAGACCACACAACCAAAAACAAAAAAGTAAACTGGAAACCCGGGAAGGGAGAGCCCCGGTCGGGACGGGCTGCTCTGAGTTTTTTTTCTCTGATTGACGGTCACTTGGGCAGCTATCGCCACCCAGGGTTCAAATCCTCTTTCTTCCTCTGCCGAAAAGGATCAGGAGTTCCAGGAAAATGGCGGGTTTGAACCAGGCTCCTGCCCACTGGATTGTTATCATGTGATCATCCACCAACCTCGTACCAGTTTGAGCCCCATCAGCCAGTCCCAGAGTTTTCCCCCTGCAGCCCAGCCTGACACCACTGCTGCTTACAGCAAAATATGCCCCTCCCTCCCTTGTCTGTCTCTGCCAGATGAGAGGCATTTTTTTTTGTTTCCTATTCATGCATCTGGATTTATGCACATCTGTCTACACGTGTACAGTTTTTTTTAAGCATACGACCAGCTTCGTGCAGATTATAGATCGCACACGAGATGATGTCTTGAAAAGACTTACCATTTTTTCGAAAACAATATGATTCGAGCTGATTGAAATTTGATTTTTATATCAAAGTAATTACAATAATATTTTTTTTAGGATTTTCAAATGTTTCCCTTTGGTTGATGGAATGACTTCACAGCTGAAATGAAATACTTCTCAAATTCAACAGCTAAGAGTTGAACCAAAATTTTGCTTTAAATGGAAAACGTTTGTCTTCAAAAATTAAAAGAAATGCAAATAAAATCATCACTTGTGAATGTGAAAGCTGACACCCACTCAGATTTTTGAAATTGCTCAAAAGACTTGTTTAACAGTTTTGAAACACTAGCTTTGTTAACAACGAAAGCAGGGGTTCACAGTTTTCCTTAGCCATCTCCCACCAGCCTATTATTTAAAAATTCTACTGATCTCCTGTAACAATACGAGCACATTTTCTGTTTAGAAATTACTCATACATTCAAGCAAGTATGTTCAGAATTACTTTTTTATGCTTACACCTTGACTGCTATCCTCTAATCTTTCCCATTCCTTGGGCTAAGATTCTTTCTAACAGTTGAACTAAGCAAAGATTCATCATATAATTATCCTTCCAATTTTAAAGTACTTTAAGAGAGATGTTTTTTAAAATGTAAGTTAAAAATATGATAGTGGGCACAATTCCCAGTAGAACAGCTGAGACTAATTCAATTTGGGGTGGGAGGAGTGAAATTATACCCACAGGATGGAACTATGGAGAAATCAGAATGGCAAAGATAACATGGCCACGGAGAGAATTATGCTTGTAGTGTAACCCTGATTATTGCAATTGACACCTTCTGGTAGCTGCCAACTCTGCCAATATGTGATTCAAATTAAGAGTATTTTGAGATAGTTCACTATCATCAATTCCCTTTGTCTATACTTTGTCAAGGGCCTATCAAATGATCAGTAGTAGAAATTATATCAGAGAAGGTGTCCTTAAAGAAGTGGCACTGTTCTTCGTTAACAATATGGTTTATTGCATAATAGTACCAAGTACAAGATCCTAAGATGTAGGAGCGGAAGGAGGCCATTCAGTCCATTGAGAATGCTCTCTTTCAATGAAATCATGGATGATCTGATAATCCTCAGCTTCACTTTTTTTCCTTTTCCCCATAGCTCAGATTCCCTTATTGATCTTGCATTTGTCCATGTTTTTGGTGGACACATTGAAACAGGGATGCTGTGGATATCAGATTGAGAAAACCTACTCTAGAGATCCATTTTCCATAAGTGTGCATTTTCTACAGAAGGGTCTGGGATCGTTTATTTGAGCTTTAGTAGCAGAGCACATCCAGTAAAGAATGGTCAGGAACAATCAAACAACTAATAAGCTGCAGAAGCCCTATGAACAAAGTAATTCCAACTATGGACTTGGAAGCTAGGGAACTTGGGGAAATAACTAGTGATAGAACATAGAAAAGTGCAGCACAGAAAAGGCCCTTTGGCCCATGATATTGTGCCGAGATTTAATCCTAATGTAAAATATAGTAACTTAACCTACGCACCCCTCAACTCACTGCTATCCATGTGCATGTCCAGCAGTCACTTAAATGTCCCCAGTGATTCTGCTTCCACCACCACAGCTGGCAATGCATTCCATGCATGCACAACTCTCTGCGTAAAGAACCTACCTCTGATGTCTCCTTTATACCTTCCTCCTAATATCTTCAAACTATGACTTCTTGTACCAGTCAATCCTGCCCTGGAGAAAAGTCTCTGGCTATGGACTCTATCTATTCCTCTCATTATTTTGTACACCTCGATCAAGTCTCCTCTCTTCCTCCTTCTCTCCAGAGAGAAAAGTCCGATTTTATTCAATCTTTCTTCATAAGGCAAGCCCTCCAGTCCAGGCAGCATCCTGGTAAACCTTCTTTGCACCCTCTCCAAAGCGTCTGTATCTTTCCTATAGTAGGGAGACCAGAACTGGACACAATATTGCAAGTGTGGTCTTACCAGGGATTTGTAGAGCTGTAGCAAATCCTCGTGGCTCTTAAACTCGATCCCCCTGTTAATGAACGCCAAAACACCGTATGCTTTCTGAACAACCTTATCCATTTGGGTAGCAGCTTTGAGGGATCTATGAACTTGCACACTCTGTTCCTCCACACTGTCAAGAATCCTGTCTTTAATCCTATATTCAGCATTCGAGTTCGACCTTCCAAAATGCATCACTTCGCATTTATCCAGGTTGAACTCCATCTGCCATTTCTCAGCCCAGCTCTGCATCCTGTCTATGTTGCACTGCAGCCTGCAGTAGCCCTCTATACTATCCATGACACTTCCAACCTTTGTGTCATCTGCAAATTTACTAACCAACACCTCAACCTCCTCATCCTAGTCATTTATAAAAACTACAAAGAGCAGAGGCCCAAGAACAGAGCCCTTCGGGACGCCACTCAACTCTGACCTCCAGGCAGAATACTTTCCATCTGCAACCACTGCTGAAGAAAGATGGTAAGTAAAAGCCAGAGGACAATAAACTGGTGATCCTGACGTCAGCAGTGAGTAAATTCTGAGAGATAGTATTTACATGCATTTTGCAAAGGCAAAGACTGAATAGAGATAATCAGCATGGATAATCCTATCTCACTGACTTGATTGAATTTTTTGAAGAGGTAACAAAGAGGATTGATGCAGGCAGAGCAGTATACGTTGTCTATATGGACTTCGGTAAAGCATTTGACAAGGTTCTGTATAGCAGACTGGTTAGCATGGTTAGATCACATGGAATCCTGGAGGAGCTAGCCAATTGGATACAAAATTGGTTAGAAGGTAAGAGTAGAGAGTGGTGCTAGAAGGTTATTTTTCCGACTGGAGGCCTGAGACCAGTGATGTGCCGCAAGAATCAGTGCATCTGCTTCCAGGATGAGGCATTCCACTCCAGGATATCCCAGATATCCTCCTACTTTGGGGACCGTAGTTTCCCCTCCTCAGTAATTAAGGTTGCTCTCATCCATCTTGTCCATCTCCCACACTTCTGCCCTCAAATCTCCTCCCCTCAAAAGCAATAAGGATAGAGTCCCCTTAGTCCTCACATACCATCCCACAGACGACTGAATCCAATGCATCATTCTCCAACATTTCCACCACCCACAATCAGACCCCACCACCAAAAAGATATTTCCTTCCCCATCTCTGTCTGCTTTCCACAGGCACTGCTCACTCTGTGAATCCATCGTCAACTCTACACTCCCCACCAACTTCTCCACCACACTCAGTACCTTTCCCTGCCCCTACACCTCCCATCTCACCTCCATCCAATGCCCTAAACAATCCTTCCAGATCAGACAGAGATTCACAGGCATCTAACCTCATTTACTGCATCTGTTGCTCTCGATGTGGTCTCCTCTATATTGGGGAGATCAAACACAGACTTGGGGACTGGCTTGCAGTGTATCTGGTTCTGCATGCACTAACCAAAATGACCTTCTGGTTACCATCCACTTTGATTCCCACCTCCCACTCACCCAGCGACATGTCCATCCCTGGCCTTGTCCATTGTCAGAATGAGGCCAACAGAAACTGGAGGAACAACACCTTGTATTTTGCCCAGGAAGCTTACAGCCCAATTAACTCAACATTGACTTCACCAGCTTCAAAGTCCCTCCACCCCCAGCCTTATCCCATATTAGCCCCATCCCTCCACCTCGCCTCCCTGACCAGTTTTAACCTGTCCACCTTCCTACTCACCTATCCCCTCCATTCATTCCCACTGACCAATCACAATACCCTCTACCTGCATCCACCTATCACCAATCCACCTACCCTTCCCCCAACCCCACCAATCCATCCTCTATTTACTTCTGGGGTCCTCTCCCAAGTCCTGAAGAAGGGTTTCTGCCTGAAACGTTGACTTTCCTGCTCCTCGGATGCTGTCTGATCTGTTGTGCTCTTCCAGCTTCACATATATTGACAGGAACTCACCAGGAACAACTTTCTTTTTTAAAGCATCTGCAGCCAGACAGGGCTATAGAGAGATTGCATGCATAATGCATCATGCCCAGTGGCTGTTGTTAACTATCTCTGCAGACAGAGGACCTACCACCATTCTTGCTAACCCTATTTTTCCTGAGGCACTCACCATGATTGTTGACTGTGCATTCAGATATTCACACACCAGTGCTGACTGAAAAAAGGTAAAATAACTGCATATCTGGAACAATGATAAATGTATAAATATGGATGTCTACAATTTCATGAAGATACTCTGCATAGCCTCCTCTTGGCTATAGCCAAACAAGGGAAGATTATCTTCCATGAAATTGGAAAATGTTATACCTCAGCTTGACCAAGCAAACCTGGGTGGAGGTATTAAAGGAGGTCAGTAGTTGGGATCATCTGCAGAGCACGGCATGGTACCAGAAAAGGATGACCAGCCATGCCAGTACTGCAAGGGTAAATGAAGATCCTAATTCTTGATGCAGGTGCACACTTACAGGGAAGTTTAATATGCTGTGAATGAAAGATGGGATAGCCAGGAGCCAGGGTGAAAAGTACCTCAGGGAGCCTCAAGATCCAACCAGGCTCTAAGGGGTTGAACATGATGGTATGATAGAATACAATGGAGAGGAGTAGTCGAGTTTATCCCTCCAGCAATGGAGCTCATATTTGTCCCATTGTCTTCACAAGAAAGAGAGCTCACAACACCCACAAATGGGCAAGCAGTGGTGGTGGAACACTAAATGTGCCTGTGCTGACAACAATGAAGGAGGGTCTGCACAAAGGATTGACGCAATTGGACAAGGAGAGGTCACAGTTAGTGTCAGGACTGGAGGAAGAAAGTCTGCCTCAAGCTAATTAACATTTCCACAGCTGTTAAATGGCTGCGGACATGCTGGAAAAACAAGACTGCACTCACCCCTGACTTCTACTCTGGGTATCCTTCATAAAATCCAACCTGTTATTGCAGAAAACATCCATGAGACAGGAAAGAAATACATTACCTTTCCAGTATGCACTGATCTTCATATCCCACATCACAAGGAAGTGAAAGCTCCAAAAAAACCGCTACATGCTTGTCGAATCACAGCTTTTATACAGCTGCCATTTAAGCTACTACCAGAGGACCTATATGCAACTCTCACAACAGTCTTTACTTATTTTCTTTTTCTTAATGTTATCTAATAAGTCTCCATTGCTTATTTGGGGAGAAAGTGAGGACTGCAGATGCTGGAGATCAGAGCTAAAAATGGGTTGCTGGAAAAGCACAGCAGGTCAGGCAGCATCCAAGGAGCAGGAGAATCGACATTTCGGGCATGAGCCCTTCTTCAGGAATGAGGAAAGTGTGTCCAGCAGGCTAAGATAAAAGGTAGGGAGGAGGGACTTGGGGGAGGGGTGTTGGAAATGCGATAGGTGGGAGGAAGTCAAGGTGAGGGTGATGGGCAGGAGTGGGGGTGGGGGCGGAGAGGTCAGGAAGAAGATTACAGGTTAGGAAGGCGGTGCTGAATTCGAGGGATTTGACTGAGACAAGGTGGGGGGGAGGAATGAGGAAACTGAAGAAATCTGAGTTCATCCCACGCCCAACCCTGCCCCCATGCCGATCTCCATTCCTGCACCCACGCCCAACCCCACCTACGTTCAGGACACTACCCACGCCCTCCACCTCCTCCATGATTTTCACTTCCCCAATCCCCAACGCCTTATCTTCACCATGGACATCCAGTCCCTGTACACCTCCATCCCCCATCACGAAGGACTCAAAGCCCTCCGCTTTTTCCTTTCCTGCCGTACCAACCAGTACCCTTCTACTGACACCCTCCTTCGACTGACTGAACTGGTCCTCACCCTGAACAACTTCTCTTTCCAAACCTCCCACTTCCTCCAAACCAAAGGAGTAGCCATGGGTACCCGCACGGGCCCCAACTATACCTGCCTCTTCGTAGGATATGTGGAACAGTCCATCTTCCGCAGCTACACTGGCACCACCGCTACATCGATGACTGTATCGGCGCTGCCTCGTGCTCCCATAAGGAGGTTGAACAGTTCATCCACTTTACCATCACCTTCCACCCCGACCTCAAATTCACCTGGACCGTCTCAGACTCCTCCCTCCCCTTCCTGGACCTTTCCATTTCTATCTCAGGCGACCGAATCAACATGGACATTTACTATAAACCAACCGACTCCCACAGCTACATAGACTACACCTCCTCCCTCCCTGTAAAAACGCCATCCCATATTCCCAATTCCTTCGTCTCCGCTGCATCTGCTCCCAGGAGGACCAGTTCCAATACCGAACAACCCAGATGGCCTCCTTCTTCAAAGAACGCAATTTCCCCCCAAACGTGATCGAAGATACCCTCCACCGCATCTCCTCCACTTCCCGCTCCTCCGCCCTTGAGCCCCGGCCCTCCAACCGCCACCAGGACAGTACCCCACTGGTCCTCACCTACCACCCCACCAACCTCCATATACAGTGTATTATCCGCCGTCATTTCTGCCACTTCCAAACGGACCCCACCACCAGGGATATATTTCCCTTCCCTCTCCTATCAGCATTCCAAAAAGACTACTCCCTCCATGATTCCCTCGTCAGGTCCACACCCCCCACCAACCCAACCTCCACTCCTGGCACCTTCCCCTGCAACCACAAGAAATGCAAAACTTGCGCCCACACCTCCCCCCTTACTTCCCTCCAAGGCCCCAAGGGATCCTTCTTTATCTGCCACAAATTCACCTGCACCTCCACACACATCATCTATTGCATCCGCAGCGCCCGTTGTGGCCTCCTCTATATTGGGGAGACAGGCCGCCTACTTGCGGAACGTTTCAGAGAACACCTCTGGGACACCCGGACAAACCAACCCAACGACCCCGTGGCTCAACACTTCAACTCCCTCTCCCACTCCACCAAGGACATGCAGGACCTTGAACTCCTCCATCGCCAGACCATAGCAACACGACGGTTGGAGGAAGAATGCCTCATCTTCCACCGATGAACCCTCCAACCACAAGGGATGAACTCAGATTTCTCGAGTTTCCTCATTTCCCCTCCCCCCACCTTGTCTCAGTCAAATTCCTCGAACTCAGCACCGCCTTCCTAACCTGTAATCTTCTTCCTGACCTCTCCGCCCCCACCCCCACTCCTGCCCATCACCCTCACCTTGACCTCCTTCCACCTATCGCATTTCCAACGCCCCTCCCCCAAGTCCCTCCTCCCTACCTTTTATCTTAGCCTGTTGGACACCTTTTCCTCATTCCTGAAGAAGGGCTCATGCCCGAAACGTCGATTCTCCTGCTCCTTGGATGCCGCCTGGCCTGCTGCGCTTTTCCAGCAATCCATTTTCAGCTCCATTGCTTATTTCTCAACATACCTTATATTTTGAAATGACTTCATGCTTAATTACTAAGGCTATTCCTCCATTTTCTATCATTCATCCATTTCCTGTAGCCTCTAAACCTTTGTGTATCTTGTTCCAAGTTGTTGTGAGGTATTTACAATGGGTACCATGATACACAGATCCTTCAAGTTCAATTAATGCCTGAAATTCATTTAATTTGTTTACTTTACTCCATATTTTTCCATGCACCCTAATCTCAATTTTAAGATTTGGACCTCTTGTTCTGGACTTTCCCAGCAGAGGAAACAATGCATGTAATCCAGAGAAAAGCCTGAAAATGGAAAACAAAATAAGCGGTGGCACGTTGCTATGAAGAACAAAAGTAGTGTTTTCCTGATAGCATGAAGAAAGTTGGGTTTAAGCCAGCAATAAATAAGAAACATAAAAGAGGTGTGCAGCAGGTGAAGCAACTTCTTGATGGATTTGGAGAGAGTAGGAACTGCTTATCTTTTATGGGAGTTTTGTTAGACCAAGGGAGAAGGGTAAACTTGGTGGCTTTTATCTGGGAAAATCATAGCATGACTGTTCAAGGGAGAATGGTTAGGTTGTACAGATCCTAAGCAGGATCATGGGATATGGGGTATAGGGAGTGGGAGTTGGATCCAAAGGGTAGGACATATTTGACCAAAGGCAGCACAAACATGCTTGGGGTGTAATTGAGGGAAGTTCAATGGTTAGACTGGGAGAGTCAAGGATAACTGGCAAGAAGGCAAAGGGAAGAAAGAGGGTTTGGTGCAAGTGACAGTGGAGCACCAGGCTAGACACAAGTACAGTGGTAAAGTGACTGCATGAGTAATCCAGTGTACTAGATTAATGCATTGAGAACATGGCTTCAAATCCCACCATTGCAGCTAGTGGAATTTAAATTGAATTAATAAATCTGGAATGTAGAGCTAATCTTGGTGATGATGATTATAACCTTAGCATTGGTTATTGCAAACACCTCTTTAATGATCACTAATGTCCTTAGGGAAAGAAATCTGCACTGGCCAAGATGTGACTCCAGCTCCACAGTAATATGGTTGACTCTGAAGTGACCTGGCAAGTCATTTCGTTAAAGAGGAATTAGGTTTGGACAACACCCTGCTGGTGATGCCCATATTCCATGAAAGAATAAAGATGTTTCAAAAATATAGATGTTTATTCAATGCATTCCTTCATTAATTTTCACAATCCAAGGTATGTGGTGTCATAACATAAGAAATTAGAGCTGGAATAGGTATTTCTGCCTATCGAGTCTACATTGCTAATCAATTAGATCACTTTTCTTTTAACCACAGCTCAATTTTCCTGCACTATCCCCATATCCTTTTATGTTTTTAAGAGTTCCTGAGCTATAAGATTTATAAATTTACAGAAAAATAAAAGTAGGGTAATATCAAATAAGTAGTTAATGTCAAAAAGAAAATTTCCTAAAAAACAAATAATTTCTTGTGGAATTACACATGAGATACAGGACTAAGAGTAATTTATAGAGGGATTAGGAGCCAGGAAACAAATGAACCAGGGCACGCAGATGTAAGGCAGACCTTGTTTTAAAATCATATGTTCCATTTTTGCATTCATGTATCTTCTGTTATAAATTCCAATGTTCATATTTATAATGGAAAGATCAGTTAAATGATTTCATGGTGTCTGTCTCAACTGAGCCGATAATTCAATACATTCATTATTCTTGATAGAAAAATGACAATACTGTGGTTTGAAGAGGTGCATTTTATCCTGGTTTGTTTTCGTGAGGAGAGGTGGAGACAAGATCCAAGCGGTCTACTCAAAGCCAATAAAATAAACAGTTTGTAAGGCCTTGAATTTTTTTTTAAAGTTGGAACAATAGAAACAACCCAGATGGGTGGGGTCAAGCTGTTACAGAACCAATATGTTTTAGTTCAGCTCTCAATAGCAGTTGCTAGGGTCTTGAAATTGGATGTGAAATCTCTTTTTTCTCTCTTTGTTACAGCTAAAAGTTGGGGTTCTCTTCCTGCTGCTAGAATTGCATGTGAGACAATCTATTTTACTGAACTTGCCTTTGCCTAGGACATGCTTATGGAACATTAGTGCATTGGAACAGTTAATGAGTAGTTTGTAATTTTGTTAAGTATTTCGATAGAGTTACAGTTCAGCCAATTTGGTTGGTTTAAATAAGATGTGCCCTCTGTAATAATGGCTCTTTCAGTTACTAAGAGTTTCCTGGGGGTGAAAGAAGTCACTTCAGCAGTTTTACAGAAAGTGAGCAAGGCAAAGCTTTCATTAATAGCAAACAAGTTGAAGTTTGAGTTGCATGTGTCTGTGAGGAAAGGGAAAATAATTGCAGCAATACCTCTAAATTTACAATTGTCAGGAATGCAATCAGAATCATTGGAAATTGCTAAACTTCAATTGCACAAGAAGGAGCTTGAATTCGAAGCAATGGCAAGGGAAAAAGAAAAAGAAAGAATAGACTTGATAGAATAAAAAGAAAGAGAAAATACACTGTAATTGAAACAGTTTGAATTACGATTAAAAGCAAAGGAAATGATGGCCTTAAGCAGAAGAAAGGGTGAAAAAGAGAGTTTTTGAACGTTCGAGGTTGGAACTGAAAACTCAAAGTCGACTTAAAATGACAGCGGGTAGACATGAAAGATGGGAGTAGTGATGAGGACAGCAATGGAGAGCAATCCCCTCAAATCTAAATGCATGGTAGGCATCTGTTTAAATACTGTCCAAGCATTGCTTATGTTTGACAAGAAGGATATAGAAGTCTTTTTCATATAATTTGAGAAAATGGCTAAATAAATGAAATGGCTGGTAACCATGTAGGTATTGTTTATCCAAACAAAGTTGGTAGGTAGAGCTAGTAAAGTGTTTGTATCACTATCAGAGGAGGTATCTAGTGAATACAATGAGGTGAAAAGTGCCATCATGAATGTTTGTGAGCTAGCACCGGAAGCCGACAGACAATGCTTTAGGAATCTAAAGAGGGAACCTGTCAAATGTATATAGAGTTTGAAAGGATCAATCAAAATGACTTTGATAGGTGGTGTTATAAAGAGGAGGTTGTCCTCCCTCTGAGCACTAAAACCGAAACACCCATAGAGAAGCACTTCTCCCAATAATCTGTAAAATGAATGTGAAAAGTGGTGTAACCTGCTTTTCAACAACTTCTAGTAGTTAACTAAAATAAACCCCTGACACTCACTTTAAAATCAACTAGTAATTTATTTATCCAACTCTAATAGTGAACAAACTAAGTAAGTTATTAACAAACTGAATAAATCCCTTCTAAATTCTGACAATTCCCAAATAAGGACAGATTCCAATGGTATGCTGTTCCAATAAATAAAAGTCTCACTCATATAAAAAACATAGAATTTAATTTCTTGAAATTACAGCCAGGTTACATGTCTTCCAGAGCATTCTCTGTCTTCTCTGTCGATTCTTCTGTCAGGAATATTAACTCGTTGTGCCATTGGTACCATTGTTACTTAGACGGTGCTTTCTCTAAGACATAGAGGAGACTGTGAAAGCCAATGATTCTCTTTTGAGAGGTGAGTGCTGTTAGCTCTGGCACATGGCTGCTGGCTCTGAAGTCTTTGTCCAACAGCTCCCTTCTTTTATACCCTTGATGACATAACTATATTTCTTATGTTAAGATTGGCCCTATGTTGTCAAAAGCATCAGTTTTAAATTTAATAGGTTTTTGGTATAAAAGTGCCTGGTTCAAATTGATTGGCTATATTCAAAAGCCTGTTGTCTTGGTAAAAATTGCTGCTTGGCCTGCTAACTGTACAGCCTTTTGATACAAATGTTTCAGTTTGGTCTCCCTGTGTACCTGCAAACTTTCAAGCTGCTGTGCACAGACATCCATTTTAGATTGGATTTAGATTTTAGATTAGATTCCCTAAAGTATGGGAACAGGCCCTTCAGCCCAACAAGTCCACACCAAGCCTCCGAAGTGTAAATCTCTAAGCACCAAAAAAGTACCATCTTTTAATGGAACTATGAAATGCTCTCACCCCTAGCAATTTACAATTTTACAAATACCAAATTCGAACTTGCGGCCTCCCAATCTACAATTATTCTACCCGACTTTGCAACAGTGGATAAGAGCATTGAAAATAAATCAGACAAATGACATTTTCAGAGAGACAATTATTTTGGAGGATTTCAAAAAGGCATCATGAGGAAATCATGAGGAAGAGCAGAAGACTTAAAACTGCAAGATTAGCAGCTGAAGTGGCCGATGATTATGAGTTGGTTCATAAATCAAAGTTTGACTTCCGACATCAATTTTAATCAGTGTTCGGTAGAAATTGGGGAAAAGTGAAGTCATCAGCTGGTAAGGGAAAAGGAGATTTCATTGACGATAGTACAGATAGTATACCACAGCGTGAAAAGGAAACCCATGAGGGGGAAAAGAGAAGTCATAAAGCATGGTGTTTTCACTGTAATAAAGTAGGCCACGTGAAATTGCAGTATTGATCTTTTAGAAAAAGCACTGGGGAGACAGATGTGGGAAAACAAGATAAGCTAGTAAGTTTTGTAGAAGTAGTAAAGTAAAGAACAATGGAAGCTATAAAGCTGCAAAAGAACATACAAACTGATCAGAGGTTGGTTGAGAAGTAAGTGTCAGATTTCTTTAAAAATTTAGATTTAGATTCAGATTTATATTTAGACTTTATTGTATGTGTACTCAAGTATAACCAAACAGGAGTAAAGCGAAATGTTTTCAGTGTTGTTGCACACAGGACCATTGTTTGTACCTCAGTATAAACAATTAAGAGCAAGGTAGTAAGAAAGAAACTAAGAAACAAGTTAAACATTACGGTCACTCTTTGTATAGCGCAAAAAAAAGTTAAAAGTTATACATTATAGTCTTTCTTCATTGCATATCCATGCTGGGACCATACTTCCTACAAGGGCTCAATCTCCTACATTTTGATATGCTTTCCCTGTGCTGGCTCCCTGTTCTTGTTGCCACCGCAGATGTCAGGGAAACATCGATTGCTGTTTTGGGCAAATTCCTGGGATCTCGAACAGCCAAAGTCCCAACATAGGCCTTCAGCTGTGTCACACACCAGACCACCAAAGCCAACGTCCAGGCGCTGTCCGTTCAGGGCCTCAGTCTCACGTTCAGTCTGCGGGCTGGGACTTGGTCTCACCTTTGGTCCACTCACCAATCCTTCATCTTGTCTTTGGTCTGCACGCCAGGCATTGGGAATTCACTAAGAGTCCCAGGTCAGGCCCTCAGCCACTGCCTTGCACTGGACATCTAGCCAACCACCAAATTCAATGAGCCTGATATAACCACACTGCTAGGAGAACGTGAGGACTGCAGATGCTGGAGGTCACAGCTGAAAAATGTGTTGCTGGAAAAGCGCAGCAGGTCAGGTAGCATCCAAGAAGCAGGAGAATCTGCTGATGTCAGATTCCTGAAGAAGGGCTTATGCCTGAAACGTCGACTCTTCTGCTCCTTGGATAACCACCCTGCTGTCATTCTCCAGAAGGGAAGCTGGTAGAAGGGAAACTAAAAAAATGAAAAATATGAAAAAGAGAAAATAAGAGAAAAGAAATGGAAGAAGAAGAACAGATGGAATAGATGAGCCTACTCCACTGCCATCTTGCAGAGGTGTCAAACAACTTGAGTCGTGCTGGGCCTGCTCGCTGATCGACATGAGTATGCACTGGTCCACTCACTGCTGCAGATGTCATCACTACAATTGAGCTCTTCAACAAAAGGTAGATAAAATAAGATAAATAAGAAAATAAATTACAAAAAAAAGGAACGAAAGGAAAATGAAGAGAGCAGACGAGCCCCAGGCTCAGAAGCCCTGCTCCACTACTATCTTATTGGAAGTGGGTACGCTTTACTCATGTATGCCAGGAAGATTAGATAAAGAAGTCGAGATTTTAAGAGATATAGGAGCAAGTCGATCTTTGATGGTGAGAAATGAGGAGATATGTCACTTAGAAGGAGTATTGCCAGAAAAGAGTATCATGCTGGCTCTGTGGTAAACCCTGCTGCCTCACAGCACCAGGGACCTGGGTTCGATTCCAGCCTTGGGCTGGAATTTGCACATTCTCCCTGTGTAATTAGATTAGATTAGATTAATTACAGTGTAGAAACAGGCCCTTTGGCCCAACCAGTCCACACCGACCTGCCGAAGCACAACCCACCCAGACCCATTCCCCCACATTTACCCCTTCACCTAACATTACAGGCAATTTACCATGGCCAATTCACCTAACCTGCACATTTTTGGATTGTGGGAGGAAACCGGAGGTTTCCTCTGAGTGCTCCGATTTCTTCCCCCAGTCCAAAGATGTACAGGTGAGGTGAATTGGCCAAGCTAAATTGCCCATTGTGTTTGGGGATGTATAGGTTAGGTACAGTAGTCCTACAGTAATCAGGGAAATGTTAGAGTAATTGGTTAGGAGAATGGGTCTGGGTGGGATACTTTTCGGTGGGACAGTGTGGACTTGTCAGGCGAAATAGGCTGTTTCCATACTGTAGGAATTCTATGAAAAAAAGGAGGATTACATGATGGCCACCAAGGAATTTCTAAAATGAAAATGCTCACAATGACTCATGTTTGGTGGCTTAACATAGACACCATATGCCAGGATATTGAAAGCTTGGTCAAGTGGGTGTAAAATTGGGCGATATGTTCTTAATCCTTATGAACACCCATTCAAAATGACATGTATTGAATGGTTGCAACTACTTCTTACAACACCATAGAAAAATTCCACCAATCTTTTAATATACATCGCATATCTGAGATCTTTGTCACAGAAACAGTATTTCATTTAACAGCTGGCAGTTTCAGATATTTATGATGACAAGTAAGATAAGCCACATCCCCATGGCATCCTACCACCTGTCCTCAAACTGTCTTGCTAAGTGGGCAGTGCAGTTTTTCAAAAATAACATGAGAAAGTAATCTACAGGGTCTTTGGAAATGGAGCTTGCATATTTCCTCTTCAACTGATGGACAACACTGCATATGATGATGGGAGTAGCTGCAGCAGCAGTATTAATGGGTTGATGTCTATGGACCAGACTTAGTCTGACTTTCTCAAACTTGAGCAGCAAGGTTGAATTAAAACAAGATTCGCAGAAATGGGGCCACGATGGGCACAGCCCAGGTAGAGATTAGGAGTATACAGTCCATGTAATGAACTTCAGTCATGGCCCTTTACACTTAGTATGAAGACAGAACTGCACAAGGACAATATGATAGTCACTTCCATTTATGCTATTATGAATGATATATTTGTGACAAGTAGACTGGTCAAGATAATGACTGCTTATTTTCTCTCGTTTGGTCCCTCGCTGCTTGCTGCAGACTCAGTCTATAAGAAATGACCTTCAGAACTCAGTCACTTGTCAGTAGTTGTACTACCAAGTCACTCTTGGTAATGGACACCTTTGAATGGATGTATTAGCAAAGATACATTCCATTGGGAAACAAATGTATGCATCAATTGTGGCAAACTAAGGAAGGTAAGGATGGTACCAAGTTGAAAGGAAAACCATACAATATTGAAAAGGTGAGTAGTCAGCAAGAAATGGAACAGATTTTATATATCTGCAAAGAATGATTATAAGAAAAATGAGGTAGAGTAAAGATAACGTTAGCTAGAAAAGTAAAACAGATAGTAAGAATTTATCTCTCTCTTTAGGTACATTGCCGTAAGAGGGTATTTTCAATCATGGATTATTATTTGATTGATCCATGATTATGCTTAACAAACTGAGAGCAGTAGGAGTTTGTTGTTGCTTTTTGCAGTATGGCTGACTGAAATATTGTCCCAGCCTTACCACCTACCATCAGGTGTATTGGAAGGATTTATAGGCTGACAATTAACCTGACTCGCCATTTTATGAATGCACCTTTGTGGCTGAAGTGAGACTTGAACACAGAGCTTCTGACTCAGAAGGAGAGGTCATCATGGTGCCACAAAATCTCCAGTAAGAGTTTCCACAACCATTTATAAGTGAAAATTGTAACTGAAGTGACTCAGTTCTTCAGAGTATGTGATTGAGGAGTTGATAATGGGAAACAAGGACAGGTTGAAATATTAAACAGGTTTTTTTAATCTACATTTAATGCAGAAGACACAAAAATCATCCCAAAAATGCTTGGAAATCAAGAGGTTAAACAGAGGGAAGACCTTAAAAGAATCACTGGGAAAAGGGTATTGGGAAAATTATTAGAACTGATAAATGTCTTAGATCTGATGGTCAGTGTTGGTCCATTCAGAAAAAGGAATCAAGAATAAAGCTATAAGTGGAAGTAGGCATTAAGTAATTACAGAAGTGACATAACATAATGAGAAAAGATCTAACCGGAAAGCTAAAACTTTGCAGTGACGTAATGCATTGAGCGCAGGTACACAAGAATTCATAATGGGAATAAGTTAACACAAAAAGTGTGATAAAAGCATGGTAATAGGAATCAAATGGTACTGATAATGAATGTTTGCAGATGCATGATTTTAAATAGGTTAGCAGTTGGTCTTCCATGGCATTGTAGTATAGAATCACGAACAAATGTAGAACTCAGGTCAAGCAGGGTAAGGGTACAGTGGGATAAATGACTAAAAATGGTGGTGTGAGGATACAAACGAAGCACAGAAATATGGAGAGAAGTAAGGGAAAATAAGAGGGAAGTGGAGTGTAGGAGGGAAAGAAGAAGAGATGTGTTGGATGAGAGGGAGAAGGAGGGGGTGGTAGGCAGGGAAAGGAAAAAAAGGTGGGGGGAATTTGTAATTGAGACAGAAAGGAATGGGCGGATGAAATGGAAAAGAAAAAGGGAAAGCAGTGAAATAAAAAGAAAGAGGATGCAGAATGGCTACAAATGGTTAAAGAATAGGAACAAGATGAGGAAAGAAACAATGGCAAGCAAAGTGTAGGATGGAAATGGGAGATTTGGTTGAGCAAACAGTCTCAATGAGGTGGAAAGGGCTAAGCCAGAAACTAATTACATTTAGGGATCAAGTTAACAAGCAAATGCATTAGAATGAAGCCAGCTGTGTCTGGAAATAGTGACAGGGTCATTGCTATTTTGTCACCTACTGGTTCAAATGCACAGCTGAGACAAAGAATGGTCAGGGCCAGCCCAGGGCTTTTTGAGAGGCACTTAAGAGAAATTAAGTTGGAGAGAGGCAAATTTTCTGTTTCCTGACTGTGGGTTAAACTTTTGACATTGAATTCACAAACCTACGTAAGTGATACAATGTAATATAGTTCTGTTTGACCCTTAAAGAAGCCCGTAGTTCTAACACTGACACCTTTCATCAAAAAGACGTGGCTCTAGTTGGCAGAAGAGTTAAGTGGTAGGAATATGACCCAGAGATTATAGATCTAATTTTAAAATGTAAGTTTATGACAATATTCACCCAGTTCCTGTTCAATTTTCTCTTGTCAGTCTTACCCTAATCATTCTGCTTCTTACCGCAACAGCATATTCATCACGATCAATCGGACTGAGGCAATGTATCTTGCTTCATCCTTACTATCTTAGCATGTTCACGTTCCAATTTCCACCCACTATTAGTGAATACCAGAATTCTCAATATATTTTCTGTAACTTAACTCACCAACAATCGTTTTCACAACATAACCTAAAATAGCATTAGCAAAGGCATGCTGCTCATGCCTTTCAGGCATACTAAAAAAATTAATAAAAAGAGCTAAAGTAAATTATGAAAGAAAACTAGTACAAAATATCAAAAATAATAGCAAAAGCTTCTATAGGTTTATAAAAGGTAAGAGAGTTGCTGATATGAATGTCAGGCCCTTGGAAGATGAAACTGGAGAGTTAGTAGTGGGGAACGCTAAGATGACATAAATGCTGAATCAATACTTTGCCTCAGTTTTCACATTGGAGGACAATAGTACCACTCCTATTGAAAAGTCAGAGGAAATAGATAAAGTGGAACTTAGAGCAATCAACATTAATAGGGAAAGGGTACTAACTAAAATACTAGGATTGAGGACAGACAAGTCTCCTGGGCCTGATGGCCTATATTCTAGGGTATTAAAGGATGTGGCAGTGAAGATCATACAATAGAGATGGCGACAATATTCCAAAATACCCTGGATCTGGAAAGATTCCAGTGGATTGTAAAATAGCTAATATAACACATTTATTCAAAAAGGGAGGCAAAATGTGGGAAATTACAGATCAGTTAGTTTAATGCCTGTTGTTGGGAAAGTATTAGAATCACTTATCAAAGAGGCAAGATTAAGACATTTGGAAAGTTAAAATGCTATCCATCAGAGTTTTACGAAGGGTAAATCACATTTGACTAATTTTTTTAGAATTCTTCGAAGATGTAACAAGCAAAGTGGATAATGGGAATTCTGTAGATGTATTATATCTGGACAACCAGAAGGTGTTTGATAAGGTGCCACACAAGATGTTAATTTACAAGGTTGGACCATATGGGATTAGCCTGGATAGATAATTGGCTGATGGACAGAAGACAGAGTCGGGATAATTTTTTTTCTCTGCATGGCAAGATGTAACTAGTGGGGTGCCACAGGATTTGGTCCTTAGACCTCAGTTACTTACAATCTACATTAATGATTTGGATACAGGGATAGAAAGCTGTTTAGCCAAATTTGCGAGCGACACAAAAATAGGTGGGATGGTGAATTACAATGAGGAAAAAAGAACCTTACAATGGATATAGGTAGGTTTGGAGAGTAGGCCAAAATATGTTAGATGGGGCTTAATGTGGATAAATGTGGCGTCATGCATTTGGGTCTAAAAAGGCAATTTATTTTCTTAATGAGGAGAGCCTCCAGGGTGCTCTGGTACAGAGAGACCGAGGTGTACCCGTTCATGAGTCACAGAAATCTAGCATGCAGGTACAGCAGACAATAAAGGAAGCAAATGGAATGTTGGCTTTCATAGCAAAAGTAAGGAAGTATTGTTGCAACTATGGAAGACTGCACCTGGAGTATTCTGCACAGTTTTGGTCCCCTTATTTGAGGAAAGATGTGGTGGCATTGGAGGCAGTTCAGTGGAGGTACATTAGATTGATTTCAGAGAATGAGGGATTTGTCATATGAAGAGAGATTGAACAGTTTAGGTCTCTACAGTCTGGAATTTAGAAGAATGAAGGGAGATCAAATTGAGGTATTCAAGATAATAAAAGGCGTGGATAAAATAGATGTAGAGCAGATCCTTCCTCTGGTGGGGCATTCTAGGATGAGAGGTCATAGTCTGAGGGTAAGGAGTAGCAAATTAAAACAGAGTTGAGGAGAAACTACTTCTCCCAAAAGGTTGTGAATCAGTGGAATTCACTATCCTAAAGTGACGTGGATGCTGGGACAGTGAGTGAATTTAAGGAGGAGTTAAACAGATTTTTAATTGGTAATGTGTTAAAGGGAAATGGAAAGAAGGCAGGAAAATAGATGTGAGGAGCATATCAGGCATGATTGAATGGCGGAATAGGATCAATGGGCTGAATGGCCTAATTCTGCTCCTATATCTTATGAACTATTCTCCTTTTGCATGTGAGTGATTGTCAACTTCGTCATTTGCAGTGCATCCAGCAGATGTACACATTTCTCACAACAATCATAGATTTATTTCACCACCCTTGGAGGAGAAAAGACTGGAGTAGATTGGAATACTGGAGAAATTTGGTCAATAGAGGAAGATGTACTGGAAATCATTGGGGTATCAAATTGCAAAATTCCTCAGTGGTGAAGCTGGCAGTTGAGCAGAAAAGAGTGGTAATATTCACATTCCATATATACATTTCACATAAAGCATGATTGCTTGTGTGAGTGGGGAAATGGTTCAGTGGAAAACGTCATAAGGTTGACATTGATCAAAGCACTATTAAAGCTTCCTGTGGATCATGGATAGAAATATATTTCAATGACTTTATTTCTTAGTCCTCACCCTCTCAAAAAACATCATTCTCCTCAACTAACAGGTAGTCATGAGTGCCCCTTTTATACATCAATTCCACGTTTTTGCTGTGATATGTTGAGAAATACTCAGGATGATGTGTAGCCTGTTGAGCAGAATCAATTTCCACAATGTCAGCTGTTTGTATCTGGATGTCAAAACTATGAGGTTGGATGGTAGATGTCATTTTGGACACCTCCCTCCCTTGCCTGGACCTCTCCATCTCCAGCAACCGACTCAACACAGACATCTACTTCAAACCCACTGACTCCCACAACTACCTGGATTGCACCTCCTCCCATCTCCCCCCTCCTGTAAAAATACAATCCTTTACTCCCAATTCCTCCATCTTCACTGTATCTGTTCCCAGGAGGAGCAATTCCACTCCAGAACATCCCAGTTGGCCTGCTATTTGAAGGACCACAATTTTCCCACCCACGTGATCAGCAATGCCCTCCAGTGCATCTCCTCCACTTCCCACACTTCCTCCCTTGAACCCCACCTCTCCAACCGCAACAAGGATAGACACCCCACCTTGGTCCACACCTTAGACTCCACTAATCTTCAAATAAAGTGCATTATCCTCCACCATTTCCACAATCTATAATCAGACCCCACCACCAGAGATATATTTCCCTCCCCATCCTTATCTGCATTCTGCAGAGACCATTCCCTCCACAACCCCCTTGTTAGGTCCACATCCCACCAACCCACCCTCCACTCGCATCATCTTCCCTTGCCACCGCAAGAGGTGTAAAACCTGTACCACACCTCCCCCCTCATCTCCATCCAAGGCCCCAAAGGATTCTTCCACATTCGACAGAGCTTTTCCTGCACATCCAAACACCTCATCTATTGTGTCCGTTGTTCTCAATGAAGTCTCCTCTACATTGGGGAGACAAGATACTCACAGAATGTTTCAGGGAACATCTCTGGGACCCATGTACCAAACAACCCCACTATCCTGTGACCAATCACTTCAATTCCCCCTTCCATTCTGCCAAAGACATGGAAGTCCTTGCCTCCTCCACCACCAAATCCAAGCCACCTGACGCTAGAGGAAGAACACCTCATCTTCCGCCTTGGGACCCTCCAACCACACAGCATCAATGTCGACTTTAATAGTTTTCACATCTCGCCTCATCCCACCTCATCCCATATCCAACCTTCCAACTCGGCATTGCCCTCTTGAACTGTCCTACCTGTCCACCTTCGTTCCCACCTATCTGCTCCACCCCTCTCCAACTCATCACCATCACCCCCCACCTGCATCCATCTATCGCCTTCCCAGTTATCTTCCCCACAGCCCCCCAACACCACCCTCCTATTTATCTCTCAGCCCGCTAACCCCCACATTTCTGATGAAGGGCTTAAGCCCAAAAAGTCAATTCTCCTGTTCCTCGGATGCTGCCTGACCTGCTGTGCTTTTCCAGCACCACACTTTTCGACTCTGATCTCCAGCATCTGCAGTCCTCACTTTCTCTCAAAATGTCCATATCTGCATGCTAAAAGTCAGGAATCTCATGACCATTGTTTGAGCTTTCATTCTAGCACCAATACATTGTGAGGATTCCACCTACCTGTACTAGAAGCTGAGGCTGCAGCCAGCTGATACACTATCATAGCTCAATTAGACATTGGTGGTCAGGCAGGGGCCAGCACTTCCAAAGGAAAAGCTGGATGATAAGCCATGCATTGTGCCCTTGGCCACAATGGAACTGGATTCCTCTACACTACCAGTCACTGAAGCTGCAGGAGGCAGACTGGCCAATTCAGCACTTTTCCCATCATCATTAGTATTTTCTTGTAGTATACTCCAATGATATATTCAAAGTATTGCTTAAAAAACAATCTCACAGTTCTTCAAAAACAAGTCCACAAAAATTATTAAATATGAAGCCTACATAATAATAGAACCTCAGATCAGGAGCTGGATGACATCATGTAGTAACACAAATCCTGTAAAGATTTGAAGGTGATATGGAAGGAGGGGAGCCACAATGACAGAAATGGAAGTAGCAGAGAGAGGAGGATCCAGAGAGTTTTGGGGTTGCAGGAGACAAGCCTCCTTTTTCCAGAGCTCTCAGAAGAGTATTGCTTCCAGAGGCTGAGATTCTCATTTCTGGTAATCCAGACATCTGCAGACCCCTAAAAGGGGCCTTGGAGGAGGGGAGGTGTGGTACAGGTTTTACACCTCTTGCAATGGGAAGGGAAGATGCTGGGAAATGGGCCTGGATTTAGTTTTAATTGTGGTGGATGCTCATTGCTGCTTCAATGGATGAGGTTTGTGTTATTTAACTACTTTCAGGCACTTACTTGGCCCACGCAAGTCCCCTATGCAATCAAGCCCCCAGTTGGGCATAAATTCCACATTTCTATAGGTCACCAGAGAGAGGACAAGAGTAATCTGAGGAAAATCAAAAGGATGGCTTTCAATGGACTGCTCCTTTCTAATAATGAGTCCCTCAATTGCGCACTGAATACTTGACAATCCATCATCCCTATTGTGATGATGCTCCTTTAAAGGTTTTGTTGCCTTTGTTTTTTTTCCAGAGAGGTCATAATAGCAGTGATTCCGAACAGTCTGGCTTGGTTGGGTTTTAGGGTCAATTTGATTATAGCTAACAGATACTGCCTCAGGCAAAAAGCTTTCAAGTTTAGAAAAAACTTGTACAATGAAAGAGCTTTGGCCAGTTCTCTCAGCTCATTTTTCTTTAGTTTGATTTGGTTTGTTTGATAGTCCAGCTATTCACTGAAAATAATCAGGCAGTTTTGAGGCTGCTGATCCAAGAAACAGCTACATGGAAGAGGGTGTTCAATGCTGCCATCTCTCTCTGTCCTGTAACAGCCTGTGTTTGATTTTGCCTTTTGTACCAAAAGGTGTATATGGGAAGTGTTGCAAGTAATGGGAACAACATCATTAAATTGGTACAATCTGTTGGGTTTCTGCATAGGTTAAGTCATTCTGTATTCTGTTCTCTTTTATTTATGTTTCTTTCCGGAATCTTGTATATAGATTCTGTTTTTTTAAAAACTAAGTAGTTTGACCAGCCATTTCCCTCCTGGAATATCCACATTACACCCACTTAAAACAAGTAGCAAAGTTAGAATCTGGGCTACTTTCTTGAAATATTTTGAGGGGGTCTGGCCTGGTCGATAACATTACCTTGAGAAACTGTAATTCCAATGGGCTTCTGCTGGTTGGCTTTCAGAAGGCACTGGAGAGCTGTACAAGTTCCATTAAATTTCTGAATCACCACCAATAATCTTTACTCCAGGTGAGCAGAATTTCCACCTCTGACCCTTGTCAACCACAACTTAATTGGAAGTATTTTTCCAAATGCTCTCACCTGATTGTGTTGTCCACAACCCCTTTCCTCTTGCCAGACCAGTGGCAACACGTTAACAGTGGCTGTGAAACTAACCAGAGCCTTCAACTATTTTGTCTCCATATCCTTCCAGGGCACTGCCAGAGATATAGCTGAGTATCACAGTCAACAAGACTCAAAATCACAAGATTTCTGTTGACTGTTCATTTGTCAATTTCCCCATTGATTACCCCTCAGACTGTACAGGCACAGTCTCTGGCTGCCTACTCACAGGTACAGGTTATCTTCAACTACACATGTGGCAGTCTTTCTACCATTATTTTAAATTTATTTCCCTCATTGACCTTTCTGCCAAGGTAAGTAAGTTCTTCCCATCTAGTCCATCCAGAAACAAAACAATCTTATACATCTCAATCAAAACTCTCCTCTACATTTTTTATTCCAAGGAGAACAACTCAGCCTATTAAATCTTTCCGAAAGCTGCGTTATTCCAATATTTTGATAAATCTCCTCTGTATATGCCTTAGTGAAATAGCATTTTTTCTGTAATTAAGTGACTAGAATTATACAAAGTATTCAACTTGTGATCTTATTATTTATACAGTTCCAGCATAACCTCCCTGGTCTTATATTTTATCCCTTGGCTAATAAAGGAGAAGATTGCATATGGCTGCTTAATTACCTTATCACTGATCTGTAGACAATTATTATTATATCTCACAGTATTCTCCAATAAATGATGTATTCCTTTGCTTTGTTTGATCTCCCAAATGAATAAACTCACACCTGATGTGCATTCCATTTGCCAATTTTCTGTTCTCTAGACCAGTCCATTGATATCGAATCCTCATTGATATCTTCATACAGTCTACAGCGATGTTGCTCTCTATCAAACACGTTTGTGCTTTCTGCAAACATATTCATCATGCCTTTTACATTTACATCTAGATCATTACTATAAACCACAAAAACAGGGGACTCGTACTGAACTGTTCAGAACAGTTGCTCAAACACCTGTTAACAATTACCCTTTGTTTCCTACCACTGAGTGAATTTTGTAACTCGTCTGCTATATTTTGCTAGATCCCATGGGCTTTTTTTTTCACTATTCTGCCATGTGGGACCTTATTAAAACCCTTACTAATAATCTAATTGTCATTTGGAAGAATATGGTGAATAAATAACAACAAGGTGGACATTCTTAGTAAATTTAGTCTGATACGCTTATTTGTATTGTTCGAAGATTCAACAAATGAGGACAGTGCAATTGATGTTCTGTAATATTCATTCAGAATGTTCTTAATAAAACATTATAAAATTCTCAAAATTAAAACCCACAGGTTAAAGGGACAGTGGTTGCTTGAATTAAAAAGTAGGCTCCAACAAAGTGGTTAACATTATTTATCACTTTGGAAGGAGGTGTACAGTAGTGTCACTTGACAGCTGGAATAAAGGTCAACTCTTACTGATATTTATCAATAACCCAGTCCTGGGTGTAGAGCCTTAATTTCAAAGTTTACAGTTAATCCAGAGAATTGGGAATGTAGTAAGCTGTTAGGAAGATAATAACAGGTTTCAGGAAGACAAAGACAGGTTAGTGAAACAGCCAAATGAATGGGAAGTCTGAGGTAATACATAAGAGAGGAAATGAGATAAGGCAGCATAAATTAATTGGTGCCATTATAATTGGATGAAGAGACCTGAAGAATCACAAAAAGAAAAAAATCAAAAGTGGCAGGACAATTGTTAAGATTATTAAAGCATAAATGATGTTTGTTTCATTAGTAGAGGCACAGAATTCAAAAACACAGAATCTTTGTAAATTACCAAGCTGCAGTAGTATCCAATTCTAGGCTCCATACTTTGGGAAGGATGTAAAAGTTTTAGACAAGGTGCCTAAGAGATTCATCAGAATCTTACCAAGGATGAGAGCCTTCAGTTATGTGCAGATGAAGTAATTCCACAGAGCTGGTATCCCGTCTCCAAGTCAACATTTCTTTTACGAGTGAACAGTCCTTGACTTTTGTATTGCATCATTCAGAGTCAGGTACTAGGATGTCAGTATCTCTGACACTCACTCTTTTTAATGTCAGTCAGGGCTCCCTGATTGGACCAGATTAACAGCACCAATCAAGGAACTCATATTCTATGAGGTCCAGCTTGCTCACCTCATTACAATCACTATGCAGAGATTAGAGATGCTAAGTTTGTTATCTGTTGACCCAAGGAGGTTAAGGACAGATTTAATGGCGATGTTTAAAATTGTGAACATTGTAAGATATGGGTAAACTATATTCACTGGCAGGGGGTTAGTAACCAGAGATCATATATAAGGCAAAATATTTGGGGGAAAAGAGATAACACAGGATGCAGGGGAATAGGACTAATTTGACAGCCTATTAAACAGTATTTTCTCATATCTATGTCTGAAATAACTCCAGAGGCAGGTATCCCATCACTAAGTCACCCTTTATTTACACGTGGAGGTCCTTGACACTGATCTAGCTTTCTCAGAGTCAGCTCTCAAAGTGAATAGAATCTCTGATACTTCTGTTTGGTGGTGTGATGAAATCACAAGTGAGGAGCGGGATTAGATAATTTGCTTCTCTAGTCTGTTTGGACACTTATTTGCTCATGGTTGATTTATATATGAACTTAATTTACTCAGCTCTTGATTACATCATCCAATAAAAATCTTCCAAGAAAATTTCAATCCATTTTTTGGGGGGAAGAGTGTTTCAGATTCCCATTACATTTTGTGCTTCTTGATATTTTGAAGTCTATTATTTATGGACTAGGCCAGACCACTCAAAACATTCTTAAGCAGGCAGCCCAGACCGTAACTTTGCTACTTGTTTCGGTAAGTGTACAGTGAAAATTACCCGGAGTAAGATAGCTGGGGTGACTGCCAAGTTTTAAAACAAACAAAAATTTATTCACGAAATTGCAGAATGAAACACAAATAACAAAATATAATATACACACAGAATTCAGTCTATCCAAACTATACTTAATTATGCTGTTCTTAAAAATACGTGCAACAGTCCCAAAAAACAAACTCCTTAAACATAGAGCAAAAATGAAACAAAGGCTTGCAGGTCAAAGTTAGAAGGGCAGAAAGAGAGAGAGTTGAGCAACCTGTTTCCACATAGCCCACTGCTGAACTGAACTAAAACAAGACTTCAGCTTTTAGGACTGACCACTCCCCTTTCCTTATACAGGTCACTTCTAAAATATAAAATCTTTGGCCTGAAGTCTCATCTGTTTACGTGTAAACAAAAGGCCTCTCAATAAACCCTTTCATCTCTGTACCAAACCAATTGTTTTGGAGCCCTGTTTTACGACCCCTCTCAAAAAAACCAAGGACACAGTATCCTTGAGAAAAAAAACAGCTTTTAGATAAAAGGACCAGTTTTGTGACAATTATAAATACTTAATGTCAAACATATGTTGACAAACTCCTGGAAAGTTAATGATTTTTATTTCCATTTACAAAATGTGCAAAATTGATCATTTTATTTGGTTCAATGGCCATTGCATGATTTTACTTTATGAATTAGGCCATCAACTTAATGCAATACAATAGTCTTGCGTTGTCAGATTTTTTTCAAGCAAAACATAAAAACAAGTGCCTATCTCCCAGTACAGGTTCACGTAAACAAAATTAATACCACCATTTGCAGAAGAAGATGGAGTTCTTCAGTGTCCCAGCCAACATTTCCTTCTAATCATGAACACCAAAACTGTTCATTATTTGTGATATCTGACAGTGCATTTGCTTGCTTGTCATGTTTGCCTAAACATAAATGATAAAAATAATAAACGTTGTCCATGAAATGCTCTAAGGTGCCCTAAGGACTGCCTAAGGAATGTCAAATCTTTATTTTGCTATTTTCTCTTTGCTTTGGATGAAATAAAGGTTATTGGATGTCCTTCATTGTATGAATACCAATCACAATACTCGATAGGCCACAAAAGACTTTATTAACTCCTGAGGTTATAAAAGGCTCTATAATCATGCAAATTCTTACTTTAATAATGTCAAATTTTGCATTTATTATGTCACAACCATGGCCATGCCATGTAATAGCTTCCTTATATTTTAGCCCAAGTTAATTTTCAGTGGCTGAACTCAACTGAAATAGAATTAGATTACAAGAGTTAGGTATTATTGTCAAGTGTACTCAAGTACAGGGATGCAAGAGTACTGTGAAAAGTCTACAATGCCACCATTCATGTCTCCACCTTAGGTACAAGGTACCTCAGTACAAAACCTTCGGTAAAATGTAGAAAAATAAAGAAGTTAAAAGTTCAACATTACAGTTCTAATCAGTACAAAGTAGTAGATAAGAAATAAAGTTTAAGTTCCAAATTACAGTCCTTCTTTTGCCATGGCCCTGCAGTCATTCCATGCTGGGCTTTCCCCATGAGGGCTCGACCTCTCCCCCGTACCGGGGTCTATCTCTCCATCCTCACGCCTCTGCACTACTGTCTTGCCGCTAATCATCATCCACTCTCTCCCATGCTAGGCTCGATCTCTCGAAGGGCCTAATGTTATTCAGAACTTTATTGCCCATTATTAAACTGCTGATCTGTTTTACAGTGTTGGTACAAATGCAACATGTTGGGAATGCTGGAAATCTGAAATAAAAGCAGAAAATGTTGAATTCAGCATCCATAGTGAGAGAATGTGGGGAATATGAATGCCCAGAGCAAGTGGATAAGGAGTGAAAGCAGGGCGAAAACTTGCAATTTTTAGGGGGGAACACAACCCAGCTTCAACATGTCCATTTTCTGTTTTAATAGTGGTGTACTTAAATGTTGGAGAGAAATCTACACACTGAAGTTGAAGATTTAACAACAGAATGTGGGCATGCGGACACATACTGGTGAAACAAATATATTTAAGTAGCATTAATGAGTTTTAAAAGAATTCTTTTAAAGTTGGCTGCAAATTTAACTTGAGAAGTATGGGTTTCCTGGGGCTTTGGAAAGATTTGAGCTTGAGTTGGTGTGACAGTTCAGGTGTGTATTTAAATTTGTTGTTGTCCTTTCTGTATTGCAGCTGGTGTCTTAGTTCCCTCTGGCAGCTGTTTGGCTGTGGGTGTTTGCTTGAAAACAACCTTCTGTCGATGTGTGAAAATTTTGAATTGACAAGATCAGGACGGGAAGTACTTTGGATGTATTTGACAGTATATCAAAAAAAGGAAGACCATGGTTATGGTTATGAGAACATTAAAATCCTGCTACAACTTTACTGGGCACTGCTGATATTGCAGCTGGAGCACTGCATCCAGTTTCCATACCAATTTTTAAAGCAACACCATGAACGTGCAGTTATAATACTATATATTTTATGAAGAAAGGTAATCTGTCCTTAAAATTGTCACAAAGAGCCTTGCAAAAATGGCTCTCAGTATCCACATGACTTCTCTTCTGAATTCACCTGCAGCCAAAAGCAGACAATCAGACTGTGTTATCCTAAGAGTTAATCACAAAAGGTTATTAAATAATTCAAGAATTCCAGGATGGCCCACTGAACTGATGAAAGATGTGAAGAATCAAATGCTTCTGTTGTGTTAAACAGGAGATGGGAAGAAATTCTAGCCTAATTGACTAGCTTTATCGAACAATGATTCAGCAAAATTAATATTTGTAGTCATTTTGTTTTATTGTGCTTAATAGAATGGAAACAGCATTTTTGAGGAAAATCATGTGAACCCCATGAAAGGGACTTTCTGAACCAGCCACAGTTTCTCAACAGGGAGACAGAGGGAGGTAAACAGAATTGCTGTACAGAACTGGGGTCACCAGCAGTTAGAGTGTGCAATGCCAGGAAAGCAAAACAAAAGAGCTTTCAAGCTCTTTCTGGAACTATTCTGCTCATCCTTCTGTGAAGCAATCTCTGACTATTCAACTACAGAAGCCATCACATGAATACAACTTCATGTTTCAACCACTCCACAATGGAAGGAATATTTTTGCCAGGCAGGCCTGCAAAAATAATAAGACTGATGTTATTTTCAACTTCAGTGAGAACTTTTATCCTTTTTTACTTTAAATTCTAATGACTGTATTCTAACTTATCACTTTTTTTACATAAATAACTCTCAGTAACAATTGCATAACAAACTCATCTGGTTTGAAGCATAAAGCTTTGCTGCTTTTTTTAAAATTTGAAACACTGGTAAACAAGAAAGGTGTACATACAAACTTATGCAGTGGTAGCAAGGTGGCAGCAGTATCACAATGCAGCATGCAGGATTCTCAACCAGGAGCTTGGAGCTTGTCTATTACATCCGCTTTCCTTTTTTTAACATTTCCATTTATTATGAAACCTTACCTTCTTTTAGTGATTTCAGCGGAAGGTATTTTCTCCCAGCCCAGGCCCAGTGACACGATGGCTTCCAATGGCCTGGAATGGTGGTATAGGCCTGGCTCTGGCGGGGGACGGTCTCCAAGAGTGACGGTCTCCTGGCATGGCAGTCTTGACCAGGAATGGCATTCTTGTCCCGGCGTGCATTCCACATCCTGTTACGGAGGTCTTCTTTGATGGTTTCTGGACATTCCAGCAGCCAGATGTGAAGGTCCAGTCCCACATGGAGGTCTCATCCTCGCTTCAGAAACAGGGTCTGGGTATTTCAATGGCCCATTGTGGAAGTCTAGTCCTCGAACGGAGGTCTCGTCTCAGCTTGGTGGGGCAGTCTTGGCCTGGTGTGGTGGTCTCAGCCTTGTTTTCCAGCCACCCCAAACCCAAAGTCAATAAATGAACCATGATGAACTTTTACTTTTCTTCTTCTTATTTATGACTTTGGGCATTAATTTAGGCACTGATATGGCGATTTATAAAACTTCTGACTTTTTTTTGTAAAAATACACGTGACAATAAATTACTATGTCAATCTATTCTGTAAAATTTCTTAGTTTATGGACTACTCAGAGGGAATGCCTGGTACGTGTTGTGACAAGTGACTTATCTGCACTGCAAACATTTAGAAGAAGTTTGATTCCTGATGAGGAACTTGCTTATGAGGAAAGGCTTGTTTGCCTTCATTAAGGGTCAGTGGAGGTTCTATTGAAATACAAGATCCTAAGATGTTTACAAGGTAGGTGATGAAATGATGATGAATTTCACCCTTCGTGGTGAAATCTAGACACTATTTCAAAATAAGTTGTATTCCATTTAAGATGAAGATGAAGATGATTTTCTTGTCTGGAATTCTCTATCTTCAATTAGATTTCAGATTTGCAGTCCTATTAGATGCTATTATGTATGTTGTGGAAATTTGAACAACTAACCAGGGAAGTAGACTCTACAAATATCCCCATCATTAATGATGGAGCAACCCAATATATCATCGCAAATAAGACTAAAGAACTGCAACTATCTTCAGCCGGAAGTGCTAAGTGGATGATTTAATTTATGCTTCTCTTATGTCCCCAGCATCATAGATGTTTGCTCTCATCCAAATTTTTTTTTGTTTCTTATTCACTCCTGGGATATGGATATCACTGGCAGGGCCACCATTTATTTCCCAACCCTAATTGTTCTTACAAAGCTGATGATAAACTGTTTTCTTAACCACTGCACTTCATTTATTATAGGTACAATGCTGCTAGGGAGGGAGTTCCAGGATTTTGTTTCAATGACAGTTAAGGAATAGTGATATATTTCCATGTCAGGATGGTAAGTGACTTGGCAAACAACTTGTGAGTGTTCCCATCTATCTATTGCTCTTTTCCTTTGAGATGGTAGTGGTCATGGGTTTGGAAGATGCTGATGGTTTTACTGTATTTTTGCAGTGCATCTTTTAATTGATATACAGTGCACACTGTTGCTACTGTGAAGGCAGGTGGTGAAGTTTGTAAATGTTTGTTGTGGATGCAGTATCATTTAAATTGACTATTTTGTCCTGGATGGTGCAAAGCTTCTTGAGTGTTGTTGGAACTACACTCATCCAGGAAAGTGAACAGCATTCCTTTGCATTCGTAACTCATCCCTTGTAGCAAGATGGACAGTCTTTGAGAATTCAGGAGTTGAGTTAATTGCTAAAGGATTCCTAGCCTCCAACATGCTCTTGTAACCAGAGTATTTATATGGCTAGTCCAGTTCAGGATCTGGTCAATAGTAACTCCCAAGATGCTAATAGTGGGGGATTCAGTGATAGTAATGCCATTAAAAGTCAAAGCATGATGGTTAACTTCTCTCTTGTTGGAGATGATCATTGCCAAAGATCTGCATGGCGTCGATGTTACTTGGCATTTGTCAGCCCAAACACAGCAAACATAATGTGAAAAACAATTTTTTCATTCACGTAATTCAAGTCTGGAATCCATCGACTGGAAATGTAGTGGAGGCAGACACGCTTGGGCATTCAAGAGGGCATTGGGTGGCTACCTTAACAGAAAAAATGCAAAATGTTATGGAAAAATTACAGGGGAATGTACGAAGTCATAATGCTCTTTGAAGGTTGATGCAAATATGACAGATCAAATACCCTCCTTCTGCACTGTAACAATTCTGACTCTGTGATTTCTTCAAATCCCTCTCTGTAATATCAAGAATGGTGATACAATCATAAATATGTTGTCGGCAGTGCTATCATGCAGCATTGGCTAAGCAAAAACTTGCTCAATGATGCACATTTTAGATTCCACCAGGACCTTGAAGGATAGTCCTGACTGATGATTGACCAGACCCCTGACCGAACTCTGTGCAGTTCTCCAACTGACTTAGCTCTATTCCCCAAATTGGTTGCCCTAGCACTGCAGGTCTGACCATGGTCCAATCTCTGTGCTGGACTGGAACTCCTGACCCAGACTATTTCAAACTGTCGATTGATCATGTCCAAACCCTGGGTCGGAGAAAAGACAATGCCCTTGACCAGCTGTGGTTGCACTCTTGACTACCAGCAGTTCCTCTTGAATTTGACTGAAGACTGATCCATTTTGAGATATGATTATGAGGTAGAAGACATTCAGTATCTTAGCCACACAGGCTGCTAGCAAATGCTGTAGGTGTGCCATTTACATGGTACAGTGCTGAACAGCAACACCTTTGATTGATCACTGCCGGCAACCACGACAAGCTTGTTATCTTTTTATTACCATCACTGGCTCTACTATTATCAACATCCTGGGGGTTACTATCGACCAGAAACTGAACTGAAATATCTACAGTAGCTGCAGGAGCAGCTCAGAGGCTGGAATACTGCAGTGAATACTTCCCTCCTTACTCCCTAAGCTTGCATCCTATCTACAAGGCACAAGTCAGGAGTGTGATGAATTATTCTTCACTTGCCCAAATGAGTGCAGCTCCAACAACACTCAAAATGTTTTGACACCATATCGGACAAAGCATCCCACTTGAATAACACTACATTCAATCACTCCTGAATACGAGCTAATGCCAACCTCCATGCACGAAGGTGGTCACTGTTCATAGAACGTGCCCTGAAGTGTTAGGAAAGTTAACCAAGATGAAGGTCTGGAGGGCCAAAAAAATTGTCACTGTATAATTTCTCTCTACTGCCTGTTAAAATTGCAACCCACATAGACATGAGGTGAGGATTATTTAATAATGAGATGTTAATGCAATATACCTCTCAACACTCCTAGCAACATTATTGTCTTGCAGTTAAAACCTTGTGTGGAAAAACAGACTTTTTTTCCAAATGTGAGCATCTCATTTTTTGAATATCATCATATTTCACCAACTGATCCAACATTGTCCAGGAGATAGGAAGAATCCTTCTTTTGTAACTGTCTTTTCCGTTTCGATAAAAGGATAGCAAGCCAAACCAAATCAGCCTCACTATACTGGACTCGCAACATGGTGAAATTAAAACATTCAATGACCCTCCAAACTTCCCAATTATTATGAACCAGAGTTTATGAAAAACAGATCTTAGACACAAAGTTTATAACTTAAACAAAATTAAGAATTTATCGTTTATAATGGAGCTTTAGTAGAACACAGATAAATAACAAGGTAATAAAAGTAACATCTACAATCTAAAGCCCAATCTTCTTTGCTCATAACCCCTGTTCGCGTACAGTTTGACAGAAGCAGGTAAAGGATAAATTAAAACAGAAAATAAAAGATTTGTAATTTTCCAGTTTACTAAACAGTTTCCAATGATACAAGGCTTTCAGGAAATTTTTGTGCAATGTTATTCAGCCAAGTAGAAATGTAGAGTTTGCTTAAATTTCAAAGTCACCGGTTAATGCAGTTTCAGCAACTTCTAGAAATATTTACTTATTTTTTATGGACTGGAATTATTTTCTCAGAACCTTCAACAATTAGATAACTCGACAGAGACGAGAGAGGAACCAGGGACAGAGAAAAACCAAGCAGCTTCATTTCCAAAGTTCCAAAAATCATATATTGTCTCCTGCCAAAACCCAGTCAGAACAGGCTCTCTCTTGATTGGCCAATTCACCATCCAGCCAGCTGCCCTCTTTGAACATAGTAACAGCTCTGCGTTGATTAGTCTGCAGTGACTTTAGATAGTAGTTAAGTTGCATTGTCTTGCTGGGACAGTTCCCAGCAGAAAACATTTGTCTTTATTCTCTTCTCTTTTAAAACAAGCTGTTGTTCAAGTTGAATTTTTAACTTCATGTAATAGTTCCAAACTAAAAGATGAGAAAAATAAAAGAAAAATGTGATGGTCTAAAGTGATCAAAGTGTTGTAAAAACTGCCAGTTCTGCCTTTCATTTTGACTAGCATTGGGAGAGAAGAATTTGCAGCCATTATATTTTGGAGCTGTGACTGTTGTTTCTTGGTCACTCTTATGACGAAGCTGCTCCTTCAACAAGGTATTATTGTCCATGGCTTTTTTAAAAGAGAGGTTATAAAAGACAGACTCCAGAAAGTCTATGTTGAAGGGTTTTAGGGCCATTTTCATTAAAGCTAACATATACTGCCTCAGGAAACAGGCTTTCAGATTTTTGGAAAAAAACACTTGTACAATGAAAGGGGAGTGGCCAGTCCACTCAGCTCAGCTTTTCTCTAGTTTGGTTTGGTTTTTAGCAGTAGTATTTGGAAACTGCCAGACCCAAAGAGGCAAGTCCAGGCTGGTACTCTCTCTCTGACCTCTCTCCTGTAAGACCCCCTGTTTGATTTTCACTTTTGTGCCAAGGAGTGTTTGTGGGGATTGTTGCAAATATTGGGAACAGCATTATTAAGTTAGGATAATCTTTTGGGTTTGCAGATAGGTGAAGTTATTCTGTTGTGTTTCATTTCGTAATCTTGTAAATAAATTCTGTTTTTTAAAAAACTAAGTGGTTTGACTAGCGACATCTCTCCTGGAATGTCTGCTATACACCTACTTAAAACAACTAGCAAAATTAGGGTCTGGGCTACCTTCTTGAAATGTTTTGAGGGGTCTGGCCTGGTCCATACCAGACTGGGGGCTCTTTGCAGGCTTTGTTCTATCGTTCCAATCTGGGATTAGGGTTGGTGGACTCAAAGGTAGCAAGTGGTAGGTCTTTTGTTAGCGTCTTTTGTTCTGGGTGTTGAGTTCAGTTGATTTAAACAATGCTTGGGATAACAGTGGCTCTTTCAATCACTACGAGTTTTCTGGGGATGGATGAAGTGACCTTGGGAGTTTTGCAAAAGGTGATTAAGGCCAAGCTGCTGGAATTAGGAGACAAGCTGGAGATGGAGCTGCCTCCTTCCAGGAGGAAAGGAGTGATAATTACAGCAATAGCTCAGCATTTAAGCTTTCTGGAAAAGCCATCGGAACCTTTATAGATAGCTAAAATGCAATTGAAAATTAAACAGTTGTTTGAGTTATAGGCAAAAGACAAGGAATTACGCTTAAAAGCAGAGGAAAGAGAAGAAGAAACAGAGAGAGAAAGAGAGAGAGAAGAGAGAGAAAAGAAGAGAGAGGAAAGGAAGAAAGAGAGGGAGTTTGAACTTTAGAAATTGGCACTTAGACAGGAACGTCAGCTTAAAAGATGGAGATGAAGGCTGAAGGTAAGCTTAGTGAAGAAAAGAGTGAGGATGAGCAAACCCATGGTAGCCTTAGGACTGGTGAGAAACTGTTTAGTATATTCAAGCATTGCCTAAATTTGATTAGAAGGATGTGGAAGCATTTTTCATCTCATTTCAAAAGATGACCAAAAATATGAAGTGGCCATGTGGATTTTGTTGAACCAAACAAAACTTGTAGGTCGATCTTGTGAGGCATTTGCATCACTACCAAAGGAGGAATCTGAGGCATATGAGGAGGTGAAGAAAGCTATCTTAAGTGCTTGTGAGCTTTTGCCAGAAGCCGAGAATCTAAGAAGGGACCCTGGTCAAACCTACATTGAGATTGAAAGGATCAAACAAAGTAATTTTGATACGTGGATAAGGGCATTAAAAATAGATCAAACCTATGACGCTCTGAGAGAGATAACTGTTTTGGAGGAGTTCAAAAAATCACTTCCTGAGGAGTGAGAACTCATGTGTAAGAGCAAAGTGTTAGAATAGCAAGATTAGCAGCTGAAGTGGCTGATGAATATGAGTTGGTCCATAAATCAAAGTTTGGCTTCCAAACTGTGAGAGATAGAAATTGGGGAAAAGAGAAACCCTCGCATGGAAAGGGAAAGGTAGATCTTTGTAAAGATCATAAGGATAACATACCACAGGGTAAAAAGGAAACCTTTGAAGGAGACAGAAAAATTAAAAAGCTCTGATGTTTTCACTACAATAAAGTAGGCCACATGAAATCAAGTATTGGTGAAAGTTAGGAAAAGCACTGGGAAGCCAAATATAGGAAAACAGGATAAGCGTGGGATAAATCTTTTCTGTGTTGCTGGTTTAAATTAAGCAGACGGGTTTACCTTGTGTTGTAACAGGAATACTGGACAAACTCTCAGCTCCAGGAATACAATTTGTCCTTGCTAATGATATCGCTGATTCACAGGGAGGAGTGCTGCCTACTGTGTTTGAAATGCCAGTGGAAACTCATGCAACTGAGCCAATGAAGGACACATATCTTGGGATTTTTCCTGACTGTGTGGTAACAAGGTCACAAAGTCACCAGTTGGAACACTGAAAGTTGAAGTGGAATTAGCAGAGATCCTGTTTCATCAAATGGTTGACACAAATCAGGAGCAGATAGATGACACAGCAGACATCTTTTCACTCAGATAAATTAACTGACTTACAACAGAAAGATGAAAGTTTAAAGCAATTGTATCAAAAGGCATGCACAGAAAAGAACCTGAATGTATCCATGAATGTTATTACCTTAAAAGTGATGTCTTAATGAGAACATGGAGACCAGACTCAGACAGATGAAATCATTAAGTCGTATTGTCAGTGGGTTGTAGAAAGGAGGTGTTGCGAGTGGCACATGAGCTACAAGTAGGGGGTCATTTAAGAGTAAGAAAAACTCAAGCTAAAATACAAAAACATTTTTCCTGGCCTGGACTGCTCAGGGATGTATGACATGTCTGGCAATTGGAAAACCACAGGCAGTAATAAAACCCACACCTTTAATACCTAGTTCTGCATTGAAGAATCTTAAATAATTGCATAGGACCCCTACTTAGAACAAAACGTGGTAATCATATTTGTTAACAATAATGGATGTGTTGACGAGATTTCCAGAGACTGGTCCATTATGCAAATCACAGCTAAAAGGATTGTTGAGGAAAGCGTTCGACAAGGTTCCCTGTGGGAGACTGATTAGCAAGGTTAGATCTCATAGAATACAAGGAGAACGAGCCATTTGGATACAGAACTGGCTCAAAGGTAGAAGACAGAAGGTGGTGGTGGAGGGTTGTTTTTCAGACTGGAGGCCTGTGACCAGTGGAGTGCTACAAGGATCGGTGCTGGGCCCTTTACTTTTTGTCATTTACATAAATGATTTGGATGTGAGCATAAGAGGTACAGTTAGTAAGTTTGCAGATGACACCAAAATTGGAGGTGTAGTGGACAGTGAAGAGGGTTACCTCAGATTACAACAGGATCTGGACCAGATGGGCCAATGAGCTGAGAAGTGGCAGATGGAGTTTAATTCAGATAAATGCAAGGTGCTGCATTTTGGGAAAGCAAATCTTAACAGGACTTAGACACTTAATGGTAAGGTCCTAGGGAGTGTTGCTGAACAAAGAGATTTTGGAGTGCAGGTTCATAGCTCCTTGAAAGTGGAGTCGCAGGTAGATAGGATAGTGAAGAAGGCATTTGGTACGCTTTCCTTTACTGGTCAGAATATTGAGTACAGGAGGTCATGTTGCGGCTGTACCGTACATTGGTTAGGCCACTGTTGGAATACTGCGTGCAATTCTGGTCTCCTTCCTATCGGAAAGATGTTGTGAAACTTGAAAGGGTTCAGAAAAGATTTACAAGGATGTTGCCAGGGTTGGAGGATCTGAGCTACAGGGAGAGGCTGAACAGGCTGGGCTGTTTTCCCTGGAGCGTCGGAGGCTGAGGGGTGACCTTATAGAAGTTTACAAAATTATGAGGGGCATGGATAGGATAAATAGACAAAGTCTTTTCCCTGGGGTCAGGGAGTCCAGAACTAGAGGGCATAGGTTTAGGGTGAGAGGGGAAAGATATAAAAGAGACCTAAGGGGCAACTTTTCCACGCAGAGGGTGGTACATGTATGGAATGAGCTGCCAGAGGATGTGGTGGAGGCTGGTACAATTGCAACATTTAAGAGGCACTTGGATGGGTATATGAATAGGAAGGGTTTGGAGGGATATGGGCCGGGTGCTGGCAGGTGGGACTAGATTTAGTTGGGATATCTGGTCAGCATGGACGGGTTGGACCAAAGGGTCTGTTTCCATGCTGTACATCTCTATGACTCTAATTACTCAAAATTACTCGATGGAGATAGAATCAGATCAAGGGTCAAACTTCACATCAAAATTATTCAAGGGAGTTATGGATAGCTTAGGTATAAAACAATGCAAATCTACTGTGTACCATCCAGAGATGCAGGGAGTGCTAGAAAGGTGGCATCAGACATTAAAGACTATGTTGAGGGCTTATAGTCAAGACAATCCAGATGATTGGGATAAGGAAATTTCATTTGTACTTTTTGCCATCAAAGATGCATCAAATGAATCAACCAAATTCATTCCATTAGAATTAGATTTTGGGCATGAAGTGAGAGGACCATTAAAATTGATTAAGGAGAAATTGGTAAGTCGGAATTCAGAGACCACATATTTGGACTATATGTTAATTTTTTTGGGAATGTTTAAATAGAGTGGGAGAGTCGGCTAGACAGCATTTAAAAGTATCCCAGCATTTAATGAAACAAACAGCAGACAAGAAATCAAAAAATTGCAATTTTGCTATTGGGGATAAGGTGTTAGCATACTTCCAGTGATTGGTCAACCTTTAAAAGCAAGGTTTAGTGAACCTTATCAAGTCAAAAGGATATTGAGTGAAGTGATATACAAAATAAGGACTCCAGACAGAAAGAAATCTCACAGACTGTGTCACATGAATATACTCAAAAGGTACTTTAACAGGGAAGGAAAGCAAGAGGAGAATGTGTTATTGATTACAACACAGAGGGAAAAACCAAGTTCAGAGGATTCTGAATTGAACATGCCTCAAATTAAATTGGACAATGCGGAAGTTGTGAAAAATTAGAATAAATTATTGAGTTACCTTCCAGAGGAGTATCAAAAATGACCTGCAAGAGTTATTACTATCACATGGGGAGATATGTGGAAATAGGCTGGGCAGTACTAACCTAACTTCTCCACAAACTTCAATGGGTTATGATCAGTGTATATAATTGTCTCAGATACGTTACTGGTAACATAAACATTGAAATGTTGTAATGCCAACACCAAGCTCAAAGTCTCCTTCTGAACCATCAAATGCGTGGGTGGCATGGTGGCACAGTGGTTAGTACAGCTGCCTCACGGCGCCAGAAACCCAGATTCAATTCCTGCCTCAGGCAACTCTCTGTATGGAGTTTGCACATTCTACCCGTGTCTGCATGGGTTTCCTCCATGTGCTCCAGTTTCCTCCCAGAATCCAAAAAAAAATGTGCAGGTTAGGTGAATTGGCTAAATTGCCTGTAGTGTTAGGTGAAGGGGTAAATGTAGGGGAATGGCTTTGGGTGGGTTGCGCTTCGGCGGGTCGGTGTGGACTTGTTGGGCCGAAGGGTCTGTTTCCACACTGTAAGTAATCTAATCATGCATGATGTAGATATAGGAGATGCTGCTCCAATTAAGCAACATTCTTATAGGCATAACCCTTTAAAGTTGGCACAGCTAAAAAAGGAGTTTGAACGCATGCTCCAAGACAACATAATTGAAGTGAGTTACAGTGACTGGAGCTCACCCACAGTAATGGTGCCAAATCCAGATGGTACCCAAAGGTTATGTATGGACTATCACAAAATCATTGCAATTACAAAGACTTATGCATATCCAATTCCACATTTGGAAGACTGTGTTGAAAACGCGGGACAATCAACTTACATTTCAAAGTTGGTCTTTTTCAGAGGATACTGGTAGACACGTTTTCGGAAAGAGTGAGGTAATTTCAGCTTTCATAATGCTGACTGGACTGTATCAATTTAAAGTCCTGCCATTTGGTATGAAAAATACGACAGACACATTTCAGAGACTAACCAATGAGGTCATTGCTGAATTGTGTCGTATACATAGATGACCTGCTGGTTTTTAGTCACACATGGAAGGAATATTTGCAACGTTTATCAGCCTTGTTTGATCAACTTAGAAGGCAAGCTTGGTGATAAATCTGGCTAAAAGTGAATTTGCCAAAGCCTGAGTCACTTTCCTGGGTCATGTTATTGGACATGAACAAATGGCTCCATGGGATGCAAAAACAAAGGTAATTGGGGAGCCATCAACAAAAAGTGCAGTACTACAATTCCTGGGATTGAGCAGATTTTATAAAAAACACCAAATATTAGCAGTGTGGCTGCTCCACTCACTGAATTGTGAAAGGTTGGCAAGAAGTTTCAGTGGACAGCAGACTGTCAGAAGGCATTTGACAGCCTGAAAGTTGTGTTAACCACTGCTCCAGCATTAGCCAACTCTAATTATGCAAAGCCATTCAAGGTGGCTATTGATGCAAATGATGTGGGTGTTGGTGCTGTGTTCTTGCAAGAAGATGGCGAGAAGACAGAAAGACATTTAGGATATTTGTCCAGGGACTTAAACATTCAGCAGCAGAAATATTTGATGGTTGAGAAGGAGACTTTGAGCTTGGTATTGGCGTTACAACATTTCAATGTTTATGTTACCAGTAACGTATCTGAGACAATTATATACACTGATCATAACCCATTGAAGTTTGTGGAGAAATTTAAGGACAAAAATGTCAGACTATTTAGATTGAGCTTGTTGTTACAGCAGTTCAATTTGAAAACTGTGCACACAGCAGGACCGGAAGACATGATTGCTGACGCTTTGTTGAGGCTTGAATGAGAAACAAAATCGTTCAGTGGCAGGAGTACAACAAACTGAAACAGTATGTAGTTGTGCTTGTTTGCATGTTTATAGTCAATGTAATGTGTATGTGTGTTGAAGAGTATTAACGGTTTAAGATTAAGGATTTTAAAATGAAGCCATCTTTGGATATTGTTGGTTCATCTTTTTAACGGGAGAGGCGTGACAAAGCTGCTCTTTTAACAAGATTATGTTGTCCTTGGTTTTTTTCAGAGAATTCATAAAAGACACAGACTCTGAAAAGTCTAAGTTGAAGGATTTTAGGGCCAGTTTGATCATAGCTAACAGATACTGCTTCAGGCAACAGGCTTTCAAGCATTTTGGGGGAAAAAAAAACACTTGGACAATGCAAGGGGAGTAGCCAGTTCACCCATCTCAGTTTTTCCTCTGATTTGGTTTGGTTTTTAGCAGTAGTTTTTGGAAACTGCTGGACCCAAAGAAGCAGGAACAAGCTGACAATCTCTCTCTCTGACTTCTCTCCTGTAAGACCCTGTGTTTCACATTTCCTTTTGTGCCAAGGGGTGTTTATGTGGATTGTTGCAAATATTAGGAACAGCAGCATTAAGTTGGGACAATCTGTTGGGTTTTCAGATAGGTTGTTATTCTGTATTCTGTTCTTCTTTGTTTGTGTTTCATTCGGTAATCTTGTAAATAAATTCCGTTCTGTTTAAAACTAAGTGGTTTGATCAGTGACATCTCTCCTGGAATATCTGCTATACACCTGCTTAAAACAATTAGCAAAGTTAGGGTCTGGGCTACCTTCTTGAAATGTTTTGTGGGGTCTGGCCTGGTCCACAACACTTCTAAAAGCTTTCTGCATCTATTACGTGTCCATCTTTAATTGTGTGTGCTTCCATTTCAACATTAAATATCGCTGCACAGCGACAATGAATTCACAACAATTGAACTTATACTGTGTCTTTATCGAATGGGTAGTAAAATGGAATTTTATGTGAATGCCCCAGAGGTTATTTGACTATCCTAAAGCCAGATGAGATAGTGTGACATAGCACTTTTATCCCAAAGAATGTTAGATTTCTTGGGAGCTGTCATGAAACTTCCATACGAACACAATCCAACATCACAAAGCATTCTGTTCCAGAATATAACTAGAGGTTGGTACGGGATAAAATAAATATTTCCTTCAAAGTTGACACCCCAAAATATTCCAAGTTCATCTATTAACGTTTCAAAATATTTCAGTGACAAATCCAATAAGTAGCAAAAGATGCTTGGTGGAGAATTGTGCATAATGTGGGCCAGCATGCGTAGCACTCCTTTATACCTGAATCTTGTTGTTCTGATTTGCTCATTTGTTTGTTGGTTGATTTGTCCTGTATACTCATCCAAGTTGAGTGTATTTCATCACATTCCTGATTTGTATCTTGTAAATGGTAATGAGGTTTTGGGATATCGTGAAGCGAGTCCACTAAACGTGAAAACGTTGAGTCCTGGTGAGTGCATGAGCCAAACCAGATTGCACATATTTCGACTGACAAACCAAGAGACCAAAGCACAAGACAGCATCACTTGGACTTTTGACTGCTAGCAGAACTTCGACGAATAGAGATAACATTGCATTTCCAAAAGACCCAGAGAACATCGAAAACCAAACACACAATATTCCACTCTCACGTCATCAGATGGGTTCTTTTTGCGACAGTCGGCAGCGCGCGCATGTGACTTTGCGACTTTGCCTCGTTTTTGCGGATCATGTCGGAAAGTACGGCGCGAGGGGACATGCCGAGTAAGAGACAGAAATTGAGCGATGAGAACAGCAATCCGGATGTATCTGGGGATGAAAACGTGAGTATAGTTAATGGGAAGGTAGCTGCAGTGGTATATCCCTCCTTTTCCGTGTGACCGTTTTATTGTAAGCTCCCTTCTGCATTCTCCCCATTGGTCGGGATACGGAGCAGTCCCCGAGGCGGCGGGAAGAACATGGAGAAGCGGCAGTCTTTGCTCGGAGCCACGGCGCTGACTTTTACCCGATATTGATCAGTTTGATCGGGCTCAGTCTGGTGTTGGCGGTACGGAGGGGAGGGGGTTAAACCCGGAGTCACAATAGGCTCTGCAGCTGGAGTGGGCATCGCTTCGACATTCTAATAAACTTACGAATACTCAATCTTAGATAAGTCTCTGAGTATCATATTCAGTACAGCGCAGTAATTTTTATATATTATCTTGCATTCTGATTCCTGGTGTCACGTTGTGGCTTCTGGAGGTGCCCCTATCAGCTGTGATCATTTTGTTTCTGCAAGCTACTGTGACAAGAGTTAGCTTGGTCCAACTTGTTGAACTTGGGTTTAACTGCTCCATACGTTTGTTTTGACGTGGCTAGATAACCCATAACCTGGGTGATTTTTTTTCATGATGTTAAATTGGAAGTGTGCTGAGCTGTGGAAAATTCATGACTTTAGTTATTGCAATGTGATTTTTCATTGGAGCTAAAATGAGACGAGGAGAGTGACAATATTACTGACGCTAACTCTCATGCTGCAAGTGTCCTACAGCAATACTGCATGATGCTGTCTGGGAAGTGTGTTAAAAATGACATGGAGACAAGAGGAAACAGCTGGTTGGATAAGTATCACTTAGAGTTTGTGAAGTGTTGATTTTGGGTTTATAACTTGTAAAGATAATGGAGCAGAGGTCCAAAGCAGAAAGGCCTGAAGCATTTCCCTTATTTTAAGGGAAACCTAAGGGTTTAATTGAGAGCATGGAGGTGAGCTCAGGCCTAAGGTTATAATGAGGAACCAAGAGACGGTGGATCAATTAAACACTTAATTTGCTTATGTCTTTACAAAAATTACAAGTAATATCCCAAAAATGTGGAAAACAGGGCCTAGTGAGAGGGACTAATTGAAGGAAATCAGTACTAATAGGTGTTGGGGATATTGCAGAGATTAAAGGTTGTTAAATCCCAGGTCCCAATAATCAACATCCTAGAGTTATAGAGTCATAGAGATGTATAGTACGGAAACAGAACCTTCGGTCCACTTGTTCATGCCGATCAGATATCTCAACCCAATCTAGTCCCACCTGCCAGCACCTGGCCCATATCCCTCCAAACCCTTCCTATACCACCCTCTACATGAAAAAAGTTGTCCCTTAGGTCTCTTTTATATCTTTCCCCTCTCACCCTAAATCTATGCTATCTAGTTCTGTACTTCCCCCCCAGGGAAGAGACTTTGTCTTTTTATCCTATCCATGCCCCTCATGATTTTATACACTTTTATACGGTCACCCCCTCAGCCTCTGACGCTCCAGGGAAAGCTGCCCCAGGCTGTTCAATCTCTCCCAATAGCACAAATCCTCAAACCCTGGTAACATCCTTGTAAATCTTTTCTGAACCCTTTCAAGTTTCACAATATCTTTCTGATAGGAAGGAGACCAGAATTGCACACAATATTCCAACAGTGGCCTAACCAATGTCCTGTGCAGCCGCAACATGACCTCCCAACTCCTGTACTCAATACTCTGACTAATAAAGGAAAGCATACCAAATGCCACCTTCACTATCCTATCTACCTGCGACTCTACTTTCAAGGAGCTATGAACCTGCACTCCAAAGTCTCTTTGTTTAGCAACACTCCCTAGGACCTTACCATTAAGTGTATAAGTCCTGCTAAGATTTGCTTTCCCAAAATGCAGCACCTTGCATTTATCTAAATTAAACTCTATCTGCCATTTCTTAGCCCAATGGCCCATCTGACCAAGATCTGTTGTAATCTGAGGTAACCTTCTTCGCTGGGAGAAAGTAAGGACTGCCGATGCTGGAGATCAGAGCTGAAAATGTGTTGCTGGAAAAGCGCAGCAAGTCAGGCAGCATCCAAGGAGCAGGAGAATCGACGTTTCAGGCACGAGCCTTTCTTCAGGATTCCTGAAGAAGGGCTCATGCTCGAAACATCGATTCTCCAGCTCCTTGGACGCTGCCTGACCTGCTGCACTTTTCCAGCAACACATTTTCAACTTTCTTCGCTGTCCACTACATCTCCAATATTGGTGTCATCTGCAAACTTATGAACTACACCTCCTATGCTCACATTCAAATCATTTATATAAATGACAAAAAAGTATTGGACCCAGCACCGATCCTTATGGCACTCCACTGGTCACAGGCCTCCAGTCTGAAAATCAAATCTCCTCCACCATCCTCTGTCTTTTACCTTTGAGCCAGTTCTGTATCCAAATGGCTAGTTCTCCCTGTATTCCATGTGATCTAACCTTGCTAACCAGTCTCCCATTGGGAACCTTGTTGAACGCCTTACTGAAGTCCATATGAATCATTTCTACCCTCATCAATTCTCTTTGTTACTTCAAAAAACTGAATCAAGTTAATGAGACATAATTTCCCACACACACAGCCATGTTGACTATCCCTAATCAGTCCTTGCCCTTCCAATTATGTGTAAATCCTGTCCTTCAGGATTCCTTCCAACAACTTGCACTCCCCCACCCCCGCAAAACCGACATCAGGTTTACTGGTCTGTAGTTCCCTGGCTTGACCTTAGCACCTTTTTTAAACAGTGGCACCACATTAGCTACCCTCTTGTTTTTCAGAACTCCATAGACTCTGGATCATTTCCTATGGATTAGAAAGTAGCTAATGTAGCTTCACTATTTTTAAAAGAAAGAGTTAGAAGGAAAATGAGAAATTATAGATTTGTCAGACAGACTTGTTTGTTGGGGAATGCCAACTACAGTCCATTATAAATGATGTCGCAGCATTTGGAAAACAATGAAAAGATCTGACAGTTAGCATGGAATTAAAAGGGGAAATTGTGATTGACAAATCTACTGGAACTATATGAGGAAGTGACTAATAGAGTTGAAAAAGGGCAGCCAGTGTTTTGTGATTTACTTGGACTTTCAGGAGGCTTTCAATAAGATGCAGAGAATTTTTGCAGTATGGAAAGAGCCCTTTTGGCCCATTGAATCTGTACGGAGCATCCGAACAGCATCCTACCTAGACCTTCACTCTATCCCCGTACCATGGCTAATCCAGTTAGCTTGCACATCCTAGATACTATGGGGCAATTTAGCATTGCCAATCCACCTAACTTCCATGTCTTTGGGGTGGGGGTGGAAACTGGAGCATTTGGCAGAAACCCACACAGGCATGGGCAGAATGTGTAAACCCCACCTAGACAGTTGCTCAAGGCTGAATTAAACTCAGGTCCCTACCCTGAGGCAGCAGTGCTAACCACTGAGCGACTGTGCCACCTGTAAGATACTAGCATATAAAATTAAAGCACATGGGACTGGGAGCAGTGTACTGATGTGGATAGACATCTGGTTGGCAAACAGGAAACGAATAGGACTAGACGTCTATTTCAAATTGCCACACAATGACTATTGTACCTCAGATATCAGTGCTACAACCCCAATTATTCACAGTAGATATTAATGATTTGGATGAGGGAAGTAAATATAGTATCTGAAAACTGAGGGTAGTAAATGTAGTCAACGTCTGAAAACTAACCTTCCAGCTCAGCTAGCAAACCTACATCCAGAACCTCAACCTGAGCTACAATTCTTCTCATAACTCGCTAAATGTAGTATCTCCAAATTTGCAGACAGTACAAATTTGGATGAGAGGATGAACTGTAAGAATGCAGTGATGCTTCGGTGTGATTCAGCCAAGTTGAGAGAGTGGGCAGATGCAGGATAATGTGGATAAATATGGATAAGAGTGGCAGCACAGCACACAAACCAACAGCCACTCTCAGACAACAACTCACCAGGACGAAGAATCCGATACCCAGCATGAGCAAAACCAATGTAGTGAACAAATTCCCATTCAAGAACTGCACAAAACACTACATAGGACAAACAGGAAGACAGCTAACGGTCCGCATCCATGAACACCAACTAGCCACGAAACGACATGACCAGCTATCCTTAGTAGCCTCACACTCAGATGGCAAGCAACGTGAATTCGACTGGGACAACACTACTATTATAGGACAAGCCAAACAGAGAGCAGCCAGGGAATTCCTAGAGGCATGGCACTCATCTACAGATTCAATCAATAAGCACATCGGTCTGGACCCAATATACCGGCCACTGCAGCAGACAGCTGGAACTGACAACCGGAAGCGGCAGATACAAATCACTATAAATGCCGGAGGAAAGATCACAGAAGCGCTTCACAGGAGGCTCCCAAGCACTGAGGATGTCACCTAGACAGGGGACGAAACGTCTGCAACACAAATTCCCAGCTCGGCGAACAGAACCACAACAAATAGGGTTTAAAATAAATTAAATATTCATGTATTATTGGTTATTATTTGTAAGTGGATAAGTTGTCAAACTAATCAGTTCCTGATGTATGTTTGACAGGTTTTATTTTGATTGGCATTTTACACATTTGGTATTTCCTGTTGAGACTAAGCCGAACAATGGAGCGAAAGCAGAACTATTCTGCTACTGATTTGACCATAAATAATAGAAGTGTTGCTTTTTAAATTTTTAAATTCAGTGCAATTTTTCTTAAATTACCATTCCTGGTCAATTTGCTCAGCTGAGGAAGACCTAAAACTACCACACATTCTATGGGAATAATGATGGTTTTTGACCCTTGTCCCATGCTGTTGTGTATTGTTCAGAGCAATGAAAGAGAGAGAAGTTTGAACTGTTTATCCATCTTTTTTATTTAGCTTGCTGCATTATTATGTTTCTTTGCAGGATGATGCTGCCAGTATAGAGAGTGGTACAAACACTGAGAGACCAGATACCCCTACAAACACACCAAATGTTCCTGGAAGGAAGAGCTGGGGGAAGGGCAAGTGGAAGTCCAAGAAATGCAAATATACTTTTAAATGTGTCAACAGTCTTAAGGTTTGTGACTGGAAGAATTCATTAATGACTGTCAACTAAAATCATGGAGCACAGAAGAACGCCATTTGGCCTGCCATTCCTCTGTGAGCCATTAAAGCAATGCAATTTGTCTCATTCGCTTGAAACTTGAGTTTTTTATTTAAATTCTTATGCAATTTTTATTCAACATTACAATTGAATCCGCAATTTCAAAAGTCCAACTGCCAAACCTTTAGTTCTTTTATTCAAAGCTACATTTCTGCAGCTGCACGTTTGCTCAACAACGCTCTCACCTCAGTCTTTTCTGTTGTCCTCAGTAATTCTCTTCATGTATCTCAGCCTGACTCTTCCCACTGGTACAGTATCTTTTCCTTCCTTTGCTTTTATACTGATGCTTCCATTTACAAATATTTTAGCTGAGTAATGCATTTGTTTTGCTATATTCAAAATTTTTAAACTTCGTTCATGAGATAGGCCTTCACCAATGAGGCCAACGTTTATGGTCTAATCCTAGTTTCCTCATGAAAGTAGTGGTGATCTGCATTTTTGAACCACTGCAGTTCACTTAGTGAAGGTACACCCACATTATTTTAGAAAGGGAATTCTAGGATTTTGACTCAGCAATACTGAAGAAATGATGCTGCATTTTTAAGTTGGATGGTGAGTGACTTGGAGAGGAACTTACAGGTTGTGGTGTTCCTGTATATCTGCTGGCATCCTTCTCGATGATAGTGGTTGCATGTTTGGAAAGTACAGTCTTTAGGACTCTTGGTAAATTTCTGTCGTATATCTTGTAGAGGGTACACAGTGCCACTATGTACATCAGTGTTGAAGGGAGTTTGTGGGTGCACCAGTCAAACAGGCAACTTTGTCCTGGATAGTATTGGGGTTTTTGAGTTTTATTGGAACCGTTCAGGCATGTGGAGTATGTCCTATTAAATGCTTGATTTTTGCCTTGTAGATGGAACACAGGATCTGGGGAGTTAGTTACTCTGCAGGATTCCTAATCTGTGAACTGCTTTTGAAGGCTCAATATTTGTTCCTAGTCAATGGTAGACCTCCAGGATGTTGATAGTGGGAAGATTCAGTGATGATAATTTTATCAGTTATCAAGAGGTAATGGTTAGATTCCCTGTTATTGGAGATGATCATATTCTGACTATTGTGTGGCAAGAATTTTCATGCTGCTTGTCAGCACAGTCATATATGTTGTCCAGATCTTGTTGCACATGGATGTGGACTGCTCTCGTATCTGAGAGGTCACGAATGGTACTGAACATTGTGTAGTCATCAGAGAATGACCCCAGGTTGGAGGTTTTGATGATGGAAGGTCAGCTGAAAGCAGCTGAGTTTGGGGCATTACCCTGAGGAACTCCTGCAGTGATGGCTGGAAATTGAGGTGGCTGACTTCCAACAATCTAAATCCAACAATCTGTTCAGCATGAAGAGTTTTCTCTTCATTATTCTCGATGAAGGGCATCTGCCCAAAACATCGATTCTCCTGCTGCTTGACCGGCTGTGCATTTCCAGCACCACAGTCTTGACTCCGATCTCCAGCATATGTAATTCTCCTCCATGAAGAGTTTTGTCCTTGATTCTGTTTGAATTTAATTTTGGCAGGGATCCTTGACATTATACTCGGCCAAATACGGCTTTGATGTCAAGGACAGTCATTCTGACCTCATTTCTGATGTTCAGCTCTTTTGTCCTTGTTTGAACTAATGCTGTAATGAGGAGAAGAACTCAGTAGCCTAGGTGAAACCCAGAATGAGTGTCAGTATGCAGTTTATCATTAAACAAGTGCTGCTTGATAGTATTTTTGAAGAATCTTGTTGCTTTACTGATGATTGAGGGAACAACAATTGACGTGTTGGACTTGACTTGCTTTTTGTGTACAGGTTCTACTTTAGCAATATTCCACATGGCTGGATCCTTGTCAGTGTCGTAGCTGTACTGGGACATCTTGACTAACAGTTTAGCAATTTCTGGGGCACATCTTCAGTGTTTTTACCAGAGTGTTGTCAGGACCCATAGCCTTAACAGTGTCAGTGCTTTCTGGGTGAAGATTGTTGCAAATGCTTCACCCGTATCTGTTGAATCCTTGTTACTTTGTTAATTTTTTTTTCTCTTGCACTTCTGGGTGCCAATATGAGGAGCCGTATAGTCACTACTTAATCCAGTGTAAAAGTTAGGGAATATTCCTTTTTCTGTGAGGGTTAAGAATGTGATACACGCTACCATGAGGAAGTGTTTAGGACACGTAATATAGTTGCATTCAAGGGATGTTATAAAAGTACATGAGAGAAAGAAGATTATTCTAATGTGATTAGATGTAATAAGGGAGGAGGAGGTTGATGTTGAACATAAACATTACATGGACAACATTGGGTTAAATAGCCTACTGCTCTACAGAAGATTTTGTGTAATTCTAAGTTCTCCTGAATTTTCCTGTTATCATTCTCACGTCATTTCAAGGTAGAAAAGTCCTGTTCAGGAAATTTCCTGAAGAAGTCATACCTCAAAAGTTTTTAAAATATACTTATGCAGCACTAAGTCCCAGTCTCAAAAATTTACTGTGCTTTTGAGATTTGGTGTTACTTACATGGCAGCCTTGCTGTCTGTCCAGTAATAATTAGTTATTACCATTTCACACATTAAGGAAATTAATCTTTGTCTCAGAACTTGGCAATGTTCTTCCAACACGGTAGCTATTGGACATCTTTGTAAAATGTCATAGATGGCATTTAAATTTTGTGAAGGATTTTAGCAGAATGAAATTTTAAAGCCTTCTGTTGGATATCGGCTGATCAAAGAGTGCAAGTGTTGGAAAATGGTATTTTGGTGTGGCCAGTCCTGAGCAAAGTATCCCCCACTTATGATTCTAGGTGGGATACCTCCAAACGATTGTGCTCCTGGTTGAGGAGTGATGAATTGCCTCTTCACTCAGTCCGTTCCTCGATTGGGTTAGAAAAAATCACATCCATCGTGGACATCTTTTCCCAGCCCAAGTTTTTTTAGATAGGTTTTGAAAGGAGCCAATTTAATCAGACATTTGAGTTAAATAATGCATTGCATATTAACTAATAAATACACCACATTAGAATCCAAAGAGTTTCTTTTTAAAAGTGCTTTTAGTTTGTCTATTACGAATAAATGTGAAGTGTTGCATCTATTAAACTGGGTACTTCCAGTGATACTGACTTTGCCAATTGACTTGTTCTTTGGAGATTCTTTGGTACGGCAGTTAGTTGAGAGGTGTCTCTCAGTTTGTGCAAAAGTAGTGTTGCTGACTTGACTTATTTTTAGCAATCATCAGAGGACTTTATTTCTTTTTATCCACGTACACAGGCATATCTGGTGCAAGTTCTAAGCTGTTCCTCCTCACCGCACACTTCAGGTCAGAGAAATCTTGACCATTAGCTAGTATATAGAGACCAGGGATTGCAGTTTGTTTTTAATCCACTTTCTTGTGTATTCATTGGAAGGGTAAAACACAAACATGCTTCTTCCTGAAAACTGCCTTGTTTTGGCTCCTCATGTTGGCAAATGGGACTAGGTCAGATTGGGATGTCTGGTCGGCGCTGACAAATTGGACTGAAAGGTCTGTTTGTGTGCTATATAACTATGACTGCATTCTGGGGTACAACTCATGAGATCACTAATCAGTTTTTGAATAACGTCTTTCCCTTTTCTGTCTGAAAAGCAGTTGACAGTTTTGGATGTGACATTCTATGCTACCTCTCGGGACTCAGTGTCATTCTCACAGAGTTTTAGATACCTGCTAAATTTACATCCTCGTATCATTTGGCTTGTATGTCTTTTTTAAAAACATGTTACATTTTGAAGTTTAATGTATCCATAAGGTTATGATCTGTTTTAATAATCACTTGATCTTATTTTACTTCGGTAACCTAATATAGGGCTTACAGTTAGCCAGAAACTGGAAATCAATCTTGAAATCCTTGCTTAAGTACAATTATTTGAACTTGTCCAACACTAGTAAAGTAAATTACTAGTGACTAAATTATGTTGAGACATGCTTTGTTGCTTCAAGTTATGCGCTGATATTTTAGAAAGATGTTCAAAAAAATGGCTTCTTGAGTAGAGTCTTATATTTGTGATTCTCCAGAATTAACCTTGGTCCAAGGAAAAATTACATTTTGTGTTGTTTTTTTTTGTAGGAAGACCATGGTCAACCACTTTTTGGAGTGCAATTTAACTGGCATAGTAAGGAAGGCGATCCTTTGGTATTTGCCACAGTCGGTAGCAATCGGGTCAGTGTTTCAATGTGCAAGTTACAAAAAAGGTTCTCACTTTTCAAAGGATCAATGTAAACTTGGATCTTATCCTTCCTGACAGATGCATATAACTGAGTGCAGTTTTCATTTGCCAAGAGATGCTGGGGCAACGATGAGGCGAGTATAGAAGAACATATAGAAATGATATAGGTTTGCTTGCTGAGCTGGAAGGTTTGATTTCAGACGTTTTGTCACCATACTAGGTAACATCTTCAGTCAGTCTCCAGATGAAGTACTGGTGGTGTAGCCTGCTTTCTATTTATATGTTTGGGTTTCCTTGGGTTGGTGATATCATTTCCTGTGGTGATGCCATTTACTATGGTGATGTCATTTCCTGTTTTTTTCTCAGGATGTGGTAAATGGGAGGAAAATCATCTATACAGTCCATTAAAAAAGAATGGATACCCAATAAACACAGTCAGCTAATTCCTCAGCAACAAACTCAAAGAAGCAGACAAAAACACATCCAGAAACCCTAGCCATTCTCAAGTACATCAAAGACATCTCTGAAATGACTGCCAGACTACTCGGACTCCTTGGCATCATGGTAGCCCACAGACCCACCAACATTCTAAAATAACAGCTAATGAACTTGAAAGACCCTATACAAACAACAATCAAAACTAATGTCATTTACAAAATACCGTGTAAGGAGTATAACAAACACTACATTGGACAAACAGGCAGAAAACTAGCCACCAGGATACATGAACATCAACTGGCCCCAAAAAAAAGATCCACTTTCACTAGTATCCTTACATACAGATGAGGAAGGACACCTTCGACTAGGACAACACATCCATCCTAGGACAAGCCAAACAGAGAGACATACAAGAATTCCGAGAAGCATGGCATTCCAACTTGAAGTCAATCAACAAACACATTGACTTGGATCCCATTTGCCACCCCTGAGAGAAATAACAGGAAATGCCATCGCCGGCCCAAGGAAACCCAAACATATAAATATAAAGCGGGCTACACCACCAATGCTTCATCTGGAGGCTCACTGAAGATGTTACCTAGTATGGTGATGAAACATCTGAAAGCGAACCTTCAAGCTCAGTGAGCAAATCTACATCAAGAACATCAACCTGAGCTACAAATTTTCTCAAAACTCGCTATAGAAATGAGAAATGCAATGCATAGTCAACATCGATGTCTAAAGAAAATTTCAACTTGCCTTTATTGGTTTTCTTTTCAGAAGGTGACAGAATAGACAATGATAGTGCAGTAGATGTAATTATCTGGATTTTTAAAATAATTTAGTAACGCTCCCCTAAAATAGACTAATAACCAAGACTAATAAACAAGGCCAAGTGTAGCAAGTGTAGACTAGTTGCTCTGAATTAGGTGTTTTTCTGCAGTATATTCTGTGCAATGCGATGCATGTGGTTCTTTTCAAGTTAATATTTGGATGCAGCAGAATTTGGGTCAAGGATAAGATTTTTGTTTGCTAATTTGCTTTCTCCTGTATAAATTATCCCAGAAGCTAGGTTTACGTTCTATAAAGTTGAATATTTTGAGATTTGTGCCTGATTTTAAACTTCTTCACAGCATTACTTAACATAATTGAACCTTCCTTGCTCACAAAAATGCCAGCATTAAAATAAATGGAAAAAAAAGGCCACAATTTTAAACCCAAACTAAAATTAATCCTATGGGTTATCTTCTTGACAGCACATGGTGTGTCTTACTCAGGTCAAAACTGATTAGAGACTTATGTAAGAAATGCCTTATTTTCCTTCCCTTGCTTTCTCCTCCAACCTCTACAACCCCACCAAAGAAAGGTGAACGTGTCTGAACAGTTTGAATTTAGTTAAGAAATATTGTGGTGTTTCATAAAATATTCATATATATTCTAAATCATTCTTTCTTTCTTTCTTTTTTTTAGGTGACACTTTATGAATGCCATTCGCAAGGGGAGATACGATTATTACAGTCGTATGTAGATGCTGATGTATCCTTGAAATATAAACATTTAATTACATAATCGCAAAATTGATACTTTAAGTGGAATTTAAGTGGGCGGCACAGTGGCACAGTGGTTAGCACTGCTGCCTCACAGCACCTGAGACCTGGGTTCAATTCCCGCCTCAGGCGACTGACTGTGTGGAGTTTGCACGTTCTCCCCGTGTCTGCGTGGGTTTCCTCCGGGTGCTCCGGTTTCCTCCCACAGTCCAAAGATGTGCAGGCCAGATGAATTGGCCATGCTAAATTGCCCATAGTGTTAGGTAAGGGGTAAATGTAGATGTAGGGGTATGGGTGGGTTACGCTTCGGCGGGGCGGTGTGGACTTGTTGGGCCGAAAGGCCTGTTTCCACACTGTAAGTAATCTAATCTAATCTAAACCAATAGGCACTTATTTGGCAATAATTTGAAATGTTAAAATTCTCTGCTCTGCTAATCGGCCTTTTTCAGGAAGGAATGTTATGTTCAGAGGCTTGGTTTCATCCAATGATAGAACCTTTCTAAATTACTGAATAGTCTTTTATTGCAATCCTTTATTGATCAGAAAAACTTGAGTATTACTGAAAAAAAAATGTTTGTTGAAACCTGTGTCTTGCACTGATCAGGGCAGTTGGTAAGAAATACCAAAGTAAAAGGAACACAGTAGTTAATGCTTTTTGAGAGGAATGTGCTGATTATTTAGCAAGTGAACAACTTCCATGTGACAACTAGATTATTAGCAAAGCTTTTAATAAGGTCCCATGTGGCATACAGGTTTTTTAAAAAAAAGCCCATGGGATCTAGAGAAACATAGCAAACTGGTGACAGAATTCATTCAGTGGCAGGAAACAAAAGGTAATTGTGAACGGGTGTTTGTACAAATGTTCTGCACAGCTCAGTGTGGCAGTCTTAAATGTACTGGAAGCTTTAATATACAATGCCCTGCTTTTGTGCTTTATAATAATGATTTAGATGTAAATGTAAAAGGCATGATGGATATGTTTGCAGAAGACACAAACATTAGCCACTTATTTAATAGAAAGTAGAAGACTGCAGGAAGTTGTCAGTGGATTGGTCTTGTGGACAAAAAAGTGGCAAATGGAATGCAATATCCACAGATGTATGTGGAATGGCACAGTGGCTCAGTGGTTAGCACTGCAGCTTCACACCACCAGGGACCCTGGTTCAATTCCATTTTTGGGTGACTGTGAAATCTGTATGTTTTTCCCGTGTCTGCATGGATTTCCTCTGGGTGGTCTGATTTCTTCCAACAGTCCAAAGATGTGCAGATTAGGTAGATTGGCCATGCTAAATTATCCATAGTATCCAGAGATGTGCAGGCCAGGTGGATGAGCAGAGTTGCACTGATCGGGTTGGGGGGTGGGTCTGGGTGATATGCTGTTCAGAACTTTGGTGTGGACATGATGGTCCTTATGGCCTGCTTCCACACTGTAGGGATTCTATGATAATATGTACATAAATTTTTCTGCCTCAAAGGACAGGGCATTGTATATTAAAGGTTCCAGTACATTTAAGACTGCCACACTACAAGTTGAACTGATCATCCTAAATTTATTGCCAAAATTGACAGGGCACATTTTAAGGACTGAAATTGATTTAGGGTGTAGGTTTGCTCGCTGAACTGTAGGTTTGATACCCAGACATTTCATTACCTGGCTAGGTAACATCGGTGGTGACCTCCATGTGGAGCGAAGCTGTTGTCTCCTGCTTTCTATTTATATGTTTGTCCTGGATGGGGTTCCTGGGGTTTGTGGTGATGTCATTTCTTGTTCATTTTCTGAGGGGTTGATAGATGGTATCTAGATCTATGTGTTTGTTTAAGACATGCCAGAGAATTCGTAGAGGCCTGGCACACCAACCACAATGCCATAAACAACAGCTTCGTTTCACTTGGAGGTCACCACTGATGATGTTACCTAGCCAGGTAATGAAACGTCTGGATATCAAACCTACAGCTCAGCGAGCAAACCTACACCCTAAATCTCAACCTGAGTTACAAACCTTGCACTGAAACTGATAGCTATACAACTGTTTGTGTGTTTGCAAGTATGCGGTGAGAAATTATTTGATCAGGGCAAACACTGAAAAGTGGCCACTCAAAATTGAAATTACACTGCGTTTAAATTCCTACCAAGTAGGTGATAACCATTCTCTGGTTCATTTCTCAGGGCACTGCTTTGACACATCAGATGCAACCTGTCTGGTTTATATGTAAACAAAACTGGACAGTTAATTGTCAGTCGTTATTAGCTGGTGCATTCTTCATAGCAGGGAAAGTGAGGACTGGAGATGCTGGAGATCAGAGTCGCATGTGTGGTGCTGGAAAAGCACAGCAGGTTAGGCTGCACCCGAGGAGCAGGAGAATTGATTGTTTGGGAATAAGCCCTTCATCAAAAACCCTTCCTGGAGCAGGGCTTATGCCTGAAACATGGATACTCCTGCTCCTCGGATGCTGCCTGACCTGCTGTGCTTTTCCAGCACCACGCTCTCGACTCCTCAGAGCAGGGCACTGCCCAATCAGTGCTCTTTGCCTCATACAATGTAATGTTGTTTTCCAGTTATTTTCATAATTGCTTGTGAATTATCCTGATTGTGGAGATGGGTGGGGTGCACCTGATGAGACTTTTGACAATATGTCTCTTATGTCAGCAACACTTCAATTCTTGCATGTACGAAGGTAGGTATGCTCACAGGTTGATTTTAAAAAATAATTTGCAAGTTTTTTGGTCATTTTTACTAGTGGCTGACCAAATTTGGAAAAAGCTCAAACTAATTTTAAAGGGGCAGTAAACTTGACTTAACTACTTGTTTAGTAACAGAAATCTGCTTGACGTGCTTATATGTGTGAGTCGATGAGCTTTTCGGAGAATGGAGAATGTTTGCCTTGTCCATTTGAGTTCTCAAGTCCTGTTGATTGTATAGCCAAAATGGAACCAGGAACTGTCATGGATAAGTCTGAGCAAGATTTTTTTTCATAATCCTCACTGGAGGAGGAGTTATAAGTTACAAAAGGAAATTACCAACAAGATTTTATTCTGTATTGACTCTAACTCTGGAGCTGTTCAGACAGACGAAAACTTCTATACATGTGCATGGACCTATGACAGTAATACAAGCCATCCTCTCTTGGCTGTGGCAGGATCAAGGGGCATCATCCGAATTATTAATCCTATCTCCATGCAGTGCATTAAGGTGAGTGCAAACAGTTGTAAATTGGATACACTTAACTCGAATAACATATGTAGAGGAGCCTTGATTATCTGAATGAGATGGGCGGGCACTATTTCGTTCGGATAATTGATTATTCGGTTAATCGGTTCAGTGCTTTTCCTCTGGGGTTAGGAGTCTTTTATGAAGTCTGGTCCATGTTCAGGAGATAAGACAGCAGCACAGTGTGCGTGCATGAGGCCCTGCCCCCTGCTTGCTCCCCCAATACCTCTGCATGCCTGCTTCCCCCCCCCAAACTCTGTCCAACACTGCCTACCCCCAGCCCCACCCCTACCTCACACGCCCCGCCCCTTTCTGGGGCAGCCGGGCTGGACACCAACAACAAGATTGCTGCTGCCTTTTGAATGGTGAGTCTCCAAATAGCGCACACAACTTTTTCCTGCAAATTTTTGATAGGTTCCACTTTTGCCCTGTACAGGACAATGTTAGAGAGATTATCTGGGGAAGGGGGGTGCGGTTTATGGTACACGTCTGTGTAGGATTCCAGGGAAGTGTGGGGGGAGTAAGAGAGAGGTGGGGGGGGCGGTGAGGTCAGTAATTTAGAGACGACAATGCCTTTGCTCCCATCAGTCCAGATTGTTCTCGGCAGCACTTTTAATCTGTGTAAACAAAAGACGCGATCAGTATTGGACACACGTCTTTGATGTAATGTTTCTGTCGGGACCTTAAGATCGCCTTTGAATAATCAGATTTTTGGGAAATTGGTATTCGGATAATCAAAGTTCCTCTGTATATGAATATTTGAATTAGGACTAGATTCATTGGCCCCACAAAGCTGCTCAACCATTCACTATGATCGTTTCGTCAGTTGTTCAACTTTCTGCACAATACCAAGCACAAGACAGTATATTATAAGTAATAACAAATAAGATATTCGGAAACAAATTAAGAGAAAGGAATTGATCTGCAGAGATTAATTTGGAAAAAGCACTTCAGCCCTCTAATGAAGATCAAGAAAGGATAGCTGTAAAATGCTTGAGAGTGTAGAGGGAAGATTTGCAGGATTGTTCAGTGTTTGAAAATTGCAGCTATGAGGAAAGATGCGATAGGCTACGGTTGTTTTCTGTCGATCAGAGGTAGTTGGGTGGAGATTTAGTTCATATGTTTAGAGTAATGTGGGGCATGAATAGAGTGCACAGGGACGATCTGCTTCCCTTTGTGGAGAAGTCAGTTTCTACGGGGCATAGATTTAAGATGTTTAGAAGGCTTAAAGGGATGTTACAAAATAGTTTTAACCCAGAGGATGGTGAGTATCCGGAATTCATCACTAGGTTTGGTAGTAGAGCTGGAAATCCTCAATTTTACTAGGAACTTGGAACTGCATGTGAAACTTTGTAACCTGCAAGGTTATGGTCCAGGTATTGGAAAGTGGGATTAAATTGAGTGGTGAATTTGTCTGTGTCAGCTGAGTAGTGGGCTAAATGACCATTTTTTGTCTTTTCTATGGTCCTTTGGATTTAAGTCTGCATCCTGGTACATGTAGACAGGTGTCATCAAATGTAGGCAGTTGTCACTAGCACCTCCGCAAATGCAATTAATTCAGGAAACTTTGAGAAAAATTATTTTATATGGACTTTTCAGCAGAGCTTGATCAGTGTTTCTGCTATCACATTTGACCTTTTGGATGACTTTTTTAAGAGATAGAATGATTGAGGTAGCTTTCCTTTCCAAGTGAACTGAAATACAAAGCAAAACTTAATCTTGACAGCCATAAATCCATTAAATAAATCCAGTTAATTAGTTTACGCCATGTGACTTCCAAAAGATGTCTTTAAAAATTGGCCTTTTATTTCCTATTAGTGACCCTTTGTAACTGAAGAAGTTCTTGTGTCTTCTCATTGCATTCAAGTAAAACACTGTCCACAAAATCCTCAAAAAATTAAGAATGAAACTTCTTCATAACTGTGGGAACTTGTCTGTCTGCATTCTTGAGCATCAAGAGCTGCTTTTATTTACTAGCTCAAACTAGGAAAACATTATGTTTTCCACATAATGTTAAAGTTTGCATAAATTTGGGATGAGAGAATTGAAGGCCCCTCGACTAATTTAGAGGTGTTGAGGGAGTGGGAGATATTTGACAGGAAACTGAAGAATATCTTTTCTTTGTGTTCATTTTACTTAATTGAGCCTGATTAAATGTTTTTTGTTTTTGATTCCTAGCTACAGCTTGACAAGTTTGGTTGCTAAACTGGCTGCTGGGTGCAAAAGGCCACTGATACCAGCCACAGCTGTAAAGCACAGAAGACTGAGGGAGAGATTGTGGGTGCGGGCTGCAGATTGATCTGAGTCTGGACATAAAAGTCAGAGAGATTGGAATTTTTGTGTTGTATGTTGTAGAGTTCAGATTAGTAGAAAACTGTTATGTTGAATAGTAAATTGAAAGGCACTTGCCCATTGGATCCAGGAGTCCTTGTGTCTCTTTAGCTGTTGGATTTCCTTAGGCTCACAATCTAGTGGTTGAAGTGAAATTTAAAACCAAGATTAACTCTGAGGTCTGTGGTCTCCAATTAATATTTAAACGGACAATTTACCTTGTGGAATATGTCCTGCCAGTCTTGCCCCTGCTCAAGTAAGAGTGCATCAGGCCTGATTGGAGAATTTTAACAGATTTACCTAGACCCACCTGTTTTGAGTCTTAAAGTTACCTCTAATGTATCTGCTCAAATTCAGGAAGTTTTCACATTATATTGTCGGTTGAAAACAAAATTGCCAAACTTTGCCAGAATTTGCTAAGGTTTGGCTTAAATCAGGAATCATTGGAGTGGTTTAGAATCTGTTGCTTGATGAGTTGATGATAATTAGAATATCTCTGTAACATTTTTAAAAAATCATCAATTAAGAAATATATAAGTTGAATGCAACAAAAACAGAAGTTGCTGGAAAACCTCAGCAGGTCTGGCAGCATCTATGAAGAGAAATCTGAGTTGATGACCCACCCTCTGAACTGATGGTAACTTGGAAAATGTTGGTTTATATGCAAAAATAAATGGGAGGAGGGGTAAGGAGTAAGTGATAGGTGGGGATAGAATTCAAAGAGAGCAGACAGTAGGACAGTCAAAGGAGTGGATAATGATCTGGCTGGGAGAGTGAATAGCTGTTAACGGACACTGTTAGTGGCTAACAATAAGTAGTGTGTCATGGCAGACTGTGATAACAAGGCCCAGTTGTGGGGTTGGAGGCGAAGGCATGGTAGAATTCAGATCCTATTATTATAGGAACTCCGTATTGAGTCCAGAGGGCTGCAGGTTCCCCAAGTGGAAGTTGAGGGGTTCTTCCAGCTTGCGCTAAGCTTTATTGAAACACTGCAGCAAGCCTGAAGCAGAGATCTTGGCCAGGGAACAGAGTGGTGTGTTAAAGTGGCAGGCAATTGGAAGCTCAGGGACTTTTTTTTGTAGGCAGAACAATTCTGCGAAGCAAAGACCAAGTCTATGCTTTACTTCCCCAATGTAGAGGAGATCACATTGTGACTGGCAAATGTAGTAGACTAGATTGTGTGACATGCAGGGCATGTGCTAATTCCAGGATATGGATACTGAGGAGGGAGGAGGTAAATGGGCAGATGTTGCACCTTCATTTGCTGGAGAAGGTGCCATGGGCCTGCGGAGGGGTTGTTAAGTATGAAGGAAGTGTGGACAGGCTGTCCCAGAGGGAATGGTCCAAGCAGAAGGTGGACAAGGGAGGTGGATACGTATCCCGTGGTGACATCTCACTGGAGGTGGTGGAAATGGCGGCTGATCTTCTGACTTCTGGTGGGATGATAATGGGATGAGAGTGGGATGGAGTCTTTAAGTCCAGATAGCTGTGGCAGTTGGTGGGTTAATAGTGGATATTAATGGCTGGTCTATCCCTAGAAATAGAAACAGGTGTCGAGGAAGGGAGGAATCAGAGTTAGACAAGCAAGAGCAGAGTGGAAATTGGAAGCAAAATCAATGAACTTTTCCAATTTCAGACAGGACAAGAGAGGGAAGCACCATCAGTGATATCATCAGTAATATTGGAGAATCCGTTGTGGGTGGGGACCAAAATAGGACTGGAACAAAGAATGTTCCATGTACCCCAGGAAGAGACAGGTCTAACTAGGGCCCATGCGTGTACCCATGGACACTCCTCTGACCTAAAGAAAACGAGAGGAGTTAAAAGAGTTGTTGAGGGTGATGACAAGCTCAGCCAAGTGGAGGAGAGTGGTGGTGGGTGGGGATGGTCTTTGCTGCAGGAAGAGATGGAGAGCCCAGAGACAATCTGCTGGGAGATGGACATGTAAAGGGATTGTGTGTCCATGGTAAAGAGCAGGCGGCTGCAGCCTGCAAATCGGAAATTCTAAAACTGGCGCAAAGCACCAGAGGAATAGCAAACAGTGGGCAGGGAATGAACCTGGTTATCTGTCTGTTTTTTTTTGGAGGTTCCTCAGTGTGTTGTTTATCCTGTTGGTGGGCTGTGGGGTGGGGTCAAACTCCCTCTTTTGGTAGGTGTTGCTATCTGCAAGTAGTTGTTGCGCTTTTTGGATGTAGTCTGCTTTGACCAGGGTGACCGTCATTCTGCCTTTGTCTGCTGATCGTATGATTATGTTCTTATCGTTTCTTAGTGATTTTAGTGCTTTCCTCTGCTTGGTGTTGAGGTTACGTGTTTGTCTTTTCCTTGTTATCAGAGGTACAATACTTTGTCTCACTGTTTGTTGTGTCTCTTCTGTCAGTCCATTGTTCCTGAGTGTGCATTCTAGTGCTGCTAGGAAGTCTGCTGTCTTGGCGTCCCTGTGGTTGTAGTCGACTCAACTACAACCACAGGGACGCCAAGACAGCAGACTTCCTAGCAGTACTAGAATGCACACTCAGGAACAATGGACTGACAGAAGAGACACAACAAACAGTGAGACAAAGTATCGTAAACAACACACTAAGAAACCTACAAAAAAACGGACAGATAACCAGGTTTGATCTACAAAGAATGAAACCTGAAAGCAACAACCCCCCCCAGATTCTATGGACTCCCTAAAGTGCACAAACCAGACATCCCACTCAGACCCATAGTATCACTACCAGGGACACCATCACACAAACTGGCTAAAGAACTACAGCAGAAACTGAAACACCTGATCAGCGGATCCAGACACTCTACAATCAACACAGGAATTCTTGGACATCGTCAGAAATATACACATAGACAAGGAAGAAACTATGGTCTCATTCGATGTAATGGCACTGTTCACCTCTATCGACAAAACCCGAACCAGAGAAATAATAGCCAACCTGCTGGACATACAGAACAGACAACAGGATGTTGAACCTATCAACAAAGACAGCATACTCAAACTACTGCACCTGTGCCTCTCAACACACTTCACATTCAACAATCAAATATATGAACAAATCAACGGCATACCCATGGGCTCACCCATCTCTGGACTCATAGCAGAAGCAGTAATGCAAAGGTTAAAACAAACAGTCTTACCGCAAATTCAACCCAAACTCTGGGTCAGGTATGTGGATGACACCTTTGTAATCATTAAAAACACAGACATAGAGAATACACACCGGATCATCAATGCCACGGTCGCAGGAATCCGATTCACTAGAGAGGAAGAAAAGGACAACCAACTCCCATTCCTAGACGTGATGGTACAGAGAACACCGAATGGAGAAATCACCACAAAGGTATACAGGAAAGCCACACACACAGACCAGATCCTGAACTACGAAAGCAACCACCCCAACACACACACAAGAAATTGCATCAAGACACTATTCAAAAGGGCCACAACACACTGCAGCACACCAGAACTGCAAAAGAGGAAGAAGAACACCTATACAATGTATTCACCAAAAACTGATACCCCCGCAATTTCATCAACAGATGCCTAAGGGAAAGACAATGGAACGAGGACATGCCACAACCCAAAGGACTAGCCACGTTACCATACATCAAGAACATTTCCAAACTGACAGCCAGACTACTACGACCACTAGGACTCATAACAGCACACAAACCAACAGCCACCCTCAGACATCGACTCACCAGGACGAAGGACCCAATACCCAGCATGAGCAAAACCAATGTAGTGTACAAAATCCCATGCAAGGACTGCACAAAACACTACACAGGACAAACAGAATGACAGCTAACGATCAGCATCCATGAACACCAACCAGCCACGAAACGACACGACCAGCTATCCTTAGTAGCCACACACGCATATGACAAGCAACATGAATTCGACTGGGACAACACTACTATTATAGGACAAGCCAAACAGAGAGCAGCCAGGGAATTCCTAGAAGCATGGCACTCATCCACAGACTCTATCAATAAGCACATCGACCTGGACCCAATATACCGACCACTGCAACGGACAGCTGGAACTGACAACCGGAAGCGGCAGATTCAAACCATTACAAATGCCAGAGGAAAGATCACAGAAGCGCTTCACAGGAGGCTCCCAAGCACTGAGGATGTTACCTAGACAGGGGACGAAACGTCTGCAACACAAATTCCCAGCTCGGCGAACAGAACCACAACAACAAGCACCCGAGCTACAAATCTTCTCACAAACTTTGAGGTGATATTAGTGGTGCTGCTTCCCTCTCTCGCCTGGAATTGGAAAAGTTAATTGATTTTGCTTCCAATTTTCATCCTGCCCTCACTTTCACCTGGCCTGTCTCTGACTCCTCCCTTCCCTGACATCTCCGTTTTCCCCCATTTCCGGGGATAGACTGGCCAGTAATATCCACTATGAAGCCACTGACTCCCACAGCTATCTGGACTATACATCCTTGCACTCTGCTTCCTCACAAAGACTCCATTTCATTCTCCCAGTTCCTCCATTTCTATCACATATGTTCCAGTGAGGCCAACTTTGACAAGGGAGCCTCTGAAATGTCTACCTTCTTCCTCAACCGAGGACTCCATGTGTTGCTAGGTCCCTCAACCAGGTCCGATCCATCTCCAGCACTTCCACTGTCAACCTATTTCTTGCCTCCCGTAGCAGCAATATGGTTCCCCTTGTACTTACCGACCATCCCACCAGCATCCATACCCAGAAAATCATCAGCCACCATTTCTGCCACCTCCAGCAAGGTGCTACCAAGAGACCTGTTCCCCTCTCCTACCTTGTCTGTTCTGCAGGATGGTTCCTTTGGGACATCCTGGTCCACTCTTCCTTCACTCCCAACACGGCCTCCACAACCCCACAGCACCTTATCCTGCAACTGAAGGTGTAACACCTGCCCATTTACTTTTTCCTTCCTCAGTATCCAAAGGCCCAAACATGCCTTCCAGGTGAAGCAGCACTTTATATGCACTTCACCCAATCTCTAGCCTACTGCATTCGCAGTTCACAATGTGGTGTTGTCTATATTGGGGAAATGAAAATAAGGCCATGAGCTTTCAGTTGTCTGCCACTTTACACACCACTTTGTTCCCTGGCCACCTTCTCTGTCTCAGGCTTGCTGCAGTGTTCTGCGAAGCTCAGCTCAGTTTAAGCTGGAGGAACAACACCTCAACTTTCACTTTGGGACCTTGCAGCCCTCCTGATTCAATATGGAGTTCAGTAGCTTTAGGGCCTGAACTCTCCCATGCCCTAGCCCCCAAATCCACTCACTAGGCCTTGCTATCACATAATCTGCCATTACACACTACCTATTGTTAGCCACTGATACAGTCTCCATTAACAGCTATTCACTGTCCCAGCTAGATTGTTCACCCACTCCTTTGTCTGTCCCACAGTCTTCTCTCTCTTTGGGCTAAATACCCACCTGTCATTTACTCCTTACCCCTCCCTGCACCCTGTCTTCTGCATACAAACCAACATTTTCCTAACTGCCACCAGTTCTGAGCAAGGGTCATTCGACCTGAAGCATTAACTCTGATTTCTCTGCTCAGATGCTAAGCTTTTCCAGCAACTTCTGTTTTTGTTTGATTTACAACATTCACCATTCTTTTGGTTTTAATTAAGTTGAATGCAACTTTTTCAGAAAACTACAAAAGAGAAATTGTATGATTTGTTAGTGAATAAAACTTGTTTTCTTGGTATCATTTGTACTGGTGCCAAAGATTGTGGTGGGTATGATGCATTGTATTTGGGGAAAGTAGTTTGATTTTTTAAGAAAAATGTTAGCCAAACAATTGCAAAGTATATTGCTTTAATGCTTGTGTTTATTTTCAGTCTTTTAAGTTGCTGCATTTCAAGAAATAGAATAACTTCATTATTACTTTTAATTGTTGACAATTATTTATTGTAGAAGAAACTAATGTGGCATTCTTTCTTATTGATTGCAGCACTATGTTGGACATGGAAATGCAATCAATGAGCTGAAATTTCACCCCAGAGAACCAAATCTTCTGCTTTCTGTAAGCAAAGGTAAGATAGCAATTGAACGTAATAACTTTGTTTTGAATTGTGATATTAGGCTCCTGTGTTGAGAGTTTGCATCTAGATATTCCTTGATGCTGAGCTGCATATTTAGCAATGCTACTGCTTGAAAATGATGAATTAAGGTTTTCAGGAAGGGAAAGGAATCAGATCTTGCCCAGGGATCTGCCAGCTACCAACTTGGACAGCATTGCAAAAGGTCTAGGATGCTGTCGTAATTGTGGGATGGGGAAAGAGTCATTTACTTGTTAAGATACAAGTTGAATATAATAGTTTCCTATTCTCCTATACTTTTCTCACATTAAAAGTGTAAATTAATTGTATATATGCATACTAAGTCTTATTCTGATGATTGCTAAAGTAAAATAATTGTAAAAAAACAAAAAGGTGCTCATTAGTCTGAGCAATATTTAGTCACTTTCTAATAAATCAATCAAATCTCCTAAAACAATTTCACCAAGATTTAGGGCAGTTATATTCGATTTTTTAATTTTAATCCTGTGTTCCATTAAATTTTCTGATTACAACCTATTTAATAAATGCTGCTATTTAACTGTTTCAACCTGGGCTGATTGAACCTCTGTCCTGATTTGAAAAGAGGGAATTCTTAAAATACAGAATTAATTTTATTTCTTGTTTTCTAATATTCTATAACACAATATACTTTCTGCCATAAGATTAGAATAATGCTACAAGTGTCATATAATTATCTGTTTTTAATATACACTGCTCAAGTAACAATGTAAAACTTTGTAGTTCATCCTGAATTCTTGTAGCTCAGGATGAAACTGTAAAGTTCTGTGAGATGCTTCATCTAAAAAGCTAAATGGAACTTGTGTTTGACACTAGATCATGCTTTAAGGTTTTGGAACATACAGACAGATACTTTAGTGGCAATATTTGGAGGCGTGGAAGGACATCGTGATGAGGTGTTGAGTGCAGTAAGTGATCAGATACTCTGTGCTATTACAGTATTTGACATCTTGCTAACATTATATCATAATGATTGACTCATTGACCCAATTTCAACTTTAAAGGATTTATTGACATAAAGCAGCCAGTGTATTGAAGGATAATTAATGTTCTTGAATTTGCAGCACAATAATGTATATTGCCTTTTAAGTATTGTATTTCACAAGACAGTTCAATTTTTTAACACCTGTTAATATCCTTTTTTAAATACTACACATGGCGTGTGAAGTCTAAACAACATTCTAGCCAAGTCGGGTTAAAAGTAGGAGGGGCAAAGAGAAAGGAGTGAAGAAAGTAAGATTAGGACAGTTTGGACACATTTAGCTGGTGTATGAAAGGCTTGGAGAGATCCTTTAGATGGCAGGGTTGACTGCAATGTTGAGAGTATTGTTCACATCCACAAATGTGTAGCTTAGTTATGAGGATGTTCGGAATGGAGCACTATGTAGAGTGGGCTGCCTTATGAGTATAGATTGTTGCTTAGCAATATCTAGCTAAACATTTTAAGTGCTTTGATAGAGGTGTTGTCCAGAATTTCCTCTTCTGTGAAGGGGTTCTCCAGTCTAAAATAATATTCATTGCAGGGAGGAGAAACCTTTTGTAATCAACATTTTTTTAGCAGAGCAGCAATATGGATAACCTGCAGTGGGACCAAGCCTATGTTGGGGGGCATTTGAGTTCAAGTATTTCAAGACTCTGAAGTTCCCTTATTCATGTAAGATGAAGGTTTATTTATTTATGGTAAAACTACGAGTCAGACTGAACTTGAGAAAAGAGCTTCCTTTACAAAGCCTTTTACAAACTAGGTGTTCTAAAGCCAGCAAAGTACATTTGAAGCAGGGAAGCTGATACATGAAACATCACAATTTCCCACATATAGGAATGTATATTGATTAATCTGACTGTTTGTTTACTGAGGGATGACTATACATCTTCTTCACTACTTTAAATTACACCATGAGATAATTTACATGAATCTAAGAAGGCAGATTATTCGTTGATTTAATGTCACATCTGAAAAACAGGGGTTCCAACAGTGCAGTACTAAACATTCTTTTTTTCAATTTAGGTTATGTGCTTAGGACTCTTGACTGGAACTCTCAATCTTTAGACTTGGGTGAAGTGCAATCATTGAGCTAAGGGTGACACTGAAATCTGATTTAATACTGCAGAGGTAGCCACTGTAGGATTCTGATGTTTTGCAGTAACTGTTAGATTCAGGGGTTTAAAAAAAATTTTGTTATTAATATCAAAACCTAACTGTCTGTGGATACATGTTACTCTTAAACTGGCTTTCTAGAGAACTAATGCCTGAATTTTCAAAGTGTACACAAAAACATATTTGTGACCTTATCAACATTTTCAGTTTATCAACAGTGTTATAAATCGTTGTTTTTATTACAGGATTTTGATCTTCTTGGAGAAAAAATAATGTCTTGTGGGATGGATCATTCTCTTAAATTGTGGCGAATCAACTCGGAAAGGATGCTAAAAGCTATTAAGGCATCAAACGAATATAACCCAAGTAAAACGAACAGGTAATGATTGCATATCTGTCCCTTAGCCCTATTTGTATGTTGCCAGGACAGAATTATTACTTTATTTTTGTTGGACTGGATGCATTGTTGCTACCTCAATAGATGGAAAAAAATGTAAGATCTGAAGTACTGCATTACAAGATAGTACATGTTACTGAATCTGTGTTGAATCTTTTTTAAGAAAAGTATCTTGTTCTATGAAAGCATAAGAAATAAAAATAGGAGTAGGCCATTTGGCCCCTTGACCCTCCTGCACCATTCAGTAGAATCATGGCTGACCTGACACTCTTCACATCCACTTTCTTGCCCTTTCCCCAAAATCCTTCATTCCCAACTAATCAAAAAATGATCTCTGTCAGCCTTAAATTTGCATAAGGACTGTCCACCCATAGCTCTCTAAGGCAAGGAGTTAGAAAAACATTCAACCCTCAGAAGATATTCCTTCTTATCTTAGTCTGAACATGGAACCCCTTAATCCTGAGACTATGCCTTCTAATACTAGACTCTCCTGTAAGAGGGAACATCCTCCTAACATTCACCCTGTCAGGCCCCTGAGTAATCCTATATGTTTCAATGAGATCGCCTCTCATTCTTCTAAACTCCAATGAGTTGAGTCACAGTCTGTTTTCTCGTTGCTCATAAGACAATCCCTCCATCCTGGTGGTCATCCTAGAGAAACCTTTCTGAACTGCTTCCAATAAAATGATAGGTTTTCTCTAAATAAGGGGACCAAACCTGCTGACTACTATTAAAAGTGGTCTCACCAGCACCTTGTACAGTTGCAGTCAGACTTCCCAACTTTTACATTCAAACCCCTTGAAGTAAGGGCCAACATTCCATTAGCTATCTGATTTTCTGCTGTATCTGTGTGCCAACTGTGTGTTTTGTGCACAAGTAGCCCCAAGTCTCTTTGTGTTGCATCTTTCTGCAATTATTCTCCATTTAAATCATCTTGTTCTTTCGTTCTCCCTTCAAAACTTAACAACTTCACTTTCCCACATTATACCTCATATTTGCCCATTTTTTGCCTATTTATGTAACCTATAAATATCTGACAATTGTTTGTATCCCCCTCAAACTATCTTTCCACCTAGTTTTGTTTAATCTGCAATTTGGCTATCATGCATTTGTTTCCTTCCTCCAAGTACCAAATATATATTTTAAACCGTTGCGGTCACAGGACTGATGTCTCTGGAATCCCACTGGTCACAAGTTGCTAACTTGAAAAAGAACTCCATATTCCAACTCGTTTCCTGCCCATTGGCCAGTTCTCTATCCATGCAGTCAACTATCTTCAGCACTGTGGGCTCTTATGACTTAACCTTTGTGAGCTATCTTGGTGAATGCTTTCCACTCTGGTTGAGACTTCCTTGAGAAACACTAATGGTAAGTCAATTCCTCTTTCGTGAAGCCATGCTGACTCTGCTTGCTTAGATTATAACTTTCCAAATGTTCCAATACAATTTTCTCAATAATTGATTCCAGCATTTTTCCAACAATAGATGTTTGGCTAATTGGCCTGTAGTTATCTGCTTTTTGCCTCCTTCCCTTTTTTGACTAGGGGTGTCACATCAGCAGTTTTCCAAATCTCTGTGCTTCTCCAGCATCAAAGGATTTTTATAAAATTGCAAACAATGCATCCATTATCTCTGTAGCGAACTCTTTTAGGATTCGAGGATCAGAGTCAGGGGACTTTATCTGCTTTAAGCATCATTAGTTTGTCTAATACCACTTGTCCAGAGATGATGATGGTCTTGGCACTTAATTCTTCCCTTGTATTCTTTAGTGTTACTGAGATATTTGAAATGTCTTCTACCATAGAGACTGATGCAAGATATTTGTTTAACTCCCCTGCTTTTCCTTGTTCTCAAAATTATCTCTCTAGATTAATTTTGGAAGGGGGCTGTGTTCTTTTTGACATCTTCCTTTTTATACACTTAAAGAAATTCTGATTATCAGTTTTTATATTCCTTGCTAGTTTGCCCTCAGAGGCTACTTTCTCTGTATTGTCGTTTGTAGTCCACCTTTTGGATTCTGAGTTTATCCCAGTCCTTGGGGCTATCACTGACTTTTGCCTCCTAAAAGCTTTTTGTTTCACTTAATACTCTTAACTTCCTTGGTTGATTTATCCCTCTCTTAGATTCTTTCCTCCTTACTGGGACGTACTTTTGCTGAGAGTCATGAATTGCCTCTTCAAATGTCTGTCACTGCTTGCTTACTATTATTCCTGTTAATGTATCAGTGCAGTTCACTTCAGCTCATTTTGTTTGTAATTTGGGTATGTGATCGTGTAGTGGTAACGTCACTGAATTCCTAATCCATGATTCTAGGTTAGTGTTCCAGTGTCACTGGTTCAAATCCCACTGCTGCAAAAGGCAAGATTTGAATTGAATTCGACAAAAATCTGGAAGTTAAAAAGATTAACTTAAGTTTAGGGCAGCATGGTGGCTCAGTGGTTAGCACTACAGCCTCACAGCCCCAGTGACCCGGGTTCGATTCCCGCCTCGGGCAACTGTTTGTGTGGAGTTTGCACTTTCTGCCTATGTCTGTGTGGATTTCCTCCGGGTGCTCTGGTTTCCTCCCCCATTCCAAACATGTGTAGGTCAGGTGAATTGTCCATAGTGTTAGGTGCATTAGTCAGGGGTAAATATAGGGATGGGGAATGGGTTACTCTTCAGAGGGTCGGTGTGGACTTGTTGGGCCGAATGGCCTGTTTTCATACTGTAGGGAATCTAGTCTAATCAAAGTTCCTTTATTTAAGTTAAATATACTTGTTTTTCACACTAAATAGAAGATTAAATTCTATTACAGTATGATCTCTACTTTTTAGGGTATCTTTTACTCTTTCATTAAACCTGCCTGATTACTCAGATCCAAGATAGCCTGCTATCTCATTGGCTCCATGACATGTTACTCCAGGAAATTACCCCTTGTACACGCTATTAATTTGTTGTCGTAACTATGCTTTCCAATTTGATTAACCCAATCAACATGATTCAAGTCATCCATAATTATTATTGTAATTTTTTTATATACTCCTACTTTGTTGATTTGTAGCCTTTCCTACTGAGTGCTATCTATCAATATCATCTTTCCCTTGCTGTTTTTTTACCCTTGCTCAAATGGACTCCACATCATCCAAGTCTAGGTTGTGAATGTCTCTCTCAATTATCCTCATTTCATTTCTTATTAACAGTGCTACCCTCACAACTTTTTCCATCATTCCTCTCTCTCCTGAATGTCAAGTTCAGTTTGATATCATTGTCACTATGTTTCTGTAATGGCTATGAGATTGTATTTATTTGTATTGTCAGTTTGTCTACTGAATGTTTTGTACATTAAGATATATTTAAGTTTATTCTGTTATCAAATTTGCCTATCCTCTCACATTTTCTTGGTGTAATGTGACATTCTCACATTCTTCCCTTTTTATTTTCTAGTAACAATCAACCCCATCACTAACCTGCAATTCTACTTTTGTCCTTTTATCTTTTGCTTTTCTAACTTCTGATGCAACTAAACCCATCCTCCCACTATTTAGATTAAAGTCCTATCAACAGCCCTGGTTATGCAATTTGCAGGACTTGGATACAGCATTATTCAGGTGGAGCCTGTCCCATTGGAATAGCTCTTTCCTTCCCAGTATCCATGAAATTGTATTCATTTTTCCCATACAAATCCACGCACTTATCTCTTTGTTCTTGTTGACCCTGTGCGGATTAGCTTGTGGCTCAGTTAATTATCCAGAGATTATTAGCTTTCTGATTCTGCTTTTCAATTTAGGCCTAAGCTGCTCATGTTCTTCCAGTAGAACCTCTCTTTCTTCATTCTCCCTATAACATTAGAATCTACATAGTCCATGACAACAGGATCTTCCCATCCCACTTCAATTCCTCTGCACCCCCAATTGAGTTATCCTGAACCTGGGCACTAAGCAGACAACACAGCCTTTAGGATTTTTGAAACTGGCCACAGAAGTGTCTGTTCCCATGACTGTGCTATCCCATTTACAACTACGTTTTTCTTTTCTTCACCCCACCCCACCACCAACATCACCAACACTACCGTTTGAAAACTCCCTGTACCATGGTGCTATGGTCACTTTGCTCACTCTCCCCACTCCGCCCAATCCCACCCACATCAGGAGCAAGATTCTCAAATCTGTTGGGAAACTCAAGAGTTGATGTTCCTGCAGCATTTCCTCCTAGATCTGTCTTTCTGCCTCATTTATAGTCACATCCTCCTGTTTCTGACCCTGAACAAATTCTAGTAGGATAGCAAAAAAACTTTCTGGTTCATATCTTCCATTTTGTTTTACAATGCTTTCGCACTAAAAATGCAATCTGTGTAAATATTAACATTAATGCAGCAATTTATATACATGGACTACTTTATCTTGCACCAACCAAGTCATGGATGACTTGGAATGAGGACTTTTAAATTCTGTCTATGTCTTAACTTAATGCATGTACCCTATTTGTGGTAGCAACTCTTCTATTATGAATTCATATGCTTAATGAAAGTCGCTAGCACAATCGTGCATTTCTCATCTGCATTCTAGAGAGATTGTACCGACATTTTTACAGAAATAGGTCGGTCTTGATCCTCTTTTTACACTCGGTTTTACCTGCTCCATTTTAAATTGCTATATAATGTTGCAGATGGAAATCTAAAGTTAAATTTAACAAAAGACTTATGGACTTTAATGTTTTACTCTTTTTCCATTAAATATACTTTACATCTACTCCTTTTGATGTTTCAGACATAATTAGTAGCTGTGATGTATATGTGAAGTATCCCAAGTTTAATCTTTGATCTGTTGTAGGTCAAGTGATTTCAGTTGGTATTGCACTGTACAACCCAGCAGCAGCTCTAATTTAAGGAAGAGAAAACCACTGCTTTTGCTATCCAGAGTCCCTCGCTAAAACGCGTAAATAGATATTCTCCAATCGACCTGTTTAGAGATGTCACTTAGATACCACCTGGAGCAGATGGGACTTGAACCCAGACCTTCATGTCTTGGAGGTCGGGACACTACCACTGTACCATGACAGCCCTCCTAAGTGGGTAAACATTTTTTCTGCTTTCTAATCAATTTGTTCACAGTTACTATCTTACAACTTTACATGAGATGGACTTCAATTTGGGCCTCTGATCCAGAGGTAGGGACATGACCATTGTGCCACAAGGGTCCTGCTATGTACGTAAACATGGCATCAGAATAGATTGGACTCTGCTGGGATTTCTCCATTCCCCCCCTTCACTTCAGCTAACCATAGCCAGTAATAGGAAGAATTACCACTTGACAGAAGTATTCGTATCCAATCGAGTTTGCTATAATAATCCCAAACAACTCTGGATTAGTATTTTCATCATTGGAGAAAGATTATAATTAAAAATAAAACATACTTCACTTCTTTGGTTTCAGCAACAAATTTAATGTCGAGCAGGAAAGTCAGCTTTATTGAGTCAGTACCAATCTCGCTTGAATTAGAAAGTTAGGGATTCATGCTGCACTCCAAGGCTTTGGCTCACAATCTGGATTGACATTACAGTACATTGTGCCATTTTGGACCAAACATTTAAAGTGACATTGTTGACTATTTAAACTTCAGATCATGTGGCATTATTTGGAAAAAGTAACTATTGTCTTAATTTACTGACAAGTCAGGCAGGGGGCTGGAAGAATGCAGCAAGCCAGGCAGCATCAGGAGGTAAAGTCGACATTTTGGGTGCTGCCCTTCTTTAGGACTGAATATGGGTGGAGGGGGAGCTGCAACTAAAGGAGGTGGGGCAAGGGCGGGGTGGTCAAGTGGGATAAGTGAAGACAGGTAGAGAGTATGACCTGGTTGGTCAATGGGAGGAATGAATTTGGTTGGTGGCAAGGAAGCATGGAAGGAATGGGGAGGGCTGGGAAGGGAGTTGGGGGTTGGGAAGGGAGGTTATTTGGAATTGGAGAGCTCAGTATTGACTCCTGTACGCTGTAGGCTGCACAGGTTGTTATTCCTCTAGTTTGCAGTTTAGTTCATTGTAGCAATGGAGGAGGCCAAGGATGAAAGGGAGTAGGAAGGGGGATTAAAATGGGTGGTGACTGGGGCATCTGGTCGGCCCCTGCGGGCCCGGTTGAGATGCTTGGCAAGCCGTTCCCTAAGTTTATGTTTGGTCTCCCTCGTGTAGAGAAGACCACATCAGGAGCACCTGATGCAGTAAACTAGGTTGGAAGAGAGGCAGGTGAACCTCTGTCTCACCTGGAATGACTGTTGAAGCCTTGGGTGGAGGTGAGGGGGTGGTGTGCTGGCAGGTTTTGTATCTTTTCAGGTTGCAGGGGAAGGTATCTTTTGTTTTGGGATGATTAGTGGGGAGAGTGATGCTAATCAAGGACTGCCTAAGGGAACGGTCCTTCCGGAAGGCAGAGAGTGTAGGGAGTGGAAGATTTTCTTGGTGGTGAGGTCTAGTTGGAGTTGGCGGAAGTATTTAAGGGTGATGCGTTGGATGCGGACACTGGTGGGGTGGTAGGTGAGGACAGGAGGGACACTTGTCTTTATTGCGTTTGGAGGAGAGGGTGTTTAGAGCAGTGGAAGGGTGAATGGAGATGGTGCGGTGGAGGGCTGTTTGGATTAACTGAGGGAGGAAAAGCACTTTGTTTGAAATAGGTGGACATCTGGGACGCTTGGGAATGGAATGTCTCTTCGTCTGAGCTGATGCGGTGCAAGAATTGGGAGAAAGGGATGGAGTTCTTGTAGGATACTGGGTGGGAGGAGGTGTTGTCCAGGTAGTTATGGGCGTCTGTGGGTTTGTAGTAAACGTCCATCTGGAGACTGTTGCTGAAGATGGAAATGGAGAGGTCAAGAAAGGGGAGGGAGGTGGCCAAGATGGATCAAATGAAATTGAGGCCAAGGCTGAAAGTTGTGGGTGAAGTTGATGAACTGCTACTGTTCAGCCTGGGTGCAGGATGCTGCACCGGTGCAGTCATTGAAGACAGTGGAAGAGTTGGGGCACAGTGCCAATGTAAGTACTGAAGAGGAACTGTTTGATGTAGCCAACAAAGAGGCAGGCATAGCTGGGGCCCATCTGGGGGCCCATGACCCACCCCCTGGATATGGAGGAAATGGAAGGAGTTAAAGGAAAGGTTGTTGAGGGTGAGGACGAGTTTGGCGAGGCAGCGGAGGGTATTGGTGGTGGGGGACTGGATGGGTCTGTTGGAGAGGAAGCGGAGGGGCTGGAGGCCATCCTAGTGGGGTATGGACGAGTATAAGAACTACATGTCCATAGTGAAGGTAAAGTGCTGGGGACTGGGGAACTGGAGGTTACTGAGGAGATGGAGGGCGTGGTTGGTGTTGTGGATGTAGGTGGAAAGTGCTTGAACCAAGGGGGAAAGGATGGAGTCTAGGTAGGACACAATGTGTTCAGTGGGGCAAGAGCATGCCGACATGATGGGTTGATCGGGGTAGTTGGGTTTGTGAATCTGGGTGCAGGTAGAACTGGGCGGTGCGGGCTGGAGGACTATGAGTTTGAAGGTAGTGGAGGGGAGATCACCAGAGGCAGTGACAACATGGACAGTGTGAGTGATTTAGGCATGATGGGTCGTGGTGGAGTCATGTGCAAGGGAGAAATAGGTGTCGGAGATTTGGTGTTTGGCCTCTGCGACAGAGAGGTCTGTTCTCCGCTGTACCACTGCCCTGTCTTTGTAAGTGGTTTTGAACCAGGGGTTCGTGCAGAGACACTGGAGCGCTGCACATTTGGAGGGCATGAGGTGGGTGGAGAAATTGAGGCAGCTGATTTCAAGTCTGCAGTAGAGGTCTAGGGAGGTTCACCTGCCTGTCTTCCAACTGAGTTCACTGCATCAAGTGCTCCTGATGTGGTCTTCTCGATGTTGGGGAAACCAAACGTAAACTTAGGGAACGGTTAGTCAGGCTTCTCAGTGGGCCCGCAGGGGCTGATCCCAGTCATCACCTGTTTTAATTTTGCTTCCTACTCCCTTTCCCTATACGACCATCTTTGGGCTCCTCCAATGCCATAATGAATCAAACAGCAAATTGAGGAACACATCTTGTTGAATTGAATACCACATCTTCTGCCTGGGCAGCCTCCAGCCCGGAGGACACGACATTGAGTTCTCCAATTTCAAATAACCTCCCTTCCCAGCCCCTTCCGCTCCCTTTCACTCCTCCCCGCCACCAACCGGATTCATTCTTCCCATTGACCAACTAGGTTGTACACTCTACGTGTCTTAGCTATCCCCACTATTAGCTATCAGCACCTCCTGAAGCTGTCCAGATTGCTGTGTTCTTCTAGCTTTCTGCCTGTCGATTTGGGATTCCAGCATCTGCAGATGTTTTGTCTCTAACCTAATTTACTGGCTGACAGTACTCAAACTGATTATCATTACTGTCTTGGATATTTTAATAGTAAACAAACTTACTGTTCCTTTCGTCTTTGATTCTTATTGTATTTCAAGATAATTAATTGGGTTTGAAAATGTTCTTGCTTTTTGATAAACCATTGTATAACCACACACCTTTTTTGTTCATGATGCAAAATTCTATGCTCAGGGTTTTGTCTGATTATTTTGCAGGAGAGGTGGAACTTGAGTTGTTTTTGTTGTCTTTTTTGCTTATAGGCCATTTGTGTCTCAGAAAATCCATTTTCCAGATTTCTCCACAAGGGACATACATAGGAATTATGTGGACTGTGTGCGCTGGCTTGGAGATTTAATATTATCCAAGGTAAATATTTTTGTTTCCATTTGTTAAGTTGACCCAGATATTCCACGGAGTGGCCAATCATATTGTCACACCACTCCTTTTAGTATTCGGATTAAGCTTTATTTCTGCCCACCAGTCTGATCCTGGTTCCTTTAGAAATGTAGAATTTACCTGAAATCCACAGTTTCCTTGTAATGCAGGGTAGTTGGGGATAAAGCAAACCATTTCTTCTTCTTCACGCTGCATTCTATTATTTAAATGTTTAACAGCACAGACAGTCACTTTGTTAGCTCCTGTGAAAGGGATTACGGTGTGACAGGTTGTCAGGGAGCCAAGATTCCAAGGAGGAATAGATTGCCTGGGAGGGATGGAAAAAGTGATTGAGTTTAGTGAGAAGAGGGAGTGTGTTGAGTCTGATCAGGCAGGAGGGAGAGGAGCTGTGTTGAGTCTAGTAGCAGGGAAGATGGTCCTTTCGAGTTTGCTGCTAGGGTAGGATGTCGGCTGCAGGAAAGGGGTTTATTGCTTCAGGCATGGAAAATAGAGTGGGATTCAGACTAGAGACTGTATCGTTGATGGGGGATCGGGGGTGCAAGTGGTCCAAGGTGGTTTAGTCGTGGTGTAGGGGTGAGAGTGGTGAATTACAAGGCTAATTAACTGACTTTCCAAAGCAGCCATTTGCTTAACTGAAGTAAACCGTTTAGGTTTTAACAAAGATGTGTAGCTCTGATTGTGGATGAGGTAGTTGGTTAGCTCCATACTGGGTAACATTATCAGTGCGACTTCCATGAAGCGCTGTTGTTCCGCCCCCCCCTTGGTTTTTATCTGGTTCAGTCTGTTGAGATGAGTATCACTTCTGGGTCTTCTCTGCAGCAGTTTGTACACTGGATCTATCTCTGTGTTTGTTGATGGCCTTTTTGGTTGAAAACCAGACTTCCAAGAATTATTTTGCACATGTCTTGTTAGCCTGTCCAAGGATAGTAACTTTGTCATAGTTGAATTGATGGCCCTCTTGGTCTGTGTACACAGAATGGACAGAGAATGGATCATGTCATTTAGTAGCCAGTTGGTGTCCGTGAAGTCGGATGACTAAGTTTCTACCTGTTTGTCTGATATAGTAGTTATTGCAAGGGATTTTGTATACTTTGTTGGTCCTGTATGCTGTAGGTATGGGGTCCTTAAGCTAGGTACATAGCTGGCATAGTGTGGCTGTAGGTTGGTGTTCCACCATAATACCTCGTGGTCGTAACAGCCTGGTAGTTAATTCTGATATGTTCTTCACATAGCGTAAGGTAGTCAGTGTTTTGGTAGGTACATTGTCTTCTTGGTGTTGTCTCTTGGACGGGCATCAGTGAACAAAGCTGATCAAGTATCCATTGTTAGTGTTCCTCTTCTTTGCACAATTGTGTTGCAGTGTGTCATGACTCTTTTGAATAGTGTCTTGACACAGCTCCAGATGTGGACATTGAGGTGGTTGCTTTTGTAATTGAGGCTCTGTTTGGTGTGGGTGGATTTCCTGTATACTTTGGTTGTAAATCCTCCGTTGATCATCTGTTCTACGGTAACATTTAGGAATGCAAGTTAGTGGTTATTCTCTTTCTCCCTGGTAAATTTGATGTCAGTGAGTATACTGTCAATAAGGTGATATGTTTCCCCCAGTCTAGTATTTTTAAAAAAAAATATATTTTAATTTAAAAAATAGATTTTTTAATATTACAAGTACAAAACAGTACAATTCAAAACAGTACAAAAAATACCCAAATAAAAAACAAATCCCCAACCCACCTTCATGTAGAAATGTATAAACATATATAGAAAAATATAGAATTTTTAAAAAACCCAAACTGGCTATTTAACTAAATAAATAATCAACAACAAACTAATAAATAGTAATAACTCAGCCCAGCCAAATAAAACGCTCATACGTTCACAGTTCTTCCTCCCTGGATATTGGACTCGTAAAACACAACCGTTATGGCTATGTAAAAACCCTTTTTAGTATGGCAGATAAATCTGTGTCAAGGTATTTCAAAACGCGCTGCTATGTGTTGTAAAAATTCTCACTTTTGTGGTGTACCATATTTGCAAGAAAATCCAGGGGAATATGCTCAATAACAATCTTCCGCCAAACCGACAGGCCCGGGGTTTTTTCGGATATCCAACCTAGCAAGATATTCTTTCTTGCACAGAACGTGAGAATATTGAAAAGTTTTTTTTCTGCGCATCTGCAGGAAATATGGTGGACAGGCCCAAAAAGAGAGAGAGAGAGGGTTGACCCTTACACCCAAAATCCTCTGTATTGTGCCCGCCACAGCACTCCAATATGTTTGAAGCCTATCGCGAGACCAAAGACAATGGGTAAGAGTGCCCGTGCAGACCTTGCGCTTGGGACAAGCTGAAGATACCCCTGGTTTAAATTTTGACAAATGGTCCAGAGCCAAGTGGACCCTGTGGAGAATCTTCACCTGTGAAGCATGGGTCCTATTGCAAATTTATATCTTCGTTGCATTCTCCCAAATATCCTCCCATGCCTCTGAGGAGACTTCAACACCCAGCTCTCTTTCCCACATCCTGCACAGTCAATCAAGCTCATCTAAGGTGGCACCCCCCAAAAACAACGATATAAAGTACTGACAGAGAGTGTACACTTAGCACGCCCCCCTCTCTATGTCAGTTTTGCAGGGATCCGTCAAAAGTGTGGTCTTTTTTTGAATAAAATCCCTAACTTGAAAAAAACTAGAGGTCTCTATTAGATAATTCGTACTTCTGTAGTAACTGATCGAAGGACATCATTACGTCTCCCTCAAATAAACTGCCCATGTAAGATACACACCTAGCTGCCCAACGTTTAAATCCTGAATCTATCATACCCGGTTGAAAACCCGGCGTACCCACTAAAGGTGTAAACAAAGATGTTTTGCCAATATTGCCTTCCCTCTGCCGAATAGTCCTCCATGCTCTAACAATATTGATGACTATTGAGTTATGGCAATATTCCCTAACTGTCCTCCTTTTGTCCAAAAACAGCAAACTGGTATGGGGGCACTTTGCCTGGGAGGCTTTCATAGCTACCATATTGAAAGAGGATCTCCACAAACCCAATCACTCACACAGGACAAAAGCTAGCTTAATTAGTAATTTTTAATGTCTGGAAGGTCCACTCCCCCCAATCTGTGAGGCAACTGCAGTTTGGTTAATTTAATGAGGGGCCACTTACGATGCAAAACAGAGGAGCTGAATCAGCTTATTGAAAATCAGGGGGAGCATCCGTGTAGGGTATAGCAAACGAAGGAGAATATTCCTCTTAATAAGCGCTATCCGACCCAACCACGAGACTGGAAGTGCCTCCCATCTTTGAAGATCTTGTTTAGTTTTTTCAAATAATTGGATAAAATTGGCTTTGAACAGCTAATCCAGAACTGGAGTAATGAATATGCCCAAATACACAAAATCCCCCTGTGACCACCTAAATGGGAATCTAAAGTTGCCCTTGAGCTAGTTCCTTCGTAAGACCACCGATAGGCATAGCCTCTGATTTTGCAAAATTAATCTTGTACCCTGAAAAAGCGGCAAACGCATGAATGCGTTATATCATGCGAGGCACTGAAACTGCTGGATTTGTCAAAAAATTAGGACATCGTTTGCATACAACGAAATCTTACATAATTTTGACCCCTCTTCTGGAGCTGATATATTGGGATCCCCATGAATAGCCTCTGTCAGTGGTTCAATCACCAACGTAAAAAGCAATGGTGAAAGGGGACAGCCGTACCGGCTGCCCCTAAAAATATTAAAATTGCTTGATCACCCAGTCGGTGATGACCCTGCTGCAAGAGGGCCACCATAGAGAACCTTTACCTATCTTATGATGACTTCGCCCAAACCAAACCGCTCTAGAGTATAGAAAAGGTATGGGCACTCAACTCTGTCAAGTGCCTTCTCTGCATCTAAAGAAATCACCAATCCCTGTATTGACTGCTGTTGGCATGTTTGAATTACATTAAGCAGCCTCCCAACGTTATTGGAGGTTCTGCGACCCTTGAAAAAGCCCATCTGATCCTCTTTAATAATAGAAGCTAACACAGTCTCCAGCCTTAACAAGAGAGTCTTCGAGAAGATTTTAAAGTCCACATTTAAGACCGAGATGGACCTGTACGAAGCACAGTCTTCTGGGTCCTTCCCTTTTTCAAAGATAAATGAAATATTGGCCCCTCTCAGAGATGGTGGGAGACAATCATGACTGTATGAATCATTAAACATGTTGAGCATCGGGCCTGACAGTATAGTTATAAATTCCTTTTAGAATTCACTGGGAAGTCCATCAGGACTGGGCGCCTTTCCACTCTGGAGCTGCCTCACAGCTTCCTGCACCTCTTGCTCTGGTCATTGGGATTGAGAAAGAACTGTTGTTCAGGAGTCACACGCAGGAGCTTGAGATCCTGAAAAAAAAGATTCCATTTTGGCCTGCCCCTCCTCACAATTCTCAGATGGGTATAACTTAGAGTAAAGTCTCTGGAACGCCACATTAATCTTTTTAGAATCCCATGTTAGGTTCCCAGACCCGTCCCTAATAGCTGTAATGGCTTGTCGGGCACTCCTCTTTCTGGCAAGATAGGCTAATTATTTGCCTGGCTTGTCACCATGCCTGTATAACCTTTGCTTTGCAAAGGCCAGCTCCTTCTTTGCCGTCTGCATGAGCATGGAATTTAATGCAGACCACAGTGCCATAATCCGCTGTAGTTTGACCAACGAGGGTCTGTCAAAGTAGGCCTTCTTGGCTGCCTCAGTCTGGTATGTTTGATGATGACAAATTGTTGTCCATGTATCGTATCCATAGTTTTGGTTGGATCAAGGGTGTTTTCAAGATAAAACTGAAACTATGGAACCCAGGGAAAACACCTTGTCTGTTCACCCTATCCATGTCCTTGGTGATTTTATAAACCTCTATAAGGTCACCCCTCAGCCTCCGACACTCCAGGGAAAACTGCCCCAGTCTATTCAGCCTCTCCCTGTAGCTTAAACCCTCCACCCTGGCAATATCTTTTCTGAACCCACCTATCAGAAGGAAATTTCGCAACATCCTTCCGATAGGTGGGAGACCAGAATTGCACATAATATTCCAAAAGTGCCTAACCAATGTCCTGTACAGCCACAATATGACCTCCCAACTGCTGTTCTCAATGCTCTGACTAATAAAAGAAAGCATGCCAAACGCCTCCACTATCCTATCTACCTGAGATTCCACATTCAAGGAACTATGAATCTGCACTCCACGGTCTCTTGGTACAGCAACACTCGCGAGGACATTACCATTAAATGTATAACGCCTGCACTGATTTGTCTTTCCAAAATGCAGCACCTTACATTTATCTAAATTAAACTCCATCTGCCTTTTATTGGTCCATTGGCCCATCTGATCAAGATCCTGTTGTACTCTGAGGTAATCTTCTTCGCTGTCCACTACACCTCCGATCTTGGTGTCATCTGCAAACTTACTAACTATACCTCCAATGTTCACATCCAAACTGATTATATAAATGACGAAAAGCAGTGCACCCAGCACCAATCCTTGGGGTATACTGCTGGTCACAGGCCTCGAGTCTGAAAAACAACCCTCCACCATCACCCTCTGTCTTCTTCCTTTGAGCCAGTTCTGTATCCAAATGGCTAGTTCTCCCTGTATTTCATGTGGTCTAACCTTGCTACCCAGTCTACCATGAGGAACCTGTCAAAGACCTTACTGAAGTCCATTTAGATCACATCCACCGCTGGCTTCATCAGTCCTCTTTTTTTTTAAACTTCCAAAACACTCAATCAAGTTCGTGAGACATGATTTCCCATACGCAAAGCCATGTTGACTGTCCCTAATAAGTCCTCGCCTTTCCAAACGCATGTACATCCTGTCCCTCAGGAGTCCATACAACAACTTGCCCACCACCGATGTCAGGCTCACTGGTCTATCGTGTCCTAGCTTTTCCATACCACCTTTCTTAAATAGTGGCATCATGTTAGTCAACCGCCAGTCTTCTGGCACCTCAGCTGTGACTATGGATGATCCAAATATCTCAGCAAGGGGTCCAGCAATCACTTTCCAAGCTTCCCACAGAGTTGCAAGGTACACGTGAACAGGTCCTGGGGATTTATCCACCTTCATGCATTTTGAGACATTCAGCACCACATCTGTGTAATATGGCCATTTCTTAAGAGGTCATCATCTATTTCCCCATATCCTATATCTTCCATGTCCTTCTGCACACTATGCACTGGATGCACAGTACTCATTTAGTATCTTCCCCCATCTCCTGCGGTTCCACACACAGGCTGCCTTGCTGAGCTTTGAGGGATCCCATTCTCTCCTTATTCTCCCTTTTGTTATTCTTGTATTTGTAGAATCCCTTTTGTTTCTTCTTAACCCTATTTGCCAAAGCTATCTTGTGTCCCCCTCCTGATTTCCCTCTCACTGCCTTTGTACTCTAAGGATTCACTCAATCTCTGCTGTCTATCCTTGACATATGATTCCTTTTTAACCAAAGCCTCAATTTCTCTAGTCATCCAGCATTCCCTATACCTATCAGCTTTGTTACAAAGTAATTAAAAGAGACATATAAATTAACCAACCCCAGGAAGAAACAGCACTAACAAGCTGTTTCCTAGGAGAAAGGAGATAACATGGCTTGATAATCTGCTGCCATGTGATAAATGGGAATCAAATCTGCCAGTAGGTGTAATATCCTGAAGTAAAGGGGTTAATTGAAGGAAAAGAAGTGTTAAATTGACAGCTAACCCCAAATGTAACATGAGCTATTTCTGATAAGATGGCAAGCTGCAGACATGTAGTCTACATAAGTGTAATCCATATTGGGATGACCAAATCTACCAAATCATCAATAATGTCATACCACAAACTTTAAAGTTTGCTCCAGTATAATCACAATAAGAAAAGCTTTGTAAAACTTCTCCAAATTATCTTTGTCGATTCCCATAAATATGGAAATTAATTAACTGATGTAAGTTGAAACAAACATGGTAATGGTAGGGGATTTTAACTTTCCAAACATAGACATGGACTGTAATAGTGTTAATTTTGATGAAAAGGAATTTGTGAAGTAAGGAAAAGCAAGGGAATTATAGACCAGTGAGCCTTACATTGGTTGTTGGAGGAGGCAATTCTGAGGGACAGGATTTACATGTGTTTGGAAAGGCAAGGACTGATTAGGGACAGTCAACTGGCTTTGTGCATGGGAAATCATGTCTCATGAACTTGATTGAGTGTTTTTTGAAGAAGTAACAAAGAGGATTGATGAGGGTAGAGTGGTGGATGTGATGTTTATGGATTTCAGTAAGGCATTCAACAAGGTTCCTCACGGTAGACTGGTTACCAAGGTTAGATCTCATGGAATACAGGGAGAACTCGTCATTTGGGTACAAAACTGGTTCAAAGGTAGAAGACAGAGCGTGGTGATGGAGGGTTGAGTTTCAGGCGGGAGGCCTGTGATCAGTGGTGTGTCACAAGAATCGGTGCTGTTTCCACTGCTTTTCGTCATTTTTGTAAATAATTTGGATGTGAACGTAGGAGGAATATTTAGTAAGTTTGCAAATGACACCAAAATTGGAGGTGTGGTGGACAGTGAAGAAGGTTACCTCAGAGTACAACAGGATCTTGATCAGGTGGGCCAATGGGCTGAGGAGTGGCAGAGGATGTATACTTTGGATAAATGTGAGGTGCTGCATTTTGAAAAGACAAATCAGGGCAAGATTTGTACACTTAATGGTAAGATCCAGGAGAGTGTTACTGAACAAAGAAACTTTGGAGTGCAGGTTCATAGCTCCTTGAAAGTGAGATCGCAGGTAGATAGGATAGTGTGGAAGGCGTTTGGTATGTGATGCTTTATTGGTCAGAGCATTGAGTATACAAGTTAGGAGGTCATATTGTGGCTGTACAGGACATTGGTTTGGCTACTTTTGGAATACTGTGTGCAATTCTGGTCTCTCTCCTAATGGAAGGATATTGTGAAATGTAAAAGGGTTCAGAAAAGATTTACAAGGATGTTGCCATGGTTGGAGGATTTGAGCTATAGGGAGATGCTGAATAAGTTAGGGCAGTTTCCCCTGGAGCATTGGAGGCTGAGGAGTGACCTTCTAGAGGTTTATAAAATCATGAGGGGCATGGTTAAGATAATAGATAAAATCTCTTTCCTGGGTGGGGGAGTCCAGAACTCGAGAGCATAGGTTTAGGGTGAGAGGGGAAAGATTTAAAAGGGACCTGAAGGCCAACTTTTTCAGGCACAGGGTGTGCGTATATGAAACGAGCTGCCAGAGGAGGCCGATAGAGGCCGGTACATTTATAACTTTTAAACGGCGTCTGGAAGGGTTTAGAGGTGTACAGGCCAAGTGCTGTTAAGTAAGACTAGATTAGGTTAGGATATCTGGTCGGCATGGAGAAGTTGGACCGTAGGGTCTGTTTCCATGCTGTACATCTCTATGACTCTGTGACTATAGTTTCTTCTTGCCTCTTTCATCTTGAAAAACAGTTTATTCCAGAAAGTTTTACTGTTTATTCTTTCAGTCTATGAAGTTATTAAAGTTTCTGAAACTTAAATTGTTGTAGCGTTATAAAAAAGTCACAAAATTTGACAATTATGTTTTATTCAATTGTAGGTCAAATAAATTGTGTATATACAAGTACCACAAGCAATGATGCACAATTTTTATCTGTTTCAGTCTTGTGAAAATGCCATTGTGTGCTGGAAGCCTAGCAAAATGGAGGACGACATTGATAGAATAAAACCAAATGAATCAAATGTGACCATACTGGGGAGATTCGATTATAGTCAGTGTGATATATGGTATATGCGATTTTCAATGGATTTCTGGCAGAAGGTAAAAATGAAGAATATGGGAGTATATTTCAAGTATTCAGTTCATGTAATTAAAAAGTATATTCCTGTACTGTAGCTCCTTGTTACTCCATCACTCTGATTCAAGTAATTTTCAATGACATTTCATATGTTAGGATCTCCTTGATCGTTACTATTAATTACTGAATCCAGAGATTTGTATTTAATCTCATAATATCCATGGTATCTAATATCTGATTATTTCTTTAATATCATCTTCAAATATGTTGATTTCATTGTTATCTTAATCTTCCCTCTTGTGTTAATTATTTATTTAAAACTATTCATCTATTAAAATCTGAATCTCTCTTTAAAGATGCTGGCTTTAGGCAATCAAGTTGGAAAGCTCTATGTATGGGATCTTGAAGTTGAAGATCCTCATAAGGCTAAGTAAGTATTTTCTTGTTACCTTAATAACTTAGGCTAAAGTCAAGGCAACAACTGAAAACAATATATCCCTCCACTTAGTGGAACAAAATTATACGCGGTCCAGGTGTGGTCTCACTAATTCCTTACACAGTTGCAGCAAACATTTCTACTTTTACTCCATTAGGAATAAATGCTAAAACTGTACTTTCCTTAAGAAATAAGGTCTCCCACCAAGTCTTTCAGTGGGTTCAAATCCAGGAAAAATATGATGCAGATCTACTTCTGCACTGATGTTGATGGTTAAATCATTAAGTGGTTATCCAGATATTTTATTTTTAAAGCATGGGCCTATCACTTTCCCTGGAGTCTGTTCTCTAGAAGTTTCTTAGTTTGCCTTGAAACTTATTTTAATTAATGGAGATGAAGCAGATTTCATTATTTGCTCCCTCATCTTCGAAACCTTATGAATGGCAGCAACTTGCCCGGAGAAGCAGCAAGTAAAGCCACTCTCAGGATGCTGTTGCTGTAATTACTTAGCTGCTTATTTGAGAAGAAACTGCTTGCACTGATTTGAAGCTGAGATCTTCTAGAATTTTGAGTAAGGGAATGTCATAATTTTTGTCTAGCTGAAATTAGAGCTTAGATCCTGGAGAGGACCAGGTGTATTTCCTAACAGCTTTTGCAAATACCAGCACTGTTGACTGTTGCACCTTTTTGATATTGTAATTAAGCTTTCAGCTATTTTATATTATAATTGTGTTTTTTTTCTTAGATGTACAACGTTGGCTTATCCAAAATGCACTGCAGCCATACGACAAACCAGTTTTAGCAGAGATAGCAGTATTCTTATCGCTGTATGTGATGATGCAACCATCTGGCGCTGGGATCGACTTCGATAAACAATATTAATCATGTTCCAAAATTACTGAATTTAGCATACTTTCTGTGCACCAGTGACATTTTGATATTTTCTCAGCTCATTTTCCCAATCGTATTGTCAATGAAACTTTATGTGCGTATCTGCTAAAGTGTACTGTGTAGTTGACTTTTTCCCTTTGTGCTGCCTGTTGCTTTTGTTCTATTGTCAATAAATATTTTTTATGTTGGTTAAATTTAAATTATGGTTTATACATTTTATTTTCAATTAATAACTGTTTAAGTTAGATCTCTAAATAACAGCTGGCATTGCATTATCATGACTAATTAGCATCAAACACTTTCTTTTTCCCCTATGCCATTATAGCTGGAGTAGGCAATTCAGCCTCTGAGCCTGCTCTGCCGTTTGATACAATCATGACTGATCTCATCTTGGCTTCAACTCTACTTTCCTGCCTGCTGTTCATAACCCTTCAGCCCCTTATTAAATACAAAGCTGTCTACCTCCTCAATCTTTTCTCAATGACCTGTACTTTGGGGGTATTCAATTCCACAGATTCATGACCCTTTGGGAAGAGGTAACATCATATCACCTGTTTTAAAATCTTCTACCCCTTAATCTAAAAGTATGATCTTGTGCACTAGATTGCCTCACGAGGAAACATGTCTATTTTATCAATCTCTTTTAGCATCTTTATATACTTCAATCAGATGTCCTTTTATTCTTCTAAACTCCAGGGAGTATTGGTCTAAGCTGCTCAAACTCTCTTCATAAGACAAAGCCCTCACCTCTGGAATTAATCGAGTGAATTTCCTCTGAACTACCTCCAAAGCAATATATCCTTTCAGTAAGTGGAACAAAATTCTATGCAGTCCAGGTGTGGTCTCTCTAATTCCATGTACAGTTGCAGCAACACCTTCTACTTTTACTCCTTTAGGAATTAATGCTGAAACTATACTTTCCATACGGAATAAGCTCTCCACCCAAGTCTTTCAGTGGGTTCAAATCCTGGAAAAAAATTATGCAGATCTACTTCTGCACTGATGTTGACTGTTAAATCATGATCAAACCATGAATGTTAGCAGTTAAACCATGAATAAAAACTTGACATTTAAAATATTTATTTAGCCAAGCAGTACAATAGGATTTTTCAAGACAAAGGATTACAATATATTCGATAATTGTGGCAAGCTGAATGTGTACATTCTTGTCAATTTGATCTGTCATTGTATGTGATACCATATAAATTGTAAATATGGTATATTTTAAAATGCAAGAACAAACTCCAACTCCTATTTTCTATGTTTAAAATGAACAGCAGTAGGGTGTACAACCCTTCACACCGGCTTTGTCATCAGTAAGATACCTCATCCCTGATACCAGTTCCAGTGGTGAGGGGGGGAAGAATTGAAAAGAGAAGCTGTTGGATGAATGATTTCATTAAGTTTTCTATGCGATGTAAATGTTGCTGCAAAGGGCAGCATGGATTATCCATCCGTAACTGTCCTTGGCAAAGTGGTGTTGAGCTGCCGTCTCAAACCCTTGCAGTCCTTGTGGTTGCTGGCGTTCCAAGATTTTGACCGAGTAATAGTGAAGTAAGAACCATATAATTTCAAGTTAGGATGGTTTACAACTTGGAGGTTAACTTCAACTGCTTGAATGGAGTGAGGGGTTTGTGGGGAGGATAAGTACAGGAAGAGGGGGAAGTAGAATGGGATTATCCGTTGTTGCAGATGTATATGGGAAGGGAGAAGGTACAAAAGAAGTGCGTGTGTATCAGTAAAGCTGAGCTGATTATAATGGCCCAAATATTCTGATGGCCAGATAAGGGAATTGCCTTGGTAATTTAAAATGCCAATGGGCAGTTCTCCCACTGACAGTTAAAGGAATAACCTTAAAGAGGATAACCATAGATCAAATCCGTTCCAATTATAATTGGAATTTCTGGACCTATGTGTGCAAGGAGGTTGGAGGGAATTTGGAGTCATTTCTCATCAGGAAATGTGAAGAGCTTAGCTGAAACTAATCTGTATATTTAACAGAAAATTACAATTTGCCTTTGAAACTAAGGTTTTCATTTCTACAGTATATGTTGATCTATGATCTGAACTTTAGTTACATATTAAAAGTTTGATGCTGATTAACTGCATTTTCTTTACTGATATCTGGGCTCATGTTAATTTGAAATTGTTAAGATTGAATGATGTAATAAATAGTTTAGGAATTACTGCCCTAAAGTCTTAAAATCTACCGATTTCAGTTTTGAAAATACTCAATGACTGACCAGCCACCAATTCCTGGCTAACGAATTCCAAATTTCAGTTATCTGTAGGAATAATAGGGTGTTTATGGTAGGGGATTTTAATTTTCCAAACATAGAATGAGACTGCCATGGTGTTAAGGGTTTAGATGGAGAGGAATTTGTTAAGAGTGTACAAGAAAATTTTGAGTCAGTATGTGGATGTACCTACTAGAGAAGGTGCAAAACTTGACCTACTCTTGGGAAATAAGGCAGGACAGGTGACTGAGGTGTCCCTGGGGGAGCACTTTGGGGCCAGTGACCATAATTCTATTAGTTTTAAAATATAATGGAAAAGGATAGACCAGATCTAAAAGTTGAAGTTATAAATTGGAAGAAGGCTAATTTTGATGGTGTTAGGCAAGAACTTTCAAAAGCTGATTGGTTGCAGATATTTGCAGGTAAAGGGGTGGCTGGAAAATGGGAAGCCTTCAGAAATGAGATAACGAGAATCCAGAGAAAGTATATTCCTGTTAGGGTGAAAGGAAAGGCTGGTAGGTATAGGGAATGCTGGATGACTAAAGAAATTGAGGGTTTGGTTAAGAAAAAGAAGGAAGCATATGTAGGGTATAGACAGGAGAGATCAAGTGAATCCTTACAGTATAAAGGCAGTAGGAGTATACTTAAGAGGAAAATCAGGAGGGCAAAAAGAGGACATGAGATAGTTTGGCAAATAGGATTAAGGAGCATCCAAAGGGTTTCTACAAATCCGTTAAAGACAAAAGGGTAACTAGGGAGAGAATATGGTCCTTCCAAAGATCAGCGAGGCAGACTTTGTGTGGAGCCACAGAAGATGGGTGGGGGGGGAGGAGATACTAAACGAGTATATTCCATCGTATTACTGTGAAGAAGGATATAGAATGTGGGGAAATAGATGGTGACATCTTGAAAAATGCCCATTTATCAGAGGTGGTGGTATTGGATGTCTTGAAACACACAAAGCTGGATTAACCCCCACCACCCGATCAGCTGTATCCTTGGACTCTGGGAAGCAACTGCTGGGCCCCTTGCTAAGATATTTGTATCATCGATAGTCACAGGTGAGATGTCAGAAGACTGGACGTTGACTAACGTGGTGCCACTATTTAAGAAAGGTGTTAAGGACAAGCAAGGGAACTAGGCCGGTGAGCCTGACATCGGTGGTGGACAAGTTGTTGAAGGGAATCCTGAGGGGCAGGATTTACACTTATTTGGAAAGGCAAGGACTGATTAGGAATAGTCAACATGGCTTTGTGCTTAGGAAATTATGTCTCACAAACTTGATTGTGTTTTTGAAAAAGTAACAAAGAGGATTGAGGACAGAGCAGTGGACATGATCTGTATGGACTTCAGTAAGGCGTTCGACAAAGTTCCCCATGGGAGATTGGTTAGTAAGTTTAGATCTCATGGAATACAAGGAGAACTAGCCATTAGGATACGGAACTGGCTCGAAGATATAAGACAGAGGGTGGTGGTGAAGGGTTGTTTTTCAGACTTAATGGTGAGGACATAGAGAGTTACTGAACAAAGAGACTTTGGAGTGCAGGTTCATAGCTCCTTAAAAGTGGAGTCACAGGTAGATTGGTAGTGAAGAAGCTGTATGGTATGTTTTCCTTTTGGTCAGAGTATTGAGTATAGGAGTTGGGAGGTCATGTTGCAGCTGTACAGGACATTTGTTAGGTCACTTTTGGAATATTGCATGCAATTTTGGTCTCCTTCCTATTAGAAGGATGTTGTGAAACTTGAAAGGGTTCAGAAAAGATTTACAAGGATGCTGCCAGGGTTGGAGGAGTGAGTTATAGGGAGAGGTTGAATCGGCTAGGGTTGTGTTCTCTCAAGCGTCAAAGACTGAGGAGTGAAGGGCATGGATAGGGTAAATAGGCAAGGTCTTTTCCCTGATGTGGGGAGATGTAAAAGGAACCCAAGGGACAACCTTTTCATGCAGAAGTTGTGCATGTATGGAATGAGCTGCCAGAGGAAGTGGTGGAGGCTGGTACTGTTGCAACATTTAAGAGGCATATGAATGGGTTTAGAGGGATATGGACCATGTGCTGGCAAATGGGACTTGATCAAGTTGGGATATATGGACAGGTTGGACCAAAGGGTCTGTGTCTGTGTTGTACATCTCCATGACTAAACATTCTCAATTCTCAAGAGCTTGTTCCTCATCTCAGTCTTAACTAATCGGCTCTGTCTTGATAATGTAAAGCACTCAAGATATAAACACCATAAATGCTGACCTAAACTTGGATTAATTAGCAAATGTTTCAGCAGAGTTCTTTGTAGGACAGATATCATAATGTAGTTGAAGGAGACCAAATGGCTCCTCAAGGCTGCGCTCATCAGCTTCTTTGTTCCCTTGTGCCCAAAGATCAGTTCAAGAATCTGCCTGTTCAGTTGCATGTTCTCTGAATTCTGTTTGTGCCTATGGTTCCAGGAATTTTGCTATGGAGAGAAGAATGTGAGAAAAATGTAAGTAGATAATTGGGCCCTGGTACCTTATACATCTATATGAGCAGCAGATGATGCCTCTATTTAATATTAAAACCCACACAACACCAGGTTATAGTTCAACAGGTTTATTTGGAAGCACTAGCTCAGAACGCTAGTGCTTCCAAATAAACCTGTTGAATTGTAACCTGGTGTTGTGATTTTTAACTTTGTACACCCCAATCCAACACCGGCACCTCCGAATTTGGTTAATGTCTCATTCAAAAGATGGTACTTGCCATGGAGTGCAAATTTAACCCATAATCATGTGATTTAAGGCAAGACTTTGATAACTGGCTTGGTAATAAACAGGGAATGACGATGGTTGTGTTGCCAATACCACTGTAAATCTAGGGTGTAGATGAAGGTCACCTCAGCACTTCTTTCCTATGAGTTCCCTATGCTAAACACAGGAAAACAAGGCATAGCAGAGGTTTGTCATCCAACACCTTGAGCATCTGAACTGAATTGGATCTCAACTTCCCTGTCTACCCCCAATAATCCTATATTTCTTGTTGAAGAAATTCAATGGATCAGCTTACACTACTCTGGAAACAGAATTCCATAGATTGACAACCTGCAATAGAAAAATGCTTTCTTATCTCAATCTTAAATGGGAGAAACCTAATTTATAAACTCTGACCCTTGGTTCTAGACTGCCTCACAAGGGGAAATATCTTCTCAGCACTGACAGCAAGTTCTCTCAGGATAATATTTGCTTCAATAAGATCACCTCATTCTTCTAAACTCGGGCTACCTTGCTAAAACCTTTCCTTGTAAGATGACCTTGTCATGCCACAAAATCAGTCAAGTGAACCTTCCCTAATGTAATCATTCTCTTAGATAAAGGGAGAACTAGCCATTTGGATACAGAACTGGCTCAAAGGTAGAAGCCAGAGGGTGGTAGTGGAGGGTTGTTTTTCAGACTGGAGGCCTGTGACCAGTGGAGTGCCACAAGGATCGGTGCTGGGTCCTCTACTTTTTGTCATTTACATAAATGATTTGGATGCAAACATAAGAGGTACTGTTAGTAAATTTGCAGATGACACCGAAATTGGAGGTGTAGTGGACAGTGAAGAGGGTTACCTCAGATTACAACAGGATCTGGACCAGATGGGCCAGTGGCAGGTGGAGTTTAATTCAGATAAATGCAAGGTGCTGCATTTTGGGAAAGCACATCTTAGCAGGACTTCTACACTTAATGGAAAGGTCCTAGGAAGTGTTGCTGAATAAAGAGACCTTGGAGTGCAGGTTCATAGCTCCTTGAAAGTGGAGTCGCAGGTAGATAGGATAGTGAAGAAGGTGTTTGGTGTGCTTTCCTTTATTGGTCAGAGTGCTGAGTACAGGAGTTGGGAGGTCATGTTGGGGCTGTACAGGACATTGGTTAGGCCACTGTTGGAGTATTGCGTGCAATTCTGGTCTCCTTCCTATCGGAAAGATGTTGTGAAACCTGAAAGGGTTCAGAAAAGATTGCCAGGGTTGGAGGATTTGAACTATAGGGAGAGACTGAACAGGTTGGGGCTGTTTTTCCCTGGAGGGTCGGAGGCTGAGGGGTGACCTTATAGAAGTTTACAAAATTATGAGGGGCATGGATAGGATAAATAGTCAAAGTCTTTTCCCTGAGGTCAGGGAGTCCAGAACTAGAGGGCATAGGTTTAGGGTGAGAGGGGAAAGATATAAAAGAGACCGAAGGGGCAACTTTTCCATGCAGAGTGTGGTACATGTATGGAATGAGCTGCCAGAGGATGTGGTGGAGGCTGGTACAATTGCAACATTTAAGAGGCATTTGGATGGGTATATGAATATGGGTTTGGAGGGATATGGGCCAGGTGCTGGCAGGTGGGACTAGATTGGGTTGGGATATCTGGTCGGTGTGGACAGGTTGGACCGAAGGGTCTGTTTCCATCCTGTACACCTCTATGACCAAAAACAGCATTAATGCAGCTTGACCAATGCTCTTCACAGCTAAAGCAACAATTTCCCACTTTAAATTATTTTCCTTGCAATAAACAGCAACATTCCATTTGACTTCTTAATTACTTGCTGTACCAGTACACTAACCTTTTATGATTAATATACTAGAATCTTAAGAGTTTGGCTATCTCATGCCAGTTGAATAACAGACTACTTACCCATTCCTCCTAACAAAGTGGAGAAGTTTGTTTTTCCATTTATACTCTGTCAATTCTTTGCCTGCTTACTTAAAGTCCCTTTGTCCACTCTTTATACTCTTTGACACTTCACTTTATGTCTATCTTATGTCATCAGCAAATTTAACTTCATTCAACCAAGTAATTGATATCGCTTGTAGAAGGTCAGGCCCAGCACTGATCCCCATGCCAAACCATCAACAACGTGCAAACCTAAAAATTATTCAATTAATAATCACACAACGCCAGGTTAAAGTCCAATATGTTTATTTTCGAAGCACTAGCTTTTGGAGTGCTGCTCCCTCATCAGTCGACAACTAACAGATGAAGGAGCAGCACTGCGAAAGCTAGTGCTTCCAAATAAGTCTGTTGGACTATAGCCTGGTTTCTTAAAAAAAAATGACAAACAGCAGTGGACCCACAACAGACCTCTGCGGTACACCACTAGTAACTGAACTCCAAGATGAACATTTCCCATTAACCACCACCCTCTGTCTTCTTTCAGTTAGCCAATTTCTGATCCAAACCACTAAATCATGCTCAATCCCATGCCTCCATATTTTGTGCAATAATCTACCATGGGGAACCTTATCAAACACATTAGTGAAATTCATATACACATCAGCGACTTTACCCTCATCCACCTGTTTGGTCACCTCAAAGTACTCAATAAGGTTTGTGAGGCACGAACTACTCTTCACAAAACCATGTCAACTATCCCTAATCAACTTATTCCTTTCAAAATGATTATGAATCCTATCTCTTATAACCTTTTCCAACAACCCACAACTGGAGTAAGGCTCACTGGTCTACAATTATTAGGGTTGTCTCTACATCTTTCTCATTTGACTCCATGCGCAATTTCCTACTACTGTCCTCGATTGGCCCTAATCTTAGTGTAGTCATTCTTTTATCCCTTCTATTCCTCACAGAAAGCTTAGGGTTTTCTCTGATCCTATCTGCCAACAACTTCTCATGTCTCCTCTTTGCTTATCTTTCTACACCCGAGTCGAACGTTGGCACCTCCAAATCATAAATATTACTCAGTTATCCTTATTCTCTGCTTCCTGTTTATGATCCAATCTCTCTCTATGCGGTGAATGGGACCTCAGTATTCGAATATTGGACTTTGGTGCAGGACTGAAAGGTGTGATTTGCCCACTGAGGGGCATTTCCTGCAGGCACAGAATCCTTGTCAAAGGAACTGAAGTTCCTTTATGAATTCCAGCATTTTCTTTGACCCATTAGGTTTACTGGCCTAGTTTACTGTTGTCTGTTACCTTCCTTCGTTGAATAGCAGGGTTACATTTGTGATGAACTGCTGGAACTGTTCCTGGGTGTAGCGAATTTCGCAATATCCCAAGCAATGCATCTCCTAACGAGAATGTGTATAGGTATAAGCAGGCAGGGAAAGAGTTAAATTGAGTTTCGTGGAATAAGAGGTTCAGCTCAGCATGACTCAGATCAGATTAGAACTTGCAGTTAATAATGGGGTGCTGGAGACAAGGGTAATGGGTTAACAAGGTAGAAAAGCAGTCATTATATAAAGCCATTTAACAATATTGGAAATATTCAGTATGCAAGATCAGCTAATAAGGAGAAAAGTATCCATTGTATGAATCCAGTTAAGAAGGTTAAGAACATTCATTGTATAACAGTAAAGGGCTTGGTCTAGGCTATTGATATTCTTTCACTGTAACGGTTACCCAACTAATATGTATGTTGCCCTATCTGGATGCTCCTCCCTGTAAAATGACTATATAGTTCATTGAGAAACTGCTCTTCCAGGGAAGACCAAGAACTCATGTCCCTGTGCACATGGACAATCGTTGTCTCTCCCTCCAGGGACCAGAATAAAGATGGAGGAGTAAAACTATACTGCATCTCTGAGCATTTTGCTTTGACTGAAGGGGCAAATGGGGCGACACTTTTTCTGCAGTCATTTTTTAAAATACTCTAGGATACTGGCCATTACGTACAAGAAACTTGTTAGCTTGCATTATAGTATTCCCAGTGTTTCCCTGATAAATGTAATTGTTTTAAGTTCTTCCCTCTTCGCTGATTTTCAAGTATGTTGGGCAGTTTTTTTTTGTCTTCTGCAGTGAAGAGATCCAAAATATCTGTTGAACACTTCTACTTTTTTTTATTTCCCAGTCTCTCCCTTTAAGAGATTAGCATCCACTTTAGTTACTTGTTACCTTCTTATCACAAAAAAAACTGTTGCAGTGCATCATCACACATCTTAAAGCAGATGGGACTTGAACCTGGGACCTCTTTGCCAGAGCTAGGAACATTGTCATTGGCCACATCTGTTTGTAGAAACTCTGGCCACCTATTTATATATTTCTATCTCTGACTTAAATTCTCATTTTTTTAGTTTTTTAACATCTGTCCAATCTTATGACCTTATGAATAATCTTCATAGTATTTGTTTTTTTTCTTTCAATTTAACATATCCAGAACTTCCTTAGTTATGATGGTGTCCTCTTCTCAGAGTTTGTTTTCTTAATGGAATGTATCTTTCCTAAGTTAAATAGTTGCTTAAATGCTTCTTTGTTGTCCTTACTGTTAAGATATTTTTGCGGTATACTTGTAATTGCCTTTTAAGTTTAAGACAATCTTAGACGCACACTTCTGAGACTCAAGCTGAGTGTAAATTTAGTTTTGTTGTAGAGAGGCTTTTTTTCCTAAGATCATTCATTAATTCTGTTTCCTTACACTTATCGTATTTTCAGTATTGAACTCCTCTGCTGGCACATACTGTTACATATGAAGTAGGCGTGTCGTTCAGCCCCTCAAGCCTGCTCTGCCATTAAATATGATCATGGCTGATCTGATTGTCACCTCAAACCTGCATTTCCATCTACGACTCAATCTTTCACCCACTTACTTAAAAATCACTTGTCTACCTCTACCTCAAAAGAGTTTCAAATACTCTGCTTCCACTGCCTTTACGAAGAGAGTTCCAAATACTCAGTAACTTCTGAGAGAAAAGAAAATTGCCTGTTGTCTGATTTAAATGGGTGATTCCTAACTTTAAAGTAGTGAAACCATTAGTTTCAAATTCTCCCAATGAGGAAACATTCTCAGTCTATGTACTTTGTCATGATCCTTCAGGTTCTCACCTCTTACTTTGTACATCTTGACCTTCTGAACTAATGTTGTCCTTAATTAACAGAACTACCCTATCACTGTTTCAGCTGCCTGTCCTTTCAAAATATGAAATTCCAGTCTTGATCACTTCCAGCTGCAAATCTGAAATGACTGAGGTGGTACATATTTATTTCTATTTATGTTATTAATTCATCCACTTTATGACATTTATAACAAACACAGGACCTTTAGTTAAATCCTTTTACCATCAAACTCTATTTCTATTGGCTGGTGTACTTTTAGTTTTCCACATTTTATCACTTACTGTCAGACGCTGCTTATTAGTGCCGATATCATTATCCTGCACGAGTCTTGTTCTTTATCTTTAATTTACTTTCTCTCCTCCACGTGACACCCCCCACTTTTTATTTATTATTTTATGGTTATTTCTCTTATTTTAAAAATGCATTTTATCGAAATTAGTAACCATGATTGAGTTGAAGCCTTAAGTTATACATATCGGAAAGATTTACGTGATTTAAATTAACTGGAGGAAAAATTTAAAAAGAATTGAGGGCATTGTTTCACTCAGTATGTGGTCATGAGCTCGCTGTCTGAAAGAGGGGCAGGGCAACAACTTTACATCTTATTTATTTCTCCAAGCATTCAACACTTGGAAATCTATGTGACAAATCGTAACCCGACAGAGGGGATCAGGATGAATTACGTTTCGGTTAGCCCATCGACCAGGCTAATGCACAACCTTGCAAAATAGCGATCTTTACAACCAAAAACCTAATGTCTACAATTGCGACACGGAGAACTTTACAAAACAACGTGCACCGAACTACAGTCGATTTAAGGCGAGTGCTTTCCAGTGCAATATTTAGCCGATATGTTTACCTGGCAAGCTAAAATCAAGTAAAATAAACTTGCAATGTCAACGAAATCAAATACAATTTGATTAAATTTACTGGCTATAACTGTTTTGGGTGCGCAAGTAACAATCAATGCAGACATAGATAAGATAAATCACCCTCAAGACGCACAGTTTGCACACCATAAATCTGCACCTCCATTGCTGCTGTGTTTGACAGCTGCGTAAATTATTTCCGGGTGAAAGGGCGGCCCTTGTGGCGGCTGCGTATTGAGGCTTCCAGAAACTTCTGCTCAGTTCAATCAGCAGCGGCGGCGGCGGCACCAACACCAACACCAGTACCAGCACCAGCACCAACACCAGGTGGGGATGGCCGAAGGATATGTGACATGTTAGAGATTGGCGAGAGCTGGGCTCTGATCAGAGAGGGGCGGCATATTTGGTGAGACAATGTTCGGGTGCCTGGTTGCGGGTCGGTTGGTAAGTTTATTTTGAGTTAGCGCTTATGCATCTTAAATGTATGTTTGGGATTTAGTAGTTTTCATTTTAAACGCATGTAGGTGCCGCAAGCGAAGTAATGCTCTTGGGTCCATAAGAAGTGAACGAAAGTTGTGTTTTGAGGCTTAAAAAAATCAATGAGTTCAACTTAAAAAAAAACAAAAATACGATAAGTACTCAGCGGGTCTAGTAATTCACCTGCTTGCTGAGTAATGCCAGCAATTTCTGTTCTCATTTATCCAGCCTCGGCAGTGTTTTGATTTGTAATTAATTTGATATTTTTTTCAGACTTCTTGTGAAATACTTGATCTCAAGTATCTAAAAGAAACATATGTTTGTTACAATGGGTCTCTTATGGTCCCATTTTTGTGTTGTCTAACCTAACTAGTACAGATTTTAAAGTTTTTGATATCCACACGGGCTAATCTGACTACTTTACATTAAGTACTACTCTGGCTTTTATGACTGTACCCTGTTCCTACCGCCCAGTTGTCAAGATCATCCTGGAATGCAAAGATAAGGCTTAGTTTGTAAGAGAAGCTTTCTCACAAGTACCCCTGTGTACTTCGTTCTCTAATAAGTTCAAGGAGTAATGCAGAGGCCTGTAACAGCCATGCAATTTAAATTCAATTAAAGTCTGACATTTAAAAACTTATCATAGTGAGTCCATCTAGTTCTCTAGGTAAAAACAATGACTGCAGATGCGGGAAACCAGTTTCTGGATTAGTGGTGCTGGAAGAGCACAGCAGTACAGGCAGCATCTGAGGAGCAGTAAAATCGACGTTTTGGGCAAAAGCCCTTCCTCAGTTCTCTAATGTCCATAAGGGAAGGAAATCTGTCATTGTTACCAGGTTTGCCTACATGTGACATCAAACATGCAATGTGGTTGACTTTTAATTATGCTCTAAAATAGCCTAGGAAGTCATTCAGTTCAAGGACAATTCGACATGGACAACAAATGTTGGCATTGCTAGTGATGCCCAGACTATCTGAAAGAACACAAACTCATGGACTACTTAGTTTCTAGGTGAGAGTGTCTGTTCTAACCCCTCAGCTGCTACCCTGTCCCTCTTGCTTACTCTGGCATCTATCCTTCACTTATTTCCTTTTTTTTTCTCCTCAGACTATCTTCCATCTCATCCTGGCCATAACAACAGTTGTATTTTTATAGCTGTCTTTAACAAATTGCTTCTCGGGAGCATTATTAAGCAGAATTTTTGCACTGAACGACATGAAGAAAATATGAATGATGGTTGATTGAAAAAAAGTCAGCGATGTTTTAAGGATGGTAGTAGGGAGCCAGTGAAGTTTGGAACATTTACTATGACTAGGTATTGGACATCTGAAAAGTAGCTGAAAATGTGTTGCTGGAAAAGCAGCAGGTCAGGCAGCATCCAAGGAGCAGGAGAATCGACGTTTTCAGGCATGAGCCCTTCTTCAGGAATGAGGAAAGTGTGTCCAGCAGGCTAAGATAAAAGGTAGGGAGGAGGACTTGGGGGAGGGGCATTGGAAATGCGATAGGTGGAAGGAAGTTAAGGTGAGGGTGATAGGACGGGGTGGGGGCGGAGAGGTCAGGAAGAAGATTGCAGGTTACGAAGGTGATGCTGAGTTCGAGGGTTGGGACTGAGACAAGGTGGGGGGAAGGGAAATGAGGAAACTGGAGAAATCTGAGTTCATCCCTTGTGGTTGGAGGGTTCCTAGGCGGAAGATGAGGCGCTCTTCCTCCAACCGTCGTGTTGCTATGGTCTGGTGATGGAGGAGTCCAAGGACCTGCATGTCCTTGGTGGAGTGGGAGGGGGATTTGAAGTTTTGAGCCAACTGGGTGGTTGGGTTGGTAACTTAGTGGTAGAGTGGTTAAAATTGGGGATGGATAGGTGTTTGGTATTTGAGAATCACTTGTGCTTTGCCAATTTCTTTCACCTCTTCATTGACAAATGTATTCTCAACTATCTAGACCATGCTTCAAGACTTTGTGGGGTCACAAACTTAAGAGTGATCCTTCTGCTGCTCCCAGATGTCTTCTCCCTTCCTTCACTGTGTACTGGGGTTTAGAACAATTTTCAAGCTCTGAAATGGGGTCACAGTGGGAAAAGATTTGATAAGCACTGACTTAGGCCATCAGTATGGTGTTTCCTCCCCCAAATCTCTCTTGTCTCCAACACTTTCACTGACATACTTTTTAAAAGCTACCATTAAGATTTTACTCCAATTATCCTTCTTTGACTTGTTTTGATTATGCTTCTGTGACATGTCTTTGAATTTTTTTAAACTTTAAAAGTGCTTTGAATACAAGTTGTATTATGTAACGTGCAGGGTGCACTACTTTAGGATTTTTGTTTCAGCAATTTTTACTTTACAGCTCTGATTTTGCAGTTACTTTGACTGCTAAAATTCGACAAAATCAGTTAACATATAGTCCAGTACAATACTATTACTTTGTAACACAATCAAAATTGAAGTGTAATGTTCCTCTCTTCTTGAATACATCTTGAAATATTTTGGTTAACCTTAGTGGGAAACAAGGACGGGCATAAGTAAGTAGTTACAAGTTGTGTTTTAATACTAAAATCATTTGCACAAAGCACAAATGTAAAGAAAAACCATAAAGAACCCCAATATTGACACAAATCTATCTAGGTACTGAAGAACCACTGTGGTTAGCACTACTGCCTCACAGTGCCAGAGACCCGGGGTTCAATTCTCACCTCAGGCGACTAACTGTGGAGTTTGCACATTCTCCCCGTGTCTGCGTGGGTTTTCTCTGGGTGCTCCGGTTTCCTCCCACAGTCCAAAAATGTGCAGGTTAGGTGAATTGGCGATGCAAAATTGCCTGTAGTGTTAGGGGCCTGAGTGGGTTACGCTTCGGCGGGTCGGTGTGGACTTGTTGGGCCAAAGGGCCTGTTTCCACACTGTAAGTAATCTAATCTAAACCGCAGCTTGTATTTATTTAGTATTTTTAATGTAATATATTAGGGACTGGCCGCAAGTTTTAGATTTCATCATTAAAAGGGAGAGTTTTTCTGTATCTACTTAATTGAGTCATATTGTTTTAACAGTACCAATTTGATAAAGCTTCTAAATTCAAGGGTATACACTACAGGTTCGTGGAACCTGTCTTCTATACCATGTATACACATGTAAAAGTTGTATTTTTTAGACTATTTTTAAAGGTTCAGTTTATAGGGTTGACTATTACACAGTCTCTAGTTTTGAGGGGCTGAAATTCATGCTGCAGTTCACAATATAGCATATTATTAGCAGAAGTTGATTTGATCCCTCAGCTAATCCCGGGTAAAGAAGACCAATGAATTACGGTAAAGGTAATTACCAGATAAAAGCAAGAGAAACAAGAATGAATTACTGGTAGTAAATTTCATTTATACGTGCTGGTATGTAAATTTAAAATGTCAAAGGTTCATTGAAATCGTGAAAATTCACGTCGTTCAACATTGTCATGACCTGGTATAATGGCACATGTAAAATGAAACATTTGTTAAATTCTGAATATGTAAGTGTCTTGAACTTTCCCACCAAATTCTTCAGTTTTCCTCCCATTTACTCTGTTACGTAATGAACCTCAGCAACTTTAACAAAATTTCTCAAAGAGTTAAAGATCTATGTAGCTGAATTGCGGCAGATCCAAGATGGCGACAACCCAGCAAGTCTGAGTCTGTAGTACTCTAAGACTCTGGCAAAGTGGGGCACCCACCTTCACCTCCCCCTTTAAATCACTTATGATAGCTTTTGCCCAGCGTAGTCAGTCATTTTACATCAAACTTGGATAGTTTGGTGTTGTTTCTAAAATGACTAAGAGCAAAAACTCCCGCAGCTTGAAACAGGCAGGGACCTATCCCCCACACCTTCCCATCGCAGCAGAGATGTCCGCAGCCACGTCGGGGGACTTGCCTGCGGAGGCGAGTTTGCTCTCCAGGATCACCAAACTTCACGAGTCGATTGATGCCTTTATTGAGGAGTCCCAGTCCAGGTGGGAGTCGATCTCGGTCATGCTACAGCAGCATGACGGAGAAATTGAAAAACTTGAGCAGCGCATCGGAGGGGCAGAGCAACGGGCTGTGGCCCTGGAGACGGCTGCCAAGTTGTCTGTAGGTCAGGTCCAGGCTCTTGAGCAGCGAATCCGGACCCTGGAGGAGCGCATTCACGACATTGATAATCAGGGCCATTGGAAAAATATTCGGTTGCTAAGCCTTCCCGAACGGGAAGAGGAAGGCCAGCTTGTAGACGTTTTGGAGCGATGGCTCCCACAGTTATTGAAGTTGGAGTCGGGACCGGGCCGGGTGCGAATGGAGTGGGCCCACCGGGTTGCTATACGTGGGCCCGGGTCGGACCAGCGCCCCTGCCTGGTTCGAATCTGACTCCAGTGCTACGAAGAAAAATAAATGCCCCTGGAAGCCTCGAGAGCCTTGGGGAAGGATCCCCAGGCCATGATGCACAAGGGTTCCAGAATGTTATTTCAGGACTTCTCTCCAGCCGTGGTCTGCAAGAGGAGGGCATTCGATGAAGTGAAGAAACATCTGAGAGACACAAATATCTAATATTCACTGCGCTATCTGGCAACGCTGCGCTTCAGCCATGGAGGATCCGTTTACAACTTTGGGTCGCCAGAAAAGTAAAAGAATTCTTGGACTGTCTTAAGCAGACTGCGGGATCTAAACCATATGGGTAATGACTTTATTTTGCTGCCGCCCCTCCCTTTGTTTACCCCCTTTTTTTTCCTTTTTTTTTCATCTTACACTGGAGGGGGGGGGGGGGGGGCTTGTTCTTTACTCTTCCTTTGGTTTCTTTTTTATAGTTTGCGTGGCTTACTTGATTTGTGGGCAAGGGGTGTTTGTTTTGTCTTGCCTTTTTCTTAAGAGTGGGGTTTTCCTCTTTTCTCATTTTACTTAGTTGCCTAATACTCGCCAGGATTGTCATTTTATATACTGCTTCTATTTTGTACTGTTTGCTAAACGCACCCAGGTGTTGGTGTGGGAGGGAGGTTAGTTCCTCACTTTTAACTTTGGTTTCATAAAATACTTGAATTTGTCTATTTCACTTTATAATGCCTGGGCTGAGGGCAGGGCCCTAGTTTGGAGAGGTTATGGTGGGGTTATCGAGGGGGAAAGTCTCCTTTCAAATATGTTTTGCGTTGTGTTTTTACTTAGGAATAGCTTTTGATTGTGTTGGTTTCAAAGTTTTTAAAGAATTCTTGTATTTGTGAATTTACTACTGTCTTTACTCAAGGTTTTCTGAGTGGTGTTCTTCCTCTTGGGGGATCTTGGGCTTGCCTGGATGATTATGGCTAGCCATTCGCTTAGGTGGTGCACCCGGAATGTCAAGGGGAGTAATTCGCCAATCAAAAGGAAAAAGATATTATCAAGTCTCAAAAAAGAAAGGGACGATGCAGTTCTCTTACATGAGACACATTTACTTGACAAAGAACATTTTAAAGCTACAACAGGGCGGATTTGATCAGACCTTTTTGTCATCTTTCAGTTCAAAGGGGAGTAGCCATTCTTATTTGGAAGAATCTTCCTTTCCAAATATTGAGCCAGATAGAAGATGAGTCTGGATGCTATATATTGATCAAAGCCCTAATACATGGAGAGGAATATGGAATTCTGAATCTCTCTTGCTCCCCGGCGCATCCCTTTAAATTTGTAACAGAAGCATTCTCTAAGTTGATGGCTTATGGAGTCTGCAGTACAATTATAGGAGGAGATTTTAACTGTATTATGGAGCCAGAGACAGATAGAATACCTAAGAGCTCTGGGTATATCTCTGAGATCTAGACAACTGGTGGATCTGAATGAGGAGCTTGGGCTAGTAGATGTATGGAGTGCCTTCACCCCCAGGGTAGAGACTTTACTTTCTACTCGAACCCACACATGTGTCATACCAGAATTTATGATTTTCGCCCCCTCAACCCTTTTGAATTCCACACTGTCTTGTAAAATAGGTAACAAAGCTATTTCTGATCACGGTGAAGTACATATGGAAGTCAAGATTAGGGATGATGGAATAAGCCCCCGACATTGGTGTATGGGTCCCTTTGTATTTAAAAAAATTTATTTTTTTTTGCCCCACACTACCGCCTAACTGCGGTAGTGCTTATTTTTTCCCCAGCACCCATGGTGTGTGTGTGTGTAGGTGCGAGACACAGTGAAAGACACAAAGTGCACGAATCTTTATTCAATTTCCACCACCAGGAAGATACGAAAAACACCCGAGTGGCCAGTGACAAGCACTGCCCTTCACATCAAGGGGGGTCCCTTCTTATTGAAGGATAGCAAATTTAGAAAGTAATTTTAGCAGGAATTCAAAACCTTCTGGGTAATTAATTCAGGTACGGCCCAGTAACCCGTCGATGATGTGGGAGACCACGAAGGCATATGTGCGAGGCTTGGTCATCTCATATTCCGCGACCTGGAAAAGACAAAAGGGAGAGCAACAGCGCCTGCTCGAGGCTTGCTTGAAGGCAGCTGAGACAGCGTATCTTAACAGACCTTCCATTACTAAACTACAAAGGATCACAGCCCTTAGGGCAGCCTTGAATACCACACTTACCCAAACAACAAAGAGGGAAATATTATTCAAAAAGCAGAGATTATTTGAAAATGGTGACAAGCCTGGCAGATACCCAGCATACCTTACTAGAAAGAAAAAGGCTCTGGTACCCTGACTAGTGATCGTAAAAAGATCAATACAGTCTTTAGCAAGTTCTATTTTGAACTGTATAAATCGCAGGGCTATGAGGATAGAACTGAGAAGATGGAATCCTTCTTTAAAAATTTGGCTCTTCCGGGCTTAACTTCTGAGCAGGTGTTGATCTTGAATGCTCCCCTGACAACCCAGGAAGTACTCGACGTGGTTAGGCAGCTTCAGAGTGGTAAACCGCCTGGTCCAGACAGATTCCAGTCTGAATTCTATAAAGAATTTATAGGGGAACTGGCTGGGCCACTCATAAAGATGTATAATTCTTCAAATAGTCAACATATCTTCGTGGAGAGAAGCAAACATCTCTCTTATTCTTAAAAAGGGAAAAAGCCCAGAAGGTTGCTCATCATATAGACCCATATCCTTACTAAATGTAGATTTCAAAATTCTTTCTAAAATGTTAGCATTAAGATTGGAGAGGGTCTTGCCATCCATCATAAAAGAGGACCAGACAGGGTTTATAAAGGGCTGCAGGTCAACTAATAATATTAGAATGGTCTTAAATATGATACAAGCCTGTCAACAGGGAACAATACTGGGTTTAGCTGTCTCTTTCGGATGCAGACAAGGCCATATCTTTTTTTATACACTGGAAAGGTTCGATGTCTGAGAGATATTTGCTAAATGGGTTTCAGTATTATATAATGATCCCAAAGCAGTGGTTATCACCAGTGGTTTAAGTCGGAATAGCTTTAGTGTTGGCAGGGGTTGTTGTCAAGGATGTCCTCTTTCACCATCATTATTCAGTGGCATAGGTACACTGACCATACTATGAGGACAGTGACAGTGAAGCAACTTTAATATAATTCCAAATCAAGTTTGGAGGTGAATTTACTGTTTTTAATCTACCAGCTTTCCTAATCACTTGCTGTATCTTCAGAAAACATTTTGTGATTTATGCACTAGGACACACCGATCCCTTTGCATCTCAGCTCTGCACTCTCATTGTTTGGATAAAATGCTTTGTTTCTGTTCTTCCTGCCGAACTTGACAATTTTTACATACTGCCACTTTCTAGTCCATTTGCCAATCTTTATTCAGTTTTATAGCCTATTTGCATATCTTTGAATGTTCTTTAGTCTTCTTTACAACTTACTTTCCGAACTGTTTTTGTGTCATCAAATTTGACAAACATCCCTTCCATTCTTGTGAACCTTCTCTGAAAAATGAAAAACAGCATATCAATTATCTCACTGGCAACTTATTTTAAGACCCTGGGATGAAGTTCATCACGCTCAATTTTACTTCAGGGCTGTGACACTGATGCCACACGCAGCATTGACTTCTAGTTCCTAAAGTTGCTTCTTGTTTAGAAAGGCATCATGTGTCCGTGCAGGCTTGGTGGGCTGAGGGCCCTGTTTCTGTGCTGTACTATACCTTTGTTCTTTGCATGGACCTCGGAGGTCTGTACAGAAGAAAAAGAAAGAAATGGGAATGTTGGTCAGACCTGGGCACTCATCAGCCTGCAGAGTCAACAATTTGGTCCCACTTCTCTGGAAAGTGTAATTACTGAGTTCCCCATTCCCTTCCAGTTCCTGACTTACAGCCATTATTGGCATGTTACTTACATTGGTCTTTGCCATACAGGTTGTAAAATATCAGTTTCATTCTGTTCCCTCATTATAACTTTCCATCATTGATTTCCTAGACACACTCTCTAAGGCAACGTTCGCTTTAAATTTTTTCCTTTTTTAGATATCTGTAGAATCCTAACTTTTTAAAATATTTCTAACAGTTTCTGTTACACTATAATTTTCCATCCTTATTAAACTTGTGACCTGCCAGACATTTTTATAAGCCTTTTTCTTCAAATTTATTGTTACCTTGAATTGGTTTAGTTGCAGTTACATCATAATTGTTTTTCCCCACATTGGAATATATCTATAGTGTGTTCTAAAATATTCCTTTAAATGTTTGCCGCTACATTTTTATTGACCAACCCTAATTTGGCAGTTCATTTTAGGTCACTCTGCTTTCATAATCAAATGGGCCCTTGTTTAAGTTTAAATTACTAATCTTAGATCTACTCCTGCAAACTAAATTTAACATTTAATCATATTTTGATTGCTACTTCTTAGGAGCACCTCACAAATCATTAATCATATCTTGTTGCGCAAAACCTGGAGTAGTATAGACTGCTCTCTGGTCAGCACCAAACATACTGTTTTTAGAAACTATTCTAAAAGCATTGAATGAATTCTTTTTCCAGACTATATATGCTCATTTGATTTTTCTAGTCTGTATAATTTTAGCTGTACCTTTTGACAAGCTCCCTTTATTTTTCCTTTATAGTCCATCCTACTCTGTGGTTATTATTATGGCATCTTTTATAATTCCAGCTGGTGTTACTACTGGAGCTCAGATCTCAAACTGAGGTCTGGCTTCTTGAATCATTTTTCTTATTTAACAAAGTGGCCATCTACTTAAATGCAAGCTTGCCATTGCCATAAATTCTGTTTTAACAATAAAACAAAGTTCATTGTGCAAAAGAAATGAAGATAAAATAGAATAATTCAAACTATATACATATAACTAATTTAAAAGATTTCAAAACACTCTATAAAATGCAATCTCATTCATTGCACGCTTTCACACTTCAAAACTCAACTACCAGAGAGCATTTCCTTTTTTTTAAATCATATCCATAGTTTTGACTTAACTGTTTCTTTCAATTCGTGGTTTGAGATTTTGATAACTTCTTCCTTGAATATTCATATAATTTATCTTTGAGCTTTCCCAGCCTAGAATAATCCCACCAAGGTTCTAACCATTCACTTCAGGTCAGAAACCTTCAAACTAATATCCTTCCACTGAGGTAATTTATTTTGTAGCTTTTTGAAGTCCCTTCTCTCTCTGGGAGAAGCTGTTTCATGTACATAACTTCAACCAGGACTTAAATGTACAGCATGGAAACAGACCCTTTGGTCCAACCTGTCCACGCCGACCAGCTATCCCAACCCAATCTAGTCCCACCTGCCAGCACCCGGCCCATATCTCTCCAAACCCTTCCTATTTGTGGGCAGCACAGTGGCACAGTGGTTAGCACTGCTGCCTCGCAGCGCCTGAGACCGGATTCAATTCCCACCTCAGGCGACTGTGTGGAGTTTGCACGTTCTCCCCATGTCTGCGTGGGTTTCCTCCGGGTGCTCCGGTTTCCTCCCACAGTCCAATGATGTGCAGGTCAGGTGAATTTGCCATGCTAAATTGTTCTTAGTGTTAGGTAAGGGGTAAATGTAGGGGTATGGGTGAGTTGCGCTTCGGTGGGTCGATGTGGATTTATTGGGCCGAAGGGCCTGTTTCCACACTATAATGTAATGTAATCTAATCTAATCTATTCATATACCCATCCAAATGCCTCTTAAGATGTTGCAATTGTACCAGCCTCCACCACATCCTCTGGCAGCTCATTCCATACACGTAACACCTGCGTGAAAAAGTTGCCCCTTAGGTCTCTTTTATATCTTTCCCCTCTCGCCCTAAACCTATGCCCTCTAGTTCTGGATTCCCCGACCCCAGGGAAAAGACTTTGTCTATTTACTCTACCCATGCCCCTCATACTTTTGTAAACCTCTGTAAGGTCACCCCTCAGCCTCCGATGCTCCAGGGAAAACAGCCCCAGCCTGTTTAGTCTCTCTCCATAGCTCAAATCCTCCGAACTTGGCAACATTCTTGTACATCTTTTCTGAACCCTTTCAAGTTTCACAACATCTTTCCGATAGGAAGGAGACCAGAATTGCACGCAATATTCCAACAGTGGCCTAACCAATGTTCTGTATAGCCGCAACATGATCTCCCAACTCCTGTACTCAATACTCTGACCAATAAAGGAAAGCATACCAAACGCCTTCTTCACTATCCTATCTACCTGCGAGTCCACTTTCAAGGAGCTATGAACCTGCACTCCAAGGTCTCTTTGTTCAGCAATACTCCCTAGGACCTTACCATTAAGTGTATAAGTCCTGCTAAGATTTGCGTTCCCAAAATGCAGCACCTTGCGTTTATCTGAATTAAACTCCATCTGCCACTTCTCAGCCCATTGGCCCATCTGATCAAGAACCTGTTGTAATCTGAGGTAACCCTTTTCGCTGTCCACTACACCTCCAATTTTGGTGTCACCTGCAAACTTACTAACTGTACCTCTTATGCTCGAGTCCAAATCTTTGTGACTTGAAAATGTTTTCTATGCTGTAGGTTATCATCATCATCATTATCACCCAGGAAGTTTTTCATTCCACCTCCCTCTGATTTTCTTTTTCTTCACTTCTCAGTTCAGGTTTTCTTCACTGTCCTTTTTCTATTACTCTCTGCTTTCTTTCTCCAAAGTTTCCTTAGTCTCCATCTTTCTTTTAACTCAAGTCTTTTAATTTTTAACTATCTTAGCTAATTCCAGCTGTGACATCCCACTTTTCAAGTTTCCTTTACTTCTACCTAAATGTTAAAAGAATTACTTTAAACAACATACCCTTACAAAATCCTGCTTTTACATGAATCTATATGCTCAGCCTCTCAGTTTAACTTTACTCATAAATTCGCCTCATCCATTGGATAGCAGTAACAGGGTAGGTCAGAGTCAGCATGGATTTATGAAGGGGAAATTGTGCTTGACTAATCTTCTGGAATTTTTTGAGGATGTAAATATGAAGATGGACAAGGGAGAGCCAGTGGATGTAGTGTACCTGGACTTTCAGAAAGCCTTTGATAAGGTCCCACACAGGAGATTAGTGAGAAAGATTAGGGCACACGGTATTGGGGACAAGATATTGACTCGGATTGAAAATTGGCTGACTGACAGGAAGCCAAGAGGAGTGATTAAACTGGTCCCTTTCAGAATGGACAGCGGATGGTGAGCAGTGGGGTACCACAAGTTTCGGTGCTGGGACCGCAGCTGTTTACAATATACATAAATGATAGAGATAAAGGCATTGAAAGTAATATTAGCAAATTTGCTGATGAGACAAAGCTGGGTAGCAGGGTGAAATGTGAGGAGGATGTTATGAGAATACAGGGTGACATGGACAGATGCATGGCAGATGCAGTTTAATGTGGATAACTGTGTGGTTATCCACTTTGGCAAGAACAGGAAGGCAGATTACTATCTAAATTATGTAAAGGGTGAGTACAATGGGATCTAAGTGTTCTTGTACATCAGTCAATGAAAGCAAGCATGCAGGTACAGCAGGCAGTGAAGAACACTAATGGCATGCTGGCCTTCATAACAAGAGGAATTGAGTACTGATGAGACTGCACCTGGAGTATTATGTACAGTTTTGGTCTCCAAATTTGAGGAAGGACATTCTGGCTATTGAGGGACTGCAGCGTAGGTTCATGAGGTCAATTTCCAGAATGGCGGGACTATCATATGTTGAAAGATTTGGAGCAACAGGGCTTGTATACCCTTGAGTTTAGAAGGATGAGAGGGGATCTGATTGAGACTTATAAGGTTACAAATCATTTATGTAGAGGACCCAGCACTGATCCTTGTGGCACTCCATTGGTCACAGGCCTCCAGTCTGAAAAATAACCCTCCACCACCATCTGTCTTCTACCTTTTTGAGCCAGTTCTTTATCCAAGTGGCTAGTTCTCCCTGTATTCCATGAGATCTCCATGACAACCTTGTCGAACGCCTCACTGAAGTTCATATAATCACATCTACTGCTCTGCCCTCATCAATCTTCATTGTTACTTCCAAAGGGTTTTTACAAATATATTGAGGACAAAAGAGTAACTAGGGAGAGAATAGGGCCCCTCAAAGATCAGCAAGGCGCCTTTGTGTGGGGCCTCAGAAAATGGAGGAGATACTAAATGAATATTTTGCATCCGTATTTACCGTGGAAATGGATATGGAAGATATATACTGTAGGGAAATAGATGGTGACATCTTGCAAAATGTCCATATTACAGAGGAGGAAGTGCTGGATATCTTGAAACGGTTAAAGGTGGATAAATCCCCAGGACCTGATCAGGTGTACCCAAGAACTCTGTGGGAAGCTAGAGAAATGATTGCTGGGCCTCTTCCTTAGATATTTGTCATCAATAGTCACAGGGTAGGTGCTGGAAGGCTGGAGGTTGGCAAATATTGTGCCACTGTTTTAAGAAGGGCGGTAAAGACAAGCCAGGGAACTATAGACCAGTGAGCCTGACCTTGCTGGCGGGCAAGATGTTGTGAAACTTGAAAGGGTTCAGAAAAGATTTACAAGGATGTTGCCAGGGTTGGTGGATCTGAGTGACAGGTAGAGGCTGAACAGGCTGGGGCTGTTTTCCCTGGAACGTTGGAGGCTGAGGGGTGACCTTATGGAGGTTTACAAAATTGAGGGGCATGGATAGGATAAATAGGCAAAGTCTTTTCCCTGGGATTAGGGAGTCCAGAACTAGAAGGCATAGATTTAGGGTGAGAGGGGAAAGATATAAAAGAGACCTAAAGGGCAACTTTTTCACGCAGAGGGTGGTACATGTATGGAATGAGCTGCCAGAGGATGTGGTGGAGGCTGGTACAATTGCAACATTTAAAAGGCATTTGGATGGGTATATGAATAGGAAGGGTTTGGAGGGATATGGGCTAGGTGATGGCAGGTGGGACTAGATTAGGTTGGGATATCTGGCCGGCATGGACGGGTTGGACCAAAGGGTCTGTTTCCATGCTGTACATCTCTATAACTCTATGATTGGACACTCTGGAGGCAGGAAGCATGTTTCTGCTGATGGAAACACTGTGTTCTAAATGGCCTACCCCTTAGTTTTAAACTGAGTAGAGAAGAAACCTCTTCACCCAGAGAAGGGTGGATGTTTGGAGTGCTCTGCTCCAGAAGGCAGTGGAGGCCAAGTCTCTGGATACTTTCAAGAAAGGGATGGATCAAGCTCTTAAAGATAGTAGAATCAAGGGTAATGGGGATAAGGCAGGAACAGGATACTGATTGTCAATGATCAGCCATGATTATAATGAATGGTGGTGCTGTGTTGAATGGCCAAATGACCTATTCCTGCACCTATTGTCTATTGTCAATTGTCGAATCTTCCACTTCGAGAAATTTCAAAGCAACATCCGCAGCTTCAAATTCCATGCAATGAATTTTGTCACAGTGCAGCTGTTTGTGTCTGGAACAGCCATATACCTGTTACTTTTCATAAAAATAAACACAGATCCCTCTTAAATCCAGTGAGTTTGTATCCCAAGTGAACCACCACTTAGGATCTCAGACTAAATTGACTTGATAGATCATATTTTTAAAAAAAATTTAGCGAAGTGGTCTTTCATTGAAATACAAACGTGTAATGCTACAGATTGGTTTGACAATACAAGTTTGTTTCACAGAAGAAATGAAGATAAAACAGAATAAATCAAAGTATTTCTAAATAACGACTTGAAAGATTTCAAAACACATGGTAAAATGCAATCCTGTTAATCCTGAACTATTACATAACATCAGACAGTATTCCCTTCTCTATCACAATTATATTTTTAATCAACTTATTTGTATCTTGTAACATATCTCTGGAACTGCTGGGATTAGAACTGGAGATAGGGATCATACTGCTACATCACAAGACTCCTGTCACAGCAATCAGTTTGACTTAAGTGTTTCTTTCAATTCCCAGTCTCAAGAGATTAATTGTCCCCTACATGAGTATTCGCACACTGAGCTTATTTTCAGAGCCTCAAATAACCCGTATAGGATTCTAACAAAACATTTAAGGTATGGAACTTTGAATCTAAAATCCATACCTTTTAGATAGTCTAACTGTTTTAAGCAAACTCTTTTCTCCAGGAGAAGCTGTTTGTGACATCAGACTTCAACCAGGACCTCCATAAAATGAAACCAAAAGCTTTCCAACCTATGGGTTTCTCCTGAATCAAAATAAATCAATTCCTAATCCTTCTAACTAAAAGCAAGCTAATACTGTTCAGTATTACACTGCTTGTAAAGTCTCACCATGAAGGTTTGGGAGAAGATTTGTAGCTCGGGTGCTCTCACAATGAGAACAATTTCCCATCATCACCTAGGAGTGCTTGTGTGCTCTCACACGCGTGCGCACATTTTTTTAAAAATGGCTTTGGGAATACCATTAAACACTCATCAACATATAGACTGAAACTCATAAGCTATCAGCTCAAAATTCAAATTCTTAAAATACAAGTTTTAATGATGAAGTGATGCATCAAATGGGGTTGTTTTGCCCTTGTGTGGTGTTGAGCTTCTTGTGTTGTTGGAGCCATGTGCAAAGTATTCCATCAGACTCCTGCTTCTGTCGCATAGGTGATGGACAAGCTTTCGGAAGTCAGGTGATGTGTTATTACCACCAATGTCTGAGCCTCTGATCTGCTGTTGTAGGCAGGATATTTGTCACTGTTCCAGTTCAGTTTCTGGTCAGTGTGAACCCTCAATGTCCCTAGTTTTGATCCAACAAAACTTCCTCCTTTATCTATTCCAAATGCCTAGAGGCAAAGCTGAATATTTCGTGAGAAAGTTCGATTGCTTTTGTTTGCTGAGCACTGATGTTTTGTGTATATGTTCTGCAAAGGTTTCTCTTCACCATTGAGAAACTATTCACTTTTTTTGAGTACAAAGTGGACAATTTCAGATCACATCAAATTCCATTTGGCAGAGTTATGCCTATTAACCTTGCCTATTTGCATCCTTCCTTTCTGTATAACATGGTGTTTTTGGATTCAAATCCTTTACTAACTGATATAATTTTGTGGATTGATGACAGCGTTGACAGAAGGTTGAAAATGGTATTCCATAAGGATGGGATTTGTTTTTGTTCATCAGATAATATAAATGATTTGGATTTTGGTATTGGAAATAATAAGAAAATGCTGCAGATGGCACAGAATTGGGTGTGCAGCGTATAGTTGATATTGAGGGCAACTGACCAATACAAGGCATTAACAATTTGGATTAATGAAACAGCAAATCAGTTTCAACCATAGGTAGGAATAAGTTCATGCAGTTCAGTACAAGGAATAAGGAAATCATCATTCCCATGAAAGATGGGTCTAAATGTGGTAAAAGTAGTAAGGGGTCTAGAAGTAGCAATTCACATTATCAAAATTAGCCATGCATGTTAATACAACCATAACAAATGCAAATAAAACACTTGGGTTTTTATTTTCTGGAAGAATAAAATTCAAAAACAGAGAATCTATGATAGACTTTTTAAAAAAACTTGATTAAACCACACTTAGTCTATGATTTGGGCAGGTGACTCTGGCTAGGCCAGCGTTGGTTATCGAACTTTAATTGCCCTTGAATTATTAGTGCTGAGTTATCATCTTGAACCGGTTGTATCTGTATACCCACAGTAATATTCAGAATTTGATCCAGCTACATTGAAGAAATGATAATATTGTTCTAAGTGTGGATGGTATGTTGTTCAAAATGAGTTGCAGGCGATGTTCCCATGCATATGCCTCCCTTATCCTTCTTGGTAGGATTTCAGTTTTGAAGGAGGTTTGTTTGAGATGGTGTGATGTATCATATATATGGTACCGACCCATAGCCTTTGCAGTACCAATGCTTTCAGCATTTTTTTTGATGTCTCATGGAGTGAATTGAATTGGTAGAAGAGTGGCAGCTATGATGTTGCAGAACTCATGAACAGCTCGAGATGGATCATCGACTCGGGGCTTCTTGCAAATGGTTGCAAATGCTCTAGCCTTGTTGTTTTTTCTTTGCACTGATGTGTTGGGGTATCCCAACACTGAAGTTTGGAATATGTGTGGAGTTGCCACCTGCAGTAAGTTGTGTTGCTCTTCATGACTAGATGACGCAGTGATATGATCCATTGGTTTTGAGATCATTTAACACTGTCTATTGCTTGCCGCTTCCACTATTTGGCATGTAAATATTTTGTTCTGACTTCGAAGGTTGATATCTCATCTTTACTTATGCCTGGTCCTGCATTAAATGCGAAAGTTTGTATTTGAGAGTATTAATAGTAAGAGGCTCATGTAGCGGCTGTTCAGCTGAATAACCTGTTTCAGTGGTATAAATATTGCATGATGCTGTGTACTTGGACATTGTTGTGAATCTTAAAAGAATGTTGGCTTGCTTAGTATCCTCTCTAAGACCAACTTGTTTCTTTTAAGCAAAATTAAAGAGATAACCTCAGTTGATTTTATATACACTGCAAAAATAGCAAACTATTTGTTGAACTCTCATGGCTTTGCTTTTGGATGAAATGTAAAAGAAAATGTGTATTTCTTTTCCATCAGATAGTACAGGACATAAATACTGCTTAAAAAGCTTTGAGATGAAACACTTTAACTTTATGCCAAATTTTAGCTGTTTTTAATGTGCTTATCTGTGTCACCCATCTTTTTAATGCTGTATTTAGCTCTTGCTGTTGTGAATATGTTGGAATATGTTTTTGGCTTTTGTTTAATTCTGCCTACTAACAGTGCTTTTCTCCCTGGTTCAGGTGCAAACAGATGCACAACAAGTTGCAGAAGGGAAGTTTGTGTTTAACCTTCCGGATTATGAGAATGTCAATCACGTGGTGGTCTTTATGCTGGGGACAGCACCATTCCCTGTAGGAACAGGAGGGTCTGTGTATTTCTCATATCCTGACAAGGATGGAACACCAGTTTGGCAGTTGCTAGGATTTATAAGTAATGAAAAGCCTAGTGCAATCTTCAAAATATCACGGTTAAAAACAGGTAAGTTGAGCTGGCCTTTCAGTTTGGTGACATTAATGGCAATAGCAAAAGAATGTATATCTAAAGATATTCTTCTTTTCTGAAAGTAGTTTATGGTCAATTCAATACACTTGAAATTGCGTTGATCTTAAATAGGTGAATGCAACAGAGTCCATTTCTTTTTGAGTCCCTTAAACAGCCATGGTCTACTTTCGTTCTGCAGGCAGAGAGGCACCATTAAATGTTAGCTATTTATTGAATTAAGCAGATTGTTTGCTTATCACAACTGAATTGCAGTGTTTAACCTTCGCTGCTCAAAAACCCAGTACTGTTCCATGTTTGGAAGAGTCTGTTGAACTAGGTCTGACTGTGTAACCTGTGAATGCAATATTAAAAAATTTGTTTTTACTCCTTCAATGAGAGGTGGACACTATGGTCAAAAGCCACCAAACTAATTATTGTTTCAGAAGAGTTTATTTTATATCAATTAAGTTGCAAGGGTGCTGAAAGGAAAAGATTCTATTTCATTCTTCATGTATAAATCAGATCTTCAAAGATATGGTTTGATAACACACCTGAATTTAAATTTTAGTTGAAATGCCTTTAAAGTCTAATGCTGTTTCAGGTTTTTTGGAGGCCTTATTGAAGAACTGCTACTACATTGGTTGTTTGCTCAGAGAAGCAAATTGCACTTTAACTTGATGAAACTTGATTATCCAAAATATTTAATAACATTTGTTTCAAACTTGATTCTTTATAATAAAGGTATACCTCTGAATATCAGCATATCTGACATCTGAGTCAGTACGTGGATGTACCTACTAGAGAAGGTACAAAACGTGACCTACTTTTGGGAAGTAAGGCAGGACAGGTGACTGAGGTGTCAGTGGGGGAGCACTTTGTAGCCAGTGACCCGAACTCTATTAGTTTTAAAATAGTGATGGCAAGGGATAGACCAGATCTAAATTGAAAGAAGGCCAATTTTGATGGCGTCAGGCAAGAACTTTCACTTGGGGTAGATGTACTGGTAAAGGGATAGCTGGAAAATGGGAAGCCTTCAAAAATGAGTTAACAAGAGTCCAGAGACAGTATATTCCTCTTGTCATCCTATTCCCGCCCCAGGCCTCAGTCCAAGCAAGACACTCAGTCGCAGTGTAGTTTTACCTCCTTCATCTTTATTCTGGGCCCCTGGAGGGTGAGAGAAAATGATCACCCATATCCATAGAGACATGAGTTCATGGTCTTCTCTGGAAGAACAGTTTCTCAATGAACTATATAGTCATTTTACAGGAAGGAGCATCCAGATAAAGTAACATCTATATTAATTGGGTGACCTTGACAATCAGCGAGCATTAACAGTAAAGATTAAACTATCTGCTGTTAGACAATGAATAACTGGCTTGGCTTCACATAATGAATACTTTTCAACTTATTAATTGACGTTACATACTGAATGCTACCTCATGTTAAATGGTCTACATAATGAACACTTTTCCACCTTGTTAACCTGTTAACAGCAGTCCAGCAGCCCATTGTTAACTTTAAGTTCTTATGAGTCATGCTCATCAGAATCTCTTGTTTCACAAAACTCAGAACTTAACTCTTTCCCTTCCTGCTTATACCCTATACATATTCTTACTGTTTGGGTGAAAGGCAAGGCCATTAAGTGTATGGAATGCTGGATGACTAGAGAAATTGAGGTTTTGGTAAAGAAAAAGAAGGAATCATATGTCAGGTGGAAACAGCAGAAATCAAGTGAATCCTTAGAGTATAAAAGCAATAGTACTATACTTAAGATGAAAATCAGAGGCAAAAAGGGGACATGAGATAGCTTTGGCGAATTGAAAGGGATTCTATAAATAAGGACAACAAAGTGACTAGCGAGAGAATAGGGCCCCTCAAAGAATAGCAAAGCAGACTATGTGGAACCGCAGGAGATGGGGGAGAAACTAAACGAGTATTTTGTATCAATGTTTAAAATGGAGAAGAATATGGAAGATATAGAATGTAGGGAAATAGATGGTGACATCTTGAAAAAATATCCATATTACAGAGGAGGTAGTGCTGGTTGTTTTAAAATGCATAAAAAGGGATAAATTCCCAGGACCAGATCATGCATATCTTAGAACTCTGGGAAGCTAGAGAACTGATTGCCGGGCCCCTTGCTGAGCTATTTGGAATATCGATAGTCATAGGTGAGGTGCCCGAAGACTGAAGGTTGGCTAACGTGGTACCACTATTTTAAAAAAGGTGATAAGGAAAAGCCAGGGAACTACAGATTGGTGAGCCTGATATTGGTGGTGGGCAAGTTGTTGGAGGCAATCTTGAGGGACAATCCTGTGTATTTGGAAAGGCAAGGACTGATTTGGGACAGTGAGCATGATTTTGTGCGTGGGAAGTTATGTATCATGAACTTGATTGAGTTTTTTTGAATAAGTAACAAAGATTTTTGATGAGGGCAGAGCAGTGCACATCATCTATATGGACATCAGTAAGGCATTCAACAAAGTTCCTCTTGGGAGACTGGTTAGCTAGGTTAGATCTCATGGAATACAGGGAGAGCTAGCCATTTAGATACAGAACTGGTTCAAAGGTAGAAGACAGAGGGTGGTGGCAGCGGGTTCTCTTTCATACTGAAGACCTGTGACTAGTAGTGTGCTACCGAGGATCGGTGCTGAGTCCACTGTTCGTGTCATGTATATAAATGATTTGGATGTGAACATAGGAGGTATAGTTAGTAAGTTTGTCGTGGACAGTGAAGAAGCTTGCCTCTAAGTACAACAGATTCTTGACCAGATGGGCCAATGGGCCGAGGAGTGGCAGATGGTGTTTAATGTAAGGTAAATAGGAGCAGGACTTATACACTTAACGGTAAGGTCCTGGGGAGTGTTACTGAACAAAGAGACCTTGGAGTGCAGGTTGACCGTTCTTTGAAAGAGTCACCGGTAGATAGGATAATGAAGATGGCGTTTGGTATGCTAACCTTTATTGGTCAGAGCGTTGAGTATAGGAGTTGTGAGGTCCATGTTGCGACTGTGCAGGACATTGGCTAGGCCACTTTTGGAATATTGTGTGCAGTTCTGGTCTCCCTCCTACAGGAAGGATGTTGTGAAACTTGTAAATGTTTTCTGAACCCTTTCAAGAATGTTGCCAGGGTTGGAGGAATTGAGCTATAGGGAGAGGCTAAATAGGCTGTGGCTGTGTTCCTGGGAGCATCTGAGATGGAGGGATGACCTTATAGAGGTTTATAATGTAATTAGGGGAATGATTTGATAAATAGACAAGGTATTTTCCCTGGGGTAGGGGAGTCCACAACTAGAGGGCATAGGTTTATGGTGAGAGGGGAAAGATTTTAAAGGGTCCTAAGGGGCAACATTTTCAGTGTGGTGCGTGTATGGAATGAGCTGCCAGAGGAAGTGGTGGAGGCTGGAAGAATTACAGGATTTAAAAGGCATCTGGATGGATACATGATCAGGAAGGGTTTAGAGGGATATGGGCTGATGGGACTAGATTAGGTTCGGATATCTGGTCGGCATGGATGAGTTGGACCAAAAGGTCTGTTTCTGCGCTGAGGTGCTGACTCTTTATGACTCTTTCTTTCTTTTTTTATTTTCCTCAGGTGAGCATCCTTCCCTGCCCTCCCCCTCCCTTCCAAGCGTTCATATCTAAACGCTTGGAAGTATTGTCAGTTCATATTTAGCAGGTATTTAGTTCTAAATCGGGCAGGTTAAATGGAAAGTAATTTATCAATATAGAAGATGCATTTTATATTTCTTAATCCTTTTTTTGGAATTTAGTTATTGTTTAATCTGTTACCTTCCCGTTTGGATGGGCTAATTTAAAAAAAAACTGTTCTTGGATAATATTAGCTCAGCCAAATTTATTGCTTTGCTTTTATTGTATGTGGATGATGTTTGACCTTCATGAACTGTTCCCGTCCTTAGATAGGAATTTCTAGTTTTCTGACCAGTTACAACTTGTAGGCAAACTTGGAAATGATTGGGCATGAAGAGCACTGCTGCTCCTGTTCTTGGTAGGGATATCATAATGGAAGGACTGCTAATGTTAAATCGGTTGATTGATGCATCTTGTGGATTGCATAAACATGATCCACAGTACAGTGGTAGGTTTGCACTCCATGTAGCTTTTGACTAGCTTGAATGGCTGGAGTCACAACAAGTGGTCAACATTCTGTTACAATTGTGGTTCAAGATTTATAGATGGTTGAGAGCCTTTGATGAAACAGGTGAGCCATTTGCCAAGGGTGCCTGCTATTTTAGCTAAGCTGTTAACATTTCTGGTCTACTACAGCATCTGTTCATTGTTAATTTCCAGGTTTTGGAGATGTTGAAAACTGGCAAGATACTGCTGAAAGTTCTGTTATTGATAATGCTCATTATTTAGGATATGCAACCGTGTGGCCGTTACTTTTCGTGTGATATCAAGCCTTCTGAAGCCACTCACTGCTATATTGTGGCCACCAATCTTCCTTACTTTGCTTAAATGTTGGGGATAGGTTAGTTCTATTGGCTGGACAGCTGGTTTGCCTTGCAGAGTGACAGCAACAGCGCAGATTCAATTCCTGTGCCAGCTTAAGATACTTTCTCAAACAGTCCCCTCACTTAGGGTATGGTGACACTTTGGTTAAACCACCACCAATGCAAGAGTGGACTATCGTCCTTTGGGATTATGATGACTTTACATCACTCTTCTTCAAAAATAAACTTAGATAATGAGTGGCATAAGGGTGTTTGGTGTACAGCCAATTTGAAGTTGAGGTGAGGCAGTTGATTGATAATCTGAGTTCCATTTCTAGAGACTTATTTCACTTCCTTCCCAATCTGTCTTCACAAGAACGAACCTCGAAGTGTAATGCCTCTTCCCAGTTTAGATCTGTCTCTGCGCAAACCTGGAACTTCATTGATCTGTATGAGTTATTGCTATGCAGATGATTGTCTGTCTCTACTAACTGGATTCCTGTGGAAGCATACTGTGCATTGGGTCACAAAATAGATTTTAGGTGGAGATAGACAGGTTTTTAATTAGTAATGGCTTAACGGGTAATGGGGAGTGGACAGGAAAGTAGAGTTGAAGCTGAGGTGAGACTAACTGATCATACTACATGGTAGAACAGGCTCAGATTCACTTTTTTCTATTTTTATACTATATTCCTTTTGCAATAAATGTCAAAGATCCACTTATCTGCCTTATTACCTGCTTACTTGTATAACATCTTTGACTCACGCACAAGGACACCCAATGCACAGATGTATTTTGAAGTTTCTCTCCATTTAGATAACCAGTTGCCTTTTCATTCTTCATACCAAAATAGTTGACTTCTCATTTAGTTATGGTTAAATTCCATCTGCCAAATTTTGGTCCATTCACCTAACCTATTAACATCCATTTATAAATTTCTTATTTCTTCATTGCAGCTTACTTCTGCAAATTTGTGTTTGCACATTCATTAATATAGACTGTAAATAGTTGAATTCTGTGGCACCCACTAGTTAGAGCTTGCAGAGCAGTAAAAGACTCACTTATCCCATTTCGTTACTTGCTCTTCAATCCTTGATCCAAGCATAGTCAATCCTTGATCCAAGCTAATTTATTACTGCTGATCTGGTGTGGTCTTAATTTATGTATTGATTTTAGTGCAGCACTTTATCAAATGCCTTACAGTCATAAAGTCTTACAGCACAGAAGCAGACTCTTTGATCCAACAAGTCCATACTAACAATACAAGATGATTAGGGGGTTAGATAGGGTTGACAGTGAGAACCTTTTTCCACGTATGGAGTCAGCTATTACAAGGGGGCATAGCTTTAAATTAAGGGGGGGTAGATATAGGACTGATGTTAGGGGTAGGTTCTTCACTCAGCGAGTCGTAAGTTCATGGAATGCCCTGCCAGTAGCAGTAGTGGACTTTCCCTCTTTATGGGTATTTAAGCGGGCATTGGATAGGTATATGGAGGATAGTGGGTTAGTGTAGGTTAGGTGGGCTTTGATCGGCGCAACATCGAGGGCTGAAGGGCCTGTACTGCGCTGTATTCTTCTATGTTCTATATAATAATCCCAAAGTAAACCAGTCCCACCTGCCTGTGCTTGGCCTATATCCCTCCATGATGGGGCGGTGCTGGTGTTGGACGAGGGTGGACAAAGTTGAAAATCACAACACCCGGTTCTAGTCCAAGTTTATTTGGAAGCACTAACTTTTGGAGTGCTGCTCCTTCGGGTAGTTTTTGGAAGATGATCATAAGACACAGAATTTATAGCAAATGATTATAGTGTCATGCAACTGAAATGATATATTGAACAAACCTAGATTGCTGTTAGGTCTTTCATCTTTTAGAATGAGTTGCAGGTTTCGCTTCATTAACATGTAAATTCCAGAACTTCTTTAAAGTCATATTCTTGAGATAACTTAAGGTTTTATAAGAAAAACTTATAAAAATAATTCAACAATAGCATTGATTGTGCTATATAATTATCCTTTTGCAAATCATTTCTCTCAGTAAGATTCTGCTGTTGAAATGTTTTTAACCTAAAGCTTAAAATCAAAGATCAAATATTTGTGATGTATTTCTTAAAATTGCATTATGGTATCACTTCGTTTTGCAGTGTGATATAAATATAATGTGTTAATTCTGTTTATTTTTATTTTTGCTTTAAGAGGTTTCATTGTGTTACAGTTCTTTTTCTCTGGTTTTACAGTTATCTAGAAGTGTTTACATTGTATTCTGGACTTCCTTAAATTGCACATTAATGGAAATGTATGATCTGCTTGCAGAGGAAATTGGACAGCATCCTTTTGGAATGATGAATATCACACAAACTCAATCTGTTGCTCAAATAGGGATTTCTGTGGAACCTGTGGAATTCTTGACACAGCAGACCCCAGTAGCAAGCGCAGCTGTATCAACAGTCGATTCATTTACACAGGTAAGTCCAATAGCTAAGTTAGTTGGACAACATTGTATTTGGCTTTAAAAAAACAAACTTTTTGATTTTGAAATCCTCTCATAACACATTCTTTTGTAAATGACACATCAAGATCTTTCCTGCCTGGAATATCAGAAAAAGATTTGGATTCTGGTTAATTTGGTGTGTAACTTGTACCCTGAGATGCTGATTTGACATTTTTAGTTTAACAAGTTTGCTGTAGTTTTTAGTACTGAGTTGCTAACCGTAACATTCTATTTATATTACATTTGTAAGTATTTACTAAATATTTGTCATTTTGAAAATCTTAACGTTTTAAAATCTTAATCTGTTATTTATGGTAGGGCAGTATATTTATAATATGAGAAAGTAGAACGAAGATCGGTTACAATGAAGAGATATTCTGAAAGCTGAACATATGTTTATGCAACCTCTGAAATGTTGTTATCATCCATTGAAGTTATAAGCGATGAAGTACCTGTTAGAGATAATATTAATACCCTCTAAAGCTATTAGGTTTTTTTAATTTAAAGGATACGGATACCATGACAATGTGATATTAAAAGGTCAGTTGTACAAATACAGGAAGTTGATAGGAGGTAGTATAACGTTTCAGTATTGAAAAGGTATTGTACACACCCAGTGATGCAACTAGAGTCCATGTCTATCTTCAGTGCTGCAGTGTTGTAGGTGATCATGGTCTTCCAAAACTTTCAATCATGGAAAAAAAAGTGTATGCTGTTTGGAGTTCTATTCAAGTCAGTACTTAATATTGCCTAACGTCCTCCTTTGTTGTTTCTTGCTTTCTTTTAGTAATCCAAAAGTAAAATGCAGTAAAACTGTTAGTAAGCCCAAGGGTGAAAGAATATTGTGCAGTCAGCCCTTTTGGTCAGATCACAGATTGCTCAATTCTAATTATCGAGTCATTTCTTTACTCCTCAGTGTTTAGCACTGCTGCCTCACAGCACCAGGGTCCCAGGTTTGATTCCAGCCTTGGGCGAATGTCTGTGCAGAGTTTACATGTTCTCTCCGTGTCTGCATGGGTTTCCTCTGGGTTCTCTGGTTTCCTCTCGCAGTCCAAAGATGTGCAGGTCAGGTGAATTGGCCTTCTAAATTGCCCATAGTGTTAGGTGCATGAGTGAGAGGGGAATGGGTCTGAGTGGGTTAGTCTTCAGTGTGGACTGGTTGGGCCGAAGGGCCTGTTTCCACACTAGGGAATCTAATCTAATTCTTTACTGGTTAATTTTAACGGTCTATGGAGTCTGAATTGATTCAGTATGCTTGAAAGTCATCAGTCAAATGTGGAATCCAGCATAAGATAAAATCCATTTGGAAATCCAAATCTTTTGATGCTTATTATTGATATTTTTGCGCAATAAGCTGATTAGTAAAGTGGATTTAATTGACAAAACTAAAAGCTTATGCTTGCTTTAAGTTACACACCAGGTGATTTGTGATTCAATCTGTTGACCAAATTTTATGAAGAAAGGACATGATCATGTGTCGGCTGTTGCTCCATAATGTGAAATTTCCAAAGTTTTAAATTTGGTTTCTGGATCACGTTGTCTCTCTTTGCATTGGTCAGTGTGTCGGTGTTTGTAACAGTCTTAATTGTTCCTTTATTGAACCTAATTGATACCCTAGATTTCACAGGTTCATACTGTTTCAAAGAGCATTTAATTTTAATTAAGTTATTCTGTTAATTAGACATTTTTCTGTTTCCTCAGCTTAAAGATGTTTTGACTTTAACTCTCAATTCTAGCTACTTTAATAACAAGGAGACTGGCATCTGGGATTTTGCTGAACAAAGGACCAAAAATGCATCTCCTTAACCTATAAAATTTTAGAATTGGAATTTTTTTTAAAAAAAGGACTTGAAAGAAAGGGTGAATTGGGATAGATGTATTCAGTAACGAAAGGGACAGAAATAGGGAAAATGTAAATTTTGGAGTTTGAAAAAAATATCCAAATCAAATTGCTACATATGGGATTGAGATATTATTACTGATTTTTTATTTTCACTTTTCTGGACTGAAGACTGGTATTATTTAACAATAACATCAGAAGCTATTAATTGTAGATTTGCTAAAGGTTTAGTACAAATTCAAGAACTTAGTGAAACATGGGAAGTGCAAACATTGTGATTTTAGTGATGCCAAATACGAATTGGCAACTTGTTGCAATTTGACGCTGAAGTCGTAGATCTTCACAAATTATTTGATGGTTCGTGTACAAAAAAATGTATATTTAATTTTTTAACATATGGTCCACATTTTAATCAGTTGTGTAAGTGTTTAATTTGTTCTTTCTGCTGTCACAGTTGTAAATTGAGTTGTAGCAATTTTAAAAATAACTTTTGCATTTTTTTTCCTTTTGTGCTGAGACATTTTTTCCAACTTGGCTTATATATTTGTTTTGATTTTTAAAAAATGGTATAATAGCCATAGTTCGTTTGCCAATAAAGCCTTAACAGAGGACAGCACTTCAATATTAAAGCAGCTTTGAGAGTCCAATTATCTTTTTGATATTCATTTTCCTTTCCTTGTTGTTCCTTCTGTTCAAATATTGATGTTTGCAATGAGTTCAGAGCATTGCAAATTATTATAAATTTATGGCTGTTATAGCTTCTGAAGGAACCACAGTATTGCCAATCACTTCTTTAAATTGAAGGCTCACTAGAGTGAACTTTAACTCTGCATTTCTCTCTCTCGACAGTAGCTTCCAGATTTGCTGAGTTTCTCCACCACTTTGTTTTTGTTTTGGGCTTATTTAAAATTGTCTGCATTTTCTTTTGTGGAAGTTGACTCCTGTTGATCTACGTCAACTTGAGCCACAACGACATCCAAAGGTGCAGCAATGAAACTTAATGATTTCTGTGTTTTATACATGTATATTCCTTCAAGTTCTCCAAAAGGAATCTGGGTTAGCTCTGAGTAAGGCCAAGTCATAGAGATATACAGCATGGAAATAGACCCTTCACTCCAACCTGTCCATGCCAACCAGATGTCCCACCTGCCATCACCTGGCCCATATCCCTCCAAACCCTTCCTATTCATATACCCATCCAAATGCCTTTTAAATGTTGCAGCTGTACCAGCACCTTCCACTTTCTCTGGCAGCTCATTCCATACACATACCACCCTCTGCGTGAAAAAGTTGCCTCTTAGGTCTCTTTTATATCTTTCCCCTCTCACCCTAAACCTATGCCCTCTTGTTCTGGACTCCCTGACCCTAGGGAAAAGAGTTTGTCTATTTATCTTATCCATGCCCCTCATACTTTTGTAAACCTGTATAAGGTCACCCCTCAGCCTCCGCTCCAGGGAAAACAGCCCCAGCCTGTTCAGCCTCTCCCCATAGCTCAAATTCTCCAACCCTGGCAACATCCTTCAATCTTTTCTGAACCCTTTCAAGTTTCACAACATCCTTCCGATAGGAAGGAGACCAGGTGTACCCTAGCATTCTGTGGAAAGCTAGGGAAATGATTTCTGGGCCTCTTGCTGAGATATTTGTATTCCAGCAGTGGCCTAACCAATGTCCTGTATGGCTGCAACATGACCTCTCAACTCCTGTACTCGATACTCTGAACAATAAAGGAAAGCATACCAAACACCACCTTCACTATCCTATCTACCTGCGACTCCACTTTCAATGAGCTATGAACTTGCACTCCAAGGTCTCTTTGTTCAGCAACACTCCCTAGAACCTTACCATTTAAGTGTATAAGTCCTGCTAAGATTTGCTTTCCCAAATTGCAGCACCTCGCATTTATCTGAATTAAACTCCATCTGCCACTTCTCAGTCCATTGGCCCATCTGATCAAGATCCTATTGTAATCTGAGGTAACCTTCTTCACTGGGTACTACACCTCCAATTTTGGTGTCATCTGCAAACTTACTAACTATACCTCTTATGCTCGCGTTCATACAATATGAATGACAAAAAGTAGAAGACCCAGCACCGATCCTTGTGGCAGTCTGAAAACAAACCTCCACCACCACCCTCTGTCTTCTACCTTTTAAGCCAGTTTCTGTACCCAAATGGCTAGTTCTCCCTGTATTCCATGAGATCTAACCTTGCTAATCAGTCTCCCATGGGGGACCTTGTCGAATGCCTTACTCAAGTCCATATAGATCACATCTACCACGGCCCTCCTCAATCCTCTTTGTTATTTCTTCAAAAAATTCAATCAAGTTTGTGAAACATGATTTCCCATGCACAAAGCCATGTTGACTATCCCTAATCAGTCCTTGCCTTTCCAAATACATGGACATCCTGTCCCTCAGGATTCCCTCCAACAGCTTGCCCACCACAGACGTTAGGCTCACTGGTCTATAGTTCCCTGGCTTGTCCTTACTACCCTTCTTAAAGAGTGGCGCCACGTTAGCCACCCTCCAGTCTTCCAGCAGCTCACCTGTGACTATCGATGATACAAATATCTCAGCAAGAGGCCCAGCAGTCACTTCTCTAGCTTCCCACAGAGTCCTAGGGTACACCTGATCAGGTCCTGGGGATTTATCCACTTCTGTGTTTCAAGACATGTAGCACTTCCTCTTCTGTAATCTTGACATTTTGCAAGGTGTCACCATCTATTTCCCTAGTCTATATCTTCCATATCCTTTTCCATATTAAATACGGATGCAAAATAATTGTTTAGTATCTCCCCCATTTTCTGTGTCTCCACACAAAGGCCGCCTTGCTGATCTTTGAGGGGCCCTATTCTCTCCCTAGTTGCCCTTTTGTCCTTAATGTATTTGTAAAACCCCTTTGGATTCTCCTTAATTCTATTTGCCAAAACTATTTCATGTACCCTTTTTGAACCCCCGATTTCCCTCTTAATTATACTCCTACTGCCTTTATACTCTAAGGATTCACTTGATTTATCCAGTCTATACCTTAGATATGTTTGGTTCCTTTTTCTTAACCAAACCCTCAATTTCTTTAGTCATCCAGCATTCCCTATACCTACCAGCCTTCCCTTTCACCCTGACAGGAATATACTTTCTCTGGATTTTTGTAATCTCATTTCTGAAGGCTTCCCTTTTTCCAGCTGTCCCTTTACTTGTGAACATCTGCCCCCAGACAGCTTTTGAAAGTTCTTGCCTAATACCATCAAAATTGGCCTTTCTCCAATTTAGAACTTTAACGTTTAGATCTGGTCTATCCTTTTCAATCATTATTTTAAATCTAATGGAATTATGCTTTTCTACTATTGTGTTAAAACATAGAATAAGAGTTTGTAATTAATATGCTAATGTTACTGATTTACAAAATAAAGAAAATGCAAATGCCAGTTGTTCCAATTGGTATTTGGTATAGTTAAAAGTACAATTTATATTTTCTCTCATCCTGGCCTGGACAATGTTTTACTTCTTCAATATTATGTTTGATTTTTGACTTCTGACTTTTTTTAAAGCCTCCCTTTTGCCAATTAAAATATGGTATTTCTGATAAAACAAAATTAATTTATCCAAGTATTTCACAACATTGCGATATCTCTCAATATTTTATGGCTAATCAAGTACCTTTTTGAAGTGTAATATAAGAATTGCAGCATCCAGTTGGATGTAAAAATGACTGGATAAACTGCTTTTGTGATATTGATTGAGGAATAAATATTGGCCATGATATGAATTATTGACCTTTTTTATTTGGAGAAAAAACTTCCAAACTCCCTTTCTTAAAATCTTTAGTTTTCATATTGATTCAAAGCCCAGCATAGATGTATTTTGGGAAGCTCGTCCCTTTTTGGGACATTTTTGTTTTCTTGTTTCGTTTTAAAAAAACAAGCCTAATCATAGGTCATGTCCAAAATTTTTCTGTGAAATAATTCTAAATATGACTCTTTCTATAGATTTATAATAATGTTATTTTGCAAATCTGTTGGCATTTACAGTCTTAATAGTTGTTGGTAACTGCAGTTGCTTCTATGGACCATTTTGTACCTCTCGACTGCTGCAGTTCTTTTTTATTCTTGTTAATAGTTTTTTGTGAAATGTTATGAATAGTCTATATATAAATTGTTTACTTTCAGTTTACACAGAAAATGCTCGACAACTTCTATAATTTTTCAACCTCGTTTGCACTGACCCAGGCTCAGATGATCCCAAGTCCCACTGAGATGTTTATCCCAGCAAGTATTGTCTTGAAATGGTAAATATACATCTCTATTGCATGTCCATTTACAATAGCATGTAGAAATGTGGTTACTTTTCTTTTGATGTATCTACCTTGTTTGAACTTTGGTTTGGAAATATCTTTGGATCTTTTTGAAGACATGAGCATGGAATTAATTAAAACATTACAATCTTAAAATTACTTTATAGAATTTCCCATATTCCATAACATGGGAAGCAGCTACCATGCTCAAGCTTGAAATAAAACCTGTCATTTGTTAAAATAAAGTTCTGGCTTATGTATATAAGGCAGGGGCATCTTTTGATTGTTGGGTGGAACTAGAAAAATGTATTGCAATATGAAAAGTTTAACAAACAGTGTGATGTACACCATATTTGCATTTGGTGTAAGGAGCTCATCAAAATAAAAGTATGTAGAAAATTATTTCACTCCATTTCACTAAATAATAGCAATAATTAACTAGAGGGTGCTATGTAAGTGCTCAGTCACGTTCCTGGAAAATCGTGTTTCAAGCTCCTTTCATAATGACCTCAATGTCTTTAGCACCTTAGTTTATAATTCCTAAAACACAGGTTTTTAAAATAATCCAAAGAATAGACTAAATGCTTCTACTGTACAGTGTATGCATTTCATATTAATTATTTTGTGTATTGGAATTAATCCTTTCCTAAAGCTGGCATTGTTTATAATCACATTCTCTATCTATGGCATTTACTTACCTCGGTAAGTCTGTTCTCATTCATTTAATAAACTGGCACTTGAATTTAGGCAGTCCTCCTAAATTAAATCTTGAAAACAAAATTATTCCTATCTGTGCTCCCTTTGTGTGCCAGTCTTCAATTAAGGGACATAATTTAAAAATAAGAGGCTATCCCATTTAAGACTGAGATGGAGAAATTTTTTTTGAGGGTTGAATCTTTTGAGCTGTCTACCCCAGAAAATGGTAGAGCAGGATCCTTGAATATTCTTTGTGGAGGTAAACAGATACTTTGTTTCCTAGTCATGAATATCTGGATTATACAGGGGAAACGTGGAGTTGAGAACAATCCAATCAACCATGATCTTGTTTAAATGGTGGAGAAGCATCAAAGGCGCTGAATGGCCTACTTCTAATTCAAATAATTGTAATTGATTTTAGAAACTTCGCTATTTGGGTGGAAAACTCTTTAACTAGCACCTTGTTATATGTGTATCTGTGTTATATGTGTAGTTTTTAATCTTTGCATTCTGTAATTAAAAAGAGGTGTATCTACCCTTTTTTTTTGAAAGTTCTAGAATACCTTTCCACTCTCTGTGGAAAGAATTACTGTTAACGTTTGCTGCACTTCATCAATTTTCTCACTTCTTCTGTCAAGATACCTTCCTAGTGATGGATTCAACAGGGTTGTCAGTTTTTCATTGGAAGGTTCTGTATTCTCCCCGTCCCTATGGAAGACTTGAGCAAGAGAGATTTGATGGCAATGTTCATTTAATTTTAAGTTAACATACGACTCAAAATATGAGTTCATAAATTATGTTGTGGCTAATCTTAGATTTTCAATGCATATTGTGGTGTCTAGGTTTGTTGCCCTTGTTTTCTGATGCTTTTAACTTACTGCTACATTTCTTGGCAGTCATGTTGTTGTTTACAGTCCCATCGTGTGTAGGGAGAACAGATCAGATGACTGCTTGATGGTTCTGCTCTTGGGCTTAGGTAAATCAGTCACTAATAAATCTGATGTTTTGGATTGCTGACAAAGTATTTTCATCTGCTTCCAAATATACTTCGAGTTTTAGTAAGTGCCAGAGTGACAATGGAATGGATTCATCAGGATGCTGAACGCTTTCACTCACCTTCAGGTGAAGTAATAGATTACTGAACTATATTTTTTTAATATCAATATATTTTTATTGAAAATTTAACATTTTTACAAGTTTACAAATTTAAAAAACCCCAAGTATAAACATTGATATACAATTAAATCTTAAATAATAACCAAAATTTAACAAAAGAAAAATACCGAGAGAAAGAACAAAACTCAACTACTAATCTAACCTACAACTTACCAGAGTGTATAATTAAGTCTCTTACATTATGCAAATAAGAGGGGAAAAAAAAATAACCGACGTAAACACAGAAATTGGGTAGCGAGATACATGCTCGGAATGTATTAACATCAAATTGTAACAAAACCCGTATTCGTGCGGGATTCCTCTCCCAAGGGGCCCCGTACCAGCCAGGTTCGCCATCTCAATTAAATAAAAGCCCTTGTTAGGATGGCCGAAATATCTGTATTTATGTAATTCAAGGAGGACTGCCATATTTTATGGAATAATGCGGTCAATAATGTGCCAATTTGAACGTCCAGGGGGGCCCTCAGCCACCCAGTTTACCAAAATATTTTTCCTTTCTCAGAAAGAATAGAAAATAATCTCTTCCCGTACATGTCTAGGGAGGGAAAGTTCGAAAAGCCCAAAAGGAGAGATACAGGGTCCACTCTAATTTCCGTTCCTAAGATCAGAGCACTTGCTACTTTAGTCTAATATCTACGGATCTTATGACAGGTCCATAAGCAATGTAAAAGAGTGCCACCTCTATTTTACACTTGGGACACATTGGAGATGTTCCTGCCTTAAATTTTGACAATCGATCCAGTGCTATATGAGCCCTATGAAGTATCTTCAACTGAATGGCCTGAGTTCTGTTGCAGATGGTGATTCTTCTGGCATTTTCCCAAATGTTATTCCACGTTTCTATAGAGATTTCTAGTCCCAAATCCTGATCCCATGTTTTAAGCAGATTGTCCATATCTCCCGATACTACTTCATTTAATAAATGATAAATAGTACTGACCGAAGATACCCCCATTGGCCATAACTCTACGTTCTCTATCTGATTTATAAAGACTATCTAATAACGCAGTCGTCTTCTGTATGTAATCTTGAATTTAGAAATATTGAAAGAGGTCTCCATTAGGTAATCCAAATTTCTTTCGCAGCAGTTCAAAAGACATCAGGACCCCTTCTTTAAACAGATCCCCTAAACATGAGATACCCCTGGATCTTCGGAGTTTGCAAGTGGCATCTGTAAGCCCCGGTTGAAATCCCTACGCTGCCACTATCTGAGCATAGGGGAATGTTTTATGTGAGTTGCCCTCATTTTGCCGCATTCTATTCCAAGCTTTAGTATTATAGGGTTTTTACAGTGGTCCGTAATGATTTTCCTCTTGTCTGAAAATAAAAGGTTAATAAGTGGGCATTTTACTTGAGAAGCCTCGATGTCCAGCCAGATTGATTGGGTCTTAGCTGATTGCGGGTCAGACATGTAACTTAATAGGGAACTTCCCAGATTTTAGGAAATATCAGTTAAATCCAATCCTCCCCTTGCCTGTGGAAGATGTAGCTTCTTCAGCTTAATGAGGGGCTGCCTATGATTCCAGATAAAGGAACCCAACCAGCCATATAATTTACGTAGTGCCAGCCTCGGCAGCATCACCGGAAGCATTTTCATAGGGTATAGGAGATGGGGCAGGACATTCATTTTATTTAGTGCTATTCTACCCAGCCAGGAAATTGGAAGGTCTCCCCATCCTTTCCAGTAAATGCACAAAGTTAGCCTTGTATAACTGACCAAATGCTGGGGTAATAAATACAAAAAACCCTCTAGGGACCACTGAAAGGGTAAGTGGGATTCGTCCAGTAAGTGGGATATACTAGCAAGGCCACCAATTGGCATAGCTTCTGATTTTGAGAAATTAATTTTGTAGTCTGAAAATACACTAAATGTATTAATAACTTGGATTAAGCGAGGCGCGGACATCAAAGGATTACTGAGAAATCTGCATTAAGGGTAATTTTATGTTTACCTATGTCAATCCTCGGGGCTGTTATATTAGGGTCAGCCCATATAGCTTCTGCTAGTGGCTCAATTATTAGTGTAAATAACAATGGCGAAAGGGGACATCCCTGACAGCAGCCCCTACCCACACTGAAGCTATCAGAGTCTAATCCATCAGTAATCACAACTGCCTTGGGATTACTATATAATGTTGAGACCCATTTGGTAAATGGGCCCAATGCCAAACCTTTCCACTGTGTAAAACAAATATGACCATTCAACCCTATCGAATGCCTTTTCCACATTTAATGAGACTACTACTCCTCGTATCTTTCCCTGTTGGCAGGCTTGAATCATATTCAAAACCCTTCTGACATTATTGGATGACCTACGGCCCTTAATAAACCCCGTCTGATCCTCCTTTATAATATGTGGCAATACCCTTTCTAGCCTCGATGCTAACATTTTAGAGAGGATTTTAAAATCTACATTTAGCAAGCATATTGGTCTGTATGACATACAATCTTCTGGGTCCTTTCCTTTTTTGAGGATAAGAGAGATATTTGCCTCTTTTAGCGAAGGCAGGAGACAGCCCTGACTGTATGAGTAGTTATACATGTCCATAAGTGGACCAGCCAATATTCCTGTAAATACTTTATAGAATTCAGCTTGAAAGTCATCTGGACCAGGTGCCTTACCGCTCTGAAGTTGCCTGATTTCTTGGATTGTTAGGGGAACATTCAAGACCGATACCTGTTCCGGAGTTAGGTCCAGAAAGGTCAGGTTTTTAAAAAATGACTGCGTCCTCCTAGTCCTGTCTTCGCAATCCTGCGATTTATATAAATATGATTAAAACTTTCTAAAGATTTGCATTAATCCTTTCATGATCATGAGTCAAAATACCCATACTTTCCTTGATAGATGTGATAGTTTGAGGGGCCTTCTTTTTCTTTGCAAGAAATGCCAAGTATCTACCAGGTTTATCGCCAAATTCATATAACCTTTGTTTTGCAAATAATATTTCCCTCTTAGCCGTTTGGGTAAGCGTAGTGTTTAGAGCTGTCCTAAGGGCCGTAATCCTTTGCAGTTTGATAATAGAAGGTCTGTCAGCGTATACTGTTTCAGCCGCTTTTAAGTGAGCTTCGAGCAGACACTGTTGTTCTCCCTTTAATTTTTTCTTGGTCGCTGAGTAGGAGATGATCAAACTTCACGCGTAAGCTTTGATGGTCTCCCACATCATTGGGTTGCTAGCCGTACTTGAATTAATTTCTAAAAAAGTTTTGAATTCTTGAGAGAAGTACTTTACAAATTTACTACCCTTCATCAGGAAGGGGTCCATATGCCAATGCTGGGGGGGATGTCTCATTGTTCCTGGCCTCGATTTCCACATATACAGCAGCATGATCGGAAATTGCTATACTGCCTATTTTACAGATGATATGGAATTTTAAAAAATTGAGGGGGCAAAAAGCATATTGAGTCAGGTGTGACATTTACATGGGTTGGAGTAAAAAGAAAAATCTCTGTTCTGTGGATGAAGGCAGCTCCATACATCTACTAGTCCTAATTCTTTGTTCAAATCCACCAATTGTTTAGATCTGGGAGATACTCCTGAAGTACTCTTGGGAATGCTATCTATTTCCAGATCCATATTACAATTAAAATCTCCCCCTATAATTGTATGACGAGCACCGAGAACCATCAATTTTGAGAAGGCTTCCATTATAAATTTAAAAGGATGTGCTGGGGGCCAATACAAATTTAAATTCCCATGTTCCTCTCCATTTATAAGGGCTTTAATCAGAATATATCGTCCAGATTCGTCTTTTATCTGATTTAGGATTTTGAAAGGGAAATTCTTCCGAAATAAGAATAACAACTCCCCTGCTTTTTGAGCTAAAAGAAGAAAAAAAGGCCTAATCAAATCCACCCTGTCATAATTTCAAGTGTTCTTTATCCGGCAGGTGTGTCTCCTGTAGGAGAGCTATATCAACCCTTTCTTTCTTGACGTTTGATAATATTTTCTTCTTTTGACTGGTGAATTACTCCACTTGACATTCCAGGTGCACCACTTAACCGACTGATCAACTATAATCATCCGGGCAAATCCTGACCCTTCGTGGTTAAAGCGTAGCGTCGCTGGGTAGCGCAAGGAGTCCCTTAAACACTTCTTTGCTTCATCAAACACCTTCCCTCTTTCAGACCAGAGCTGGGGAAATGTCCTGGAATAACATGATCTTGGATCCTTTATAAATCATGGCTTGGGGATCTTTCCCAAGATTTCTGGAGGCTTCTAAGAGCACCTGCCTCTCCTTGTAGCTCTGCAGGCGGAACAGGACCGGGCGGGGGCACTGGTTCGAGCCGGGCTCATGTATTGCAACCCGGTAGGCCCATTCCACCCTTACCTGGCCTGATCCAGTGTCCACATTTAAAAGCTGTGGAAGCCACTGTTCAAGGAACACTGTAAGCTGGCCTTCCTCTTCCCGTTCGGGAAGGCCCAGCAAACGAATATTGTTTTGACGATCTCTGTTCTCAAGGTCGTCAGTGTGATTCTCTTGAACAGCGAGTCTGGACCCGATCCACAGCTGATTCTGCTGCAGCCTTGGAGGTCGCGGCCTTTAGCTCCGCTCCTCCGACTCGGCACTCAATTTCCTTGATGTCTTGGTTTGTGCTTTTGCAGCGCGGCTGAGCGAGAGAGTCCCATTGGCTCCAGGACTCTTCAATGAAGGCGTCGATCTTCGCATCGAGTTTGGAAATTATGTCCACAAGGCTCCACACCGTAGGTAAATCCCCCGGGGCAGTTGCGGACGCCTCTGCTGTAGCTGGAGAGGGTGGGTGAGGGGTTCCTGCCTGCTGAGAACTGCGGGCTCCCTTCCCTTTAGTCATTTTTACTGGAGATTAAATTGTTTTAATTCAATACTAACCAACTAATTACATAAAGTAAAAATTATTTTAAATGATTTTGGTGAGGGAGGGTGACCCACTTTGCCCAAGTCTTGGGAGGAGCACTATAGACTCAGACTTGCTGGGTTGCCACCATTTTGGATCCCCTGATGAACTATTAATCGTGATGCAATTGCCATATGATCAAATTGATTTGACTTTTGAAGCCCCCATTGTCCCAGAATTGGGAGGTGCTGGTCAATACAAAACCAGAGCTTTTTCGCTTGACTTGGATGTACTTCTGCCAAAGTCCAGTATTCATTGTATTTGTGGTGCATAAACATTCAAAGGCAACATACGATGCTCCTGCACTCTTTTGTTACCATGTCATTCCCTGATTTCATTAGGGAACAGGACCACCTTAAATCAGTTGCTCAGTTAAGTTGATCTATTAATCTGAATAGTTTTAATTTTGCCAGACCCTTTTTTGATTCTACTCTTTTTTTTTTATATATATAATTCCAGGATATCAATCTCAGTATATGAAGAAGGCAGCTGAAAGTTTTAGCTTGGATGGTTGTTTTATTTTCATAACTGCTGCTTCAGTACAGAGCTGAAAACCTTTAAAGGTTGATATCAAGAAGTTTAAGTGCATTTATTTAACTAGTATGCATTCCTTTAAGAAATTTTGCTGGGTATGAAAGGTTGGAGTTATAAAGAAAGACTGGTCCTTTTTCACTGGAGCTTGGGAGTTTATAAAAATAACGAGGGGTATAGACAGAATTGATGGTAGTTGTCTTTTCCCTCGGATGGGGGATTTCAAGACTAGGAGGCACATTTTAAGGTGAGAGGAGAGAGATTTTAAAAAGATACAAGGGCAGTTTTTTTTACATGCAGAGGATGGTTCATGTGTGGAATGAAGTTCCTGAGGAAGTGGTGGATGAAGGTACAGTTACAACATTTAAGACATTTGGATAAGTAAATGAACAGGAAATGTTTGGAGGGATATGGAGCAGAAGGAGCCGGGTGGGACTATTTTAGTTTGGGATTAGGTTCAGCATGGATTGGTTGGACCGCAGAGTCTGTTTCTGTGCTATATGACTCTGTGAAACAAGTATTTCTTTTCTGACCTTTAAAGGCAACTTAAGTCCATTTTTAAAAGCTATTTCACAGTTTGGATATTGACCGGTTATAAGTATATTTGCCAATATATTCTGCTCTTGGATACTAGTTATAGTATTAAATGGAGATTTTAATAGCTTTGCTAATTACCACTTAGGTTAATGTATGAACCCCCTTATCTTTAGCAACTCATCAATAAGAAATGTACTATTTATTTCTTCTTTCCTTTGAAAATGGAAGAAAAAAAGCAGGTAAACATAAGCCAGTTAATTTAATGTGTTATTGGGAACATGTTAGAGTTTATAATATAGTTGTACAGCATGGAAACAGATCCTTCGATCCACGCCATTTAAATATCCTAGATAAATCTAGTCTTATTTGCCCACACTTGATCCATATCTCTCTTAAACCCTTCCTGTTCATTTAGCCATCCAGATGCCTTTTGAGTGTTGTAATTCTACCAGCCCACACCACTTCTTCTAACAGCTCATTTCATACACGCACCACCCTCTGCGTGAAAAAGGTGCCCCCAGGTCCCTTTTTAAATCTTTCTCCTCTCGCCCTAAACCTATGCCCTCTAATTCTGGACTTGCCCACCCCAGAGAAAAGACCGTGGCTATTTACCCCTCATTATGTTATAAACCTCTGTAAGGTTACCCCTCAGACTCCGCTCCAGGGAAAAAAGCCCCAGCCTGTTCACTACTTTCTGTAGCTCAAATCCTCAAATCTTGGCAACATCCTTGTTTAATATTTTCTGAACTCTGTCAAGTTTCACAATATCCTTCCTGTAGGAGGGAGATCAGAATTATACACTATTCCAAAAGTGGCCTAACCAACATCCTGTACAGCTGCAACATGACCTCCCAACTCCTATATTCAATGCTCTGATCAGTAAATGCAAGGATACCAAATGTTGTCTTCACTATCCTATCTTCCTGCAACTCCACTTTCAAGGAGCTGTGAACCTGCACTCCAAGGTCTCTTTGTTCAGCAACACTCCCCAGAATCTTACCAAATCCTGCCCTGATTTTGCCCTTCCAAAATGCAGCACCTGACATTGACTTAAATTCAATGTCATCTGTCCCTCCTTGGCCCATTGTCCCGTCTGATCAAGATCCTGTTGTACTCTGAGGTAACCACCTTCGCTGTCCACTACACCACCAATTTTGGTGTCATCTGCAAGCTTACTAAGTGTGCATTTCTAAATTCTCCATCTGATCAAGCAGACTCAGAATGACTTTGTGAAAGGGAAATTATAGTGAGGTTTGAGAAGATTTGTAGCTCAGGTTGGGGTTTTGGATGTAGGTTTGCTCGTTGAGCTGGAAGGTTCATTTCCAGACAATTCGTTACCCTGCTAGGTAACTTTAGATTAGATTACATTACAGTGTGGAAACAGGCCCTTCGGCCCAACAAGTCCAGACCGACCCGCCGAAGTGCAACCCACCCATACTCCTACATTTACCCCTTAACTAACACACTCTGGGCAGTTTAGCATGGCCAATTCACCTGACCTGCACATCTTTGGACTGTGGGAGGAAACCGGAGCACCCGGAGGAAACCCACGCAGACACTGGGAGAACGTGCAAACTCCACACAGTCGCCTGAGGCGGGAATTGAATTCTGGTCTCTGGCGCTGTGAGGCAGCAGTGCTAACCACTGTGCCACCGTGCCGCTCACATCTTCAGTGGGTCTCAGGCTAAGCAATGTTGATATCAACAAACACATTGAGTGAGACCCCATCTACCACCCCCTGGGAAAAGGAACAGGAAGTGACTTCACAGGAAATGACATCACCAGCCCAAAGAAACCCGAGCATATAAATAGAAAGCAGGAATTTTCAGCATTGCTTTGCCTGAGGCCCCTGAAGATGTTACCTAGTAGGCTAATGAAACATCTGGAAATAAACCTTCCAGCTCAGCGAGCAAACCTACATCCAAAAGGGAAATTATAGTTGACACATTTACAGGAATTTTTTGAGGAAGAAACAAGAAGGATAAAGGAGAAGTAGTAGATGTAATATTTGCATTTTCAGAAGGCATTTAATCCAGTCCAACACATTAGGCTGCTTGGTATAGGTAGTCTATTAGCATGGATAGAAGATTGGTTAACTAGTAGAAAATGGGCAAGTGGGATAAAAGGAACATTTTCAGGATGGCACCTCTCACTAGTGGAATGCTGCAGTGATGGGTCCACAACTCTTTACAATATATTATTTTGATGAGGAAAGTGAATGTACTACAGCCAAGTTTGCAGATGACACAAAAGTAGGTGGGAAGATGAGTATCGAGGTGACAGTCTGCAGAGAGATATAGACAGATTGAATGTGTGGGGATGGTGGGGGGAGAAAAACAGCAGATGGAATACAATGTGAAAAACGTGAGGTTCTGCACTTTGACAGGAAGAATGGAGATGCTGAATATTGTTTAACTGAAGAAAGACTGCAGAAAGCTACAGAACAGATCAGATCACAGCTAGCATTCAAATTCAGCAGGGTAATAGGGAAAGCAAATGGAATATTGGCCTTTATTTCAAGAAGAATGGATTATGAAAACATGGAGGTTTTGATATAACTATAGCAAGACACTAGTTAGATCACAGCTGCAATACTGTGAATATTGAAACCTAGAAGATGCTTAGTGATTTGACAGGGTAGATGTGGAGAGGTGGTTTCACCTTGTGGGATAGTCCAGGACCAGTGATTATGTTTTCAGACCAAGGGTTGCACACTTAAGACACAGATGGAAGAACTTGCTCTTTCAGGGTAGTCAGTCTGTTAATTCTTTACCATCGAGTGCTGTCAAGGCTGGGTTATTAAGTATTTTCAAAGCTGAGAGTTTTTTTTATCAGAAGAGTATCAAGGGTTATTGGGAAAGGGTAGGCAAATGAGTGGAGGATTATCAGACCTGCCATAGTCTCATTGAATGGTGGAGTAGACTCAATGGACTGAATAGTCTATTTCTACTTGTCATACAGTCTTTCCCCATGTATACATTTTTAATCCGATTCAATTCGGAAATCAGTAAATACTCATTTAGATCTGTTTTATAAGAAGCACAACTGCAGCTGTTTGTGGTGTAGTATTCTCTTCAGTCCCTGCTTTGAAACTTAAGTATTAATTTGAGTTGAGCTGATTGCAAAATAAACATTCAAGTAAGAATTCAGTGATAATTATGCTGCTAATCCCTGTGTTCTTTATCTTTCTTCCATTCCTCAGGTATGAGAATTTTCACAGAAGATTGTCCCAAAATCCAAATTTTTGGAAATCATAAACAATATTCAACAGAAGATAATGTTACAACCAATTGTGTAAACTGATTTTTGCAATCCTTTTCTCTGCAAGATATTTTGAATACATGCTGCTTTTCATAGTAATCAAGCTGGTTTGAAAATTATTTTGGAGCATTTTGCTTGTGATACCTGCCACACTTTTATGTTACAATGGATAGTATCAACCTTATTAATCACGCCTGAATTGACATTTGCATTCTCAAAATGGATTCTAAATTGGAATTGAAGGCCTAAGAATGTGTAGAATTATGTTATATCATGAAAATTTATATACTTCCTATGCAAGTAGGTTGGCAGTTGTATGCAGGAAAAAAATCTCTTAGGGAATCCTGCTCAAGATGAATCTTTATGCGACTATACATTCTTTTCAAAGTCCCTATTGTGACTAAGATGTTTCTTATTCTCACTTGCATCTTCTACCATCAGTGCCAGTGATTAAATTTACTTTATAAAGAGAGGCCTTTATACATTTTTTTACAAATACTGCTTTGTTATCTGAAGTTTTATATTGGCTATTTCCAGTTAGTAATATACATAACCCTGTCTTGTTATAAGATCTGACTGAAATTCCAGAAGACTGAATGGAAAAATTGGACTGCAGACATTTTGACTGCTTAAAATGTATACAGGAATTATGTATATTGTCTATGCATCTGAGCCAAAATGTTGCACCTAACTTCAGAAAAGGTAATTAATTCAATACATTGTTATGTTATCCTGACTCAAAAGCAACATACTGAAGATACTGGAAATTTCTGGAGCAAGAAATGGAATTAATTTTACAGGTGGCTGACTTTTTATCAACTAAGATTTTCTGTCCACAGATACTACATGACTTAGGCAGTTTCATATTGATGAACTGCCCAAAATAGAATATGAATGTAAATATGATTAGTGGATGGTGTCTTTCACATGTTGCGAATTTTATACAAGCAGAAGTAGTTTTGAATGGCCTGCGATATTTTGAGTGCCGAGTCTTTAACAGATTGGAAAAGGCAGATGAGCAAAAACATAGAAAATACCTAGTTCTGATATCGTTGCATATACCTGGAGCTTCCTGCAAGGCTCTATGCTGAGAAATGGGAAAGAAATACCAAAGGGAAAAGCTAAATATTTAGAATGCATTACTAGAATTGGAAATGGATAAAATGTAAAGGAAAGAGTCATGCAAGTGAAGCAATGTAGCCTTACTTGAACACAAATTTATAAACAGCACATAAAAAGAGTAAGCACTGCTCAATGTGAATATCAAGTTTTGTCCACTAATTGCTTGCTTAAAATCAGAAGCTTAACGTACCCTGGAAGGGACTGCAGATGTCATTTAATTCAACCTTCTCACAACTTGAAAAGCTTCCAAAACTGTGCCTCCTTTTTGGCAAGATATAAAGAAAATCTCTGTGTAACTGATCTGTATGTGGAGAGTTTACATAGAGCATTACATCCAAACAAATTGAAAACCAATAACGTGATTCAAAAAGTTATTAGCATGTAAATACTTTTCTCCTTTTTAACTTCACAGTTCAATAGAAGTGCATGAAAGTTTTATAGTGCAGTATATTAATTTACCTTTTGGGATTTGGTCCTAGTCATTTGCACTATTCCAGAAATACAATTCTTCAGTTGTTATAATCAATTTGAATTGTATTTTTAAATGTTAAATTGAGTCTATTGGTGTTGGGCTATGCTAATAATTTCAGCAGTGCAATCACCAACTATCTCTAACATTATAATGATTAATCATACACCTATTTTGCATTCCTTGCTAGAGATTGAATCTTCTGTGGAAAGTATTGCAACATTTTACTCTTGTAATGAGACATTGTATTATTGCACCACGAATACGGTGTTGGCCAATCATCAAATACCTGAACAAATTCTCGAATAACAGAACATTGGTGCAGAACATACAGGATTATATGTCTGTCTCCATTTAGTAGCCACAGAATACAGTGCAAGATGTATTGTCTTATTTTAGGAGTGCATCCTACTTATTATCCTGAGTAAAAGTTTGAATTTTACTGAATTTTGCAGATTTTTATGCAATATGTATAGCCATTAGCAACTGAATTGAGGATCCCAAATTCATTTGTAAAAGATATTCAACCCATCAGTGTGAGGCAGGCAGAAACTCTAGTCATGAACTCAAAAGGACAATAGTACTAATCCTTAATGTCACCCTCGTCCAGTGCAGGGAAATAGCATTTAAACCATAATACTTATGCCTGCACTTGTTATGTAATAAGTAGGTAGGCTCCTGTGGTATAACACTTTTGTGATTCTGTGAAAGGAGTTGTTTTGTAATTGTCCTGATTATTTAAATGTAGTTAGCAAATGATATGTAAAGGGTAGATTAATTCAAAGCAAGAGTGCTGCTGCACAAAAGATGTCTCTGATTGTGGCACATAAAAAAAATTGTTTTTAAAATATAGAGTTTTGTCTGTCAAATTCAGAGCATTCAATTTCATTTTTGTCCTGTGATTAAAGCACAGTGCTTGAGAAATTTATGGCAGGAGTCGTGCCAAAATGTATTAGTCTTTTGTAAATAGTAGTAGCCTAATTTAAATTTAGTGATACAACTCAACCTAGCAATGTGAAGGTTGATCCCAGTGAATGCATTGGAATAAGAAATTCTGCTGTAAAAAATTGATTTATAACACCCTCTCCTACCATGGAGGCCTCCTGTCTGAATAGGTAGGGGAGCTTGGCTAGTCATTCTTATTGCTGATAAGTGGACCAAAGGAAGCAAGATTGATATGTTTTTTTCTTATCTCATCAATTTACTGAAGTTAAAATGTTGCTCACACTCAGCAATGTAGTAAAAAATTTTGTAACTGCATGTATGATTCATCACCTGTCACAACTGCCAAATTATACTAGGTAAAAACAATGACTGCAGATTCTGGATTCGTGGTGCTAGAAGAGCACAGCAGTTCAGGCAGCATCCGAGGAGCAGTAAAATCAATGTTTCGGGCAAAAGCCCTTCATCAGGAATAAAGGCAGAGAGCCTGAAAGGTGGAGAGATAAGATGGGCGGGGGTGGGGAGAAAGTAGCAGAGTACAGTAGGTGAGTGGGGGAGGGGATAAAGGTGATAGGTCAGGGAGGAGGGTGGAGTGGATAGGTGGAAAAGAAGATAGGCAGGTAGGACAGGTCATGGGGACAGTGCTGAGCTGGAAGTTTGGAACTAGGGTGAGGTGGGGGAAGGGGAAATGAGGAAACTGTTTGAAGTCCATATTGATGCCCTGGGGTTGAAGTGTACCAAGGCAGAAGATGAGGCGTTCTTCCTCCAGGCGTCTGGTGGTGAGGGAGCGGCGGTGAAGGAGGCCCAGGACCTCCTTTATTCCTGATGAAGGGCTTTTGCCCGAAACGTTGATTTTACTGCTTCTTGGATGCTTCCTGAACTGCTGTGCTCTTCCAACACCACTAATAAATGCCAAATTATACGGTCTATTGTACTAACACCTGTTTAAGCCTAACTACTTGCAAAAATGCTGCATTACTGTATTGACACAAAATATTAATCAAAACCAGCTATTTTACAATTGCAAAAGCCAGAACTTTTAGATAAGCTTTTAGGTATTAAAGGAACATAGAATAATAGAAGAGATCAGAATCCCTATTATGCTTGGTTGTTCACTATATTCAGTAGTGGATCACCACCTCTTCTTAGTTATTGCATTTGACAGTTCTGTCATCTCCGTGAATAATTGTGTCTGAACTGGTTAGCTATTTATTGTCTAATAGAATAATAAATTGATTCTAATCTAGATTTATGAATTGTGGGGCTGCAGAACACAACAGCCATCCTTGCCGTATGGTTATATTTGGGCTAAATGAATGATAAACAGTAAACAGCAATATGTGAAATGCAGCACACTCCAAAATTTTATTCATTTAAATCCAGATGCATTAACCTCTTGAGGAAAGGGATCCTGAGTTTCTCACTGATCTTAAAGAATCAGGAGCAACCTCAATATTAATCTACTTGATTCATTTCTTGAGTAATTACTTGCCTTGATGTCGAATTTCACCCTGGTTGATCATCTCTGGTTACACTTGGCCATATACTGTTAACTCTTATTCAGTAAGTTAATTAAAATTATCCAGTCATTTATTTAAAGCATTCATTTTCCATTTTGCTGTGGTCTGTTAATTCAGATGATTAATTCAATCTTGAGTGATTTGACCATTTATTCACTGGATTAACTGGAATTCTGTTCCTCACCTCCACTATTGTTGGGGTAAAGAATTTCTGATGATTTCTTTTAATTAGGTTTTAAACAGTTTTATTTAGAATCATGTTAAGACTTATACTTATTAAATTCAAGAACAGAGAAAGCAGGGGTAAACCACAATGTGAGTAAAGCTGGAGGTTTCCTCCGTGTGCTCTAGTTTCCTCCCACAGTCTAAAGATGTGCAGGTTAGGTGAACTGAACATGCTAAATTGCCCGTAGTGTTAAATGCATTAGTCAGGGGTAAATGTAGGGGAATGGGTCTGGGACGGTTGCTCTTCGGAGGGTCGGTGTGGACTTGTTGGGCCAAAGGACCTGTTTCCATCCTGTAGGGAATCTAATCTAATTTAGTTGTACAGGATTTGGAGCTGCTGGTGTTGGACTGGGGCGGACAAAGTAGCAGTGCTCCGAAAGCTTGTACTTCCAAATAAATCTGTTGGACGATAACCTGGTATGTGATTCTTAGTTAGAGAGGGCATTGGTGAGACCACACCTGCAGTACTGCATATAGTAGTGGTCTCCCTACTTGAAGACTAGTGCAAACACACTGGAAGCGGTTCAGAAATGCTTGACTACTAGAGATCAAAAGAAGGTTGAAATTAGAAGTAGGGGTCACATTTAAAAATAACTGGGCATCCATTTAAGACAAAAGGAAAATCTATTACTCACAGGCGTTTTTATGTAGAAATCTTCCTCATAAGTCAGTTGATGCAGAAACTTTGAATACTTTTTAAGGCAGTAGATAAGACTGCAAAGAGATGAAAGATCAAAGGGTAGGCTGTACTGTGGAGTAACCAGTTCAGCCATTGCCCTACTGAATGGTACAGCAGACTGGAGGGGCTGAATGTTCAATCCCTCCTCCTAATTTGTATGTTAACTCTAAGTTGTTGCCTACCTACGTTAAAAATTACATAGCGATGAGCAAATTAATTGATACGTAGTTGAAGGAATGTGTGGAAAAGAGGGGGTTTAAAAATGAGAATTTTAAACTGAAAATATGGAGCTGGAAATAGGTGAAAACAGTAGCATAAATAATTGTGAAAATAAACCAAAAGGAAGAAAGTAGAACAAGAGTCAGAAACTGTGGTTCATAGACTATAGGTAAAGGGAAAATAAAGTTGCAAGGCAATTACACCAGCAGAGAAACAAGAAACAAGAGTAAAGAATCACCAGAGTAAAGGACTACAGCATAAGCACAGGTTAGGAAGTATGATTTAAATGCATGAAGTCTAAAAAACAACTTAAATGAACTGCAATTGCAAACCCAGAAGTTACGACATGCAATCATGTCTCCATAATGGCCAAGACTGGGAATTTTTATGACAACTTGAAATATGAACTACAGAGTTTAATACTTGGGATTTCATGATCTGAAATGATATTAAAAAGGGGAAAAAAAACAAAGTTAAAAATGGCCAGAACAATCGCCTTACCAAGTTAACCAACGTGAAATAAAACCATCTGAACTGAAATTAACATCATCAAAAGACACCTAAAGTTAGTCAACACACTCAGACATGAATAGACACTAATCTCCTACTTTAACAGTTGTATACATTTCACGCATTCTCCCCATGTGTGGGTAGGTGGATTTGTCATGCTAAATAGCCCCCTGGTGTCCAGACATATGCAGGCTAGGTGGACCAGCCATGGTAAATACAGGTTACAGGGAGAGGATAGGTGTGGGTGGGAAGTTCCTGAGGGTGCAGACCTGATGGGCCAAATGGCCACAATCTGCATTGTAGAGATTCTATAATTCTAACTAGTTTTGGCAGAATGAGGAGATAGATTTTTGATTGCAAAACGAATTTTTTTTTGAAGAGAAATTCAGGAATGCAGAAGCTGGATATGAGTTGAGAGTGTGGTGCTCGAAAAGCAAAGCAGGTCAGGCAGCAGCCAAGGAGCAGTAGAATCGATGTCTTGGGTAGAAGACTTTAAGGAGAAGGAAGGATGGATATTAACTGCTAGCTTTTCCAGTGACACCCAAATCCCAAGAATAAATTTTAAAATGTTTTACAGGCTTTTCATACCTAATGACTTGGTCCTTATGTATTTTACTTCATCTCCAGCTTTATTCACATTGTGGTTTACCCCTGCTTTCTCTGTTCTTGAATTTAATAATTGGAAACAAAAGGCATATGTGGGGAGAATGTGCAAACTCCACACAGACAGTTGCCCAAAGCAGGAATTGAACCTGGGTCCCTGGTGCTGTGAGGCAGCAGTGCTATCCTCTGAGCCACCATGCTGCCCAACTAAAGTGTAATCACCTACATTTGTTTTCAATTTTCCTTGCAGTAAACAACAACATTGGATTAGCTTTGCTAATTATTTGCTGTACCTGCATGTTAATCTTGTGATTCATGGATTATGACATCCAAAACATACTGCATCTCAGCTATGTAATCACTCTCACCAGTTGGATAAGATGCTTTTTCTTCTTTTCTGGCAAAATAGACAATTTCACATTTTGACACATTTACACTCCATTTGTTAAATGTTTGCCTCCTCACTTAAGGAAGGTACAAAGGGAAATAGATTGTTCTCTTCACAACTTACTTTCCTATCTATAGTTTTTCATATAACTTGTAAAAGGTTGAGGTTACAGCACTGATCGCTGTGAGATGCAACGTTTTACATCTTGCCAATGAGAAAGAAAAACATTTATGCCTTTTGTTTCCAATTAGTTAGCCAATATTTTGTTCCCCCAAAATGGCGTTGACAACTGTCCTTATTTCCTCAGATCTTGTACTCTAGTCTTGGGTTTTACCTGGGTCTTGCCTCACTACCACCCTGCCCTAAACCCCATAGTTGCATTCTGTCCTTTATCCCTACCTTTGCCTATTCCAAGTCCATATGCCATATCTTCGCTTCCACAGGCCACTAGCTTCCCTGTCCTGACCTTACCTCGCACCAACTCTTTCTACTTAGATTCTGGGATTCTTATGGCTTCACCCATTCCTGAATTTACATGGAAGCCCTTGCTGACATCTGGTAACAGGAGTTTGGAACATATAAACAAAAATAGTAATCTCTGAACCTTCTGAACTCCAGAAGATATAGGCATAGCCTGCTTAGCCTCTCCTCAAAAGGCGGTCAATTCATTCCAAGTATTTGTGTAGTAAACTTAAACTGCTTCCAGCATATTAACATCCTTCTATGTTACCTGTGACCTGTATTCCAGATGCTGTCTCATCAATGCCCTGTTTAACTGAAGCGCAACATCCCTTTTCTTGCATTCAGTTACCTTGCAGTAAGATATAACTTTCTATTAGTCTTCCTGATTACTTGCTGTACCTGTATCCTAGACTTCTGTGCTTCGTGCACTAGGACACCCGGATATTTATGCGTTCAGAGCTCTGTAACCTATCACCACTTCAATTTGTAAAAATATTTCTGCCATATTATACTCAATTTCTTAGGTTCAGTGAGTGGGCAAAGATCTATCTACATCCTTTTTAGCCTCCTTAAGTCCTCTTTGTAACTGACTTTGCTTACCTATCTTTGTGTCATCAGTAAATTTAGTTACCGCACCTTTTGGTTCTTTTATCCAAGTCATTTTATATAAATTGTAAAGAGTTGAGGCCCTATCATTGACTCTGACTCTGTGGCACACCATTCATGATATCCTGCCAGTCTATTTGTTCATACTTGCTGATTGCTCTTAGCCAATTAATTTTGTATCCATGCCAACATGCTACCCCTGACATAATAAACCCTTTGCCCAACCTTCAACTCATTCAAAAATAAGGGACAACCTTGCTTTCAGAAAGTTCCCACTGACTTTTTAGGCTGTTTTTCACATAGGCTGTTTATTTGGAACTCACTGCCTAAAAGGATAACAGAAGTAAGAACCATCAAGTAATTTAAGAAGTATTTACTCTCCTTGTGGAAGAGTCTAAGACCAGCGAGCATCGTTTTAGAATAAGAGGTTGCCCATTATAAGATACGTGAGGAATTAATTGAGGGTAGTGAATGTTTAGAGCTCTTTTAGCATAGAGGACTGTAGAAGCTGTGTCATCAACTATATTTGAGGTTGATTATAGACAGATTTTTAATTGTAAGGGAATCCAGGGTTACAGGGGAAAATGCAGGAAAATTATCAGATCAACTATGTTAAATTGTGGAGCAGAATAAATGAATTGAATAGCTATGCTTATGTCCTATTCTATTAGAATTGTTTCACATGCCTGAAGTCCTACATCCCTAGTTCCATTCGAGTAAACATATTGTGCTTTTTTTTTATTCCCTAGGACTTTTATATCTTTTCTAAAAATGTAGTTCTCAAAAAAAAAGTATTCCAGATAAGGACTCACTACATCTTGCAGAAGCTTAGCATATCCAGTCTCTTTCATGCAGCAACATCTGATTAAATCTTTTCTGAAGCCCCTCTAGCTTAACAATATCCTTCCTATAACTGGGTGACCAGAACTGGACATGTCATGTGAAACACCTTACCCAAAATTCCTCCTGAGCCATGGTGCAAGATCAAAGTTGATACTTTTTTTGTCCAAGGTGCAGAATTATATTTGCAGATATGTTCTATTTTGCTCAAAAATGCATAACCTACAGTCAGTCCATGGAATATTCATAAATCCTACTTTAGAATCAGTCTGACTGAAGTTTGGGTCAGAGATCGACTTTAACGTCACACCTTTAATGCATTGTCTGAGCTGAGATAGCACCTTTTGTTAGAAAACCAGAAGTTATCTTGAGAATGTGACTCAAATGTTCTGGAAACTGAAATGAGCAAAGGGCTTTTGCCCGAAACGTCGATTTCGAAGCTACTTGGATGCTGCCTGAACTGCTGTGCTCTTCCAGCACCACTAATCCAGAATTATCATTTCAGCTGCATGACGCTGTAGTCTTTTGCTATAAATTCTGTGTCTTGTGGTCTTGCTTCACAACCATCTGATGAAGAAGCAGTGCTTTGAAAGCTAGTGCTCCCAAATAAACCTGTGGACTATAACCTGGTGTTGTGATTTTTCACGAGATCTCAGGGACATACTGGTGACTGACAATTTTGCCAAAGAGAGACAAAACAAATGGACCACCAGCACAATATCAGTGATAATGCTAACAATCCTATTCAATGTATTTGAGCGCCGCTCCTTCAGGTGATAGTGGAGGACATAATTCTAAGGCACAGAATTTATAGCAAAAATTTACAGTGTGATGTAACTGAAATTATACATTGAAAAATACAGAGCAAATGAATGTGTGGCTGAGGAGCTGGTGAATGGGAGAAGGATTCACATTTTTGGATATTTCGAATCTCTTCTGGGATAGAAATGACCTGTACAAAAAGGATTGATTGCACCTGAATTGGAAGGGACTAATATACTGGCAGGGAGATTTGCTAGAGCTGCTTGGGAGGATTTAAACTACTAAGGTGGAGGGGAGCGGGGGTGTGGGTTCCAGTGAAGTAGTGAGGAAAGAGATCAATCTAAGACTGTACAGTTGAGAAAAGAAGCAAGTGAAACAGGGCAGGTACAGATAAAGCAGAGGATAATGTAGGGTGGTTAAATTAAACTGCATTTATTTCAATGCAAGGGGCCTAACAGGGAAGGCAGATGAACTTAGGGCATGGTTCGAAACATGGGACTGGGATATCATAGCAATTACAGAAACATGGCTCAGGGATGGGCAGGACTGGCAACTTAATGTTCCAGGATACAAATGCTACAGGAAGGACAGTAAGGGAGGTAAGAGTCGGGGACTGGCATTTTTGATAAGGGGATAGCACTACAGCTGTACTGAGGGAGGATATTCTCCGAAATACATTCAGGGAAGTTATTTGGGTGGAATGGAGAAATAAAAAAAGGGATGACCACCTCATTGGGATTGTATTATAGACCCAACCCCACCCCCACCCAAACAGTCAGTGGGAAATTGAGAAACAAATTTGTATTGAGATCTCAGTTATCTCTAAGAATAATAGGGTGGTTATGGTCGGGGATTTTAACTTTCCAAACATAGACTAGGACTGTCAGTGTTAAGGGTTTAGATGGAAAGGAATTTGTTCAGTGTGTACAAAGTTTTCAGATTCAGTATGTGGATGTACCTACTACAGAGAGTGCAAAACTTGACTTTTGGGAAATCAGGCAGGGCAGGTGACTGAGGTGTCAGTGGGGAAGCACTTTGTGGCCAGCAATCATAATTCTATTAGTTTTAAAATAGTGATGGAAAAAGAGAGACCAGATCTAAAAGTTGAAATTCTAAATTGGAAGAAGGGTAACTTTGACAGTATAAGGCAAGGACTTTCAAAAGGTGATTGGGGGTAGATGTTCGCAGGTAAAGGGATAGCTGGAAAATGGAAGCCTTCAGCAAAGAGATAACGAGAGTCCAGAGACAGCATACTCCTGTTAGGGTGAAAGCAAAGGCTGGTAGGGGTAGGGAATGCTGGATGACTAAAGAAATTGAGGGTTTGGTTAAGAAAAAGAAGGAAGCATATGTCAGGTATGGCCAGATTAGATCAAGTGAATCCTTAGAGTATAAAGGTAGTAGGAGTATACTTAAGGAAATTAGGAAGGCAAAAAAGGGACATGAGATAGCTTAGGCAAATAGAGTTAAGGAGAATCCAATGGGTCTTTCCCAATAACATCAAGGACAATAACATTAAGGATAACTAGGGAGAGAATAGGACTTCTCAAAGATCAGCAAGGCGGCCTTTGTGTAAAACCACAGGAGTTGAGATACTAAGTGAGTATTCTGCATCAGTGTTTACTGTGGAAAAGGACATGGAAGATGTAGAATGTAGGGAAATAGATGATGACATCTTGAAAAATGTCCATATTACAGAGGAGGACGTGCTGGATGTCTTGAAACACATTAAAGTGGATAAATCCCTAGGACCTGATCAGGTGTACCCTAGACTTTGTGCAAAGCTAGGGACGTGATTGCTGGGCCTCTTGTTGAGATATTTGTATCATCAATAGTCGCAGGTGAGGTGCCGGAAGACTGGAGGTTGGCTAACGTGATGCCACTATTTAAGAAAGGTGGTAAGGACAAGCCAGGGAACTATAGACTGGTGAGCCTGACATCAGTGGTGGGCAAGTTGGAGGGAATCCTGAGAGACAGGATTTACATGTATTTGGAAAGGCTAAGACTGATCAGAGATAGTCAACATGGCTTCATGCATGGGAAATCATATCTCACAAACTTGATTGAGTTTTTTGAAGAAGTAACAAAGAAGATTAATGAGGGCAGAGTGCTGGATGTGATCTATGTGGACTTCAGTCAGGTGTTTGACAAGGTTCCCCATGGGAGACTGGTTAGCAAGGTTAGATTTCATGGTGGAGGGTTGCTTTTCACAGTGGAGGCCGAAGACCAGTAGTATGCCACAGGATCAGGGCTGGGTCCACTACTTTTCATCGTTTATATAAATGATTTGAATGTATAGTTAGTAAGTTTGCAGATGACACCAAAATTGGAGGTGTAGTGGACAGCGAAGAAGGTTACCTCAGATTACAACAAGAACTTGACCAGATGGACCAATGGGCTGAGAAGTGGCAGATGGAGTTTAATTCAGATAAATGCAAGGTGCTGCATTTTGGGAAAGCAAATCTTAGCAGGACTTATACACTTAATGGTAAGGTCCGAGGGAGTGTTGCTGAACAAAGAGACCTTGGAGTGCAGCTTCATAGCTCCTTGAAAGTGGAGTCACAGGTGCATAGGATAGTGAAGAAGGCATTTGGTATGCTTCCTTTATTGCTCAGAGTATTGAGGGCAGGAGTTGTGAGGTCATTTTGCAGCTGTACAGGACATTCGTTAGGCCACTTTTGGAATATTGTGTGCAATTCTGTTCCTATTGGAAGGATGTTGCGAAATTTGAAAGGTTCAGAAAAGATTAACAAGGATATTGCCAGGGTTGGAGGATTTGAGCTACAGGGGCAGTCTTCCCTGCAAAATCGGAGGCTGAGGGGTGACCTCATAGAGGTTTATGAGGGGCGAGGATAGGGTAAATGGACAGAGTCTCTCCCCTGGGGTGGGTGAGTCCAAAACTAGAGGGCATAGGTTTAGGGTGAGAGGGGAAAGATATAAAAGAGACCTAAGGGGCAACATTTTTATGCAGAGGGTGGAGGAAGAGGTGGAGGCTAGTACAATTGCAACATTTTAAAGGCATCTAGATGGGTATAAGAATAGGAAAGGTTTGGAGGGATTATGGGATGGGTGCTGGCAGGGGGGAATTAGATTGGGATATCGGGCATGGATGAGTTGGACCAAAGGGTCTGTGTCCGTGCTGTACATCTCTATGACTCTATTCTCGGTCCAATGTTCTTAGAGTATGAACTGACTGGTGAAAAACATAATTGTCCAGTGTAAAGTAACATGCCAAGATTTTCAGTTAGCTGTGTTAAGTGTATGGGCTATTTCTCAAGGTAACGATTTACCTTCACCAGAAGCTCTCATTTTTAGAACACTGATCTACACAATCCTTCTGTCACATAATCACATGCATGATAGAAAATGATACCACAGCATGATTGATAAACATGCAGATAGATTTCCTAATTTTAACAAGGATAAAGCATCAGAGTTCAAGATCTTTGTGGAAAGATACTATGCATTGTGTCCAGCCCATTCATCTGATGTTGTCACAAACATCTGTCAAATGCCATGGCTAAAAAGACCTATATTATACATGATCAACGGTCAACAATGCAAGGTGTTGACCCTGAGACTGAGATTATCACACCAACAGCAACTAAAATGAAAAATACACATCCACCCATAATGACACAGTAAAGCTACACAGCTGAGTTATGATAACTGTATAAGAAATAGATCTGGTTGTATTGTATGTTTGCCAATACATTATCCTAATATGCAGAGATAATGTATCTATGTGCATCATTTTACATATTTATCAGAACAGGTTTTCATTCTTTAAAAGGAAAAATCTATTATTGCATAGATTTCAGAAAGACACTAAACCTTTAAGACAAAGGCTCTTATCTCATATGGTCAGATAAGCAGTCAGTTTGTTAGTTAATCAGTCAGCTTTGTATATAATGTCACGGTAACATAGGTAAGCAATTGCAAGGTTTGTGAAGGTTTGTAGCTCAGGTTGCGATTTAGGGTGTAAGTTTGCTTGCTGAGCTGTAGGTTTGATATCCAGACGTTTTGTTACCTGGCTAGGTAAAATGGAATCCTAGTAGTACACAAACCCACCAACACTCTCAAACAAAAACTAACAAACTTAAAAGACCCAGTACATCCCATGGACAAAACCAACGTCATCTACAAAATTCCATGCAAGGACTGCCACAAACACTACATAAGACAAACAGGAAGAAAGTTAGCCATCAGGATACACGAACACCAGCTAGCCACAAAAAGACACTACCCTCTCTCCCTCGTAGCCCTACACACGATGAAAAAAACCCACCATTTTGACTGCGACAACACATCTATCCTGGGACAGGCTAAGCAAAGGCATGCTAGAGAATTCCTAGAGGCCTGGCACTCCAACCACAACGTCATAAACAAACACATAGATCTAGATGCCATCTATCAACCCCTCAGAAAACAAACAGGAAATGACATCACCACAAACCCCAGGAACCCCATCCAGGAGAAAGATATAAATAGAAAGCGGGAGACAACAGCTTCGCTTCACTTGGAGGTTGCCACTAATGATGTTACCTAGCCAGGTAACGAAACGTCTGGATATCAAACCTACAGCTCAGCGAGCAAACCTACACCCTCTAGGTAAGGAAAGAATGCAAACTATATTTAGGGTCTGCATTTAAAGTCACTCCATTTTGTGTTGTTTTGCTTTAATGTTAAGATATTTGGACCAGAAATCTCATTGAGCATTGTGAGATTACACATATTTACAATAGTACATAATATACATTATCTGACCCAATACTGACTCATTTTGGTGCAACTTTTCCTTCTCTCCAAAATGTGGCCTCTCCCTGAGATGCATGACCACTCTGAGATCTGCACCAGAGACTTCCCACTTATCAAGCCCCACCTATCTGCTGGAGCTGCAACCTGTCCACAGCTGCCATTCCAGGACGAATCTGGCCATGGAACTGCTCCTTTTGGCCAGCAGGACATCAACCATTTTTGATCTCCGGAGCCAACTTCCAGCTTACAACAACGGGTGACTTCAGAGCACAGGATTCTAACCCTCTACCCTGGGTGGTACTATAAGTAGGAGAAAGTGAAGACCGCAGATGTTGGAGATCCGAGCTGAAAAATGTGTTGCTGGAAAAGCGCAGCAGGTCAGGCAGCATCAAAGGAGAATCGATGTTTCTGGCTGATGCTGCCTTTTTCCAGCAAGAGATTTTTCAGCTCTGGTACTATAAGTGAAATGTTCCATTTGATGGTGATTTATTTATTGTCTGCATTTTACAGTGAATAATATAGTAAAATACAATGAATTCAGAACCATTTTGAATAGTTTAAGAATGAAAAGCATAAAAGATATAACTGAAAGAGTGGAGAGCCCTGAACATCCTCCACTGCCTTGCTGCCGTGTGCACCAGACCCACCAGAATTAGCGCCACCATTCATTAAGTGTCATTGCTCCACTGATGCTGGGTCCTCTGCTGCTGCCTCAACGATGTCAGGAGTCCTGGCTCTGAGCATACCACTGCAGTCGCAGCCTCGTCAAAGCTTGGACTCCCTTCTCTGGACCTGCTGCAAACAGGAATCTCTGGCTCCCCTGCCAGACAGGACATCCACTGCCATCTTACCAAGAAGTCTGCTCCTGTTGTCCTCCACTGAGATGCCACCTTGCCTGTGCCGCCATCTTGAAAAATCCACTGCTGCCATTGCTCTGATTACTGGAGGTGCTTTGGTGCTATTGCTGCCACCCTAACCAAATGCCAGGAGAAGGTCCCTGCTGTTGCTGCCATTGCCCCTGCCACCACACCTCATCACCTTAGGAGATATGTCTGCCACCATCTCCGACCACCAAGGGAATCGCCATTCTGTTTGTTTGTAGGATCTTCAGACCTATAGGTAGATTTAAAAGAACATTGTTAGTAATTTTTACAGACTTAGAATTTAGGTTTAAAAGTGTGGAATGGCTATAAGAAATATTAGAATAAGATCTGCTGTCAGGAACTCTGTGTCCCAGTGTTGATGTCATTTTCAATGAGATCTTTTATTCTATGGAGACATTTTAAAATTTATTTTAATTTAACCATTTTTTTTACCAATTCTAGAAATATGATTATTTAAAATACTATATTTCAACTTGGTGTACAGGTATAATGTTTTAAGTTTCTTTTTGCTTAGGAAAACTCTGTGTGAGCTAACTCCTGCTTTAGTGTTAATTCCTATGAGAATCAACATTCCCGTAAAGTTTTAATGTTGCAATTTTCAGAAATGCAGCCCCAACTTTAAATGAGGATAACCTGTACTAAACTGTTAACAAATGTCATGATATCTGCCTTAGCTGATACCATGAAGAATGGGTTCTTGTTAAGTGGGTTAACTTATTGGAAATCATTGAGGCCATATCACATTGGTAGTGGTGTTTTACCCTAAGGAAGCCACATCATTGTGTACTGAAAGCATTAGTCTTGAACTCTGAATTACTTTTCCTCTGACATTATCACAATGCCTTCTCTTCCATTTCCTCAGCATCTTGTCAAAACACAAATGTATGAATCATGGAACCAATCTATTGAACCTTCACCATACCAACTCCAAGGCAGGATATCCTTCCCTATAAATGGAGGCCAAAACTGTGCACAGTACTGCAGGTTTGGTGTCACCAGAGTCCTCTACAGTTTTGACAGTTTTTTTTATATTTGTACTGCAGTCCTCTTTTAGTAAAGGCCAGCCTCCCATTTGTCTTTATTTATTTTAAATGCATACTAACTTAGTGTTCCTTGGATAAGTGCAACTTTTTTTGTATATGAACACACATGGATACACAACTGATTGGCAGGCAGGAAATGATGAATAGCAATAAATAGATCTTTTTTCTGAATGATAGGCAGTGATTAACATAGGCATCAGTGTTTGTATCCCAGTTAATTATAACATATTAATGATTTAGATGAGGGAACTAAGGAGAATATCCAGACTTTTGTGTGTAGAGGTGCTTCCTAACATCTCTTCTGAACTGTCTCACCCTAATCCTCAGACAATGCCTCCTAGCTGTGGACTCTCCAAATAATATAAATTGTTTGTTTTTGTCTACCCTTTCTTTTCTATTAATATTGAGTTATAGAGATGTACAGCACAGAAACAGACCCTTCAGTCTAACTTGTCCATACTGACCAGATATCCTAAATTTAATCTAGTCCCATTTGCCAGCACTTGACCCAGATCCCTCTAAACCCTTCCTATTCATATACCCATCCAGATGCCTTTTAAATGTTATAATTATATCAGCCTCCACCACTTCCTCTGGCAGCTCATTCCATTTAAGCACCACCCTTTGTGTGAAAAAGTTGCCCCTTAGCTCCCTTTTAAATCTTTCCCTTCTCACCCTAAACCTATGCCGTCCAGTTCTGGACTCCCCACCCTAGGGGGAAGACCCTGTCCATTTACCCTATCCATGCCCTTTATCATTTTATAAACCTCTATAAGGTCACCCCGAGTGCCTGATTATCTGGGATAACAGCCCCAGCCTATTCAGCCTCTCCCTATAGATCAAATCCTACAACCCTGGCACTAACCTTGTAAATCTTTATTTTGAAGAATTCTAGAGAAAAAAAGCCCTAATTTGTATGATTTCTTCTCATAACCTAACCTCTGAAGTCCAGGTTCATTCTTAGAAACTTGTATTGTGCTCCCTCCAAGCCCAATATATCCTTTCTAAGGTGGGGTGATCAGATCAGTTCACAGTACTCCATGTGGAGACTAACCAGGCTTGGGTAGAACGCAGCTGTTCCTATGTGTTGAAAAGTCACTAATGTGGGTGCATAATTTTAAAGTGAAGGGAAGGAGATCTGGAGTAGATTCAAGGAAAACAGGCTGATAACTTGAATATTGACATATTTCTTAACTGGGAGCCAACATTGCCACTGTTGGGTGAATGGTACTTTGTGAAAATATGCGCCTGGACAACAGAACTCTGGAGGTGTCCCGCTTATTGAAGATGGAAAATGAGAGGCTGTAGAAAAGTGCAACTTCAAGCCTACAGCTATTAAAAGCATTAGTGTGGATTTCAGCAGGATAAGAGCTGAGGCAGGTGCACTATCAGCTAATGCTCGGGCAATAGAAATAACCTTTCTTCATAACGGTACGATATGCACTAGTTCGAAAGAAGAGCATAAACTGAAAGTGACTGGACCCGAAACGTCGTCAATTCTGATTTCTCTCCATAGATGCAGCCTGAGTTTTTCCAATAATTTTTGTTTTTGTTTCTGATTTCCAGCATCTGCAATTTTTAAATTTTGTTTTAAATGAGAATAGACTGGCTTGGCCTCGGACGCTGAGAAAACAGCTCGGGGAACCCCCTTCAGGACATAAATAGTCTCTCCTTTTTTATCTTGTGGTCCCGAAGTCCCTTGCCCGTCTGTGTGACCAGCTTATCGAAGAGTCTTTATTGGTTGATGTTGTGATGACGGCACGTCAATGGTGGTGGTGGCGGCAAATTCAAAGGGTAAGATGGGGGCGGCACGCGACTGAAAGTCCCGGAGCGTTCCACTGCCGCGCGCGAGAGTTCCGCCTCCGCGCGGCCTGCCGCTGACACCGATGACGTCACACTAGGTAACCGAGTCGGGGTGAAAGGTCGCCGGTCGCGTCTTAGCAACGGCGCTGCAGTAAGTCTCTGCCCAGGGAGTGGGAGAAGCAGTGACTTTGGGGCAATATCACATCAATCAAGCAGCAATGTTGGACACCGTACAGTACGCCATCGAGGAAATCGGTAGAAACTACTTCCTAACACTCTCCAACCTGACGGATGACGGTAAAAATCTGCTCAATAATACTTAATTGAAATGATTAGTCGCTCAGTCCCTGACTCCTATTTTTACTGACATCTGTTGCACGACCATTAATTGTTGCCTTTGAAACGAATTAATTTATCTTTCTGGAGCGAGTGAGGCATAATCGGGGAGTTTATCTAGTGTTCATAATACTTTAGTATTCATGATATTATGGGTCAACCGAATTCTAGGAGCTTCAACTGTCTTCGCCTGTGAACTTGTTTTACTGGTTATTTTCACCCCTTGTTTTCTCACCAGACATTGTCAACATATGGGCAAATGTTTCTGCTTTTGTGGATCGGCACATGTCCCTCCAGAAGGTAAAGAGTATCCTGCCTATAGAAAAGCAAACACCGAAGTCGCGGAGTAAACTTGTTAATGAACGGAAACACTAGCCAGGCGCTAAAATTACATCTTTGAAAAGGCAATATATTCTGTTTTCATTGTTAGTCAGAATAATTTATACGGAAAACTTACAGTACGTTGGCTTATGTTTCCTTCCGGTTTAAACACTTATTGTTGGCTAAAGTAAAATTTGCAAGTATTTAAGTAAAAGTTATGGTATAAGGCGCGAATAACTTTCCAAATCATAACGCATCAGAAAGCGACGGAACTTTAACAATATTTGAATGAAAATAATGTATTTGCGCTCAGTAACAAAATCGCGGTTAAGAGTATACATTTCTTTTATATCCTTTATTTCAGGGAGTACATATATTAGGCTTGGGGACCTTTACATTTTCACAGCAAAAGCTGGATGTCGGCCATAAATTAATTTTACTTCAGAGGCCAGTATTTGTGATGTCTGAAAAATTGGTACAGATCCATGGATTATCCTACACAAAACAACACGTATCAGGTAACAAGTTGTCTAATGTTATAGTGGACAGATGTATGCCAAATAATATATACGTTAGAATTGTTAAAACATATGATTAATTATACAATATAATTTTTGCAAAATCTTTAAATGTGAGAAGGCGGAACATTGCGGCGGCGGGGGGGGGCGTGGTGTGAGGGGGAGGCATGTGTGTGAGTAAGTGCAGATTCTTTTAAGAGGGAACTAGATTAAGCATAAGGTAAAAAGGAATGGAAGATAACGTGAAGATGTAATGCAGAAGGTTTGTATCAACATATATATTGCACTGACTATTTGGGCTAAATGGCTGTTTCTGTGCAGTAACTACTATTTTCACTAAGTACATAATTCTGTCTTTTTCATGACAACATGAAGGCTCCTTTTGTGCAGCAATATTATTTACACATTTCTTAAGAGTGGCAATATAAGTTACAAATGACAGGATAAGTAACTATGGCATCATACAAGTTTGTTTTGTATACCTTTCAAATTAATGCCGACAGCTTCAACGCCAAAAATCAATATATTTTTATGCGGCATTGCTCAATAGTTTCTTTGTGTTCAGAATTTTAAAAGATGTTAATTTTAGTTATAAAGTCACTGAGTTCTTTTATATGTCTTAGAGCGGAATATTTTACTCGAAGAGTGTGGTGCTGGAAAAGCACAGCCGATGAGCAGGAGAATTGACGTTTCAAGCATCCTGGACTACACCTCCTCCCACCCTGCCTCCTGTAAAAACACTTACTCCCAATTCCTCTGCCTCCGCCGCATCTGCTCCCAGGAGGATCAATTGCACCTTAGAACATCCCAGATGGCGACCTTCTTCATAGACCGCTATTTCCCCTCCCATGTGGTCAATGATACTCTCCAGCACATCTCTACTTTCCATACCTTCGCCCTTGAAACCCACACCCCTCCAATCACAACAAGGACAGAACTCTCCCGGTCCTCACCTTCCACCCCACCAACCTCCAGACACACTTCTTCATCCTCCGCCATTTTCACCACCTACAAACAAACCCCCCCGCCACCAGAGATTTGTTTCCCTCCCCACCCCTATTTGTGTTCCAATGAGACCATTCCCCCGCGACTCCCTTGTTAGGTCTGCGTCCCCCACCAACCCACCCTCCACTCCTGGTACCTTCCCCTGCCACTGCAAGAAGTGCAAAACCTGTGCCCATACCTACCCCCTTATCTCCATCCAAGGCCCCAAAGGATTCTTCCACATCTGACAGAGATTTACCTGTACTTTTACAAACGTCATCTACTGTGTCCATTGTTCTTGATGTGGTCTCCTGTATATTGGGGAGACAGGACGCCAACTTACAAAACATTTCAGAGAACATCTCTGGGACACATGCACTAAACAACCTCGTTTCCTTGTGGCCAAAAACTTTAACTCCTTCTCCCACTCCTCCAAGGACATGCAAGTCCTGGGCGTCCTCCGCCACCAAACCTTAACCACCCGATGCGTGGAGGAAGAATGCATCATCTTAGGTCCTTAGGACCCTGCAACCACACAGGATCAATGTCAATTTCAGTAGTTTCCTCATTCCCTACCCCCCCCGCCCCCCACCTTATCCCAATCCAGCCTTCCGACTTGGCAACACCCTCTTGAACTGTGCTACCTGTCCATCCTCCTTGCCATCTATCCACTCCACCCTCCTCTTCGACCTATCATGTTCACCCCCACCTTCATTTACCTATTGCATTCTCGGCTACCTTCCCCCCCATCACCACCCCCCTCCCTTTTAAGTCTCAGCCTCCTTGGGCCACAAGCCTCATTCTTGAAGAAGAGCTTTGTGCTCAAAATGTCGATTCTCCTTGCTTGCTGCTTGACTGGCTGTGCTTTTCCAGCACCACACTCTTCGACTCTGATCTCCAGCATCTGCAGTCCTCACTTTCTCCTAAATATTTTGCTGTATATCACAGATTTCCAGATCTATGGTTCACTATCAGGGGTTGATAATTTTAATACAAATTTTAACACTAATTTTGATCAAGTTGTAAAAGGGCTAAAGTTGATTTTTTACTGTAATTATTTCTAATTTTTTTTCTGTTCTATTAATTTTGTCTTTTTTTCCTATACTAGATTGAAGTAACTTAATTTCTTCAAATGCATACTTTGACCATAAACTGTGTGACACAATGTATGATTTCTGGGGATAATGAGGGTTAACTTAGCCAAGTCATTAATATGTATGTGTGCAACCTTAAATAGGTGTCAGTGAAAACTGTGAAGAGCAAACAAAAGCACCTTAGTATTCTTATGTAAAGCAATGCAAAATCTTTTTAAAAAATGTTTTAAACCTGTAACCTGTTTACAGTCTCAAGTTATCATCTAGTATGTTGTTTGCCAATATTGGTGGTAAAATTTGTGATTAGGGGTCACAAATATCAAATAAATCTGTCAGTGAATTTCTCTTATCTAAGATTTGACCAACTTTTATAAGTTCCTTTTTTCATTTATTTTTCTGTAGGTGACATACCTATTGTTGAACTAAATTTTACATTCCTGGCTCTGGAGAGCTCGTATGATCGGGATACAGTTGAAGGATGTGTCAAAGAGACTCTGCAGATCATGTATCGTTACATTGCCAGTAACCGTAATGTGCATTTCACTTTTAAAGATATTGGAGTGCTAACGATACGAAATAACAAGATCAAAATGAAGTTTTATAGAGAATTTCTTAATGCTATGGATGGTAGTGGAAGTTTAGTGAAAGCTCTTTCAAATGTAAGTACACCAAGTGTTTTGGAAAACCAAACTTATAAAAATAATTTTATGTGATTGTTTAACACATTGTAGTCACTATGAAGTGAAGAAAAAAAGTGTATGAGAAGCAAAAGTGACTTCCATCAACTTACTTTTACTAGATGCCAATAAAATGGCTTCTTTTTTCAGCATAAGGCAAAATTAAATAGTTTTCAGAAATAGTACTTTCTTCACACGGAATCTTCTTAATTTTCCATTTTTTGTTCTTCTCAAGATAAAGGATGTCCATCCTAAGAATGAAATACCTTTACACGTTTGGGTCCCGGTGTTAACCTCACATGCTTTGTTGTCAGTATAACCCAGACCAAAAGTAAAGTCTGTTTACACTAGCCTGACAATGCATTTCACTGAACTGCAGATGAGCTTTTTAAAATTATATTGTACTCTTAATTTTAAGTTCTAAAACTGTAATATTTGATTTAATTGTACTTTTACTTTTTTTGTCACCTGTTCTTCTCACACTAAAAGGCACATGTCTTCATTTCAGTTGTTGTTGGATTCCTGCAAATTTCAACTTCGTGAATTAGTTTAAATGAAGTCTAAATTCCCATAGGAATCAATGTTAAAACTGGAATTAGGCACCGTCAGACATTCCTAACTTGGAAAACCCAGTGCACACATTGAAATACTGTCCTGTACATGCGCAGTGCCATGCACTTTTTAGCTGAAGAAAAGCTGAAAAGAAATCATTAAATATAAAAGAAATAACGTGTTTAGGTATTTTAGGACTTGCCTCAAAAAAGAAAACTAAAACCTTAAGTTGAAATGCTTAACATATCTAAGTACTTACATTCATTCATAAAACTTTAAAACAAAATACATTTAAAATGTTAAAGAAAGTAACATACAGCCAATATAAATGTAAAAAAGATAATACTCACCAGCTGCCTGGTTTTCAATTGATTGGGTACCATCTTGTGGCAGATATTGGTCAATGCGAGTAGTTGCTGGAGACATATCAACGCTTCACTGTGAGCGGAAAATGGGAATGAGATGAAGAGGAGTCAGCTGAAATCCTAGTGATGTCAACAGACCCTGTGTACTTTAAAAGTAGGAATAGATGTGAAAACAGGAGCTGGGGATCATAGGACTTCAGGAGTGAGAGTTTGAGTAGGATTGGGAAAGGACATGTTCTGATCCAAGCATTGCTGAGGAAAATACTGTGTGTGCACTTGGACTTGCAGACGACAGAACATGAAATCTGTGACAGACAAACTTACAGTGATCGTTGCAACTTTGTATTTTTTTAATGAGTAATGTTAAGACATACAACATTGACTGAGACTTTCTGTATTTCTGGATGTTCTGCAACCTTTCCAAAGCTCTATTCCCTTCATGAACCTGTTTCCTGGAACATCTAATACTTCCTTGCATTGATACCTATCCATTCCCTGCTTTTCCCCTTTTCTCATTATCACCTTCTTCTCCTAATGTTTTCCTCCCTCCTTCAGTTTTAGACCACTTTAATCCAATTATCTCCCAACCCAACTTGACTTTCATACAGTTTTAAGTTCCTGTGTTCAACACTTCTAAAATTTTGTCACATATTTTTCTTAGCTTTTTGAAAATATCTGTCCTGCTGATTGTGCAATCATTGGGTGCCTGTGGAGGAAGGTTTGCATTTATCTTATTCAAAAAGGTGTTGAAGAAATTATTGAACTTTGAATATTGGCTTTTAATTTTCAAAGTAACACTTTAATACTGAATATTAAAATACATTTTAAATATAAATATTTCTGGCATTGGATGGCCCGTTGACTTTACCATTGACTTCTCAAGATGCCTAAAGCTACTGACGGCCCTTTTCGGATCATTTTACATTCTTGGTATTAGCTCTACTCCTTGACCTCATTCCCATTGTTCAAGTTGTCCTCTGAATTCAGATTCATGGGAAATTAGCTGGTTTGTACACGATCAGAGGATGACTAGGATGGGTCAGCATAGGTTATCCACCAATCCAGACCAAAAGGAAATTGAATGAGTTACAGCAGGATTGACTGAAACACAAGACACTGGGCCTGTGGCTTGCAAAGATATCTAATAGTTTGACAGTAGTGGGTTGTTGGAGGATTGACAGGAGAAATGAAGGAGGTGTGTGGTCAGACCTATAAAGATCTTAGAAAATACTGGAAACACTTTAAGGCAGCATCTGGAGAGTGGAATTTGTGTTACAGTTTTGGTGAAATGGGTTACCCGTTTTTAAAAAAATCAAACTTGGTTACTAACTAAAAGAAAGAAACTAGAAGATTTCACATTTAAACAAAAACTTACTGTACAAAAGTTAAGCAAAGCAAGTATAGTTGACTTAATTTGACATACATTTTGTAAACACTTATGTTTTAAATCTGAAACCTCAACAGCATACTCTCCATTTACATTCTTATTTCCATCCAGGTGTTCCCCTATACTTTATAGGATTTTGAGGCTTTTTCTCTTTCTCTGGGATAAAAGCAAGAAACACAATAGCTCTCAGGAGTTCAATTTGTATCTCTTCTGTATTCTCACTATTCAAGATATGAGATATCTTAGAAGAAACCGTCCAACTCTCCTTTGATGACCTTTGAGTTGAACAAAGAAGCATAGGGTTTCTTGTGGGGATGGAGGAGTACTGCGGCCCCTACAAAGGAAAGAAGATACTTTTGTCCAATGGTGCCATTAATACCTAAAGTGACAAATATCCTGACAGCTTCAGGTAGCTATCCCTGCAACATCATCAGAAGATCTGATTAAATCTCTTACTGGTGGGTAAGAATCTTTCTTAATTGACCCTGACCTGGATATCCATCAACTGGGTAAAATTAAAATTGTTTCTATTATCTAATTATATAATGAGATCTACTACCTACGTATATGCATGTTTTCTCTGATGTATAATGCTATACTGTTCTCAACTGTATTTATTTCAGCAACTATAGGTGAAGAAGAGTTCTCAGTTTAGATTGATATGGAGGTAGTCTATGTGTTAGGGTTTCTTACAGTATGTTCTTTCATACGTCTGTTCTTTATTTATGTCATACATCTTAATGAAGTGATTATGTACGCTATGTTGATTATATGTTTCCTAAAATGTAATGATAGTTTCTCCATATACTAACGTTCAGTTCACTATGATGATACAGGTGTCCCACATTTGTTAAAAGTTTCCTCCAAATTTTGCTGTTATTTTATAATTGCTTTTCCTGTCCACTTTGCTTTATTCGATCTACCTGGTGACAGTCCATATGTTATGTAGAAAGATAGGTTCCATCACAGCGATGTTAGCCTCAAACCATTCAGAATTTTCCATTCATGTTTCCCATATATTGAGAGTACTGGTACTATAGATGGTTTCTCAAAATGTGTTCTGCACTCTGTGTGAAAACCGGGGAGAATCTTTTCAACTGAGTCGCTGTTAGTTTAAATCTGAGTAGGCAGTAATATTGACATTGATACAAGACAGCTTTTCTACTCTGAATGAAAGCGTTTCAAGGCTTGCATTCTCAACCTAGTGTATACAAAGGGGTGATTTGTATCACAGCACAGTCAGGTAGTTGTGTATGTTGACAGTGCGATTGAAAGAGTCATATCCTGCTGGTGCCAATGGCCTGATCTTAGATGTCTCTAAAAGATGCTGTGATATGAATAGTTATGAAATAATGTATCAGTTACATAAAGCTCAAGTAGTCTCTATCCATTTTCATTTATCTTTCCCAGGCCATCATGTATGAAGCAGGAGAACCATGTGTCATGCTCCATACCCTCCAGTTGAAATCCTCCAATAGGTGATGATGTTGTAACATAGAAATTTTCTGATACTAATGTCAAAATCCTCATAGAACACATCTTTTGTTTTTGCAGTGGACCAGTGTTAGAGGGTTAGTTGTCCCTATTTGAGTTGAGGCAAATAAAGCGAACACTTGCAGAATTTCTATTTTTAAACACAGTGATTTCCATACAGAAAGCCTATATATTCCTCATATATTTCCTCTGAATGCTTCTCCGAACAGATGTTTTACTTTCAGTGATCTGCTCTCATGAGCCTGGTATGTTGTAGAGATGGTATGTAAATGTTTAACCTATTACATTCCATGTTGGTCCCAACTATAGGTAGTTCTTCTATAATGCTATTGTTGCGTTCTAGAAAAACCTTGCTTAATAGAAAATTGCTTAATATAAATAATGAGACCTGTGGAAAAATGGGGTTGGGACAGACCAGCAAAGAGAAATCACTCTCAATCACTCAAAAATCACCCAAAAGTCTAAAACAAAGAATAGCACAGCCTGAATGAAGGCATAAATCATATTTATAAACAAAACAAATAGTGAATTTAACACAGTACGTTTTAAAAATATTGTTAAGGCAGGGCAGATGGTCATCATGTTGAATTAGGTAGTCTCTCTCATTCTTGTTGAGCAAGCTATATCACATATTCTTTCCTTATGGTCAGAACACTTTATAATATCTAGCTTCACTTCTGCTATTATAGCCTTTCTTTTGCATTCACCACCCCAATTTTATCACCAGGATGCTTCTTGCTAACATTCTTGTCACTATGCCCCTCCATTTCTTTTCCAAAAAAAGGGACAATCTAGGAGTAGTGTACCTTTCCAGGAAGCTGCTTGATGTATCTCTCTCAGAAAGCTGCTGTCTGTACAGTACCTCTTACAGAAAGCTGCTGTGTTGGCAGCTGACACTGGCACAGGTGCAGAACAGCATGAAGACCGACGCTGACATCAGTGCATGCGCAGAATGACGCAGTTTTGTCGCGGACATTGGCGAATGCGCAGAACGAAACATGTAAAACAATCACTGCTGGAATCGTGCTATTGCAAACAGAGGTATGTGTTCTCAAAATTTCCATTGTTTTAATTCATCAGTGCCATTATAAGCAAATCACGCTGTCAGAAAGCGCGTTATGCGAGAACTACTTGTAACAACATGCATTGTCGACCAGCTGCAGTTTGTTTATCCGATTCATGCACATGGTGCTGAAACACAGCTTGACAATCAATGAACTGGCACCTTCTGTCTTCGTATTGTTTCATTTGTACAGCTGGTGTCATGGATTTTGTCCACTTGTTGATAGTGACTCTAAGTTACAAGTGGAGTTCCGCAGGGATCAGTTCTGGGTCCTCTGCTGTTTGTAATTTTTATTAATGACTTGGATGAGGGAGTCGAAGGGTGGGTCAGTAAATTCGCAGATGATACGAAGATAGGTGGAGTTGTGGACAGTGAGGAGGGCATTTGTCGTTTGCAAAGGGACTTAGATATGATGCAGAGCTGGGCTGAGGAGTGGCAGATGGAGTTCAACCCTGCCAAGTGTGAGGTTGTCCATTTTGGAAGAGCAAATAAGAAGGCGGAATACAGGGTTAATGGTAGGGTTCTTAGTCAGGTGGAGGAACAGAGGGATCTTAGGGTCTATGTACATAGATCTTTGAAAGTTGCCACTCAGGTGGATAGAGTTTGTAAGAAGGCCTATGGTGTATTATCGTTCATTAGCAGAGGGATTGAATTCAAGAGTTGTGAAGTGATGTTGCAGCTGTACAGGACTTTGGTTAGGCCACATTTGGAGTACTGTGTGCAGTTCTGGTCGCCTCACTTTAGGAAAGATGTGGAAGCTTTGGAGAGGGTGCAGAGAAGATTTACCAGGATGTTGCCTGGAATGGAGAATAGGTCATACGAGGATAGGTTGAGAGTTCTCAGCCTTTTCTCATTGGAACGGCGAAGGATGAGGGGTGACTTGATAGAGGTTTATAAGATGATCAGAGGAATAGATAGAGTAGACAGTCAGAAACTTTTCCCCCGGGTACAACAGAGTGTTACAAGGGGACATAAATTTAAGGTGAAGGGTGGAAGGTATAGGGGAGATGTCAGGGGTGGGTTCTTTACCCAGAGAGTGGTGGGGGCATGGAATGCGCTGCCCGTGGGAGTGGTAGAGTCAGAATCATTGGCGACCTTTAAGCGGCATTTGGATAGGTACATGGATGGGTGCTTAATCTAGGATAGAAGTTCGACACAACATCGTGGGCCGAAGGGCCTGTTCTGTGCTGTATTGTTCTATGTTCTATGTTCTAAGTGCCAAGCAGCTCTTGAAGTAGATGGACTGTGGTGGGTTAGTACTTTACTAGTCACAGGCAATATGATTTGAAATGGGTAGTAGCTGAATTGTGGGGTGCAATGGTCCCTTATACCATAAACTGCAGTACCTGTGCTGTAGGACTACCATTTTGGCAGTCTGCAATAAACAGGGATGATCTCCTCAGGCCACAAGTTTGGACAAAATCTTTTGAGACCCTGGGCAGTGTCCTGCTGTAGACAGCAACACCCCCACTCCACCCCCCTCACCACACCTCCCCTATTCTCCCTAGTTAGTTTAAAGGAATTCAAAACACCACGTTTGGCATTCCCCTGGTTGCGGGGATTGCTAGAAAGGTGACATGTTTAAACATGTTGCAACTGTACAAAACTCACTTGACGTATTGTGTACAGTTCTGATCGCTGCATTATAGGAAGGATGTGGAAGCATTGGAAAATGTGCAGAGGAGATTTACCAGGATGTTGCCTGGTATGGAGGGAAGGTCTTATGAGGAAAGGTTGAGGGACTTGGAGAGAAGAAGGTTGAGAGGTGACTTAGTAGAGACATAGAAGATGAACAGAGGATTAGAGAGAGTGGACAGTGAGAGCCTTTTTCTTCGGATGGTGATGGCTAGCATGAGGGGCCATAACTTTAAATTGAGGAGTGATAGATATAGGATAGATGTCAGAGATGGATTCTCTACTCAGAGAGTAATAAGGGTGTGGGACGCCATGTCTGCAGCAATAGTAAACTTGCCAACTTTAGGGCATTTAAATGCTCATTGGATAAACATATGGATGGTAATGGAATAGTGTAGGTTAGATGGGCTTCAGATTGATTTCACAGGTCAGCACAACATCAAGGGCTGAAGGGCCTGTACTATGCTGTAATGTTCTATGTTCTATCAGTACACCTTTGGGTACTACTTCATATTTTTGACCAGTTTACTCTCTTAGCTTTTAATTCTCCTGAAGTATCTGGAAGGCAGTGGAGCTATTCACCCATGGCCAGGAGTTGGTTCATGAGTGGTAGGCTGTATCCATGTACAGTGGGCTTTTACACTGCATCCCTGTGGGCCAAACCGCCTCCAAGTTCTTTCAATAGAAAAACATAAAGTGCTCAGAACTGGCAATTCTGAAGAAGAGTTATTCTGATCTTTCACTCTACTTCTCTCTCTACAGATGCTGTCAGACCTGATGAGTTTCTCCAATACTTTTTACTTTTATTTCAGATCTCTGCTGCAGAGCATTCTCAAAGGGGAGTGTGAGCAGCCAGATGTCATTGTGCATGTTGGCACAAATGACATAGGTAGAAATAGGAAGTGATCGTAGAGAGCTAGGAAAAACATTTAAAACCAACACCTCGACGATGATAATTTCCAGATTTACTTCAGTGCCATGTGCTAGTGAGGATAGGAATAGGAGGACATGGCAGATGAATAAGTGGCTAAAGAATTGGTGCAGGGAGCAGAGATTCAGATTTTTAGATCATTGGGATCTTTTCTGGGGCAGACGTTACCTGATCAAGAGGGACTGTTTGCACCTGAACTGGAGGGGGAAACCAATATCTTGGTGGCTGGGTTTGCTAGTGCTACAAGGAAAGGTTTAAACTAGATTGGCAGGGGGTGGGATCCTCAACAGCAGAGAGGCAACCCCAAGGCTGGAAGGAGATACAGTAATCAGAAATAACAAGTTGAAGAGACAGTTTGGGGAGTGGGGAATGCCTGTTGGATTAAATTAAATCTATTTCAATGCAAGAAGGTTGGCCGGTAAGGCTGATGAATTCAGGGCATGGCTCGGTACATGGGACTGGGAAATTTAAGACATGACAGAAACATGGCTAAGGAAGGGATAGTACTGGCAGCTTAATGTGCCAGGGCACAGCTGCTTTATGCAGAACAGAAGTGGTGGAAAGAGAGGAGGGAGAATTGCACTTTCAATTAACATGAGTATCATAGGAGTACTCAGAGATGAAATAACTGAAGGGTTATCCACTGAGGTTTTGTGGGTGGAGCTAAGAAACAAGAAGGGGATGGTGATGTTATTAAGGTTGTACTATAGGCCACCAAATGTTAATGGAAATTAGAGGAACAAATGTGCAGAGAGATTTGGCAGACTTACAGGAGCAAAAGGGTTGTCATAGTAATGGATTTTAATTTTCTGAACATAGACTGGGCTTGCCAGAGCGTTATGGGCTTAGATGGGATGGGATTTGTTAAGTGTGTTCAAGAAAGTTTCCTCAAGCAGTATATGGAGGGTCCTACTCAGGAGGGGCAAAACTCAACCTACTCTTGGAAATTAGGGCAGGACAGGTGACTGAGGTGACAGTGGAGGAGCACTTTGGGACCAGTAACCATAGTTCTATTAATTTTTTAATTCTTATGTACAGGGACAAAACTGGTCCACAGGTTCAAGTTCTAAATTGGGGCAAGGTGAATTTTGATGGAATTAGACAGGAGCTTGCAGGGGTTGATTGGAGTAGTTTCTTTGAAGGCAAAGGCACCTCCAGAAAGTGAAAGGCCTTTAAAAGTCTATACTTCAAGGTCCATGTGTTCCATTGAGGGTGAAGGGCAAGATTGGCAGGAATAGGGAACCCTGGATGACAAAAGATATTGAAGCTTTGACCAGACAAAAAGGAGGAGGCATGGTTCAGCTGGGATCAAGGGAATCTCTGGAGGTATAGGGGATACAGGAGTTTACCGAGAAAGGAAATCAGGAGGGTGAAAAGGGAGCAAGAGGTAGCCTTGGCTGAGAAGATAAGAATGAATCCAAAGAGGTTCTTTAAATATATTAAAAGAAAAATAATAACTGGAATAAGAAAATAAGACCCCTCAAGGACCAAAGTGGATATGCATGTGTGGAATCACTAGAGGTGGGAGAGGTCCTCAATGAATATTTCCCCTCTGTGCTTACCATGGAGAAAGACACAAAGACTTGGGAACTTGGGGAAGTTAGTGGTGATATCTTGGGCAGTCCATATCACAGTTGAAGAGGTGTTTGGTGTATTAGAATGTACGAAGGTGGATAAATCTCCTGGTCCTGACTACATGTATCCAAGAACCCTGTAAGAAGCTAGAGAACAAATTGCAGGGCCCCAGCTGATATTTTTGCATTCTTATTAGTCACAGGTGAAGTCCTGGAAAACTGGAGGATAGTGAATGTCGTGCCCTTATTCAAGTAGGAATGCAAAGAAAAGCCTGGGAACATTGCTGTTCGTTATCTATTACCAATAATTTGGGTGAGAATGTACAAGGCATGATTAGTAAGTTTGTAAATTACACTAAAATAGGCAGTATTCATCAGAAATTGCAGCAGGACCTTGGATCACCTGGAGAAATAGGCCAAGAAATGGCAAATGGAGTTTAATACAGTTAAGTATGAGGTCTTGCATTTTGGAAAATCTAATCAAGCTAGGAGTTTCATGGTAAATGGCAGGGCCTTAAGGAGTATAGAGGAACAGGGAGACCATGAAATTCAAGTGCACAGTTCTCTGAAAGTGGAGTCATAGGTAGACAGGGCAGTGAAGAAGACTTTTAGCACTCTGGCCTTCATCAGTTAAGGCATTGAATATAGAAGTTGGGAAGTTATATTTCAGTTGTACAGGAATTTGGTGAGGCCGCACTTCAAGTATTGTGTTCAATTTTGGTCACCTTGCCACAGTAACAATGTTATTAAACTGGAAAGTGTGCAGAAGAAATTTATAAGGATGTTGCCAGGCCTTTAGGGTCTGAGTTGCAGGAAGAGGTTGCACAAGCCTCTTTTTCTTTAGAGCACAGGAGATTGAGGGAGGATTTTATAGATGCGTATAAGGTCATGAGAGATATGGATAAGGTGAATGCACGCAGTCCTTTTTCCAGACTTAGGGAATTGAGGACTAGAGGGGATCAGTTTAAGGTTAGAGGGGAAAGAATAAAAGGGAACCTGAGGGGCAACGTTTTTACTCAGAGGGTAGTATGCATATATGGAATAAGTTACCAGCGGAAGTGGTTGAGGCAGGTACATTAACAGCATTCAAAAGGCGTTTGGACAAATACATGGATAGGAAAGGTTTAGATGGATATGGATCAAGGGCAGATAAATGGGGTTAGCATTGATGGACATTTTGTTTGGCACAGACCAGTTTGGGCTTAAGGGCCTGTCTCTGTCCTGTAGAATTTTGTGACACTATGACTCCAGGATATTTTGCCTTTACCTATGTTACTCTGCATTTTTAACCTGGGGCCATGTGGACTGATAAGGAGAGAGACATTTGACTCTCTTTTTCATTTGTCCTGCTGACCAGATTGAAAGTTGAAAATGAGAAGCGAGCTAGCACACAAAATGGACAGCATGCTTGATGACTTCACCCCCACACTAGCCGCATCACTTTAACTTGTTTGGCATTGGACATGAATAGCATGACTTTTTATTATTTTGTAAATCACATCCATGTGAAAAAATTGCAAACCTCACCAATTGGGCAGTAATATGAAGAAGCACGTGGTGTACCTGTTTTGGAACCTGCTTAGTTTTCATTGCAACAACTTTCAAGCAAGATTTATAAAAAAGATGAAAATATATAAGACTCAAATTTCACTTTTGACAATTCTAGAAACAGTTTGTGATCTGCCAGCTGCAAGTGGAACTACCCATAAAGTTGGTGAACCCTCTACATTTCTCTGATTTTGCATAGCCACAATTGACTCTGGGCTGAATGTGTGCTGCAAGCGCTGCTGGCATCCCCTATATAATGCAGGAGGCAAAGGAGTGTTTTGATAAAGCTATGTGCTCCATGCAGCCTTTGCCTTTTAAAATACGATGCTTATAAAAGGTAGACGACTGAGAATCCACATTGGAACATTGTGGAACAAATAAGGTTGTGTGCAATGCCAAGGGAAAAACCTCCCTGCTTTAGTGATGCTGCTTGGGATAATAAATGATTGGAGAGATTGAGTTTTGGAAGGAAGCAGAAAGAGATCAAAAATTGAACCCCTGCTGGAGATGGGATATCACCGTAAGGGTGGCTAATGCTCAGAATGTGGTACTGAGGACATGACAACAGTACTGAAAAAATATAATAATCCAGTCAGTTTGTCAGATTGAGTGAATGCATTTGCACACTTCATCTCCCAACCACTTCTCACATTGCTTAATGCACACGCCTGATCACTTAGCAACCAGCATCCCCTGACATTCACACCTAGTATCAGCAATACTACATCTCCCCTGTATGTTCCTTCCAGGTATGCTAGTTGTGCATATGCCACTACATGCTTCCTCAAAGCCACAGCTATTCAGCAATGATACATCACTATCTAATTACATTGACACAGAGTTATGTACATTCAGCGATCTCTCTTGCAGGAGCAGGTGACTCACGAAAAGTCAGCTAGTGTGCATACTCTCCAGACAGTGAAGCTGCTGAAGGGAACCAGAAGTAGGAACACATTGAAAACACTGATGAAAATGCACACCATGATTTTTGGTGCATTGACTGGCCTACCTGTTATCCTCTAGTAGCTGGAAAGGAGCATGAAGGAGTCTGGCTCCACTGTGCACAAAGCATTACTCAGAGCTAGGCAGTAAGCCTTTTGACTGTGGAAGTGCTGGGACCTCCAACGCAATACTTCCCAATAACCCATTATGAGATATATACTAGCCACTGAGCATTGGCTGCAACACATACAGAAGCTTTCCATTGCCTCAGTGCTGTAGCAGAAGTGCAGTCAAACGCCGTGAGATCTTTACCTATTGCTGAACAGACATAAAACAGTTGCCCTGTGAATGTACAATTTAGTGCTCTATTGGACATGCGAAGTACTCACAGCAGTCAAATAATCTGTGTTCCAAAAAATTATAAAGCTTGTTTAAATACCACCCCAAAGGATCTACGTGAGGGCAATGACACCATCAAGCTTAAATCTGTGGTCTTCTCTCAGGATGATAAGATTCATGCTCCCACCACTGTCACTCCACCAGTGCCCTTGCTGTTCATTTTTAGGCATTCAGCTGAGTCCGCTGCCACCAATGTCAAAGGGATAAAGCCCAGACTTGGACACATCAAGGCTTACAGCTGCTTGAGGAGATCCTGACGAGTGATCTGCACTGTTGTCTACAGCCATTCTGTAGTAATACTATGTAGGAATATTAGTCAGGCAGTGGACAAGGATGATTATTCCTGTATTTTATTTTGAATCTTCAATGTGTTGTTAGGTAAATTTGTTGGTGAAAGTTTTTGCTTTCAGCCTTAATTAATTATGATGACAAAAAGGTTTTTGTGACCAAGACTCTGATACAGAGTGTTTGGGACGGTGAAGTTCATTTCAAGTGAATTTGAGTTTTACAAAGCAGTTGTTCCCATTCTGTTCAGTTGCATGCAATGGATATGGTCTCCGCCCCTTCTCCTGGTAGCCAGATTCCAGGACCTACCTTTGGACCCTCGTAATTTCACGGTTATAGAGGATATATTGTAAACCACCACAAGTATAGATTCTACGTGGGTGTGTATGATAGAAACTCCTTTGAGCAATTAAAGCAGCAAGATATATTACTAAGGAGACTGATAATGTGCTCCACATTGTTGTGCATGGCTATGTAGGTTTCATGCAAGGCTTTGTTATTTTTTTTTGTGGGATGCTGGTTGGGGCCATGTGACAATGTTATCACTTTAACAAGGTTATTTTGTCCTTCGTTTTTTTTCAAGAGAGGTTGTAAAGGCAGTGGTGCCAAATGTCTGGGCTATGGCGGGGGAGTGGTCAGTTCTCTCAGTTCAGGATTTTCCGAGTTTGGTTTAGCTGTAACAATGAGACTACTTGCAGTGGAGAAGGCAGAACAAAAAGAAAAGGAGAAGAAGGCCCTAGCAGAAGAAAGGAAGAAAGTGAGAGAGGAAAGGAAGAAAGCGAGAGAGAGTTTGAACTTCATAAATTGGCATTTAGGAAAGTCTGCTTAAAGGATAGACTTGGAGGTGTTGCTGTTGGACTGGGGTGGACACAGTTAAAAATCACACACACAACAGGTTTAGTTGGAAACACTAGCTTTCTAAGCGCTGCTTCTTCCTCAGATGATTGTGGAGAAAAAGATCATAAGACACAGAATTTATAGCCAAATGAGTACAGTGGTCATGGAGATGTGATGATGCATTGAACATTTTTAGATCAAGTCTTTCACCTTTTAGAATGGGATGTGTTGGTTTCTGTTCGTTGATAAAGAACTTCTTTTAAATTATATTATCAAGAAATTCCAGCTTTTTCTAACAGTAGGTGCCATCTCAGCACAGACAATGCATTAAGGTGTGAGGTCTGTCTGTGTCCCAATGTTGAGTTAGACTGGTTCTATTTTTAAAGTGGGATTTGTAGAGCTTTACATGGATTCATGCATTTTTTGAGCAAAACAAAATTCTGCAATAAACAAATTCACTCCATATGTGTGCGCTTGTAGGAGAGACAGAGTGAGTGTGTGCATGTGCGTGTGTGGGTGTGAGTGCATGTGATAGAATGTGTGTGTAAGCTTGGTTAAGTGTATGTGTGTGTGTGTGTGTGTGTGTGTGTGTGTGTGTGCGCGCGCATGCGCGCGCTTTAGGGTATACACCTGTGAGAGGGTGCATGAGGGGTGTGAATGTGGGTGATGTATGTGTGCATGTATGAGAGAGGGTTTGTGTGTGTGTTTGTGAGAGAGAGTGTATAGTGCAGTAGGATCACCTGTATGACAGGAACCCAAGGTCCCAGTTGAGGCCATTCCCATGGGTATTGAACTTGGCTATCAGCTTCTGCTCGGCCACTCTGCGTTGTTGCTTGTCCTAAAGTCTGCCTTGGAGGATGGTCACCTGAAGATCCGATGCCAAATGGCCCGGACTGCAGGAGTGTTCCCCGACTGGGAGGAAAGACTCCTGGCTGGTGATTATTGCGTGGTGTCCATTAATCCGTTTTCATAGCATCATGTCAGAGATAGACATGGGCTACAAAAGACAGGGTATCCTTCGTTGTCCAGTACTTCCTGGGAGCTGAACAACTATGCCATATTCTTCGCAGCCTACAACACATTATCGATGAGAATGAGTACTTCACCAAAACCTTCCCCACACCTCCACTTCTCGCCTTTAAACAACTACCAAACCTTAAACAGATCATTGTTTGCAGCAAACTGCCTAGACTTCAGGACAACAACACCATAAAGCCCTGTCACAGCAATTGCTACAAGACATGTTAGAGTGTTCATACAGATACCACCATTACACGTGGGGATGCCTCCCACCATGTATGTGGTGGGCACTCATGTGACTTGGCCAACGTTGTCTATCTCATAAGCTGCAAGCAAAGATGCCCTGAGGCATAGTACATTGGCAAGACCAAGCAGACATTACAGCAACGGATGAATGGACACTGTGCAACAATCACCAGGCAGGAGTATTCCCTCCCAGTCAGGGAACACTTCAGCAGTCCAGGCCATTTGGCCTCAGACCTTCGGTGGCCATCCTTCAAGGTGGACGTCAGGACAAGTAACGATGCAGTGTGGCCGAGCAGGAGCTGATGAGTCAGGTTTGATACCCATGGGAATGACCTCAACCGGAACATTGGGTTCATGTCACACTACATGTGACCCCATTGCACAATACACTCTCTCTCTCTCTCTCACACACTCACACACACCCCTACTCCTACATACTCACACACCCACGCAGACCCTCTGTCATACACAGGTTCTCTTGCATATGCGCAGACACATACACCTCCCGTACTCTCACCCACGCATGCACGCTCTCTAAGGTGTATACCCCATCACTCTCTCACAAACACTTAACCAAGTCTACACACACTTGTACACGCACACTCTATCACATGCACTCACACCCACGTGCACACACTCCCATGCACACACTCGCTCTGTCTCTCCTACAAGCACGCACATAACTTTATAGGGTGAATTTGATTTTGCAGAATTACATTTTATTTTGCTCAAAAACTGCATTAATCCATGTAAAACTCTGTAAATCCCACTTTAGAAATAGAACCAGTCTAACTCAACATTGGGACACAGATAAACTTCGCACCTTAATGCATTGCCTGAGCTGAGATGGCACCTATTGTTATAAAAGCTAGACCTTTCTTGAGAATGTAATTTAAAAGAAGTTTTATGATTTACATATCAAAGAACAGAAACCAACACATTCCATTCTAAAAGATGAAAGACTTGATCTAAAATTGTTTAATGTGACATCACATCTCCATGACATGTACTCCTTTGGCTATGAATTCTGTGTCTTATGTGATTGTAGAGAATAAGATCATGAGGAAGAAGCAGCGCTTAGAAAACTAGTGTTTCCAGATAAACCTGTTGGACTATAACCTGCTGTTATAGTCCAGGCAAATGCCTAGTGAGGATATATCCAAGTATTGCCTAAATTTGATGAGAAAGATGGAGAAAAGTTTTCCATTTCATTTGAGAAGGTGGCTAAACAAGTGAAGTGGCCAGTGACCATGTAGGTTTTGTTGATCCAAATAAAGTTGGTATGTAGAGCTAGTGAGGTATTTGCATCACTATCAGAGGAGGTATTTGGGGAGTATGAGGTGGTGAAGAAAGCACCTTAAGTGCATTTGAACTAGAGCCAGAAGCCTACAGGCAATGTTTCAGGACTCTAAGGAAGAACCCTGGTCAAACATACATTGAGTTTGAAACGATTAAACAAAGTAATTTTGATAGGTGGATAAGTACATTAGAAATTGATCAAACATATGATGTTTTAGAGAGACAATTAGTTTGGAGGAATTCAAACATTCACATCCTGAAGTAGTGAGAACTCATGTAGAAGACCAGAGATTTAAAATGGCAAAATTACCAGCTGAAATGGCTGATGATTATAAGTAGGTTCATAAATCAAAGTTTGGCTTCCAACATCTTTTTCAATCTGTGAAGGATAGAAATTGGGGAAAGGGAAATTGTCACTCGATAAGGAAAACTTAGATCTAGGTGAAGATCATAAGATAATGTATCACAGGGTAAAAAGGAAATCTGTGAAGAGGAAAGAGAAGTTAAAAAGATTCGGTGTTTTCACTGCAATAAAGTAGGCCTCATGAAATCACAGGGTTGGTGGTTCAGAAAAAGCACTAAGAAGACAGATGCAGGAAAAAAGGATAAGCCAGTGAATTTTGTTGAATTGGTAAAAGAAAGCACAGTGGAAGTTAAAAAGCTACACCAGAATGTACAATCTGTTTAGAGGTTGGTTAAGGAGGAAGTGCCTGATCGTCTTAAACCATTTACTTGTGAAGGTAAGGTTTACTTGCATAGGCCAGGAGCATGAGGTAAAGAGGTTACAGCATTAAGAGATATGAGATCATGCCAATCTTTGATGTTGCGAGATGAGGAGGTATTTAATTCAGAAGGACTGCTGCCAGAAAAAGCGCAAGTAACAGGAATTCACAGTGAAACAACAAGTGTTTAATTATGTAGAGTGAGGTTAGAGTGTCCAGTGAGAAGTGTGGTAGGAATACTGGAAGAACTCTCAGATCCAGGAATTCAGTTTGTTCTTGATAATATAGCTGGGTCACAGTTAGGAGTGCTGCCTACTATGGTTGAAAAGCCAGTGGAAAATCAGGCAACTGAAGTATTACAGGAAGTGTATCCTCGGACTTTTCCTGACTCTATGGTAATGAGGTCACAACGTCACCAGTTGACATAGGAGGAGAACTTAAAGAATACGGATAAGGAACTTGAAGTAGAATTATGGGAGACCACGTTTGATCAAATGGTTGAGGCAAAACATGAACAGGAAGCAGACAAGAAATCAAAAACATGCAATTTTGCTAATGGATATAAGTATTAGCGTTACTTCCAGTGATAGGTGAAACTTTAAAAGCAAGGATTAGTGGACCTTATCAAGTCAAAAAGAGATTGAGCAAGGTAAACTATTTGATAAGGACTCCAGACAGAAAGAAATCTCTCAGGTATGTCATATGAATATGCTCAAAAGGTATTTTGATCGGGAAGGAAAGCAAAACAAAAATGTGTTACCGGTTACAACATAGAGTGAAGAACCAAGTTCAGAGGAGTTTGAATTTGACATTCTTCAAATTAAATTGGACAATGAGAAAGTTGTCAAAAATTGGGATATATTATTGAGTTATCTTTCAGAGGAAAATCGAAATGATCTGGGGAGTTGTGTGGAAATAAGCTGGGAAGTACTAATCTAATTATGCATAAGGTAGATATAGGAAATGCTGTTCCAATAAAACAACATCTTTATAGACTTAACCCTCTAAAGTTGGCACAGGTTCAAAAAGAGATTGAGTGCATGCTCCAAGATGACATAATTGAAGTGAGTTGCAGTGACTGGAGCTCACCCATAGTAATGGTGTCAAAGTCAGATAGTACCCAGTGGTTATGTGTAGACTATCGTAAAGTCAATGCAGTTACAAAGTCTGATTCCTATCCTATTTCTTTTATATTTTTATTTTTTTAAGTTAGTTAGACTTGCTCAGAGGATACTGGTAGGTACCTTTATCCGAAACAGCAAAGACAACTTCGGCTTTTATTACTTCAACTGGACTGTATCATTTTAAAGTCATGCCATTTGGTATGAAAAATTTGCAAGCTGCATTTCAAAGAATAACTATTGAAGTCATTTCTGGATTACCCAATTGTGTGGTATTCATCGATGACCTGGTGACTTTTAGTCACACATGGAAGGAAGATTTGCAGCATTTATCAGAATTATTTGATCAACTTCAGGAGGCTGGCTTGGTAATAAACTAAGAGTGAATTCGCCAAAGCCTAAGTCACGTTCCTGGGCCATTTTATCAGAATGGACAGATGGATCCATGCAATGTGAAAACAAAGGTTATTGGGGAGTTTCCCATACCATTGACGAAGAGAGGACTACTATGATTCCTGGGATTGAGTAGGTTTTATCAGAAACTTGTACCAAATTTTAGCAATGTGGCTACTCCACTCACTGAATTACTGAAGAAAAGCAAGAAGTTTCCGTGGACAGCAGACTGTCAAAAAGTATTTGACAGCCTGAAAGCTGTGTTAACCACTGCCCCAGCTAATTAGCCAAATTACGCAAAGCCAATCAAGGGATTATCGGTGCAAGTGATGTGGGTGTTGGTGCTGCATTCTTACAAGAAGATGAGAGGATTTAAAGACCTATTGGATATTTCTCCAAGAAATTGTACATTAATCAACAGAAATATTTGACAATTGAGAAGAAGACTTTGAGTTTGGTGTTGGCGTTAACATTTATGTTGCCTGTAATGTGTCTGAGACAATCATATATACTGATCATAATCTGCCAAAGGTTTTGGAGAAATTTAAGGACAAAAGTTCCAGGCTGTTTATATGGAGTTCATTGTTACAGCCATTCAGTTTGAAAATTATACATGTGCAGGATGAGAAAACTTAATTGCTAACACATTTTTGAGATTTGGATGAAAAACAGAGACATTCAGTGGCAGGAGTAAACAGATTGAAATACAATGTAGTAGTGCACGTTTGCATGGTTATAGTCAATGCAATGTATGTATTGTAATGTAGTAACAGGGTAAAACTAGGGGTTTTAAAATGAACCCATCTTTGTATATTTATTATTTATTTTTTTAAGGAGGGAGGTGTGACAATGCTCTCACTTTAACAAGGTTATTTTGTCCTTTTTTTTCAATAGAGTTCATAAAGGCAGAGGTTCTGGAATGTCTGGGCAAGAACCTAGTTTAACACTGGCAGGAGAGTGATCAGTTCTCCCAGTTCAGGATTTTTCTAGTTTGGTTTAGCTGTAATAGTGAGAAGCTGATTGCAATGGAAAAAGGTTCCAAAGTCCCCCAGATGGTTCCTGACTGGCTTTCTCTCTGAAATCTCTTTAGAATTTGTTTCCTTCTGCCTGTAAGGACCTAAATTTGAATTTACATTTTGCCAAGGGTTGTGTTTATGGGATGTTGCACAAATTGGAACAGTTCCTTAGTTCAGTTGTTGTATTGAGTCAGTTGAGTTTTCAAATAGTTAAGTTATTCTAAATTCTGTTTTCTTTTGTTTGTGTTTCAACTGTAATGTTTAAATAAATTCTGTTTTGCTTAAAGTTGAGTGGTTTGACCAACTGCATTCACACCTAGGATATCCACTTCACGTCTGCCTTTACATCTGGGATATCTACTTCACATCGGTCTGGGCTACATTTTTAACATATTTTAACATATTTTGAGGGGTATCTGGCCTGGTCCATAACAGCCATAATGGAAGATCCAGCCATTGTAGCTAAGCAGTCATCCTTTAGTGCATCCTAGAGACCTCTGGCTGTCAGTATTACAGACTGACATAGAGTGCAAGCAATGCAGATTTATTTATTGTAGCTGACAATCATTAAGATGAACTTCTTGGAGTAGCCATAAATCAACTGCATATTGAGAGTGAGTGAGAGAGAGGGAGAGTGTGGAAGCATTTATAATTGTGATATGATTCCTTGTTGCTATTGGGGTGGGGAGCACAGATTGCCTGACAATCCTTGTGAACCTATGTTGGCTTTTATTTTTCATGATCCGTCCTTAGGGACAAGCGTTCAAAGTCTCCTTCTTTCTGTGCAGTGCTTCCTTGACCTCCCTGATGCTTCTATGCAGGGCAAATGACAATATGTTGCATTTATTACTTGCATTCAACTGCAACGATCCTATGGGTAGATTGGGCAAAAGTTGACAGTTGTAATATAGTATGGGAAAGTTACAAGTTGTCCACTTGAGTAGGAAGAATAGAGATAGATTTTATTTTTTTATTGAAGAGAAACTGTAGAAGGGTATGGTTCAGAGAAATCTGAGTGTCCTTCCACAAGAGTTAGAAAAGGTTGGCTTGCAAAAAGTTAGTATTCAAACAAGTAATTAGAAAGACAAACAGAATGCTGGTATTTATTGCAAAAGGACTGACGTATGAAAGTTGGAACATCTTACTATAACTGTTCAGACATTGATGAGCCAGCTTCTGGAGTACTGGTTATAGGTTTGGTTTCCTTCCTTAAAGATGGATATAACTGCATCGGAAGTAGTCAACAGAAGGTTCATTTAGCAGATTACTCGGATGAAGGCGTTATCTTATGAGGAAAGGTTAAGAAGGTTGGGACTAAAGCTATCGGAGTTTGGAAGAATATGAGGTGGTCTTATTGAAATCCAATGTTTGAAAAAAATTTGAAAAAGGTAGAAACTAAAAGGATATTTCCTGTTGGGAATCTAGAACTAGAGGCACATTTTCAAAATAAAGGGATCAGGATGAATTTCCTCTTTCCGTGGGTCATTATTCTTTGGTATTCCCTTCCATAAAGAACAGGGCACACTGAGCAGTTGAATATCTTCAAGGCTGAATAGTTGTATTTTTGATGTGTAAGAAAGTTAAGGGCAAAGAAGGCAGGAAAATGGAATTAAGGCTGGGATCAGCTCAGCCTGATCTTATCGAGTGACAGATCAGGCTCAATGGGTTGAAAGACCTACTGCTCTTTCTTTGGGTCTTTTACTGACCACTAATGAAGACATTATTCTTGACTCATTGCTATGTAAGGGTGATGCTGCTGGAATATGGTTTGTTTGTAGGGCCTTCTATGGACCACCATCTTTCTCCTCTCTGTACTTAAATTACTCCTGTCTGCCTCCTTCCCTATTTATATTATATTTGTTTATCTGAGCTTTGTTGACAAAGCCAGTGTTTGTTGCCAATCACTAACTGTTATTGAGAGGGTTTGCTGGGCCATTTCAGAGGGTAGTTAAGAGTCAACCATTTTGCTGAGGGTCGAGAGCCTTCCTGTGGTCAACACATACTTCCAAACTGTTTCAGTAACTCACCATAGTGTTTCCACAAACTTTGCGGCTAAGATGAATTAAGATGGGAGATGGCTCACCTGAAGCATAATGATGAATCTAGACTTGAGTTTATATAATGAAGTCCATCTCTGTTACCTTGCCACTGCTTCTAACAACTTCATGATGGGATAGTTCTTAGTTCTTTAACTTAAACCCAAACAACAGGCTTTCTTGCATTCATAACCTAGTCATAAAAATGGAATATGGATGTAATGACAGCACTTAAAGAGCTCTGATGGAGCAAACTGCGGTGTCATCAGACAAAGCTTCTAGTATCAAGATTGTTCTGGTAAAGTAATGCAGTGTATTCCACAATAGATTTCAGGATGTGCACATTAAAATCATATAAGGTGTAAAAGGTCAAAGAGGTGTGAAAAGACAAAGTGTGACAAGTGTAGAAAGTGCAGAGTATTGGAGAAGATGCTGAAAATCAGGAGAGAAAGATGGTGATTGCTGGAATTTCCGGTTGTGAAATTTTAGGTAGGACTAAGCTGGGCATAGAGTCATAGAGACGTACAGCACGGAAACAGATCCTTCAGTCCAACCCGTCCATGCCGACCAGATATCCCAACCCAATCTAGTCTCACCTGCCAGTAGCCGGCCCATATTCAAACCCTTCCTATTCATATACTCTTCCAAATGTTTCTTAAATGTTGCAATTGTACCATCCTCCACCACTTCCTCTGGCAGCTCATTCCATGCCCGTACCACCCTCTGTGTGAAAAAGTTGCTCCTTAGGTCTCTCTTATATCTTTCCCCTCTCAACTTAAAACTATGCCCTCTAGTTCTGGACTTTCCCCACCCCAGGGAAGAGACTTTGCCTATTTACCCTATCCATGCCCATCATAATTATGTAAACCTCTATAAGGTCACCCCTCAGCCTCCGACGCTCCAGGGAAAACAGCCTCAGCCTGTTCAGCCTCTCCCTATAGCACAAATCCTCCAACCCTGGCAACATCCTTGTAAATCTTTTCTGAACCCTTTCAAGTTTCACAACATCTTTCTCATAGGAAGGAGACCAGAATTGCACGCAATATTCCAACAGTGGCCTAACCAATGTCCTGTACAGCCACACCATGACCTCCCAACTCCTGTACTCAATACTCTGACCAATAAAGGAAAGCATATCAAATGCCTTCTTCACCAGCCTATCTACCTGCGACTCCACTTTCAAGGAGCTATGAACCTGCACTCCAAGGTCTCTTTGTTCAGCAACACTCCCTAGGACCTTACCATTAACTGTATAAGTCCTGCTAAGATTTGCCTTCCCAAAATGCAGCACTTCGCATTTATCTGAATTAAACTCAAACTGCCACTTCTCAGCCCATTGGCCCATCTGGTCAAGATCCTGTTGTAATCTGAGGTAACCTTCTTCGCTGTCCACTGCACCTCCAATTTTGGTGTCATCTGCAAACTTACTAACTATACCTCTTATGCTCGCATCCAAATCATTTATGTAAATGACAAAAAGTAGTGGACCCAGCACCAATCCGTGTGGCACTCCACTGGTCACAGGCCTCCAATCTGAAAAACAACCCTCCACCACCACCCTCTGTCTTCTACCTTTGAGCCAGTTCTGTATCCAAATGGCTAGCTCTACCGGTATTCTGTGAGATCTAACTTGGCTAAACAGTCTCCCATGGGGAACCTTGTCGAACGCCTTACTGAAATCCATATAGATCACATCTCCCGCTCTGCCCTCGTCAATCCTCTTTGTTGCTTCTTCAAAAAACTCAATCAAGTTTGTGAGACATGATTTCCCATGCATAAAGCCATGTTGACTATCCCTAATCAGTCCTTGCCTTTCCAAATACATGGACACCCTGTCCCTCAGGATTCCCTCCAACAACTTGCCCACCACCGAGGTCAGGCTCACTGGTCTATAGTTCCCTGGCTTGTCCTTACCACCCTTCTTAAATAGTGGCATCACATTTGCCAACTATTGATGATACAAATATCTCAGCAAGAAGCCCAGCAATTACATCTCTGGCTTCCCACAGAGTTCTAGGGTACACCTGGTCAGGTACTGGGGATTTATCCACCTTTACCCATTTCAAAACATCCAGCAATTCCTCCTCTGTAACCTGGACATTTTGCAAGATGTCACCATCTATTTCCCTACAGTCTATATCTTCCATATCCTTTTCCACAGTAAATGCTGATGCAAAATACTCATTTAGTATCTCCATTTTCTGCGGCTCCACACAAAGGCCTCCTTGCTGATCTTTGAGGGGTCCTATTTTCTCCCTCGTTACCCTTTTGTCCTTCGTGTGAAGGATCAAATTCATGAGGTTTATCTGAGCAAACTTGGTGAGGTCATTAAACCTCATAGATATTTCTTTAATCAAACAGAAGAAATATGTTATTATGCATCTTTTGGATCCATTAGGGGATTTGAATTTGGGCCCCTGGTTTAGAGGTCGCAATAATATCACTGTGCCACAACAGCCATTTTAAATATTAGAGTTAGTCCATTAGACAAGCTCCCTTGAACCTTATGTTCATACTGCTAAGTATCGAATGGAATACTATCATGAGGTTGGTGGGAGCAGAATTTCAGTCCTCCTCCCTAGTGTAGGTAAAACAAAAGATACTTGCAATGTCTACTCCTATCACGTCTGTAGCTGCCTTCAGGTTAAATTGCATCTTCCCTTTAAGAAGTGGAAGATACCTCTAAAATAGAATATTATAAACTTAAAGTTGAAATTGCATGCTCCCTCATTCACCCTCCTAGCCAGACCTTTATCCATTCCTTTGTCTGCCTGACTGTTGTTCTCTTTCTATATGGCTCTATACCCACTTATTATTTACTACCTCCACCTTCCCCCACTCCCTCCAACCACCACCATCCCAAACCTACCTTCTGCATATAAACTGACATTTTCGGAGCTACCATCAGTTCTGAGGAAGAGTTACTCGACCCAAAACATTAACTCTGATTTCTCTCCACAGATGCTGCAAGACCTGTGAAGCTTCTCCAGCAATTTCTAGTTTTCCTATTTTTGTCTTCTGTCCATTCCCAACTCTTTAAAATAATGTGACCATTTTTTCCCGTTTTATTTTCTGCGCACTGTTTGACAGGCTTATAATTCCTTTCCATGTCCACTGACATGAACCTTTGACAATTTTGAACTTTCTCAGTCCTAATAACTTCAAGAGTTGTAGACAAGATTTCTAGGTTTGGAAGATCCATGAACCAACAGTACTTCAGCTAGAGTGAATGGTTCCCATGAGAATCCTTAAATAGGATTTTCCTGCAAGGAGAAAACTAATTTTCCTTCTGAACTTAACTCATGAATCTTCTGAACTGTGTGGAAAAAATTGTTCCCTCTTCTGAACCAAAGTCAAAAGTTAAACTGATGGCCTCAATCAAATTTAAATTTTAGCAATCTCAAAGAAAATTCATCCATTGACATCACAGTTGTCCTGCCAGGTACTGAGTTGAAATCACAAGCCTTCTTGGAAATTATGCATCTTTTCCACTGCTCCAGATGGCTTTCAGACCTGTTTAAAAAAGAAATCACCTTAGCAGAACTAACCCCCAAAAGGTTTCTGCCTTTTTAAAACTCAAATCCTAAATGATGAAAGTATTAAATATATACTTTCTATTATAATGTCTGTGGCACTGTACGTAAGCTGGCTCAACTGACAATACATAATTTCAGAATATAACAATCAGAATTTGGAGCATATTAAATATGCTTTGTTATTGATTATTTTTTCATCAGCTTACAAGTAACAGAAAATAGAGCATTATCTGAAGTTAAGTTGCTTATTAGTGGGCAACTTTAACTCAATGCAGAAAGAAAACTGACGGAACAGAGTTAAAACTCACAGCACACCAGGTTATAGTCCAACAGGTTTGTTTGGAAGCACTAGCTTTCAGACCACTGCTTCTTTATCACGTGGTTGTGGAATATAAGATCGTAAGATGCAGAATTTATCGCAAAAGTTTAGTGTGATGCAGTTGAGATGATATATTGAAATAAACCTGGATTTTTTGTTAAGTCGCTCATCTTTTATAATGACCATGTTAGTTTCAGTTCTTTTATATGTAAATCCTCGAGCTTTTTTAAAGTTACATTCTCAAGCGAACTTTGATATTAGGTGGCATGTCAGCTGATATAATGCATTGAAAGTGTAAGGTTAAAGTCTATCTGTGTCCCAGTGTTCAGACTGATTCTATTTCTAAACAAGGGGTTTACAGAATCTTACATGGATTCATGCAGTTTTTGAGCAAAATAAAATGTAATTCTGCAAATACAAATTCACCCCACAAAGTTATACATGTGTGTGTGTGTGAGAGAGAGAGAGAGAGAGATGTGAGTGTGTGTATGTTAATATGTGTGAGTGTAAAGGGGTATAAGTCTGTGAGAGTGTGAGTATGAGTGTGGGGGTATGTATATGTGAGTGCATGAGGGAGAGCTTATGTATGAGAGAGGGTCTGTGCGAGCGAGCGAGTGTGTGTGTACGCGTGCATGCTTGTGTGCATGTGTGAGAGAGATGGTGTAGAGCAGTGGGGTCACCTGTAATGTGATGTGAACCCAAAGTCCCAGTTGAGGCCATTCCCATGAGTACTGAATTTGGCTATCAGCCTCTGCTTGGCCATTTTGAGTTGTTGCCTGTCCCAAAGGAGGACCTGAAGGCCCAAGGTCGAATATCCCTGACCGCTGAAGTGTTCCCCAACTGGGAGGGAACACTCTTAACTGATGATTGTTGTGCGGTGTCCATTCATCCGTTTTTGTAGCCTCTGCTCGGTCTCGTCCATGTACCGTACCTTGCACATCCTTGCCTTCAGCATGTGAGCTAGACAATGCCGACCAAATCACATGCATACCTATTGTGTACATGGTGGGTGGTGTCCCCATGTGTGATGGTGGTATCTGTATCGATACTTTGACACGTCTTGCAGTGTCTGCCATGACAGGGTTGTGTGGGTTGTCCTGAAGGCCAGGCAGTTTGTTGCGATCAATGATCTGTTTGAGGTTTGGAATTTGGTTCAAGGCAGGCAGTGGAGACGTGGGGAAGGTCTTGGCAAGGTGCTCATCCTCATCGATAATGTGTTGCAGACTGCAAAGAACATGGTGAAGTTTCTCGGCTCCTGGGAAGTACTGGACAACGAAGGGTACCCTGTCGGCTGCAGCTCATGTCTGTCTCCTGAGGAGATCATTACAGTTTCTCGCTGTGGCACATCAGAACTGGCAGTCGATGAGTTCCGTGTGCAGCCATGGGGATCAGATTTGCACCCTAGTATGCCAACATTTTCACGCACAGGTTCAAACAAGACTTCTTCTCTCTGCAGGACCTGCAACCAATGCTGTACACCAGGTATATTGATGATATTTTCTTCCTCTGGACCCATGGCGAGCAGTCACTGAAACACCTACGCAGTGATATCGATTTTCATCCCACCATCAAATCACCATGGACTACTCTTTAGTATCTGTCTTTTTCTTGGATGCATGCATCTCTGTCAAGGATGGGCACCTCAGCACTTCACTCTACCAGATTACCTCACCATGCTACACTTGTCCAGCTTCCACCCGAAACATATTAAAACAGTCATTCTCTACAGACAAGCTCTTTGCACACACAGGATCTGTTCAGATGAAGAGAAACATGATGGGCACTCGGCAGTACTCAAGGATGCCCTCATTAGAAAGGATATGATGCTCAATACATCGACTGCCAGTTCTGACGTGTCACAGCGAGAAGCCATAATGACCTCCTCAGGAGACAGACATGAGCTGCAACCGGCAGGGTACCCTTCATCGTCCAGTACTTTCCAGGAGCCGAAAAACTTCATGTTCTTTGCACCCTGCACCACATTATCGATGAGGATGAGCACCTCACCATGATCTTCCCCACACCTCCACTTCTTGCCTTTAAATAACTACCAAACCTCAAGCAGATCATTGTTTGCAGCAAAACAACCCGACCTTCAGGACAACACCACACAATCTTGTCATGGCAGACGCTGCAAGACATGTCAGTGTCGATAGGGACACCACCCACCATGTACATGACAGATACTCAAGTGACTCGGCCGGTATTGTCTATCTCATACACTGCAGGAAAGGATGTCCTGAGGCACGGTACATTGGCGAGACCGAGCAGAGGCTATGGCAACGGATGAATGGACACCACACCACAATCACCAGCCAAGAGTGTTCCCTCCCAGTTGGGGAACACTTCAGTGGTTAGGGATATTCGGCCTTGGACCTTCGGGTGACCAACCTCCATGGCAGACTTTGGGACAGGCAACAACGCAATGTGGCCAAGCACAGGCTGATAGCCAAGTTCAGTACCCATGGGGATGGCATCAACCGGGACCTTGGGTTCATGTCACACTACACAGCGTGTGTTCACACACACACACAAGTTTGTGGGGTGAATTTGTACTTGCAGAATTACATTTTATTTTGCTCAAAAACGACATGAACCCATTTTAGATTCTGTAATCACCTTTTTTAGAAATAGAATCAGTCTTGAACATTGGAACACAGACAGACTTTAACCTTACACTTTCAGTGCATTATCTGAGCTGATATGGCACCTATTGTTAAAGTTCACGTCTGAATGTAACTTTAAAAAAAGTTCTAGGATTTACATATAAAAGAACTGAAACTAACATGGTCATTCTGAAAGATGAGAGACTTAACAAAAAATCCAGGTCTTTTTCAATATATCATCTCAGTTGCATCACACTGTAAACTTCTGCGTCTTACGATCTTATACTCCACAACCACCTGATAAAGGAACAGTGGTCCGAAAGCTAGTGCTTCCAAATAAACCTGTTGGACTATAATCTGGTGTGGTGTGATTTTTAACTTTGTACATCCCAGTTCAACACCAGGTACTCCAAGTCATGACTGAACAGAGGTATGTTGAAAAGGTATAAACTTTCCATTTATCACAGAAATGTAACTATCTTTAGAGAAAACGTAAAGTGCCACATTCTTTGGAATGTTTTGGAAAGGAATGAGATATTAACAACCCTTGCCATGCACGTTGGTCAACATTTATGATTTAGGTAGATTTGTTTATATATTTGACTTCCACAATTAATACATGTTTTCCTCTCCTAACAGAGACCTGGGACTGCAGACTCAATAAAGTCAATCAGAGATGTGTGCACAAGTCGACCTGCCACAACCAACTCGGTTCTATTTCCCAGGTAAGAATCCTTGTACCTATCAAAAACAAATTCTGAGAAGAAACTATCTATAAGACGAATTTAAATGCTCTATTTTATTATGGAATGGCAGAATGCTAAGAATTTAATGTTAGCAGAAAATGTAACAATAACGTTAAGTAATTTATAAACAGGCCAACACAAATTTGGTGTTAAGGTTAATACATTAAAATGTTCCTATTAGAATTATATTTAAGTAAACTGCAATTAGTCTAATATACTACAACAAACTTGAGTACATATTCTAGTCTGGTATTTCAATGCAAAACTGAAGGAATGCTGCATTGTTGGAGGTGTTGCCTTTTAGATGAAATAATAAACTGAGGCCCTGTCTACTCTTAAAACATGGAGAAGAAAATACTTGACCAATGTATCTTCAACTGTATCACCAAAAGTAAATTATTTGATCATTGATTCCTTTTGGGTCGTCATATTCACAGTGGACATGAATAGTTTGAAAAAACAACACACAGCATCCTAAGTTTCATCAATCAGGGTGTAGGGTCATCATATGTGCTCCTTTGGAATTGAGCATGATGTTTACTAGGCTGGATAAATCTTCAGATGAGTTGCTCCTATAGAGAACCTGAACAAATAGAATGATTACAGCACGGAAGAACGCTTTCTATGATTCTGTAAATTAAGTTTATGAATTTAAATTGACTAAATGGATTAAATTTCTTAAATAAATGACTTGATCAAGTTTAAGCTATGGGTAACTTAAACATTTGCCTGTAGCTCAACTCAACAACTCCTCCTTTGTCTCTTTGATGTTCTTTTCCTGTCTGCAATGCATCTGTCTACTCTGCTGCTATGCCATGCATTGTTCTAAATCTTTGCAATTTCTCCTCCATTACATTGCTGGAAAAAGAATCCATCATTAATGATGCCCTGGCTGTGTTCAGGAAGTTATGAATAAAAAAAGAGCACTTCCCTCATTCAGCCCATCATGCCTGCTCCCTGATTCTAGATCAAGACTGATTATCTATCTCAACACCTTTCCCATGCTACTGTTATGAAGTTGAATATATGTACTGTACCTTGAAGAGAGAGAGAATGCTGTTCTGAACTGAGAGCTTCCAAGCATCTGTGTATATGACTAGATTGCAGTCCCAGAGTGTACTGCAAAATTGAAAATATGTAACATTTGGCTGTGAAATGGATACCTGAGTTTTGGTTGTTGTTTTGACAGTAATTCAAATTTAACCAATGAGTTTAAACTATGTCCCAGGATACTAAAACCCAATTGAGTTTGAATTTATTGTTTTGCCAACATTGAACCAGTGAGACGATCTGATGTTGGGGGTATAAGAATGTGGACATTTTGAAAATTGGTCAGAGAGCGACTGCCATAAAGAGAGAAAAACTCCTGGAGAACTAATTGCCCATCTTAACGTTTTGCTCTCAAAGAAATTAGAAAACACTTTCTATCAAAAGTGCCTTTTCCTTTAAAACATATTGCAGTAAAAGACAGAATACGACGCAGGGAAATTAGCAGCCGGAAAAGTGAAGACACGGAAGAAGACAGCGACTGTGTGGTTTTGAAATTAAGTTGATTTAATTTTAGGGTCTTATTGGAATAGCATATTGTTATAGAGTTGGAAGTAGGTAGCAAGCAGTTAAGAGAAAGGAGGACTTAGAGTTGTGAATAGTTGTTCAATGTTCATTTTAGAGTTAAAAATAAATTGAAGTTATTTTCTTTAAATAGTGGAATTTGGGAGCTCTCTGTCACTCATATTTTAACAGATTATGAGGCGAGGCAAGCTTTTCTGGGTGCTTAGTTTAATTAACCGAGGGTTCACCTCTGTATCGTAGCACTACGTCTATATCCCTTGATGTTAAAGATATTTAACAGTCTCTCTTGGACTTAGTTAATACTGAATTTCTAACGACCCTCTTGGCTAGGGAATTTCAAGGTTCACCATCTGTTGAGTGAAGGTTTTCCTCCTCCTCCTCATCGTAACTGGCTTGCCTTTTAATTCTGAGATTATGTCTGTTGGCTCTCGATCCCATAGCTCAGGAAAATGTCCCTTCTGCATTGACCATGTCCACACAGAATAAAACAGTGTAAAGATAAATGATTTTGATTAGAGTCATAGAGTCATAGAGACGTACAGCATGGTAACAGACCCTTCGGTCCAACCCATCCATGCCGACCAGATATCCCAACTCAATCTAGTCCCACCTGCCAGCACCTGGCCCATATCCCTCCAAACCCTTCCTACTCATATACTCATCCAAATGCCTCTTAAATGTTGCAATTGTACCAACCTCCACCACTTCCTCTGGCAGGTCATTCCATACATGTACCACCCTCTGTGTGAAAAAGTTGTCCCTTAGGTCTCTTTTATATCTTTCCCCTCTCACCCTAAACCTATGCCCGCTACTTCTGGACTCCCTGACCCCAGGGAAAAGACTTTGTCTATTCATCCTATCCACACTCCTCATAATTTTGTAAACCTCTATAAGGTCACCCCTCAGCCTCCGATGCTCCAGAGAAAACAGCCTCAGCCTGTTCAGCCCCTCCCTATAGCTCAAATCCTCCAACCCTGGCAACATCCTTGTGAATCTTTTCTGAACCCTTTCAAGTTTCACAACATCTTTCCGATAGGAAGGAGACCAGAATTGCATGCAATATTCCAACAGTGTCCTAACCAATATCCTATACAGCCGCACCATGACCTCCCAACTCCTGTACTCAATACTCTGACCAATAAAGGGAAGCATACCAAACGTCTTCTTCACTATCCTATCTACCTGTGACTCCACTTACAAGGAGCTATGAACCTGCACTCCAAGGTCTCTTGGGTGGCACGGTGGCACAGTGGTTAGCACTGCTGCCTCACAGCGCCGGAGACCCGGGTTCAATTCCCGCCTCAGGCGACTGACTGTGTGGAGTTTGCACGTTCTCCCCGTGTCTGCGTGGGTTTCCTCCGGGTGCTCCGGTTTCCTCCCACAGTCACGAAGATGTGCAGGTTAGGTGAATTGGCCATGCTAAATTGCCCGTAGTGTTAGGTAAAGGGTAAATGTAGGGGTATAGGTGGGTTGTTCTTCGGAGGGTCGGTGTGGACTTGTTGGGCCGAAGGGCCTGTTTCCACACTGTAAAGTAATCTAATCTAGAAGTAATCTAATCTAGTTCTAGAACTAGGAGGCATAATCTGAAATTTAGGACCAAACCATTCAAAAGTGATGTTATGAAGCACTTCTTTACACAAAGGTGGTAAGTGTTTTGGAGCCCTCTTCCATAAATGGCTGTAGACACTGGATCAGTTGTGAATTTTAAATCTGAGATAGATTTTTTTTGTTAAGCAAATGTATTAAGGGATATGGGCCAAAGACACGTATATGGAATTAGGCCACAGATCAGTCGTGATGTTATTGAATGGTAGAACAAGCTCAAGGGGCTGAATGGCTTAGTCCTGTTCCTGTTTGTGGCCTGTTAAGAATTTTGTAAGTTTGCATGCAATCGCTCTTAATTTTCCAAACTCCAGAGACTACAGGCACCTCATTGTCTCGTCATAAGACAATCATGCCATACGGTTAACTTGCACTGAACTCTATCTCTGGCAAGTATATCTTTCCTTAGGCAAGGGGACCAGAACTTCACATAATATTCATCTTGTGGCCTCTCAAATATTCTATACAATTTAGGTAAGTCTTCTTTTCTTCTGTACTCAAATTATTTTTGTGATAAAGGCTAACATACTGTTTGCCTTCTGAATTTCTATTCTTTCTGTCAAAGTGGATAAACTCTCATCTATCTATATTATACTCCATATGCCATGTTTTTGACCATTCACTCAGCCTGCCTAAAATCTTCTTAAAGCCACTTTGGATTCTCCTCACAATTCACATTCCCAACAAGTTTTGTCATCTGTAAACTTGGAACTGTTACAATTGGTCCCCACATTCAAATTGTCGACGTAGATTGTGAACAGCTGGGGCCCCAATACTGATCCTCCTGGTACACCATTGGTCACTGCTTCCATTTATGAATATGACTTACTCTTTTTTTTTTGTCTGCTAACCAATCCTCAATTCATGCTGGTGTATTGCCCCCAATCCCGTGCACATTTATTTTGTACACTAACCTCCTATCTGGGTCTTAATGAAAAGCTTCCTGAGAATTCAAATACACCACATATTGGCTCTGCTAGTAATATAGTCAGAAAATTCATGTTTAAATTGTTTTCCCCTTCAGTTGAGCCAGTTGAGCTAGTAAGGTTAGAACTCCAACTCAGAGACTCTCACACTTGGTTTGTATTCAAAATCATATCTCTTGTGAAAGGCAGGCTGGGGATTGTCTCTTCATATGACTGACTAAAAGATTTCAAAATTAGTCAGGATGGAACATGATCAGAATCCTTCTGTTTTCTGATTCTGCTGGACCTCCACTGGAGTTTCAGTGGGATCTGATGGGACCTCTGAGGAATTTCAAGATCATTCTATTAATTGTACTAAACTGGGATATTAACAATGAAACATAACCAGTCAGGCTTAGATATTACTTGTGGCTTGTATGGTGTCGTGAGACATATATGAGTATTTAACTCTGGTCATAACTGTTACCTTACTGTAGGATTTCGCCAGGTGATCTCAATGAAAGAAAATCAATGCTGTTGTCAATTAAAGAAGAAAACAGAGAAAACCATGAAGCCCTCTCTAAACCTGAACAAAATGAGCTAAATAGAGAAAGTGAACAAGTTGAGAAACTGAAGGAAAGAGAGGAAAGTAGAGAAGCAACAGGTATGATGAATGAAATTACCTCCACTTTAGTTACTAAAATGATAGGAAAAAATAAGGTAGTGTGGTTCACATTAATTTTTTGTTGTTTGCATTTTTGCTATATTTTAACTGTGTGTACATGTTGAGAGGAAATGTTCAAAGACAAAGGTCTCCAAAATACTTTTAATTCATTCCACTGAAATTATCTTTTACTGTTTATACAAATAGCTAAAAATATTTTGAATCACTTATCTCACCCACCCCTGGACAATTTGTATACAGCTGATGTCTCATGTTGTTCAATTTTTAAAAAGAATATTGTACCAAATAAAGGTAAAGGGAAGTTGCCACATTTCCTGAGGACCATATTAAAGAGGGGTGACCAGTGGTGTTTTTAACCTGAGAGTCACCACACCCCAGACAAGGTGAGAGGACAAGAAGGCAGGACTTACATGTAAACCTCAGCTGGTATAGAATTTGAACCCATGTTGTTGGCATCAGTCTGCTTTGCAAACCCGCTATCCAAGCTAAGCAATAGCATTATATTATATCATGGGCAGAATCTTGCATGTTTTATTGTGTAAGTGTGAGTTTTGTCAAGTTTTTTGGTGGGATCTTCGCAGGCAAGCCTAATAACATTTGTTTTTGCATCTTACTGCATATTACTAAACCCATCTCATTAACTACCCTGCTACTATGGCACCCTACATTCTATCCCCACCTTATCAATACCTCTTTCCCAGTGCAAATTGCTACTCATTGGATATGAATAAAAAACCCAGCATCCCTGGCAACCTATGATATATTCAGAAAGTCACCATGCATTCAGACTAGCAGTGATATTCCGAAGCAGCTCACTGGGTTAAGAATGGACATGTCAGAGAAAGGGAATATGGTGCTACGATTCTCCAACAGAAACCTGGAGATCCTGGTGAAGAGGGTGGTAAAAGGAGAGGATAACCAGAAGAGGTTGCCCCACCAGACCCTGGAAGCCTAGTCTGAGGGCTGCACTTGTGTCAGTGCCACCTTGGCAGTGAGGAGTAACAAGCTAGCAATGCCATAAGAATGTCAATGAATTTCAATGAAACTTCCCTGTTCCAGCAGGATGTTCTAAGGACTCTCCACTTCTTCCTTGAACAGAGGCCTTAACAACCACCATACCTATTTTCAATCCTTCTCAGATCCCATTCCCTAACTTTTTCCATCACATTGGGACCATATCAGTGCTCTTTCTTGCTGTACCCTGGGCCTGGGAATCTTAAATCAATTTTGCATTCAATTTTCATCCCTCTTTCACCTTCACATGGTCTATCCCCATGATTTCCATTCCATTTCTTAACTGTGTCCATTTCTGCGGATACAGTCCACTAATATTCTTTATAAGCCCACCAATTTTCAATTGTACTTCCTCAAAAGCTGATTCCTGTTAAGATTCCATTCCATCCTCTCAGTTTCTCTGTCTTCGTCCTGTTCTGGTGATGTTATCTTCTATAATAGTGCTTCTCACATTTCTTCCTTTTTCCCCACTTGAAAATTTCTCCACTGCTGCGAATCGGGCACTCAACTGTGTTCAGCCCATTTTCTACACTGTAGCTCTCATCCCTCCCTTATCCTTCCACAACTCTCATAGAAGTCTCTTGCCCTCATTATCCACCCCACTGGGCTCCATTTCCTCCATTTATGCCACTGCAGTGTTATGTCACCACCAAACACATTCCTCCTATTCCCCCACCCCCAGCACGATGTCAGCATTCCAAAAGGACAATTTCCTCAATGACATTTCATCCCAACACATTTTCCCCTTCCCATGCTGTGTTCCTTTGCAATTGGAAGAGGTGCAACACCTTTTTACTTCTTGAATCTTCATTGTGTGAGGCTCCAAACAAAGGTTCCAAAAGCTGCAATTTACTTGTACTTTTTATTATTCTACTGTATTTGCTGTTTACTGTGTGATCTCTTCTACATTGAGGCGCCAAATGCAGACTGGATGATTGCTTTATGGAATAAGGTCATTTGGCCCACTGTGTCTGGTTTGGCTCTTCACATGAGCATTTTTATCAAGTGCCAATCTTCTGCTTTTCCCCCCACACCTTTGCATCTTATTTTTATCCAAATAATCATTTAATACCAATGCCTCAATTGAACTTCCAGACAATGCATTCCATGCCCTAACTGCTTGCTGAGCCATTATTTTTTCTCATATCACACTTGCTTCCTCTCCAAATTGCTTTAAATATATGCCATTTTGTTCTTGTTTCTTTTACAAGCAGAAGCAGTTTCTCCCTATCTGCTCTATCCACTCAAGATTTTGAAAATGTAAATCATATTTCCTCTCAGCTTTCTCCTCTTCAAGCAGAACAGTCCCAACTTCTTCATTCTATCTTCTTAAATGAAGTCTCTGGAACATTCTTGTAAATAGTTTCTGCACTCTTTCCAATGAATTCAGATTCTTCCAGAATTGTAAACAATACTTCAGGTGAAGTCGAATAAATGTCTTATACAAGTTCAACATCACTTCCTTGCATTATAACCACCCAGCACCTATACCCATGCCGCTATTAATAAAGGAGACTTGTGTGTACCTATCTCCCATATTCAATGATCTGTGAATTATACATGCCTTTAGAATTGTACTCCAATTTTGTATTGTCTTTCAAAGGTCTTCAAAATATATTACCTCACATTTCTCTACATTGAAACTCATCTGCTTACTTCAAACTAGTCTATCCCCTTTTGGAGTTCACAGCTCTCTTCTTCACAGTTTATAATTCTTCCAAGTTTTGTTTCATTTGCAAACTTTGCAATTGACCCCGCCCACCAAGATCTAAATTATTAATTTAAAAAATTGTCAATGTTCCACATTCTCATTAGAAAGAGATGATTTATTTTATTGTTGTCACATATACTGAGATACAGTGAAAAGTGTTGTTTTGTATGCTGTACAGGTAGATCGTACCATACAAAGTGCATCAGCATAGCAGAACAGAGTGCATAATAGTGTTACAGACACACAAGGTGCAGAGAGAGAGAGAGAGAGAGAGAGAGCAAGATTAGTATTAGCATTTGAGAGGTCTGTTCAAAAGTCTGATAACAGCAAGGAAGAACCTGTTTTTGAATCTGTTTATACCTGTTTTCAACTTTTATATCTTCTGCCTGATGGAAGACGGCAGAGGAGAGTACAACTGGGGTGGGAAAGGTCTTTGGTTATGTTGGGGTTGCTTTCCTAAGGCAGCAGCAAGTATAAATGGAGTCAATAAATGGAAGACGAGTTTGTATGATGGACCGGCCTGTGTTCATGACTCTCTCTGTAGTTTCTTGTGAAAAGCAGTTAGCATACCATTCTGTGATGCTTTCTGTGGTGCATCAAAAAAAAATTGGAAGAGTCCTTGCAGACATGCTAAATTTCTGTAGTCTCCTGAGGAAGTAGAGACGTTGTGCTTTCTTGATAATTGTGTCAATGTGGGTGGACCAGAAAAGATTGTTGGTGATCATCACTCTCAGGAATGTGACGCTCTTGACCTTCTTCACCTCAGCACCATGTTTGCAGTTAGAGGGGTTTCCACCACTTCTCTTCCTGAAGTCAACGAATACCTCCTTTTTGCTGACATTGGAGAGATTGTTGTCTTTACACCATGCTGCTGATCACTTGATCTCTTTCCTGTATTCTGTCTTGTCATTGTTTGAGGTCAGGTCTACAATGGTGGTGGGAATTGCCAATTTGTAAATGGAGTTAGACAATGGGCAAGGCTGACAAGGCAGGACCTTTATTGTGACCTCAGCAGATGCAGGAATTGACACCATTCTTTTGGTGTCACTCAGCATCATAAACCAGCTGTCCAAACAACTGAGCTAAAAAGTACCTAATTGCATTTTTTGTAATATAAAATGAGAGGAGTTCTTATGCAGGGAAACAGAAAGTGGCAAGCTGTTGCCATAACAGTCAGTCTGACTTTGATGTTAGACTTGCTGCTGTTAGAGTTCTTAGGGAAGGAGAGAATTTAAAGTGGCATATAAATGAAGCCGGTTGGGCCAGTAATGAGATATAAATGCATAGAAATATAGTAGTTGCTGCACATTAGCGAACTTCCGAATTCAAACGATTCAACATACTTTTCTTCTTTCATGACCCAAGACATGTTTCCTGAAGGTTCCTAATTTCAATACACATTTTAAGATTGTGCAATGATTGTAATTCCCACATCTAATTTTAAAAGATTAATGGATAAGTAACTGCAAAGTTGCCAAAACCTCCCAGGATATAGTAAACTCAGCCAAAGCAGGAATTGAACCCTCACGATTAGCGTTAATCTGCATTGTAAACCAGCCATTCAGCTGATGGAGCTAACCACTTCTCAACCTGCAGGCCCAATTACATGATTGCAACTGCTAGTTTATTTGTTCCATCATTAACTATATAACTTTGACATTTATTAATCAGTCTGTTTGCAACTTTGAAAAATTAAGTTCCTCCAGGCTTACTGCCTCTGATCTCCATATCTCCCAAAAGTCTGATTTCTGGAAAGAAACTTTGCTTCATCTGCAGAATGAACCAATTTTCAACTACTTCACATGCATCAGAAATTTCACTATCTGTTCTGTTGCAAAAGAGATCTCTGTGTAAGCCAACTGAGAGAACATTAACTGGATATTGACTTACTGGTCTCATGTGAACAAAGTTGATATCTTTTATTTTAAGAAATTTGCAATTTGTAGCTATTTTTACTTAAATTTCTCTCTTTCTTGAATACCTGTGCATGAATGTGTCTCACAAACAATTAAAATACGTGACTACGTATTTTTCAAAGGGAAAAACAAAACACGAAGATAATTTTAAATTTAAAAACCATATTTGATATGCCCAAAAGAGGAATACAAAAATAATAGTTCGTTTCACCTCCCCCTCTTTTCTGTGACAGGTGTAATCTGCAATCCTAGGCAGACTGCTCCAGGCATCACCTAAAGCTGTTTGGAGATCTTTTTGGTTCCTAAGAGAGCATGGTATTCTATTTTTCCCTACAAAAATCATTAGTTCTAGTGCTTGACTGTCTTTATTTTCTCTCCTCACCCTGATACTATTGCCTTCTCCTCCCACAGAGTAAATATCTGGCTTGGTGGAGCCAACTTGCACAAGTGCACCATCATTTTTAGGTATTATACTGTTCTATGTCCCAGTCACTTCTTGTTGCATTTGCATTGCATTGCCTCAAGTGCATCTTCCTATTGGTGTTCTTTGTCTTTTTCAGCATTTCATTTCTGGCTGTCCTCTCATTCTGTATGCTTCTTCTTCTTTGCTCCTCTCACTCTTATGCTTCATTTATTGTTGCTTCTCAGCCATTCCCTTTTTTTCTCCTTCATTGTTGACTATAACCTTTTAAAATTCTCTCTATCTTCTCTTTTCTTGTCCACCTTTTGGCCATTCTTACCAGTAGGAAGCCAGCATTTTGCAATTTGAGCACATGCGGCATTTGCACTACATCTGCCAAGCAATATCAATGCATGAAAATGTAAAAGTACAATTTGCAGCAGACAACATCCATAGGAATGCTCTCCTGAGTTCACCATATTACATTTAAATACCCTGAAGCCCCTGCATTTAACTTTGGGAGTGTTGCAACCAAATAAATGTTAATTTTTATTCAAATGAGCAAGCTGCCTCTGCAAATGCCATAGATAGAGATAGTGTGCTATTAACATTAATAAGGTACAGTCGTGATCTGTGCCTCCTAGTTGATGCATATTGAGACTGAATCACCGCCTTCATGTCTGAAATTGGGAGCTGGCAAAATTTTAATATGAGCATTGTTTTGGTTTTTTACAGAAATGCCCCATGTCAAACAGTCCTATGTTAAACAATCTTTGACTCCTGCCAAAACTTCCGCTGTGTGTCTGACAGAAGACTTTCAAAAGATTACTGAGCACAAAGATTTATCAGAAAGGTAATATGTGACAAGTTGCATCAAATTAATTGTCTGAGTCATTTGTGCCATTAGCCAATATCCTTGTTCATGAATTCTGTATGTAAATTGCTTGCATTCAAATTGAATGGAATTTTCAATTTTAATATATGACACAGTAATTGGAATCATCATTGCTCTCCAGTACAGTTTTTATTTTTATTTTCCAAGGAGATAAGAAATAGGACAAGTAATTTAGCCTCACTGTTTCAAAATGTAAATTCCTAATTGATTGAAAAAAAAAATCTGCTTTGGGCGGCATGGTGGCACAATGGTTAGCACTGCTGTCTCACAGCACCAGAGACCCAGGTTCAGTTCCCGCCTCAGGCAACTGTCTGTGTGGAGTTTGTACATTCTCCCTGTGTCTGCATGGGTTTCCTCTGGGTGCTCCGGTTTCCTCCCACAGTCCAAAGATGTGCAGGTTAGGTGAATTGGCCATGCTAAATTGCCCGTAGTGTTAGGTGAAGGGGTAAATGTAGGGAAATGGGTCTGGGTGGGTTGTTCTTCGGAGGGTCGGTGTGGACTTGTTGGGCCGAAGGGCCAGTTTCCACACTGTAAGTAATCTAATCTAATCTAATTTACTCAGTGCAGTAATATAATTTAATTGTGCTAATAACTTCAAATTATATCTTGTCTTCTTCATCAGGTATAGTATTGGAGGTTGGTTAGCTCAGTTGGCTGGATGGCTAGCTTGTAATGCAGAGTGATGCAGATACATTCATAGAGATGTACAGCACGGAAACAGACTCTTCCATGCCAACCAAATATCCCAACCCAATCTAGTTCCACCTGCCAGCACCTGTCCCATATCCCTCCAAATCCTTCCTATTCATATACCCATCCAGATGCCTTTTAAATGTTGCAATTGTACGAGCCTCCACCACTTCCTCTGGCAGCTCATTTCATGTACGTACCACCTCTGCTTGAAAAGGTTGCCCCTTAGGTCTCTTTTAAATCTTACCCCTTTCACCCTAAACCTATGCCCTCTGGTTCTGGACTCCCCCACCCCAAGGAAAAAACTTTGTCTATTTATCCTATCCATGCTCCTCATGATTTTATAAACCTCTATCAGGTCACCCCTTGGCCTCCAACACTCCAGGGAAAACAGCCCCAGCCTGTTCAACCTCTCCCGATAGCTCAAATTCTCCAACCCTGGCAACATCCTTGTAAATCTTTTCTGAACCCTTTCAAGTTTTGGAACATCCTTCCAATAGGAAGGAGACCAGAATTGCATGTAATATTCCAAAAGTGGCCTAACCAATGTCCTTGTCAGCTGCAACATGACCTCAACACTCTTGACCAATAAAGGAAAGTGTACCAAACGCCTTCTTCACTATCCTATCTACCTGCGACTCCACTTTCAAGGAGCTATGAAGCTGCACTCCAAGGTCTCTTTGTTCAACAACACTCCCTAGGACCTTACCATTAAGTGTATATGTCCTGCTAAGATTTGCTTTCCCAAGATGCAACACCGTGCATTTATCTAAATTAAACTCCATCTGCCACTTCTCAGCCCATTGGCCCATCTGATCAAGATCTTGTAATCTGCGGTAACCTTCTTCGCTGTCCACTACATCTCCAATTTTGGTGTCATCTGCAAACTTACTAACTATACCTCATATGCTCATATCCAAATCATTTATATAAATGACGAAAAGTAGTGGACCCAGTACCGATCCTAGTGTCACTCCACTGGTCACAGGCCTCCAGTCTGAAAAATGACCCTCCACCACCACCACCTTTTACCTTTTGAGTCAGTTTTGTGTCCAAATGACTAGTTCTCCCTGTATTCCATGAGCTCTAACCTTGCTAACCAGTCTCCCATGGGGAACCTTGTTGAACTCCCTACTGAAGTCCATATAAATCACGTCCACCCCTCTGCCCTCTTCAATCTTCTTTGTTACTTCTTCAAAAAACTCAGTCAAGTTTGTGAGACATGATTTCCCTTGCCCAAAGCCATGTTGATTATCCCTAATCAGTCCTTGCCTTTCCAAATGCTTATACATCCTGTCCCTCAGGATTCCCTCCAACAATTTGCCCACCACCGACATTAGGCTTGTCCTTACCACCTATGACTATAATGATACAAATATCTCAGTAAGGGGCCCAGCAATCACTTCTCTAACTTCCCACAGAGTTTTAGGGTACACCTGATCAGGTCCTGGGGATTTATCTACTTTTATGTGTTTCAAGACTTCCAGCAGTAATATGGACATTTTTCAAGATGTCACCATTTATTTCCCTACATTCTATATCTTCCATGTCCTTTTCCACAGTAAACACTGTGGGTTCAAATCATGTGCTGATTGATATTATCATGAGGGACTCTCCTTCTCAACCTCTTCCCTCACCTGAAGCACGGTGACCCTCAGATAACCACCAGTCATCTTTCTGTAATGAGAGGGCAGTCCTTTGGTCTGGTAGAACAAGGGCTTATGCCCGAAACATCAATTCTCCTTCTCCTTTGATGCTGCCTGACCTGCTGCGCTTTTTCAGCAACATATTTTTGAGCTCTGATCCCCAGGATCTGCAGTCCTCACTTTCTCCTGGTAGAACAATGGCAACCTTATTAATTATACTTAAATGATATTGATTAAAGAATATGATGATCTATAAAGACAAGACATTATTCTGTCTTGGTGCATATTTTAAATACCATTTAAGACTAGATATAATGCCTGTAGGTTTTTTAAATAAATAATGGTATGTTCAAAATCAGGTTATAGAATGGATCCCTGATTTTACTTATTTGATATTTCAGTTAAAACATTTAGAGACATTGTGAACCTGGTATCTTTGTAGAGAAAGTGTTCTAAAATTCATAGGTTGTTAATTTCCATGGAGCCAGAGGCTAATACCTGTTTAAAAGAGGCTAGTGAGAACTGGTGGGAATGGACAACTGATGGGGCCCAACCACTTCTGTCTCTGAAGTAACCCTAACTGGGATTTCACCGAAGGATCTAGGTAATAGCAGCTAATCTTTCTTACATCTGGACATACAAGTAGGAAACAGAACTGATGAAGTGGCATCATCTGCTAAAATTCCCACTGATCCTGCCTTTTGTGCCGTATACTGCAAGATCATAGTATAAAGGAAAAAAGAGTGCAGACTTACAGGTTTAATTTGTGAAATGAAACACTTGGGTGAAAATAAGCAGTGGGCTTTCAGTGAAATAAAAAAGGACCTTTTGGCTATGCAGTCAAACAACACTAACGCCATTTCTTTTCCTTCCCTCACCACCTTGTTAGTGCTCCAGGTACTACCAGTATTGAGGAAAAATTGAGGACTGCAGATGCTGGACAGTCAGATAACGGGTGGCGCTGGAAAAAACAGCAGGTCAGGCAGCATCAAAGGATCAAGAGAGTCGATTTTTTGGGTGGAATCCTTCTTCAGATTCTGACCAGCCTGACCTGCTGTGCTTCTTCCAGCACCACGCTTTATCACCCACCAGTACTGATGCAAACATTAGCCATTATTATGCAAATTCCCTAATCCTGAGAGCTTCAAGGTGAGGCACGTATTCCATTTGTTAAAATGCAGTAGTAAAAGATAGGATCGCAGCTTTTCATTTCCAAAATAATCAAAATAGTTTTATGTATGTTGTGTGTTCAGCATATACTTCATGCAACTGGAGAAAATACCGCAGTGGTTAACAATGTGGTAGTGAGCAATGGCAGATTAGCAACTCCTCACACACTGAAGCAACCTGTATCCTATGCAGAAAGATCTGGATAAATTTCAGGCTCAGTTTGATAAGCAGCGAGTAACATGTGTGCTGCACATGTACTTGGTAGTGGCTACTTCCAGTTGAGAAAGCCTAAACATTTCTCCTTGATATTCAATGGGATTACCATGGCTACCACTATCAGAATCCTATTACTATTGACCAGAACAGAATGGGGTCAGCCATATAAAAACTGTGGCAACAAGTGCAGTTCAGAGGCTAGGAATTCTGTGGTGAGTAACTCACCACCTATCTCCTCAAAGTCTGCACACTATCACCAAGTCACAAGTCAAGAATGTGATGAAATACTCTGCACTTGCCTGGATGAAACTCCCCATCCAGGACACAACAACTGGCTTCATTGAATCTAAATCCTATACTTTAAAAATTCACTCTTTCAACTCTGACGTGTAGTGACAGCAGTGTGTACCATACAGGAGATGCATTGCAGTAACTTGCCAAGACTCCTTTGACAGAACCTTTGAAACCTGTGATCACTGTCATCCAGAAGGACAAGGACAGCAGACATGTGGAACAGAATCACTTGCAAGTTCGCTCTGCTTTGCAAATCAGCTGCACAGTCTATTTCATGTTTTACCTCTCTCCTGTCTGTGGGTGCCATCTTCCTGTACTCTATTCCTTCCCCAACCCTCCCACCACCCTGTAACCCTGAGCTTTTCCAGCTATTTTTGGTTCTGATGAATAGTCACTGGACTCAAAACACGAAGTCCTTTTTTTCCTCTACAGCTGCTGCCACAGCTGCAAAGTTTCTCCTACACTTTCTGTTTTTGTATTTGATTTCCAATGTCCACAGTTTTTATTTGTATTTATCGACATAAGTTATTGATGCAATTGGCAGAAAGGCAACAAATAAGTTCAATGTGGAGAAATGTGAGATGGTCCACTTTGGTACGAACAACATGGAAAGACAGTATAATATAAATAGTGCTATTCTAGACAGTGTGTAAGATCAGAGAAACCTGGATGCATATATGCATAAGTCAGTAAAATTGCCAGGACATGTAGAAAGAGCAGTAAGTAAACTATAGAAACATAAAACAATTAGAGCAGGAGTAGGCAATTCGGCCCTTGAAGCGTGGTCATCCGTTTAATATGATCATGGCTGATCATTCAATTCCATATCCTGTTCGCAGTTTGTCCCTATACCTTTTGATCTCTTTAGTTCAAAGAAATTTATCTGTCTATCTAACTATTCAGTGTTTTGGCCACATCTGCTTTCTGTGGAAGAGAATTCCATAGGCTCATCACTCTCTGGGTGAGGAAGTTTCTCCTCATTCAATCCTGAATGGCCTACCCTGTATCCTTAAACTGTGATGAGTGGTCTGGATTACCCAGTCATCAGGATATCCTTCCTGCATTTACCACCTTAGTACTGTTAGAATTTTTTAGGTTTGTATGAGACCTTCTCCTCCCTCCCCGCCCTCTTTTTCCCCCCCCACCCCCACCCACCCCCCACCTGATTCTTTTAGTGAATATCGTCCTAACTGATCATCCAGTCTCTTTTCATACATCAGTCCTGCCATTTCAGGAATCAGTCCAATAACATCAGCATACAGTACGCTAAGGCTCGGCTTCATAAATAAGGTCGTAGATTACAAGCTCAGGGAGATTATGATGAATTTATAAAAGACAATGGTTAGACCTCAGCTGGACTATTACACAATGCAATATAGTACAGGAACAGTTCCTTCAGCATAGCAAGTCTGATCCGATTCCTAGTCCTTATTTAGACTGGTTACTTACTGCCCATGCACAGAATCTACCCCTCTGTTTGCCCAACATTCATGTGTCTATCAAGATATGCCTGAAATGCTAGTAATGTGCCTGCTTCCACAATCTCCACTAGCAACGCATTCAAGGCACCCACCACCCTCTGTATGAAAACATTTCCCTGCACTTCTTCTCTAAACTTTCCCCCTCTCACCTTGAACTTGTGCCCTCTTGTAGTTGACTGTTCCATTCTGGGAAAAAGCCTCTGATTTTCCACTCGATGTCTCTCATAATTTCATAGATCTCAAGTCTCCCCTCTTTCCAGTGAAAACAATCAGAGGTTTTCTAACCTCTCCTCATAACTAAAACCCTCCGGACCAGGCAACATCCTTCCCTGCACATTTTCCAAAGCATCTCCATCTGTCTGGTAGTGTGGTGGCCAGAATTGCATGAAATACGTGTACACAATCCTTTATCCGAAATCCCAAAATCTGAAAATCTCAAAAATCCGGAGTTTATTGTTAAGTTTTTTTTCCTCCGTAGCAAGGGTGTTTAGTGTGCAAAAAGTTAACTCACTTGACCCACAACATGCTGGGGCATGGCCCAGCACTGGCAGGCATCAATTCTGTCTCAGGGTCCGTAGTACTCACGGGTGCATCTGCTGTTTGGTAAGATTTTTAAAAATTTCACCATTAAACTGTCACTTATTCCGAGATCTGAAAAGTTCAGAATTCCAAAAACCAGCTGGTCCCAAGAGTTTCGGATAAAGGATTGTGTACCTGTATTTCAAAGTGTGGCTTAATTAAAGTTTTGTACAACATAACTCACCAACTTTTATATTTGATGCCCTGGCCAATGAAGGGAAGCGTGTTGTATGCCTTCTTGATCACTTATCCACCTGTATTTCCACTTTCAGAGATCTGTGGATCTGTAATCCCAAATCCCTCTACATGTCAGTGCACCTCAGGGTTCTGCCATTTATTGCATAATTCATACCCAAATTTGATGTTCCAAAATGCAGAGTTCACATTTGTCTGGATTAAACTCCATCTGCCATTTCTCTGCCCAAATCTGAAATGTATTCAAATTTTGCTACCTTGTTTGTCAGTCCTCCTCACTGTCTGCAACTCTGCCAATTTTGGTGTCATTCACAAACTTATTAATCAAACTATCGACATTTTCTTCTAGATGATTTATATATATATATTACAATCAACAAAGGCCCCAGCACTGATCCCTGCAGAACACCACTAGTAACTGATCTCCAATCCGAAAAGCACCCTTTAACCCTACTGTCTTCTAGTTTTGCATCCATCTAGCCAGCTCACCCAACATCCCATGATTACCAGCCTTATCAAATGCCTTACTAAAATCCATGTATACAACACCCACTGTCTTCCCTCATCACCTGCTCAAATCAAGTTGGTGAGACATGACTTCTCCAAACAAACCCATGCTGCCTAGTCTATTTATTTCAGAATGTGAATAAATACTGTCTTTTGTGGTTCTGTTCGCTGAGCTGGGAATTTGTGTTGCAAACGTTTCGTCCCCTGTCTAGGTGACATCCTTAGTGCTTGGGAGCCTCCTGTGAAGCACTTCTGTGATGTTTCCTCCGGCATTTGTAGTGGTTTGTATCTGCCGCTTCCGGTTGTCAGTTCCAGCTGTCCGCTGCAGTGGCCGGGATATTGGGTACAAATTCTATCAACAAACACATAGAATCTGTTCCAGGTCGATCAACAAACACATCGACCTGGACCCAATATACCGGCCACTGCAGCGGACAGCTGGAACTGACAACCAGAAGCGGCAGAGACGAGCCACTATAAATGCCGGAGGAAACATCACAGAAGCGCTTCACAGGAGGCTCCCAAGCACTGAGGATGTCACCTAGACAGGGGACGAAATGTTTGCAACACAAATTCCCAGCTCAGTGAACAGAACCACAACAACAAGCACCCGAGCTACAAATCTTCTCCCAAACTTTGAAAATACTGTCTCTCAGTAGCTTCTCTAACAGCTTTTCAATTGCTGACACTAGGCTCACTGGCCTTTAATTACCTGGATTATCTCTGTTTCCCTTGTTAAAAAAAGGAAAAACATTGGCCATGCTCCAGATCTCTGGAACCTCACCTGAGGCCAAAGAGGATGCAAAGATACCTGTTAAGGTGCCAGCCATTTCCATTCTTGTTTCCATCAGTATCCTGGGCTAGTTCCCATCTGGCCATAGAGTCATACAGCACGTAAACAAACCCTTTGGTCCAACCAGTCTATGCTGACCATAATCCCAAGCGAAACTAAACTGGTACACCTCCCTGCACTTGGCCCTTATACGTCCAAACATTTATTATCCATGTACTTATCCACATGCCATTTAAATGTTGTAACTGTACCTGTATCCATTACTTCCTCTGGAACTTTATTCCACACACAAACCACTCTCTTTATTATAAAGATTGCCCCCATGTCTTTTTTAAATCTTTCTCCTCTCACCTTCACAATATGGCCACTAGTCTTGAAATTCCCCATCCTATGGAAAAGACACCTGCCATTCACCTTACCTGTATCCCTCATGATTTTATCAAGTTGTATAAGGTCACCCTTCAACCTCCGACGCCCAGTGAAAAAGTCCTAGCTTATCCAGCCTCTCCTTATAGCTCAAACTGTCCATTCACAGAAACATGCTGGTAAATCTCTTCTGGACTCTCTCCAGCATAATAAAACCTTTCCAATAACAGGTAGACCAGAACTGGACACAGTACTCCAGAAGAGGCCTCACCAATGTTTTGTATAACCTCAACATAATGTCCCAACTCCTATACTCAAAAGGTCTGAGTAACGAATGCAAGCATGCTACATGCCTTCTTAACCACCCTATCTCTATGTAATGTAAAATTTAAAGAGTTATGTACTTGAACCCCAAGGTCTTTCTGTTTTACAACACTACCTAAGGCCTTCTTCTTAATTGTATAAGTCCTGTCCTTGCTTGTTTTATCAAAATGCAATACCTTGCATTTATCCAAATTAAACTCCATCTACCATTCTTCAGCCCATTGATCCAATTGATCAAGATCCCTTTGTAATCTTAAATAACTTTCTTCACTGCCCACTATATCACCAAATTTGGTACCATCCACAAACTTATTAACCATGCCTTCTATATTCTCATCTAAATCATTTATATAAATGACAAAAAGAAGTGGACCCAGCACTCAAGAACATCACTGTTGATTTCTGAACCTCCAGTCTGAAAACAACCCTCCACCATCTTTCACTCTGATGTCGCCTGGGGATTTGTCTACTTTAATGTATTTTAAGACACCCAGCAATTCCAATTCTGGTTTGGAAGATTGTGAATGCTTTGGAGAAAGCACAGGAAAGGTTTTCGTGAATGGTTCCAGGGATGAGATACTTTGGTAATGAGGGAAGATTGGAGATGTTGAGATTGTTTTCTGTGGAGAGGAGAAGGGTAAGAGGAGATTTGATTGAAGTTTCCAAAATCATGAGTGGTCTGGAGAAACTGTTTCTGCTGATAAACAGATCAAGAACTAGAACATACAATTTTAAAGTGTTTTGCAAAAGGGGCAAATGCTTGGTGAGAGAAAATCTTTCCACAAAGCATGTAGTTGGAGTGTGGAATGCACTGCATTGAAGAATGGTAGAAGCATTCATCTGAGGCATTCGGGAGGAATTGGTGTTTATTTAAATAGAAATAGTGTGGGGCTTATGGGAAAAATGAGATTGACACAAAATTAAAATGGTCAGAAAATTGTTGCAAACACAATAGACTGAATGGCCTCCTCTGTGCCATAACAACCCTGTCATTCTGTGAATTATTATACTATCAGAAGGACAGTAACAATTATAAACCCAGTGTGTAAATCAAACTCTGTTTTTGGTATATCTGTGTACAAAAAAGATAGCGATAAAGCTGATTGCATGAATTGAAATAAAGGAGTAGATTTACAAGTTGTTATTATTAGTGGAGAGTTGCATGTTGGGAGTTTCAGATGCAGAGATTGTTGGACCATTTATAGACCATGCAATTTTAAAACTAATTCAGATTGGTTAAAACTGAATATAGTGTGATGATTTTCATTCCTGAATTCCTGATATGCAATACAAATCTGTAAAGCTTAGTGCCAGAAGTGCTAACTTGTAAATGACCCCAAGATTCATTGTATGTAATACTTTGAACACAGCAAAGAAATCTCAGCTGAACTCTAAAGCTTGAGAAGCCAATGATACACTTTGAGATGGTTATGTCATTTCCTGTATTGTAAACAGACATAAACAATATTTATTCTAATCATGATTATACTTGGTTGATAATCTGGAACTGATTGCCTAATTTACTGTGCTGGCGCTGTGAGGCAGCAGTGCTAGCCGCTGTGCCACCGTGCCGCCCATATATACTCCATTGCGACTTTCACAATTTATACTTATAGTACAAGAATATACTATCTGACACAATACTAATTTTTGTCATATCTTATTGGCAATAATATTGAATTAGTTTTGGCCACATTTGGAACCTGTGCATAATTGTAGTGTTCACATTAAGGAAGTTATAGAAACATAGGTGATGATACAAAAAAAAATTGATAAGAATGATTGCAGAATTGAGAAGTTAAACTTACCAAATACACCTAATTCACTCAAGTGCTTTTCTCTAGAAGAGAAAATGCTGAGGGTGTCTGAATAAAAGGTTCTTCAAATATTTGAAATTATTTGGTAGGTGGAGTACAAAACAAGATTTTTCACTTGTCGGGAGACCACAAATATAAGATACCCACCAATAACTTCAAAAGAGAATTCATGTGAAGCTTCTTTATTTTAGAATTCTGCAGTGAGAATCTCATTTCTTGTCTCTCCAAAGACAGCACAGAAGTCAATAATGTGGTGAAATAGCTGAGAGTGCAATAGGTAGATGGAGATAGGTGTAATGGTGATGGGTTAGTGAGGAGGATGGAGCAAATAGGTGGGAAGGAAGATGAACAGGAAGGACAGGACATGAGGGCAGTGCTGAGTTGAAGGGTTGGAACGAGGATAACGTTGGGGGGGGGGGGGGGGGGGGGTTGGGGGGGGGGGGGGGGGTGGGAGGGGAAATGAGGAAACTAGTAAAGTCCACAATGATGCCGTGTGGTTGGAGCGTCCCAAGGCGGAAGATGCGGTGTTCTTCCTTCAGGCGTTGGGTGGTAAGGGAGTGGCGATGGAGGAGGCCCGAGACCTGCATGTCCTTGGCAGAGTGGGAGGGGGATTTGAAGTGTTCGACCACTGTGCAGTGGGGTTGGTTGGTGCGGGTTTCCCAGAGATTTAAGTTAGATATTTTCAGTTTCTTATAAGAGAAGCACAATTTGCAAGAAGAGTCATAGAGATGTACAACATGGAAACAGACCCTTCAGTCCAACTCGTCCATGCCGATCAGATATCCCAACCCAATCTAGTCCCACCTGCCAGCACCCGGCCCATATCTCTCCAAACCCTTCCTATTCATATACCCATCCAAATGCCTCTTAAATGTTGCAATTGTACCAGCCTCCACCACTTCCTCTGGCAGCTCATTCCATACACATACCACCCTCTGCGTGAAAAAGTTGCCCCTTAAGTCTTTTTTATATCTTTCCCCTCTCACCCTAAACCTATGCCCTCTATTTCATGGACTCCCCGACCCCAGGGAAAAGACTTTGCCTATTTACAATATCCATGCCCCTCATAATTTTGTAAACCTCTATAAGGTCACCCCTCAGCCTCTGACGCTCCAGGGAAAACAGCGCCAGCCTGTTCAGCCTTTCCCTATAGCTCAAATCCTCCAACCCTGGCAACACCCTTGTAAATCTTTTCTGAACCCTTTCAAGTTTGTTGAATCTTACATTTTTCTGCAGTGTGTTATGTAAGATAAGTGATTTGGAATCATTAAAGTAGAATTTTGGATTGCATATTTAGGTTGTCTTCTCCAAATCGTTCTCCATCCTGTCAGCCTGGCATTCAACAAACAAACCGGCAGTCACTGAAACTCAAAGCACCACCAGCCACTGCCTGCGCTGATCATTGCAGGGCAGGACAGGTATGCATTCTTTCATTACTGAGGTAGCTGAAGGGAAATATTATATTTCTTGCTATAAAGCCATAGTAGTATTATATGCATGTATTGTATAGAACACAAATTATAATATCTATGAACCATGATTTGATCATAAGGGAGCTCTGAGCCATGATTTCTGTAAAGGAAGGAATTCGGGACAATTTTCTTTTAATTCTCCATGCCATGTGTTTAATTTCATAGGGAACTATGGTACCAAAAAAGACAGAAACCATACTGGTGATTCTCTCTAACCCTCTTGTTTATAAAGAGCATTTCTGATGTGCTGACAGTGAGAGGAGGAAACTGTCAGCTGAAAATAGACAGGAGCTTCAATGCATTTTTCACATACTGCATTCAAATCATGCCATACAAATGAATACCTCGGGATATTTCGAGCTGAGCTGCAAATAAGTTTAAGGGCATACAACAATATCCATTCAATAGGTCTCCTGCTCCTTTAGTTTTGTCCATGATTTCTAACCAGCTAAGATTCATTTTTGATATGCTGAAGACTTCCAGAAATTTCACTTTCTGCTATGATAGCATGTCATGTGTGTTCTGTTCAAAGCAAGTCATAGAATTATAAAGATATAGAGCACAGAGACAGACCCTTCTGTCCAACTCATCTATGCCTACCAGATATTCTAAATTAATCTGGTTCCATTTGCCAGCATTTGGCCCTTATCCCTACCGAGGAACCTCGATTATCCAAACGAGTTGGGTGGGCACTATTTCGTTCAGATAATCGATTATTCAGTTAATCGATTAAATGCCTTTTCTCTGGGCATCGGAGCTTTTTGTTAAGTCTGCTCCCTGTTTAGGAGATGAGGCAGCTGCACACAGCATGCGAGCCCTCCGCCCAATACTGTCCCCCCGTCCCAGTCCAACACCAGCCCCGCCCGCTCCCCATCCCCGTCCAACACCGCCCCCTGCCTGCCCCGCCCAACACCATTGGCCCCCCCCAATCCCTGTCCAACACTGCCCCCTGCCTGCTCACATCCAACACTGTCCGCACCTGTCCAACACTGCCCCCCCCCACCTCCATCCAATACCGCCTCCTGCCTGTCCCTCCATCCACGCCCCCTTCTCCAGGCAGCCGGACTAGAAGTCAACAACAAGACTGCAAATAGTGTACACACACTCTCTCTTTTTCACACACACACACACACACACATACATACACACACCTTTTTACTGCAACCTTTTGACAGGTTCCACCTTTGCCCTGTACAGGACAATGTTGGAGAGATTATCTGGGGAAGGGGGTTTTAGGGTACACCCCTCTGTAGACCTCCAGGGAAAGTGTGGGTGCAGAGAGAGAGGGTGAGAGGTCAGTCATTTGGAGATGGTGCCTGTTTAATCACTAAACAAAAAACACGATTAGTGTTGGAAACCCATCTTTGATGTAATGTTTCTATTGGGACCTCGAGATCTCCTTTGGATAATCCGATATTCGGATAATCGAGGTTCCTCTATAAACCCATTCAGACGCCTTTTAAATGTTGGAATTGGACTTGCCTCCACCACTTCTCTGGCAGCTCATTCCATACACACACCACTGTCTGCCCCATAGGTCCTTCTTAAATCTTTCCCATCTCACCTTAAAATCTATAGCCTCTAGTTTTGGAGTCTCCCTACCCTGAGAAAAAGACCTTGACTATTCACCATTTCCATGCCCCTCATAATTTTATAAACCTGTAAAAGGTCACCCCATAACCTCTGATGCTCCAGGGAATATAGGCCCCAGCTTGTTCAGCCTCTCCCTATAACTCAAAACCTCCAACCCTGGTAACATCCTTGTAAATCTTTTCTGAACCCTTTCGAGTTTCACAAAACTTTCCTAGAACAGGGAGACCAGAATTGAATACAGTATTCCAAAAGTGGCCTAACCAATGTCCTGTAAAGCTGCAATGTGACCTCCCAACACACATACTCAATTCACTCACCAATAAAGGCAAGCGTACTAAGCACCTCACTGACTACCCTGTCTGCCTGCGACCTCCACACTTGAAGAACTGTGAACCTGCACCCAAGTCTCTTTGTTTGGCAGCACTCCCCAAGAACTTACCATTAGGTGTATAAGACCTGCCCTAATTTGTCCTACCAAACATAGCACCTCATATTTATCTAAATTAAACTCCATCTGCCACTCCTTGGCCCATAGCCTATCTGATCAAGGTCTCATTGTACTGTGAAGTAACCTTCTTTGTTGTTCACTATACCTATCAATTATGGTGTCATTTGCAAATTTACTAACCATACCTCCTATATTCACAGCAAAATCATTTATGTAAGTGACAAAAAACCGCAGACTCGCCACCGATCCCTGCGGCGCACCACTGGTCACAGTCCAAAAAGCAAACCTCCACCACCATGCTCTGTTTCCTACCTTCTAGCCAATTTTGTATCCAAATGGCTAGTTCTCCCTGGTGTATTCCATGTGATCTAATCTTGTTAATCAATCTACCATGTTGAATGCCTTACTGAGGACCATATAGACAACATCCACCACTCTGCCTTCATCAATCCTCTTCATCACTTCTTCAAAAAAATCAAATTAGTGAGACATGATTTTCCACTCACAATAGTTAACTATTCCTAATCAGTCCTTTCCTTTCCAAATACATGTAAATCCTGTCTCTCAGAATCCCCTCCAACAACTTGCCCACCACTGATGTCAAGATCACCGGACTATAGTTACCTGGCTTTTCCTTACCCCTTTTTAAAAATAATGGTACCACGTTACTCAACTTCCAGTCTTCTGACCCCTCATGCGTGGCTATCAATGATACAAATATCTCAGCAAGGGGCCCAGCAATCTCTTCCCCAGCTTCCCATAAAGTTCTAGGGCACACCTGATCCAGTCCTGGGGATTTATCCACCTTTATGCATTTTAGGATGTCTGTCACTTTCTCCCCTGTAATATGGACACTTTTCAAGATATCACTATTTATTTCCCCCATGTTCTCTAGCTTCCTTATCCTTCTCCACAGTAAACACTGATGCAAAATATTTGTTTAGTATCTCACCTATCTCCTGCAGTTCCACACATAGGCAGCCTTGCCTAATACTTTTAGAATTATAGTCACTCGCCCTGCTTTATTTGCAAGAGTAGTTCAAGTTTGCTCCTTCTCTAGTAGCTACATCCACATACTGAATAAGAAAATTTCCTTGCACATGCTTAATAAATTCTTCTCTATCCAAGCCCTTAACACTCAGGCCAGTCTATGTTTAATAGGTTAAAATCCCCTACCATGACGATCCTATTATTCTTTCAGATAAGTGAGATCTCCTTACAAGTTTGTTTTTCAATTTCCTGCTTGACTATTTTGGGGGGTTGGGGGTGGGGGGTGGGTGTTGGTGCTGGTGCGGTGAAGCGGGGGCAAGTGAGGAGGAGGATGAGGGAGAGCAGTGGGGGAGAGAAGGGAGATCAGCGGGGGAAGGGATGGTGTCTATAGTACAATTCCAATACGGTGATCATCCCTTTCTTGTTTCTCAATTCTACCCAAATGATTTCACTGGATCTACTCTCTGGAGTACCCTCCCCACATATAGCCGTAATATGATCCCTTATCAAAAATGCCACTCTTCCTCCTCTCTCAGCCCCCATCCTGTAGAATCTGTACACTGCAACATTAAATTGCCAGTCATGTCCATCCCTGAGTCATGTCTCTGTAATAGCTGGCATATGTCTGTCCCATGTTCCCAACCATCTGCCTTACCTGTTAGGCCTCCTGCATCAAAATAAATGCAGTTTAATTGATGAGTTCTACCTCATTCTCTGCTTTGCTCCTGCCTACCTTGACTATTTGACTTACTCCTTTTTTTCAACTGCACCAGCATCAGACTGATCCCTTTTCTCACTATCTCACTGGGTCCCACCCCACTTAGTAGTTCAAATCATCTTGGGTGTCTCCAGCAAACCTCCTTACCAGCATATTAGTCCTTTCCAATTTAGGTACAATCTGTCCTTCTTAAACAGGTCATTTCTATCCCAGAAAAGTTTACAATGATCCAAAAATGTGAATCCTTCTCCCTTGCACCAGCTCCTCGGCCATGCATTCATCTGCTTTATCCTCCTATCCTTACTTTCACTAGCATATTGCACCAGGAGTAATCCCGTCATTACTACCCTCAAGGACCTACTTTTTAACCTCCTGCCTAATTTCCTATATTCCCTACTTAGAACCTTTTCTCTTCCAATATCATTGGTTCCAATGTGTACAATGACCCACTGCTGGTTTCTCTCACCTTTGAGAATATTCTGCACCCTCTTAGAGACATCCTTGACCCTGCACCCGTGGGTCAACACAACATTCTGATATTTCATTTCCGGCCACAGAAGAGACTGTCAATGCTTTTGACTAGACAGTCCCATATCACAATCGATTGTTTGTAACCTGGCATACCCCTTATTACAATAGAGTCAGTCGCGGTACCATAAACTTGGCTGTCAGTGCTACATTCCCCTGAGACTCCATCATCCCCAACGTTTTCCAAAACAGCATCTTTGTTTGAGATGGGGATAGCCACGAGAAACTCTTGCACTACCTGCATACCTTTCCTAGAGGTAACCCATCTACCCGACTATCTGCGGTTTCTCTACCTGCTTGAAACTATTATCCATTTCACGCCCTAGCTCAGCTCCTGTAACGTCCTCTGAAGAGATATGAGAAAAGAGACAAGTCTGAGACTGGTATGGTAGATAAAAGGAGCAAATTAAATTGTCAAGACAGACAAGAGCACAGCAGAAATATGGTAAGATTGCTAAATTAAACTGCATTTATTTAAATGCAAGAGCCTGAGAGGTAAGGCAGATGAACGTAGGGCATGGTTGAGAACATGGGACTGGGATTTCATAACTATTACAGAAACATGGCTCAGGAAGGACCTGCGGCTTAATTTTCTGGGGATAGATGCTACAGAAATAAATAAGTAAGTAAGTAAGTGAGAAATAAATAAGTAAGGAACTCTCAAATATCTGTAAGAATAATAGGGTGGTAATGGTAACAGAATTTAACTTTCCAAACATAGACTGGGAGTGCTATAATGTTATGGGCTTGGATGGAGAGGAATTTAAGTGTGCGCAATATTCTTGTTCAATATGTAGACGGCCCTACTAGAGAAAGAGCAAAACTTGACCTTTGCTTGGGAAATAAGACAGGGCAAGTGACTGAGGTGTCAGTGGAGAAACACTTTGGGGCAAGTGATCATACTATTAGTTTTAGAATGATTATGGAAAAGGATAGACCTCATCTAAAAATTAAACTTCTAAATTGTACAAAGTTCAATTTTGACAGTATTAGGTAGAAACTTTGAAAAGCTGATTGAGGGTAAAGGGACAGTTGGAAAGTGAGACGCCTTCAAAAATGAAATAGCGAGATTTCAGAGACCGTACATTCCTGTTAATGTGAAGGGCAAGGCTGGTAGGTGTAGGGAATGCTGGATGACTAGAAAAATTGAGGTTCTGGTCAAGAACAGTAGGGTGATATATGTCAGCTGTAAACAGTTGGTATTGAGTTAATGCCTGGAGGAGTATAAGGGCAGTAGCAGTATACTTAAGAGGGAAATCAGGAGGGCAAAAAAGGGACATCAGATAGCATTGGCAAACAGGGTTAAGGAGAATCCAAAGAGATTCTACAATACATTAAGTGCAAGAGAGTAACTAGGGAGAGAATAGGGCCCCTTAAAGATCAATGAGGTCTTCTATATGTGGAACCACAGGAGATGGGGTGAGGTATGGAACAAATATTTCATGCCAATATTTACTGTGGATAAGGATATGGAAGTTAGGAAACTTGTAGAAATAAATATTCATAACTTTAAAAGTGTCCATATTACTGAAGAAAGGTGTTAGAGGTCTTAAAATGCGTAAAGGTAGATAAAATCCTGGGACCTGATCAGGTGTATCCCGTAACTTTATGGGAAACGAGTGAAGAGATTGTTGGGCCCTTTGCTGAGATATTTGTATCATCAACAGCTACAGGTTAGGTGCCCGAAGACTGGAGGATGGCTAATGTGGTGCCATTATTCTCTGGAAAGGTAATAACGAAAAACCAGGAAGGATAAACCAGTGAGCCTGATGTCAGTGGTGGGTAAGTTGTTTGAGTTGTTTTGAGGGGATTCTGAGGGATAGTATTTACATGTATTTGCAAAGGCAAGGTCTGATCAGGAATAGTCAACATGGCTTTCTGCTTGGGAAAACATTTCTCAACAACTTGGTTGAGTTTTTTGAAGAGATAGCAAAGAAGATTGATGAAGGCAGAGCAATAGATATTGATTATATGGATTTCAGCAAGGCATTTGACAAAGTTCCACATGTAGACTGGTTAGCAAGATTGGATCAGGTGAAATTCAGGGGGAGCTAGCCAATTGAATTCCAAATTGACTTGAAGATTGGAGACAGAGTGTGATGAGAGGGGGTTATTTGTTGGATACGAGGCCTATGATCAGCGGTATGCCACAAGGATCTGTGCTGTGTCTACTGCTTTTTGTGATTTATATAAATGATTTGGATGTGAAAATAGGAGGAATGGTTAGTAAGTTTTCAGATGACAGCAAAATTGATGGTGTGGACAATGAAGAATGTTATCTCAGGGTACAATGGGATCTTGATTCGATAGGCCGAGCAGTGGCAGATGAAGTTTAATTTAGATAAATGTGAGGTGTTGCATTTTGGTAAGGCAACCCATGGCAGGACTTATGCAGTTAATGTAGGACCCTTGGGGAGTGTGGCCAAACAAAGAGACCTAAGAGTGCAGGCACATAGTTTGTTTAAAGAAGAATCGGAGGTAGATAGGGTGGTGAAGAAGGCGTTTGGCATCTTGCTTTCAGTGGTCAGTGCATTGAGTATAGGAGTTGGGACATCATGCTGTAGTTGTACAGGACATTGGTGAGGTCACTTTTAGAATATTCAATTCTCATCTCCCTGCTTTGGGAAAGATATTGTTAAACTTGAAGGAGTCCGGAAAGGATTTACAATGACATTGCTGGGATTGGAGGGTTTGAGCTATGTGGAGAGATGGAGTAGCCTGAGGATTTTTTCCCTGGAGCGTTGAAAGCTGAGGGGTGACTTTATAGAGGTTTATAAAATCATCATGGGCATGGTGAATAGCCAGGTCTTTTTCCCAGGGTAGGGGAATCCAGAACTAGAGGGTTAAGGTGAGGGAGGATAGATTTAAAAGGGACTGGAAGGGCTAGTTTTTCACAAGCTGCCAAAGTGGGTGATGCAGGTGGATACAATTGCAAAATTTAAAAAGCATCTGGATGAGTACATCATAGGACAGGTTTGGAAGGATTTGGGCCAAATGCTGGCAAGTGGGACTAGATCAGTTTAGGATATCTGTTCGGACTGGACAATTTGCACTGAGGGGTCTGTTTTTGTGCTCTGTAACTCTACGACTGTTTGACTCTATAACTGTTATGGGGAATGAACAACATCGTCAGACCAGGACAGAGGAGCATAAAATATGTCAGGCGAGGAAAAAACATTGTCAGATAATTTGGTGCAGTAAATCTGATTTTCTGATATTTTTACCATCTGCATCTGTACAACCAGTATGGCTGAGTTTAAAATCTTACCTAATATTACAAGATCTAAATAATAGATTAAACAAATGTCACATATTAGGGATAATCCCTTTTATAGAAATATTTCTGTGCTCTACACATTAACTTTAGAAATCTCTGACAGTAATTATAAGGGCTAGAGCAGAGAAAAAAATTGGAGATGCAGTGGTGTTATGCAATAAGTTGGCAAACTGTGCAATGGAATATTAAATGTGTATTTACAATCTACTGCAAATATGTTTTAAAGAATAGAGTGAACTGAATGTAATTGCTGCTGTATGGTGTTGCAGGAGTTGTGCTACCTTTGCATGCAACGTGCTCTGAAGAATTTCCCTATTGATGTTTCGGAGAACAGAAGAAAAAGGGAAGAAGAGAATGAACAAATATTACAGCAATATCAACAAATAAAAGATCAGGAAGCACTCTTCCAGGAGCAGGTTATTTTACATATTATGAGCAAAACGTAACTGCAAAATTCTATTGGAGCATACACATGTGATAATAGTGATAACTGATAATTTGACCATTTGGGAATGGCTTTTTAAAACTAGGTGAGAGCCTAGTTTTATGGCTGGGCAAGGTATGTAATGGACATATATAGTTATAAAACCAATAGTTTTATGCCCTGCTGAAGTTGATCATCTTGCTATTTTATAATAGTGACAAAGAAATAATTGGTTTTGGAATAATTGGAATTGGTTTGTGAATATCTTTAAAATCTTAACTTAATAAACTGAAATGTCATGCAACTTCTCTTTCATGAAAAGGAGTGACAATAAATTAAGAGAAAGTGAGGACTGCAGATGCTGGAGATCAGAGTTGAAACGTGTGGTGCTGGAAAAGCACAGCCAGTCAGGCAGCATGTGAGGAGCAGGAGAGTTGATGTTTTGGGCATAAGATTCCTGATGAAGGGCTTATGCCCCAAAGGTCGACTCTCCTGCTCCTCAGATGCTGCCTGACTGGCTATGCTTTTCCAGCACCACACTCTTTGATAATAAATTAAATATATTATTATTAAATATATATTAAATATATATTATTAAATATATATAATATAAATATAAGAGACAACTAGAAAGTGCAACTGTAAACAGTAGTCACTAATTTATTCAACTAGTTCAATATTCATCCCACATGCCTATTCTTTTGATATTATTAGGGCAGGCATTTTTTCTCGTCAATTGGATGTGGTCCCAGGTTCAGCGTACCTAAAGTTTGTGTTGTTGGTCCCGCTGTCTCTGCATTGTTTTGCAGATTCTGGTTCTGTGCTTGATTCTGACTTGGCTGGAGTACGTTGTGTACTTAACAGGGCTATTGCTTTGAAGTCAGAGAAGAAAGTTTTCTGCTAATTTAATTGGAAGGCTTTTTCATGCTTTCCATCAGCTACATATTGTATAAAATATTTGGCTCTGTAAGGTTTAATGCTAAAGAAGTTAAGCATTAAGCTCCACTTAACATGATGATGCCATCAGGAAATGGATGGTTTGAATAATTCTGGATTTTTGTCCTCAAAATCTGAACAACAATGTCGATCACACCAATGTAACTGATAGCAAATGTTGCAAGTCTGAGAAGCTTCTGATCTTCTACTTGAATTGATATACATTTGTATGAAATTATGTTTCTCTCTTTAGGCTTTTGCTTAACTATACCATCTTATCAACACATTCACCTCAGTTACATTACCCACTTCTTATCCAAATTCACACCAGCTTCTGCTGGAATAATCTTTCTTTCCTTTATTATTACAAAACTTGAATATTTTAATGCTCTGTTGGCTGACTTCCCATCCACCACTTTGCATAAGTGTCAGGTCACCCAAATTTATATTGCCAGAATTTTATCCCACATTAATAGAATTATTTTAACCCTGAGCAAGTCTTCATTGGCTGAAGGTAGAACAAAATGAATGCAAAACATACATGTTGATTTAACATTCAGGCCTAGAATATTTCAACTTGCTTGCTTCATTTATATAGCATGTGTGTTTTCTCCATTCTGGCAGGAAGAGGGTGCAGAATGGCTGCTTCTTGGTGGCTTAGACGTGAACACTGGGGAAAGAGTTACAGAAAACAAATGTTGTAGTTGAGGCAAGAGAATGCAACTTTCTTGTTAATCTGGAGGAGAACTCCTATTTATTATAGCCCAATAAAGGAAGATTTTAACTTAACTGGAAGGCTTTTTCATGCTTGCCACCAGCTGCATGTTGTAAAAGATGTTAGGTTCTGTAAGGATTAACGCTAAAGAGGTTAGGCATTAAGCTCAACTTAACATGATGATATCATCAGGAGATGAATGGACAGAACAATTGGTGGGCGGCACGGTGGCTCAGTGGTTAGCACTGCTGCCTCACAGCACCAGGGTCCCAGGTTCGATTCCAGCCTCGGACGACTGTCTGTGTGGAGTTTGCACATTCTCCCCGTGTCTGCGTGGGTTTCCCTCTGGGTGCTCCGGTTTCCTCCCACAGTCCAAAGATGTGCAGATCAGGTGAATTGGCTGTGCTAAATTGCCCATAGGTTAGGTGCGTTAGTCAGAGGGAAATGGATCTGGGTGGGTTACTGTTTGGAGGGTCGGTGTGGACTTGTTGGGCTGAAGGGCCTGTTTCCACACTGTAGGGAATCTAACCTAATCTAATTCTGTCTTCATCTCATAATCTTAACAACAATGTTGATCGCACCAATGTAACTGATACCCGATTAGTATCATACAATAAAGTACAACTAACTTAGGATATGAACCTCTTCTTGCTGGACTACTTAGTAGTTTTCCTCTATCACACTGGGTCAGTCGGGCCCTGTAGATTGCAAACTAAAAGGGGGATGATAGCAGCAAATCTACATTATATGACCAAGTGTCTAACTAACTCATTCAATATGATGAGCACTGGTGAGGTTTCTTCTTCCAACATTGTGCCAGCAATAGGCATTACTTCATCTTACAACCCCTCTATCTAATCTACTTCCTCAAGGAATTCTAATCAGTTCTTCAAGCATGATATTCCCTTCATGAAACCATTATGACTCTGCTTAATTAGATTGGGTGCCAACATAGCTACGTTGGTGAGGCAGTGCCTAGAGTGCCAACAAGGACAAAAATCATCACCAGCAGCTCCCCCACAATTTATGGGAATGGCTCACTAAACCCTAGATTGGGTTATACTTGGACAGTGCTGAGCCTTTCATGGGTTCTGTGTTCTTAGTCATTGTATTTGTCCATTCAAAGTGGTTGAACCTGCGTAGGGTTCATTCATCAAACACAGGGATGATAACTGAAAAGCAGTGAGCATCTTTTGCAATACACGGACTCCTGGAAATGTTGGTCATAGACAACAGGCCATTATTTACCAGCAGGGAATTTGAATATTTCCTGAAGTGTAATGGCATTTGGCATGTAAGATCAGCTCCATACTGTCTATCACCCAATGGTCTGCTGGAGAAAGCAGTCCAAACTTTGAAGGCAGGCTTAAAGAAACAACCTACAGTTTCATTCAATACCAACTGTCCTGGTTCTTGTTTGATTAAAAAAACCAGCCCTCATGCAAAGACAGAGATAGTTCCAGCAGTGCTGCTAATGGGGAGAAGACTCTGCACTAGTTAAATCCAGTCTTCCCAGAACATTGGGAAGGGTGAAATGGCCTCAGAAATGCCAATGCCGGACACAAGATTTCTCTATAAACTAAAGAGGCAGTTTACTTCAGGGGATGAAGTTTGGTGTTGAAAACATGGGAATGGCCCTGCATGGGTAAGAGGCATAGTGAATGCGGGCTCAGGTCCCATGACACATGAAGTTCGGGTTGGAGAGGTGGTCCTGACCAAGGACCACATGAAAGCTGCAACCTCACAAATGGGGCAGGACTAAAACATGCCCCACCTCTCAGAACATCTGGCAAGGCTGTCAGAACCTGTGGGTTCTCCAACTCCACCTAATGTTAAAGAAATCACTGAGATAGATGGATGTGGCAGATGTCACATCCTCGACGATGTTACTGCTGGAAGTAGAAAATGAATTTCTTCAGAGATGCACCGGGCGCAAGAGGCAGGTTATGGTCTGATACATGCTGCTGGACCTGGTGTGAAAATGCTCCAGGAGAAGCTACAGGAAGAAGAACAGGTCTATGTCCAAGGACCTAGAGCAGAAGGAATGTAATGATTAGAATGATCTCATAGGTAGGTAGATCTCATAGAATGTGATTTCTCTGATTGGGGCTGATTTTAAAGAGTCCAGTTCACTCTAGGAGCTCGCTCTGAGGTGGCTAAATCAGTGTCATGTACCATGCACGTGTAAATAAAGGGTGATTTGGTGACAGGATGCTAGCTTCATAGAGTTATTTTACTCCTGAATTGTCTTTCCTCCTAAACTCCTTTCCCTGGACACTCCAGCAAACTCTACCCTAATTACTTTGCATTTCCCTTATTTAAATTTAGCACAGTTGATTCCAAAATTTGTTATTCTAAAATTGAATGTAGTCAACAGAATTCACTTGATGAAGTCTTTAAAGAGAATGGGAATTATTTATTAGACTGCAGAAGGCAGGTGTCCTCCATTTTAGACATGGATTTTAGACATTGACTGGTATCCTCCATTTAAGCTGCAGAAAGCAGAATTCCTCCATTTGGATTGCAAAAACATAGAAAAATCCTTCAGTACAACAATACTGACAAGTAACATTGTTGTACAGCAGAATTGAGTGCTTTTAAAGCAGAGACAATAAATAGGCAAATTAGAAAGAAATTGTAATAGAAATCATATTGCCCAGATTTAATTTCAGAGCTGATCCAAATGTAGTGCAGATTTAAAAATCTTGGAGTAAACAAATCTTCACAAAAGAAAACTACTTCCAAACTAGACAACTAAATTAGAAGCTGAACAAATAAACATGTATTCAACTGGGACTGTACAAGACTATGTTGTAGTTTCCCAAAGCAGAAAAGAAGAAGAGATACTTCTGATGAACTTTTTAAAACGTTTGATAACTGCTTTACTCTCAGAACAAATGAAATTCTTCAAAGTGCAAGATTTAACAGAACAGTTCAGCATCCAGGGAATCCATTCATAATTTCATAATTTATACAGGTTGGTGGAAAACTCTGACTATAGAGCTTTGAAATCATAAATCATAAGCTTCATAACTACAAAACAGGGCCTTGAAGTACTATGAACATTTTTAACTTGTAACTTCACAATGTGTTTTTTAAAAGAGGCTGATGCAGCTAGAAATGGCTGCAAATTGAAATTAAGTTCTCTGGAAAGAGAGACTCTAAGGATATCACACATTTATGGGAAATTCATGTTCCAAAGTATAGATACATTTTATATTTTTTTCCCTTTAAAGAATGTGCAAGCACAGGGGTCAACAAGCCAATTTAATCTTCTGGAGTGTGGAGTTAACATTCTTGTGCCTATCAACCTGGGTTCAAGTGTTAGCAGACTATGAGGTCACAGTTGAAGAACTATGCCCAGTCACTTCTCTGTTGCTGGTAAAGGCTGCCGCAAAATCTGTGTATTAGAAGTCAGCTAGCCAACAGCCAGCTGATAGAAAATAGGACAACAAAAAGATTCTCTCTCTCACCCTGAATTTTGGAATTCAATCAGTCGAAAGGAATCAGAGCTATACAATCTCAACTAATCTGCAAAATTGAGGATAGTGAGACCGACTGTTAAACTTCATCATCAATGCTGCCAGTAACCTTGTAATGACTGTGACATCAACTATCCATTGTTTATAAATAACTCACAACTGATCTGTACATATTTTAAAAAAACTTTTATCTTTTTGCACTGACCTCATTTCTGTGTGTATGCGTGTTGAGTATATATTCCTTCTCATATGTGCTGATTATTGAACTCATTTCTTGTTAACTGAACAAGACTGGTTAAATTGGGTACTTTTAATGCATAAGGTAAGTTGGGTCTGGGAGAATAGTGTCCACAAGGGAAGGAGTGTATTTTCAAATTAACCTTGCTGCAACCAACCAACTGGCAAGCTAGTTTATTTCGCCTCACCTGGTATTTAAAGATTTGGGATGTCCAGTCTGGAGCAATAACAAATTGAGAAATCTTCAATGGGGCCTGGATGTAACAATAAGAGACAGAATTATTTAATTGTATAAGTCCTGCCCTTGTTTGTTTTCCCAAAATGCATTTATCCAAATTAAACCAAATCTGCCTCTCCTCAGCCCATTGACCCAATTGATCAAGATTTCTTTGTAATCTTAGATAATCTTCTTCACTGCTCACCTGAATCCCATGTGATCTAACTTTACTAATTTGTCTACCATGCAGAACCTTGTCAAATGTTTTACAAAAGTCCATGTTGACAAATGAACTTATGGAGGTTTATAAAATGATGAAGGGCATTGATAAGATGAACAGCAAGGGTCTTTTCCCTAGGGTGAGGGAGTTCAAAACTATGGGGCATATTTTTAAGGCAAGAGAAGAAAATTTTAAAAATACATGAGGAGCGTTTGGACAGTGGTTCGTATGTGGAATGAACTGCCAGAGGAAGTGATGGATGCCGGTACGGTTACAGCTTTTAAAAGGCATTTTGATAAGTTCATGAATTGGAAAGATTTGGATGGATATGGGCCAGATGCAGGCAAATGGGATGAGTTTGGTTTGGGAACATGGTCGGCATGGACTACTTGGACCAAAGGGTCTGTTTCCATGCTGTATGACTCTGATTATTATTGGATTTGCTGATAAGTCATCGTCAAATTTATTACAGTGCAAAGAAGATTTGACTTTGGAGAAAGAATTCAGAGGTTCTGGAAGCAGATATCAGAAAGAACAACAGGGAATTCCTAAGAGGAGAAGGTCAATCTTGTCATAAGAATGCAGTAGAATTCATTCGGTTCATACGGTAACAAAACCATGATATGGCACATGAGAAGCCTGTCAGAGAATAATTCAGACAGAAAATAGTGAAAGTCAGTGTCAATGCTATGGAGCAACTAAACCTGAGAGGCACAAGCTGTGCAGTGTTCAGTTATTGTAAAAGAAGAATATATCTGCAAAATAACAGATTGCTTCCAGAAGATGTGCAAAGTAGCACAGAGTAGCAAAAGGTCAAATAGCTACTCACGTAGAGATATTGACAAGGTGGAGCTACCTACAATAGAGAAATCTGATGTATTCCTAGGAGAAATTGGTGATTCAAGCCAATTGTTTTGACAAGAAGAGATTCAATCAATGAATATTTCATTAACTTTAAGCTTGGTACCAAGCTAGTGTCACTGCATAGTTAGATCTTATACATTGGTTGAAGTAACAGATTACAGTTTACAGCTGTGAAATTATGTGTTCAGGGAGGTATAGATCTCAAGATTAAAGGTATGCTATAATCAATTTTGAGACATCAGTGATAGGACTACTGGTGAAAGAACTGTCAGGCAAGGAAACACATGTCAAGAAAATGTTCATTGTTGAACACCACCTAGTCTAAGGCCAGCTGATAGATATCATAGGGTTGCCGATACTCATGGTGGAAACCAACATGTATACAGGATACATTGAAAATATCTCTGTTGGCATGAGTTAAATTTTGCATACTATTAACATGATGGCAATGATACACTATAGGCAGAACTGGTTTCCATTCCAATCACCAGCAAAAAGTGTTCAGGTCAGAAATGTCAGCAACGTTTGTGAGAAAACTCAAATGATGAGAAAATAATGTACAATTATAGCCTAATTGAGCTAACTGATAAATTTTTAACTGAAGTTGTTCAGACAACAACACAGCTGATAAGCACAGCAGATTTGACTTATAACAGATGATGAGACAACTTAAGTTCAAGGGAACTTTTAAATGCTTCATTTTTCAAGTAGAAATCAACAGTTACCAGAGTCACTGATCAGTTGGCGCATCAAACCTCAAGTAGTATGATTGAAGAAGTGAACATATTGCGTTTACCAGTAAAGTAGCCACATGGAGTGAAAGCAAGCATCAACAAGTTGAAGTAGAGAGTCAGTATACTTCAGCACAGTTTGGCTGACAAATTGACAGTAAAGATTTCACACAGAATACAGATGGGCTACATATGACTCCACGAAAGCCAAACTGAAGTGGGATGACCAATGTTCACAGATTCAGGACACAGTCAAGAAGAAATTAAGTTGTTGTAAACTACATGGAAGAAAGTGCCTGGTTCAACAGAGCTATACCCCCTGAAGGGCATTCATCAGATTAGAGATCCCATGGGTGGTGATGTGGGCCAATTGTCTGTATCAGCATGAAGTAAGCCCTCTGTGAAGGAAGTTTAGGAAATTAACGATAATCCAGATGAGGTAGTGGATCAAATTCCTGTTTCAGCAAGAATGTTTTTTTCCAAGAAGGACACCTAAGAGACAAAAAGATTTTCAATTTAAAGAAATTTAGACATCACATGATCATGGTTAGAATCAAGGCTCCAAGTCAACAGGAAATGAATTATGTAAGAAAAATGAAACATCCAGAACACCTGAATTTATGATGTCAGAGAGTTGGAATGAGATGGGATAGAGGTAAATATAATTATATAAATGTTAACATAACTGTTAATAATGGGCAAAATGTTTGGGAAGGATGTAGTGCTGTGTGTTTGGTTATGAAAAGGTCAATGCTGAGTATTTACTTTTATTCATTTGTGGGGTGTGGGCTTCACTGGCTGGTCAGCATTTATTGTCTGACACTAGTGCTTAGTGGTGGTGAGCTGCTGTCTTGAACTGCTGTAGTTCACCTGCTGTAGATTGACCTACAATGCTGTTGGGAAGGGAATTCCAGGAATTTGATTCAGCAACAGTGAAGGAACAGCAACATGTTGCCAAGTCAGAATGGTGAGTGGCTTGGAGGGGAACTTGCGAGGAATGGTGTTCCCATGTATCTGCTGCCCCTGTCCTACTGGATGGAAGTGGTCATGGGTTTCTAAGGTGCTGTCTAAGATCTTTGGTGAATTTCTGCAGTGCATCTTGCAGATAGTACATACGACTGCTACTGAACATTTGTGGTAGAAGGAGTGATGTTTGGATGTGGTGCCAATTAGCAAGTTGCTTTGTTCTGGACGGTGTCAAGTTCCTTGAGTGTTGTTGGAGCTGCACCCATCCAGGCAAGTGGGGAGTGTTCCATCACAGTCCTGGCATGTGTCTTGTCGATGATGGACAGACTTTGAGAAGTCAGGAGATGAGTTAGGTGGCACAGTATTCCTAGTCTCTAACCTGCTCTTGTAGTCACTGTGTTTAAGTGGCAGATCCAGGTGAGTTTCTGGTCAAAGGTAACCCGCAGGAGCTTGATAGTGGGGGAGTCAGCAATGGTAACAAGGGGCAGTGGTCAGATTTTCTCTTATTGGTGATGGACATAGGCTGGCATTTGTGTAGTGCAAATGTAACTTGCCACTAGTATGTCTAATTGTGGATATTGTCCAGATCTTGTTGCATTTGAATATGGACTGCTTCAGTATCTGAAGAGTTATGGATGGTGCTGAACATTGTGCAACCGTCAGTGAATATCCTCACATCTGACCTTATAATTGGAGGGAAGGAAGCATCTGAAGATGGTTGGGCCTAGGACACTATCCTGAGGAACTCCTGTGGAGATGCCCTGCATCTGAGTTGACTGATCTCCAACAACCATGATCATTTTTCTATGTGCCAAGAATGACTCCAACCAAGAGGGAGTTTTCCCCTGACACCCAGTGATTCCAGTTTTGCTAGGGGTGCTAGATTCAACACTTGGTCAAATTGATCCTTGATGTCAAGGGCTGTCACTCTCACCTTACCTCTGGAATTCAACTCTTTTGTCCATTGTTTGAACCAAGGTCTGTATTGAGATCGGGAGCTGAGTGGCCCTGGCGGAACCCAAACTGACTTGTCACTGAGGAGGTTATTGCTGAGCAGATGCTGCTTGATTGCACTATCATGACACCTTCCAACATTTTACTGATGATCAAGAGTAGATTGGTGGGCAGTAATTGGCTAGGGTTGGATTTGTCCTGCTTTTAAGTACAGGGCATACCTGGGCAGTTTTCCACATTGTCAGGTAGATGCCAGTGTTGTTAATGCAGTGGAAGAACTTGGCTAGGGGAGAGTCAAGTGCATTAGGTTTCACCCAATTTGATGTTATAAGGACTTGTCTGGGGTGAATAGCTCAGATCTTGGGGGATCCAGGCCTCCTCGTCATCTTTGTAACAATGTCTATCATGCCATAAAGTATCATCATAACTTGTACTTGATTACTTTCATGCATTAAACTATATCTTATTTAATATCATGACAGTGACGGAGGGAAGCTGGTATTGAATAGACTATCTCTAGAAAGAAAGGGTGGCTTTTGGGAAGGAGGGCTCAAGGAAAGAAAGAACTGCAAAAAGGATTCTCAAACCCAATGTTAACACGACCTCATTTCATGTAAATGCTGTAAATAATTATCTTATTATCTTTACATTCCTATTTGTAATGAACTTATGTCAGTGGAATGAAGAATCTCCACTTCTTGATTTTTGGGCTTTCCATGTATTCAAATCTTATATTAAATTGCTGGTGCAGTCAGCAGGATCACATGGTACTTGTGTAAGGTTTTGATGGATGAAGGTGAAAGGTGCCTGGCTGAAACGAAACAGATGGTGGAGGAGTTGAGACTGGCACTGTCCATGAGAGAACCGGATGTTGGAGGTTCAGATATTGACAGAAGAAGTCAGACCTACATGCCAAACTCAGGCAAAGGCTCCCCACATAAATCCCCTTAACACTATGGAGGAAAGAAATGGTTCTTCTAGTCAAATATTCCACATGATGACTAAGAAGCTGGACAGACTTGTGGATAGAACAGAAATATCGAACCATCTGGTAGTTGAAGACTAGATTGAGGATGCGCAGCTGATTATGGCATCTAAGGGCTTCAATATGCTTGAGCAGACAATGATCATGGATTAAAACATTTATGCAAGAAAGCCTGTTCAAGGAAGTCTACATTGGATCTTTGAGGTACTGACAAGGGTTTTGGAGATAGCAGTAATGTGACATAGCTTTGGTAGAGGTTTTATGAGTACAGCAAGCCAAAGGGGAGGACTGATTTCCATGTCCCTGGACCTACTGAAGTTGTTCAATCATATCATACTCCTACATTCCTCCTTCAAATCAACCAGAGACAGGATGCTGAAGGACCACCCAGCAGAAGGAGTAAGAGATAGAAATGTCCATGAGGAGACACTTCTAATGAGACTACCACCAGTAACCATGACCACCACTACCATCAGGCACAGGGACCCCATCCTGTGCTACACCCTCCCTTTCTCCTCAATGTTAAACTTAATTTGCTGTTCTGCTGAGAGTCAGGTCAGGGTGAGGTTTTACATATAGCAATGTGGACTTGCCCTACAGTGAGTGTGAAATTTGGCAAAGTAGAACTATGCCTAATTGAAACAGGAGTGAAAGTATCTGCAACTAACTCACCAGTTTTTCCATGAGAATCTTGGTGGGGATTATAAGTTGTTTGGTATCTATTCTTTCTTTCAGGTCTCTGCTTTGCAGGAGTTGGACATTGTCTATCATGACTTTGGGGTGCTGGTGTTAGACTGGAGTGGACAAAGTTAAAAATCACACAATACCAGGTTATAGACCAACAGGTTTATTTGGAAGCACTACCTGTTGGAGCACCGTTCCTTCATCAGGTGGTTGTCCATTGATGACGGAGTGGCGCTTCAAAAGCTAGTGCTTCCAAATAAACCTGTTGGACTATAACCTTGTGTTGTGTGATTTTTAACATTGACTGACTATCATGGCTACATTGTGTTCTTCCTATCTGACCTCAATCACACTGTTCGTTACCTGGGATTTCTAGTAGTTCATGACCCGATCGATACTCTTGTGGAAGTAATGAAGTTGAAAATACCCATAGTTTTGGAGTTGAACATATGAAGACACATCTTGGCATCCTTGGAAGTTATATATGGTAATTATTATGAGTAGCATATTACAAGGTTGACAGATAGGGCACAGAAATCTTTGACTTTGCTCTAGGTACTCAAGGTGTATCAACCTGTATGGGAGACGAGACTGTCTAAATAGCAGAGAATTGGGCTGTTCTTTTAGCTGCTGATGGCATCATTGTTTTTGAAAGCTAAGGTGAACCATCTCTAGCTAATCAACATCAGACTTTGCTAGAATGTCACTTGTCCCACTTGGTGTGTCTGTGGTATGATTGGAAGATTGGCTAACTAATAGAAGACAGAGTCTGGAGTAGGGGGCATTTTCAGGATCCAACCTGTAAATTGTGGTGTACCACAGGGATCAGTGCTGGGGTCAGAATTGTTTACAATATATATTCATGACTTGGATGAGGAAAATGAATGTACTATCACCATGTTTGCAGATGCTGCAAAAATAGTTGGGAAAGCAAGTAGTGAAGATGACAGAATGAATTCTTAGGTAGATATAGACAGGTTAACTGAATGGGCAGAAAATTGGAATATAGATCAGCCATATTAGTGTGTAATGTTCAAACATATAAAATTCTAGCAGATAATTAATACATTGAAATGATAAGCAACTAGCAAAATTTCATATTTTCCATTTGGGACATTGGAACTCTGATATTTCTTCTTGTGGAAAAATATTTTATTCAGCATTGATATGAGTAATTTTCTCATATAATAGTTTATTGAACGAAAAGTTATTAGATTATGTCAGAACCTTTGGTGTGATTGACAAAAATATAACAGAACTGTTGCTTATCTTTTCCTTGAAGGCAATGGGTATAACTAAATGGTCACAATGGGTCCACCAGCTAGAAACATGACTATGGTCATTCTGGGAGGCTTGATGCGATTAAATTCGAATCAAGTGATCCCTGCTTGTCATCAGGCCTTCTGGGTCCCAGAAAGTAACTCTCCAGAACACTTTCTTTTTTGCATGTGTTTTCACTTTTTGGTGTTTGAACTGAGCCCCTGTGAGTCATCTGCACCTTTCCAGATGAACTGATCCTCTGTGAGTTGGACCTGGACCTCTGTGGATAGACCAAACCTCTGCAGAACACTGAACACTTTTTGTGTGCTGTGAGGTGAGCAGTTGCTGCATACTGGAGTGGAGTCTACCTTTTGAGAGTGGCTCTACCTTCGGGAGTGGGCCGAGTCCCTGTGATTTAACTGTATCTTTACAATGAACTGTATCTCTGTGATTGGGCCTGGACCTCTGTAGATGGAATAGGCCTCTGTAGAGACTGAACACCTGTATAGGCGCTGTGAGGTTGCATTTGCTGCCTTCAGGAGTGAACTCTGCATACCAGAGCGAACTGGCTTTGGTAATGGACTCTGTTTTATTTTTTTGCTGGCTGGTTTTATCACCTGCATTGTCTTGCGTGTCCCTGGATCTGGGAGGCCTTACTGTAAGCAAGGAAACTCGTAGGTGGTCCTGAAAGCTGTCACCCCGAGAGCTGGAGGATGGGTAGGCCGTCCTGAGAGCTGCAAAGTGGGCAGGCCATCCTGATGCCTGTCGCCTGGAGCCAGATGGTGGGTTAGCCACCCTGAGCAACGTCGTCCTGAGGATGGAGCAAGACGGGCTGTCTTAAATGTAGCTGGAATGTGTGTCATGGTAGACCGAGTGCCAGAAGGTGGGTAGGCCATCTTGATGCCGATCGCCCTGAATGCCGGAAGTTAGGTAGGCTGCCCTGTGCGCCATTGCCCTGTGGAAGGGGTGGGATGGGTTGTGGACCGAAAAGGGGCAGACTGAGGGCCGGAAGGCGTGCGGGCTGTCCTAAGCACTGTTGTCCCAGGCAGGGACAGGCTGTCCTAGAGGTGGCCGGAAAGCGCATTGGGGCAGTCCATAGGCCAGATGGTGCATCAGGGTGGGCAAGAGCCAGACGGTGCATAGGGGCAGACCGAGAGCTGGAAGGCAGGTAGGCCATCATCAGCACTGTTGTCCTGGGAAGGTACTGGGACAGGCTGTCCGAGAGGTGGCTGGAAGGTGTGAAGGGGCGGTTAGGGAAGCTGGTAGGTGGATAGGCCATCGTGATTGCCGTTGTCCTGGAGGGAGTACAGGACAGGCTACCCTTGAGGTGGCCGGAAGGTGTGACAAGGTGGACAGAGAGGTGGAAAGGGCATGGAGCGGGCTACCTTGTGGCTGGAAGGTGGGAGGGATGGGTGGATTGCTGGTATCTGTGATATATGCACGATTTTATCATTTGGTTGATTGGACTGTTTTGTATGTGTTTGTGTTATTATTTTCTTTTTAGTGAGATAAGGTGGGATTTGAGCTTCGTCCTCATCTTCCTGCAAATTGGTTGTACACTGGAGTTTGGGGTTCTGGCTTTGCTGCCCCTTTCCCCTGTAAATTGCTGTTTCTTGTAAACTGTTGTTCATTATTAACTGTTTGTATTTTGTACAGTTTGATAAAATTTTTAAAATATAATCAGGCGATTAGAATCTCCTCAGTTCGGGCAACTGACTCTGAGCTGGCTGGCCTCAGCCGGTGTTACTGTGGGCTTTTGTTTGTTGGTTTTATTTGATTGTGGGGAACTGGCTCTTGAGCTGGTTGGTCACAGCCGGTATGTCCCTGGGTTTTTGTTTTTGGGTTTATTCATTAATGAGGAACTGGCTCTTGAGCTGTGCTGGCCACAGCAAGTAGCCCTGGGGGATTTTGTTTGTGGTTTTATTTCTTTGTGAGAAACTGGCTCTTGAGTTGGTGGGGCCTTTTTTTTAAAAAGAGCTGTTTTTTTCCCCTTCTTCATGAACTGACTTTAAGCTGACAGGGTACAGCCAGTGGCACTGCTGGGTTTATTCCTTTTCCTTGGGGAACTGAGTTTTCAGCTGGCTAGTTGTACCAGCGGTATTGTGATGTTGAGAAGATGTGGGAGTGGAAGAGGGAACTTGGAGTTGGGACTTATTATTTGCTCGATGGTCAGCTGTTACTTGCCCTGTCTCGATTCCTGTGCATGGGCTGAACATCCATGGTGAGCCCAACCTCATGGAGTAGGCCAATTTGTTGTGTGGGGGAGTGGATTGTGGTAGTTGAGTGGACCGGACCTCATGGGGGAGTTAAGTTTTTGTGTGCACCCTGCCATTGGAAGGAGGACCTGCCATCGGGAGCGAACCCTGCTATCGGAGGCAGGTTTTAGTTTGGGATTCTGGATGAGATGGCGAACTCTGGGAGTGCCCCTATGTCGGGGGCAGCCCCATTTTGTGAGTAGACTCTGTCTCATCAATGGACTATGTTTTTGAATGGACTCTCGTGGTTTGCACTGTACCCTTATGTGCATATTGTGTTTGCGCTGTATCTTATCATGTATTTTGTGATTGAACTGTGTTTACATATGTATATTGCATTTTGTGTGTCTCTGGGAAGAGTTCATTTCACTGGGAGTGCTGGCATATGGGTTTCCTTTTATGCACTTATTCAGCTGGTCTTTGTGTGTTTTTATTTGGAAGATTGTGAGGCAGTTTACTTTGTTGGTTCTGTGTATTGCTTTTCCTGTTGGTTATAGGGGGACTTTGAGGCATTTGTTTTCAGGATCCCATTTCTTTGTAGTTTTGTTTTGACTGTTCACTGGTAGTGTGTCACGTGTTTGTCAATATGTATAATGTTGAATTTAAAAACAGTAACCAGGAGATTAGAATCTCCTCAGTTCAGCCGTCAAGCTGGCTGGCCACAGCCAGAGTGTTGTGTACAGGTAAAGGAAAGGTGACTTGGTGATTCTGTGCTGGTATTTCAAGATGTCTGGGTTTGGTTCACGTAGGTCAGACAAGAAGGCCCCATTGATTAAGGGAGTGAGTTTAATTAAAAGTACAACACTTTGGGAGAGTCTTACTCTGGCTCGGTATCAGTGATGATACTTGAGGCCCTTCAGTTACCTTATCTGACGACTAAAGGCCTCAATTAGATCCAGTGGAAAGGCCACCCTCGAGCTTTCCCATCATGGACTAAATTAGTGTGGGGAAGGAATATGATGGAATCTTCACCCTGCACCTTCCTACCTCATTATACAACACACATCCCCACACCTCCAAACCCAGCTCTAAGATTGGGAATTAAATTCCACCAAATGCTGTAATTCTTTCTTAAATGTTGAACTTTAAAATGCACTGACAGCCTACCATAACTGTGCCAACCATGATGCCATTCTAAGATAATCCCATCTGCCTGCACAAGGTCCTCATCCCTCTATTCCCTGCCTGTTTATGTGTCTGTCTGAATGCCTCTTGCATATTGCTATCATGTCTGTTTCTACCACCTCTTGGGCAGTGCATTCCAGGTACCTGCCACCCTCTGAGTAAGAAGCTTGTCTAGCATATCCTTTAAAATTCTCCCCTCTCACCTTAAATCTAAGGCTTCTTTATGATTAAAATTGAATTCAATAAAATATGGAATTAGAAGTTAATCTAATGGTGACAGTGTAATCACTGTTGATTGTATGTATACAGATGTAGGAAATAACTAATTTTGTGTACTTTAAATGGCAATGTGTGCTACAAATATTCTCTTGACATTTTTATCCATTTTGTTCTTAATTGCAGTTAATGTATTTCTGTTATGTTTTAGTGTGAAATGTTGGCTAACAGAGAAATCAACCAAAGGATTTCAGCATTCAATATAGGAGTCGCTGAAGCCAAAAAGAGAAAGAAGAATTCAAAGTGCAAAGACTCTTATGTAAGGCATAAACAATGCATGAATGTGCTGTTTCTGGAATTATTTGCTTTAAGTATATTTTACATGTAATCATAAAGACCCAAAACTTAAATATTTGAAAGTGAAAATCCAATGACTTTTCAATGGCAAAAATGACAGTGATTTTAATTAAAAGTACAACACTTTGGGAGAGTCTTACTCTGGCTCGGTATCAGTGATGATACTTGTGTTTAAGATTTTTGTGATTCATGCACATAGAAATTCTGCTGGAACTAGGGCATTGTAGAGGTTCAAAGCCACATTTATTCATATTCAGGAACTTTGTGCTCTGTAGGAGAAGGGAACATATCCAGCCAGACATTGTGTCTTTTTTGAATTAAATAAAAGTTTGGGAATAATAGCTCCCTTGTGCATTTCCATAGCAGCAATTCAATGAATCAGAGCTGACCCAAGTTCTGTGCAGCCACATGGGCAAGCTGCCTCTGGAGGTGCAACAGATGCCACTGTAATTTTTAGAATGAGGCTTGAAGACATCTAAACTTTATGATAGCCCTTGGGTTTTGGTTTAGGAATTTATTGGAAGTATATCATCTGCCACATACCTGAAAGTGGGTTTACTTTCTGGAGGTGCTTTTGACCATTATTACCACATATTGACATATCTCACAGAGATCTTGAAAATCTTGTGGAAATGTTCAAATTCTTTACGGAAGCATTGATAGCTACAAGTCTTATTAGTTCTTTAAATTTATCTGAAATCAGGCTTTGAACTTCATTAACTTCATTTTCTCAAGTCACAGAAGCTGGTTGGGCCTCTAGATGCTGTTTAGAGGGTTTGCAGGCACCAATTTAGGCCACCTGCAATATTGGCAGCAATGCTAAAGTAGAATGAACTGTAGGATGTGAATGAAAGAGGGGAGAAGGGAGAATAGCTGTTAGCAGTGGCCTATAGTTGAACATGACTTGTCCTGCTATATGGTAGTGGTCATGGGCTTAGAAGGTGCTGACAAAGGAACTTCAATGAATTTCTGCAACGTATGTTGTAGCTGGTATATGCTGCTGCTACAGTGGGCCAGTGATGGAGGGATGGAGAGTTTGCAGATGTGGTGTCAATCAGCAGGCTGTGGCATCCTGGATGATACTAGGCTTCTTGATTGTTGATGGAGCCGCTCTCATCCAGGCAGGTGGAGACTATTACATCACATAATAACTTCTTTCTTGTTGATGGTGGATAGACTTAAGGAGCCAGGAGAAAAGTAACTCACTGCAGGATTTCTAATCTCTGATCTGCTCTTGTAGCCACTGTATATATAGGTAGTCCAGTTCAGTTTCCAATCAATTGTAATCCTTGGTAATGGGATTTTGATAGAGAGGGATTCAGTGATGGTAATGACCTTTAACATCAGGGAGTTATGGTTACATTCTGTCTTATTGGAAATTGCTATTGCCTGGGACGTGTGTGCTGTGAATTTCACTTACCACTTGTCAACCCAAGCCAGGGATCTGACCCAAGCCCAGTCCAGGTCTTACTGCATTTGGGTATGGACTGCTTCAGAATTTGAGGAAGGACGAATGTTGCTGAACATTATGCAATCAGCAACAAATATCCTACATCTGACCATACAACAAAGGGAGGGTCACTGATGAAGATGAAGATGGTTGGGGGCCTCCTCAGAAGGTCAAGTTGAACCATCCACTTGGCACGTTTGGCCAAAATTGTTACAAATCTTCTACCATAGCTTTTGTACTGACATGTTGGGTATTTGTGGAGCCTCCTAGAGTGAATTGTTTAATGGTCCACCACTATTCACCATTGGCTGTGGCAGGACTGTAGAGCTTAAATCTGGTTCATCGGTTGTCAAATTGCTTTACCCTGTCTATAACTTGCTGCTTATGCTGTTTGACATGTAAACAGGCTTATGTTGTAGCTTCACCAGGTTGACACCCCATTCTTACGTATGCCTGGCACAGAACCTAACATGCCTTTCTTATCACTCTATATTGAACCAAAGGTGATCCTATTAAAGCAGGAGGTATGCGATATGGATTGTGTTTGAGTATAATTCTGAGATTGATAATGGCCCACAGCGTCTCATGGATGCCCAGCCTTGTGCAAAATCTATCCCATTTTAGTACAGCGGTAATCCCACACAGCATAATGGAGGATATCCTTAAAGTTAAGACAGGACCTTGTCTCCACATGATTGTGCATTTGCCATTCCTAGCAATACTATCGTAGGCAGACGCATTGGTGAGGATGAGGTCAAGCAAGTTTTTTCTTCTCTTGGTTCCTTCAGCACTTGCCACATACCCAGTCTAGTAGCTATGTCCCTGCTGCGTCTATCCTGCCAGTGGGACAGGACATACCCTTGGATAGTAAAGGTGTTGTCTGGTACTTGGTCTGCAAAGTATGATTCCGAAGTATGAAGATATTAGCTGTTGTTCGAATAGTCTCCCAATTTTGGCGCTACCCCCAGTTGTCAATAAGGAGGAGTTTGTGAGATCAGCATGGCTGAGTTGTTGCTTTTTTGCTAGTACCTAAGTTGATGCCAAGTGATTAATCTGGTTTCATTCCATTTTAGGAAAGTTTTAGCATTTCGATACAACTGACAAAGAGCAGTTAAGAGTTAATCACATTGTTGAAAATTTAGAGTGAGTGATATGTAGGCCAAATCAGGTAAAGGTAGTGGTTTTCATTCCATAAAAGGAAGCTGCACAAATATGCCTGTTCTTTATAGGATATTAGTGCACCAAACTATTTATGACAACTGACAATAGTTGCATGATCATTATTAGATTTCTAAGTCGTAATTCCAAACATTCTGCAAATTCCACCATATGCTATGGAATCCAAGTCCCCAAAGCATTGCCTTGGTCTCTGACTTACTAGTCTAGTGAATATAAGACTATGGTATCACCACCCTCAAATATAAAATTGGTAAATTAATGCAGAAGTTGTTGATCCGTACTGATTTACTATAAATGCATTTTGCATTGTAAATTGAGATTTTAAAACATATATCATTTAAATATTTGTCTATGATTTCAAGTTGAGACAGCAGGATATTTTGTGTACAGGCATTTTATTGCATTCAACATCAATTACTTTGAATATATGCAATTAAGCACATCTGGTGTTTAAACGTTTGCTTTCATTACATTTTGAACAGTTGCAGATATCTGCTTTAGCAATGTAATTTGTATTTATTTTTGAAAAAAATTGTTGAAAAGTGTGCTTTTACTTCTTAAAAATTACAATTTTGAAAAGTAATATATTCAATACAACATTGAAAATGTGTTTATTTTATGTCTAATATATCTGAGAAATAATGTTTGGGGTTTGCTTTCAGAAAGGATACATATTTCAAAACAGACTCTTGACACCACCAGTCTTTCTGAAGCAACAGCAGTACGCACGGTGCCTAACTGAACAAATTCAAGACAAAAAGCAAAGAGAGGAAAAAAAGAGACAGGATGAAGAGTTTATGGATCGCTTGGAACAAGTTCAATTGGCTGAAGAGTAGGTTGTTTCAATTTATTGTTGGGATGTAGCCTATATGCATCAAGTTTGCAATTTGACCATGGAGGCAAGTAGCCACATTATATGAATGTCATTCAGAAGGCCAGCATTTAATCTCCCATGAGAACGTGTTAGTGAACTCTGTATTAACCTCTTTCACACCTAGAAAATGGATGGTCTAATCCAGCATTGATCTTGCATAATTTCAAATGAATGAACAAGAATATTGGAAAGAACTAAAATGGTCAGAAGAGGCTGAAGTTGGAATAAATTATTCAAAAATGTTATAATTTTTGAAAGAGGTTATTTTCATAGTGATACTAATTATTGTGACCTCCATGGAAACCTATAAAGTTAAAAAAAAAGTTGAACTTCCAATTGATAGCTGAATGAATGGCACTACAAAATGTCAAATTTTAGGAGTTTTAGTATAACGAAAGACTGAAAGCATATTGACTCAATTCTATTTTCATTTGTAGGTACTTACACTTTAAATTAATAAATGACAATTCTTTTCCGTCATTAGCACCCATCACACTTTAGAATTACAGCCCTTTTAATAAACTGTTCAAGGCTGTTTCCAGTGGTTTCCCATATTTCCATTTGGTCAAGAAACATTTGAGACCACCTCCAGGCATTTTCTTCAATTTTCACAGCATTCTTCAAACCCACCATCAGCAGTAAAATTTACTAAATGATTCCACCAGCCATGCCAGCATGAATATTCTGGAAGCCTTAGATGGCCAGGGTTTACATTTCCTTTACTCAAGACGGTTTCCCTTACATACCTGGCAATGGCAGCTCACAAAACTAACCAGTTTATAGTTTAGCTGACCACACAAAAACTCCTGTCTGAAATATTTATTGAACTCAAGGAAAGCCTGAAATGTTACCCCAAAATGGCTTCCTTGGCCCTCTTCCCCCAGGTGTTATGAAAGTATTGAATAAATATTCTTGACCTGAATTCCCTTTCATCTGAGAAGTAAATGTACACTTTACAACACAATTGTTTAAACCCAATATCTCTGACATGATTCTGGGGCTTTGGGAGCTCAAAATCTACTCATTGTTAATCAGAGGCTGTTATTATCTCCCAGCATAAATACATTCTGAGTACAACAAACTAAACCTTCCTTTGATCATGAACAATTAAATCACCAGGATTAGTGTAAGGCAGAATTCACAACGTGATTGTGAAGCTTGTTGGTAGCACATCCACAAGCATCCACTCCATCCACTACTGATGTTCAGTAGCAGCATTATGTACAATGTATAAGATGTACTGCAGAAATTCACCAAAGATCCTGAGACATGAGTATCCAAATGCATGACTACTTCTGTCTAGAAGAAGGGCAGCAGATGAATGGAAACATTACCAGCTGCTAGTTCCCTTCCTGCCATTCACCATCCTGTTTTGGAAATATATTGCCGTTCTTTCACTATTGCTGGGTCAAAATCCTGGAATTCCCTCTTTAAGGGCATTATGGATTAACCTACAGCATATGAACTACAATGGTTCAAGAAGGCAGTTCACCACTACCTTGTCAAGCACAATGAATGGCAGGCAATAAAATGTTTGTCAGCCAGCACTGCCCCGCAATCCACAAATGAATAAAACAAAATGACAGGTCACATGAACCCATTCATTTACCCTAAATGTAAAATTTTAGTCCCAAAATATAATAATATTATAAACCTCATAATTGTAACATAATGACGATTGTATGCTACCTTAGATTCTTGGCTGTGTAGGTTCATTTCCATTTTTAAAAAAACTATGGGATCTTTCATATTCCATCCAAGGTTCCTGTCATTTAGTACCTCTATCTTTGCTGATCTCCACTTGATCCTATTCCCATTGTAGTGATTTAAAAAAAAATTCTCATGCTCCTTTATAGTTCTCTATATTGTGTCAATCTATTTTATTCTTGTAACCTCCTTCAACCTTATGTTCTCGCCTGCATGATTTACATTTCTAACTTCATTCTGTGTATGCTGGTATATTCTCTTTACTGTACCATCACAGCAAATCTTTAGTCATTGCATTCATGCATTCTTGAATTTTCTTCCAAAAGTCTTCTGACTTTTTGTATCTCTCTAATCTTTGCCATTAAAAACTTCATCAAAACAGATTTCTTGATCATATGCTGGATTTTATTTGCCCTTCTGGGAGAACATGAAAAATATCAGAAACTCTCCCCATTCCATGCCCCCAACTTAGCTGGGTCTATTAAGTTATTTCATTTTATGTCTGCTTGCAGTTTTAACAGTGTTCACAACTGAGCTGTGGTTTTGTAAGGACTGAAGGCAATCAGATTAGCTAGCACATCCTTCCAATTGTAACAAATTAGGCCACCCACACTTTGTTTGGCTGTGGGATAGACTTCTTATCAATCTGTTGACTGGCTTTCTGTAAATCTCTGCCCAATCTCTTTAGTAAGCTTCTTAATTCTTGTTTGTTGTTTATTCTTATTTTTCAATCTTTTTATTGTCTATGGAATTCTCAGAGATTTCTGAACAATTTTGATACATATTTTGTCAAATGTAAAATTACAAACTGGTCCAATGTATAATTCTTTTCTAAAAAATGTCTTTTGTTTTATAGTCTTGCTGTCCAGAGACAGTACTATCAGAAGGAGAGGCATGAACAAATAGAGGCCTACAAGAAAGCACTGGATGTGCAGGTAAATAATTAAGAAATATGTGCATACATAAAAGGAGCACAATAATAATTAGTGTTTGTTTAGACATCTATGTAAGAATCATTGAAGGGGCAAAGACAATATACAACAGTGAAAAAAAAACAAAGCAAAATTTCCTGCCTTGTATCAATATTACTATTGCCATGCCTGCTTCTACCATGTTTGCTCTCAATGCTTTCCCCCAGGCAAGATAAGGGAGCAGACCCTAACCTTCAATTTCAACTTAGTTTTACCATGTGAGATAAATAAGGCACCAGCCACAGAAAGCTTTCTGCAAACCACCCTGGGTTGCATTTATGTTTTCAGTTTGTGTATTTACTGAAATTAGGTTTTGAGATCAAGTTGTTTATATGAGGCATTTATGGGCCTTTGGATACAATCTAGACTTTAAACATGATAATAGGTGGGATCTTATAGGAGACTTGGTGCTTTTTTTATAAGACAGTAGCAAATTGCCAGCTTGAGGGTTTTATTGCTTCTTAAATTCTTTCTTCATGGCTCAACTCACTTCATAAATGTTCAGCATCCTATTCCACCAAACAAGCTAGAAATGGTGCAAGCCTAACCATGCAAATCAGAGCTCGCCGCTTGATTTGAAGGACTTCTATACTGCTTAGGACTAGAGAGCATTTCAGGGCATAATCCACAGGCACCAGATGCACGTACCTTTCATCCTTTGACACTGAAGTCTAGAATTTGCCATGTTCTTGCGACCACCATGGCTTATTTCCAAGACATTTCCAAACTGTGTAGGAAGCACAGACACCAGGCAGCTAGCATTGAAAGACTGCTGCAAGGACACTTTGTGCTTATGGCCAGGGCCCCAGCTCATTGTTTGGACCAGACTGCAGTGCATGGCTGCTTGCTTATATTCTTTGCTCTCAATCGTGTAGTGCATACCTGCATGTTTGGACCATGCCTGCCTTGTCTTGCCATGCTAATTATTGAAGTCACAGAACCAGTCAACTCATTTGCTGGTCAACAGTCCTTATTTAAGGGCTGTATTGCAGTATACAGCATCAATCCCACACCTGAACCATGTGCCAGCGGCCTACACAATGAACACACTGCATATGCATTCAGCAAACACTGATATCTCAAAATGTCAGAGGAGTAGTCTTCACCGAAGTCCATGAAATAACCCATCAGTCTGGGGGTACCCACGCAGTAAGTCAAAGACGGACACTTATCCTCTTAGTGATTGATCACAGTCAGGGGCATGTCTGGGTAATCTCAGTCAGGTAGTCCATACGTTTGTAGACTAGGTTAAAAATCACACAACACCAGGTTATAGTCCAACAGGTTTTGTTGGACTATAACCTGGTGTTGTGTGATTTTTAACTTTGTACACCCCAGTCCAACACTGGCATCTCCAAATCATTTGTAGACTAGGGAGTGGATCATAATCAGTCCTGTTGCTCCACAGCAGTCAGAATGTTGGTATGGCTAACCCTTTCAGGAGATCTGTACACCACCAGTACTCCACTTGTCTGGTCACTTCTTGTTCAGTTTGGAACGTTCAAGGTATGAGCCACAGTCAGTCCAGCGGGTCCATCCAGAAAAACTAAGGGTAAAATGAGATGGAAGGAGAACAAGAGGGTTGTGGGAAGGAGAGGTGGTCAGTTAGTCTGTGGGACTAAGGGCTGCAGGCTGAGAAAAGAGGGGATGACAATGGTGAAAGGAGCAACATTATCTACAAGGGATAGAAGGTAAAATATAGATTGAAAGGGTGTCATGTGGGAGTGGGGTTTGTTCATCGTCAAGAGTACCCTAGCATCAGGGAGGAGGGGTACAGTGTATGATCACACCTTATATGGTCATCACTGGGAGGCAAAGATGGGCAGGTACAGGCTGTGAAATCTGATTGGATGGTGACTTGGGAAGGTGCATGGCTATGGGGTTCACGGGAAGGGCTACAGAATGAAGACCTGGATGTTTGGAAGCTCATGGACATATAAAGATAGAGGCTGGAAACCACTGTTCGAGGAGCACTCACTGTCAGCTTCCATTATGCTGGAAATTGAAAGTGCACAATGAGGAAGAAATCAGCTGCAAACACAGATGGATTGGACAGGATATGTTGCTCAACCGTTGAGGGGAAAGGGCTGCAAGATCCATTAATTTTAAAGGGAAACAATACATTATTCACCAACCCATGCACCGTATAGAACATAGATCTGCTGTATCCCTTATCCTTTGGCATCCTAAAGCATTGGCTCCCTGTATGCTGCACAGCTCCCTGCCCCAGACATTGCTGGTCACCTTATTTACACCAACATTTTTGGACATGGGGCAAGGAAAGATGGTTGATGGTGTCAGCAGGACTCATTGCCTGTATATGCCTTGTTAATCTTGCTCCCAGATAACTGCAGCAGGCTCTCAATACAGCCATTGATCCATGGTACAATCTGTGTACTTGTGTAGACATGAAGTTAGGCATCATACTGGCACAGGTACAGTTGGGGCTACAAAACAAACTATTAAATGGATGGTCAAAGAAGTACTATTTTTAATAAGTGCCAGACAATGTATGGTGTGTTGTCCTCTGTGTCACCAAAGTGCTCTTCAAAAACTCTCTATCTCTGTCTCTCTCACTACCTCTTCATGTACTTCTTGGATCCATACTGGGATGTAGTGAGTCTGCTCAGCAGTGGAACCCCTTGACCCTGGAGATTTGATTGGGCTGACTAATAGGTGTTTATTTACTGGTGACACAGAGAATCTTCTTGCCAGAGGCAAATCAACCATTCTCGGCGCGAACTTCCAAAGTTGAAGAAGTCAGGCAATGTGGAGGAAGAGCATCTGGTGACATCTGGAGTGTCTTGAGTGGAGACTTCAGAGGGGACAATGTTCAGTCCATCCATTAGCTGGGTGACTCCTTCCCTGTGTCCTTGCGAGGATGAGCACCTAGAGTGCTCAACAGATTCCCCATTCCCCTGTCATCATGCCTTCAGTCCTAAGGACAAACGACTGGGGGAATGACTGTAGGTATGTGCGTGTCCTAAGCAGACTCTGAGACTTTTCTTAATAGCCACCATCCTGTCCATGGAGGCAGCCTGACAGTCACATATCTCACTGCACTGTTGCAGCTTCAGGGCAACGAGGGCCATAACATCACGCATATCTGTCTGCTGCTCCTGTTCCTTCCTGTACATGTGGACAAAACCCTTGATTACTGACAGTACAAGGCCCTTCCCTTTAGGAGGCAGAGCAAGTGGCTGGCCCTCAGCAATCCTCCACGTCCCAGCAGCTTGGGCATTTCTTCCTCGACCAGCTCTGAAGCTGTCACATTGAGGTGCTCAACAGATTGGGGTTCCACGCTTTCTACGGCTAAGGTTTCCAATGAGGTGTCAGTATCTGAGGTGGTAGGATGTGCAAGAGGCAGCCTTGCTGATTCTTCCTCTCAGGCCTTGGTACTTTTGCTCAGATGTTGTGGAGATGGCCTTCTGGTATGCCAGCCATTTTGCAATGTCGATAATGAGGATGCTGGCAGTACATGAAAGACAAAAGAGAGAGACCAAGATGATTGGGGGTAGTGTGGAATTAATGAGACTGACAGTGGATTGCTGTGGGAGTTGCAGTGGAATGAAGAGTGCTATATACTCAAGTTGTCTGTACAGGGATGTTTTGGCACTTTTGCAAAAGTGGTCTCTCTCTACACCTTTGAGAGCCAGGATCCTCTCTTCATAGGGGGTGAGAAGCCAAACGTTGATTCTCCTCCACTCCGGGCTCTCTTTGCTTTGTTCTGGCTGTTTTCTCCTGAAATGAGACAAAGGGAAGAACTGAATGAGACTTAATTGAACGGGTATCACAGTTGTTTGCGCTGGAGCAAGTGTGCAAAAGGTGGTGAGGTGTCCCAAGTGAGTGAGTAGGCTATGCATAGGGTTTGCAGGGTGGATGAAATGACTTCAAAATGTTAGCAATCACCTGTAAACCAAGAAATGAGGCTTTCGGAACAGGTCCTGGGAGCACAAGCCTTTCACCATCGGCAAGCCTACAGTTCTGTAGTTGAACTGTTTAAAGGATCTCAGTCTGTCAATTCAATGATCAACGACTCTCGGCAAAGCTTTTGTCTTGTTTGCCCTGCTTCTTCTTCACACAGCTTGGGAAACTCAAGCACTGATTGAAAAAGCAGAATACTGGGTAATAGCCACAAATAAATTGTTTGTTTGCATTTTTAATGACTGTGCCTACAGAAAAATTGTGGTTTCTCATTCTGTTTCAAAGGTACTTGACAAATGTTGATGAGATCATGCCAGATTTGCAACTGACCAGTATTTTCCAGCCTTTAACCCATCACCTTCTCCCTCTTTAATGGTTAGAATTCTGCCTGGTGTGGTTATTATTAATTACTTTTGATTTACAATGTGCTAACTTGCTGATTATTGACTATTTGGCTGCAGCTAATATGACAAAAGACACTTATTATTATATGTAATAATTATCTCTTCCACATCTAGAGAAAAGAGAAACCACATCAATTACCAGCATCAGTACCTGACTCCTCTGAACCAATCTTTGGTAACTCTGAGCCAGCTGGAAAAATAGAAGAACAAAAGCAAATCGCTTATAACCTTTACAAAGACCAGATGCAGGCTGCTGCTGACCGTAAGAGGAATGCCATTCTGAATCAACTGTACGAACAGAAAACTGAATTAGATATGTTAGAAAGAAACAGAAAAGGGTAAGTTAAATTCTAATCTTGTTTTGCATGGCTTATCTTTAATAGATGTTATATATGTTTACTTCTGCATGAACAATGGCAAATCAACAAAGCTAGTGAGCTTAACTCTTCTGACCAGTGTTTTGCATTTTCCTTTACCAAATTTTCCAATGAATTCAAAGATGTTCCTTAAATTGAACCTCCACTACCTCAAGCTTAGGAAGGGGAGAGATCACTGAGGTCACCAATCTGTGTCTTAGTGGGTAACTATATATTTTACTTAAGGAATAAGTCCGCAAACCCATTACTGCTTGACAATATGAGATATTCATGTTTTGCAGCACATATAGGAAAGGAAAGAATGATAAAGGGGTTGGAATTCCTTCTATTTTATTTATCATGAATGAAAATTAAAATCAGAATTGTTTAATAGATGGTTGAGCTAATGTTGCAGGGTTTACACTTTCACCTAAAATTGAAATTATCCTCAATAGCCAATATTTGTTCAAAGCAAATAAGAGCAGTCAGGCAGTAAACATCTCCAAGAAGGATGTTGTACACAAGAGAGGAGTTGAAAACTAAATCTGCGTCAAGCTGATAGACTGACATGACTGACCTTTCAATTCATTGTTAATTTCATGTAAACACAAATTGTACTAATTCACGTAAAAGGTCTGAATATAGCAGTTGTCTTGTGTGTTCACCTGATGTTAAACAAGGTGGTTTAACAATTCCTATCCAACCTCATCCTACCACACTTGCTCAGTCTACTTTCTGGTAGATTGAAGAGGTACTTATGTAAATTACAAGTTTGTCCAATAAAAAAAACATAAAATATTCAGCAGATTATGGGAACATTAGCAGAGAGAAAAGAGTTAACATTTAGGTCTGTGACCTTACATCAGAATTGGAAAAAGTTGGTAATAAGTCTGGAGCACAAGGTAGTATGACAAGAATAAAAAGGAAGGTCTATGTATGGGTGAAGTCAGGCAAGACTGAATAACAGAAGAGTTAGTCTTCAGAGTCAAAGGGAATGGTGATGGGACAAGAAAATAAACAAAGCAATAAAAGATGTACCTAGAGTAGGTGTGCTGATGACTGAAAGAACAAATACAGCACAAAGAAACAAAAGTGAGGTCTGAAATTGTTGAACTCAGTGTAAACTCTAGAAGGATATAAAATGTTTAATTTAAAGATGAGGTGCTGTTCCTCAAGCTTACTTTGAGCTTCCCTGGAACAGTACAGTACCAATGCCAGCATGAGAGTAAGACAGAGAATTGAATCGACAGACCAATGGAAGCTAGAAGTGAAGCTTGCAGATTGAATGGACACGTTCTTCAAAGGCATCGCTCAGTCTGTGTTTGGGCTCCCTGATGTAGAGGAGACTACACTTTCAGCAATGAGTACAGTACGCTAGTTTAAAAGAAATATGTGTAAATCACTGCTTTTACTTTAAGGAATGTGTGAGGTCTTGGATGGTCTGTGGAGAGGGTATGAAAGGATAGGTGTAACATCTCCTGTGTTTCCATGAAAAGTGTCATTTGTTTGCAGAACCAACCATTGGCAGCTTGTGGTTCAGGTAGAGTGTTGATACCAATCCTCTTTCTCTGTACTATGTTTGAGGACTAATTTGTTAGTAGTGTTTGAGGACAAATCACTAGAGAGTCTTAATGAAAGGAAACCGTTGTCTTAATAACAAGATGTAATTTATAATGTGATAGCATTGGCTACTTAAGCAGAATCATCAATTTCACAGGAGTCAGAACATGGTCATCAGTATGGTAACCAGGGATCTCAAAAATGATTAAAGGCTCACAGCCAACTGTGAAATTTGGGTTATTCACAGACGCAGGCGGTGTAAGCCTCACCATTTTCTCCACCAGGTCATGAGAACACATTAAACCAGACCTTTCCATGTTTGGCAGTGGGGTCTTATATCATTGTTTTTTTTCACACTGGCCAGAGATGTACAAGTTATAGATCATCACAACAGTTGAAGTTGTCAGGATTTTTATAAAATATTCACAACCCTTGGACTCTCAGACAAGGTCCTGTAAGACAATAGACCATAGTTTGCTCACAAGTGCTTCATCCTACTCTAGTCAGTTCTGGATTTGAACATATTACAAGCTTGCCTTAGTACCTATAACCAAATAGGGAAGTTGAGTGTGCGGTCCTGGCAGTCAAGCCACTTTGATTTAAAAAAAAATGCTAACTTTTATACTGTTGCTAAATTCCTTGTGTTGGGGCAGCCCTGGTCAGAGATGGCACAATATGTTCGCCTGTTGGCATAAATATGGCTGCAATAACAGAATTAGATTGCCTGATCCAGCATTAAAGGGAGGCTATTAGTTAGCACAATGGTAGCTTTGAGAAGGAGTTACCTCAAGGTTGAACAAACTTTGAACAAAGAATCTTAGAAATTAATATACAGGGAGTTCTGTAAAAACCACAGCTGCAGATGAGTGTGGGAGACAGTTCGATAAGAGATGTGTGAGAACAGGAATCCTGAAGTTTGTAGCAAGCATTAAAATGAAAAATAAGACCCACAATAATGGAGACAAATGATAAGTTTGAGATATGTCTTGTAAAACTCTAGGAGATCAGACAAGTTCATTGAGCTGTGAAAGTGATTGAGTTTTACTCTTATCAATGAAAAAGCTGATGTCTTATTAGGTAAAAAGATTTAGCCAGAGTAGGGGCAGTAAATTTCATTTCAGAAGATGGTCTGTGACTATAATGAGTTATAATGTAGCTGGAAGATAGAGGGGCGGTATTTAACTGAGCCTCCAAGGTCAGGTAGGACCAAAACTACTCTCAATTCATTAACTAAAGAATGCTAACAGTAGGTGTAAACATAAAACTTTACATATTACATATAACTAACTTTCTAATTGCTATAAGATTCATACTATAAAGAACTAACTTCCTTTTGTGTCTCCTATGATTAAGACAGTGGGAAATATGGGATCAGTAGCAGAATTTGATTGGGAATGCAATTAATAAAATGAATAAGAGAATTTGAGCAGCCCTTACAGATAAACAAGTCCGAGAAATGTCTGAGAATGAGTATAACCATTAACTTTTAAATGTGAATTAACGGGTAAACATCGTGAGATCACGGGGACCCCAGGGCCAACCATGACGGTGTCCATCATTGATCAGGTGTTTTGCAGGATTGGATGTATGGATTAAGGGGGAAGGAACAATGACAATGTTAAAAGTTATTATTGTAACATGAAGTGTGTAAAAATGCTATATCCCATTGGGGAAATCAGAGCATCATTGACCTCTCTTCCGATTTGAGCTGTATATTAAGAGAGTGACTATGCCCTATGTAAAGGCCGGATTCGAAGTGGTCTCTGGCCTCTCCCACAAGTGTGGTAAAGAGCTTGAACAAAGATCATTTGTATTTCTGAACATAGAACTCAAGGCTGCTCTTTGACATCTCTTCCCAGCAACCTGCCTACCTCACTTGAGTGTAAACTATCTCCATCAGAGTTGCTGATAGGTAAAATAAAACTGTAGCCTCGCTTCTGATCTAGTCAAAGAAGTTGTCCTCATAGGTAAGTCATGGGACAATAAAAGTAAATGGTAGAAGGGCAGTCTTAGTGGGGGTAGCAGCTAACCACTCGAATAGATGTCACCATACATGATGCTTGACACATTTGGACTAAAGATGGCAGGCATGAATATGTGACCTTAATAGGAAAAATATGGCCATTTAAAGGAAATATTTGGGTAGAGATGTTTGAGGTATTAATAACTGAAAGGGTTAATGCTGAGCTGTGTATTGAATTCCATCCAATATGATGAGGTCACACTTGAGTGACAGAATAGATCTACATCCCAAAGGTGATAGGCCTACTATCTAAGGCACCCTCATAATCTTCAGGTAGAACCTTCTGGGACATGAATGACACTGGCTGTAGTGAGAAATCTGGTATAGTTGCATGAGAGGTTGAATGAGGCTAACTTGGCATCAGGGGCAACCAGTTTTTCCAACTGAGTTCTGGGCACTGAAATGAGGTTCTTGTTATATAGCAACAAAATGCCTTTTAAAAGGGATTCTTGCTTGTCGGCAGCCTCGGTAACTGAAATCTCACCTCATTAATATGCATCATCCTATATTATTGTGAGGAAACTAGATGCTGAGAATTCTCAACATGGAAGCCTGAACAGGTGCTTACCAACTCCCATTGGCCACCTGGTCCAAAGAACTTCCCACTTTGGACACCATGTAGTCAACAATTCAGAGCACAATCCACAAGCAGCAACCACACTCATCCTATGTCTATTGACCTTGGCATCAGAAACCTGCCAGCCTCTCTGCATCATCAAGATACATCTCCAACCCACTCATAGCTTGTGCACTTTAAAACTGTACTTCTGGGCATACTTGCAACTATGGTTGCAATGATGCTGCAAGGACACTTTGTGCCCAGGAACAGACATCCAAATTACAGATTGGATCAAGCTGCATACCAGTGCAGTTCACTTGCTGTCTTAGCACTCACTTAATTTGTGTCTATCTGGATGTTCACAGCATCCCTGCCTTGACTTGCTTTGCCTTTTTGTGCATTGCCCCTTTAGCCAGAGCAACCAGTTGTTTGGCAACTTGCCATTGTTTTCAACTGTCTTATCAAGGGAGCCACCCTTCAGGCAGGGGCTGTGGCATATTAAGTCATGGACAGCCCTACTTTGCCAGTCAAGTGGCTTGGACAACAGTTAGCCATTTGGAGTGGTCACAGTCAAGGTCCTCTCCTCCGAAGGAATGAGGAACCAAATGTCAAGAAACCTCAACCCATCTTGGAGGAAAATTAATTAATAATAAAAGTGGTGGCACTTACTTTGGTGGAGGCGATACCTGGGTGGCAACCTCAGACCATGCTTGCAGGGTCTTGCATTATGGCCTCCTCTGGGGCTTCTGGGCGTAGGGACGGCACTTGTTTGCATTACCTCATGCATAAAGATCGTCAGGTTCTTGTACAGAAGATGGGATGTGAAATTGCCCTTGTCTGCCATGTCTGGGGCAAATGTCACAAACTGTGCAGGGTGGCTCCAGACTGTCAATACTTATTTGGCTATGCAGCCATCTTTTTCAGTCTACTCTGGAATTCCTAGCACTGTTTCTAAAGTGCAAACTTTTAAAGTATGTATTGGTCCCATTAGTTTAAATAGTACTGCTGTTATGCGATTTCTTATAACATGTGATTGCATGAGAGTGGAACGACCACATTATTAGCAGAACCAACTCTATTTGTATATTGTAATGTTGAAAACATTGAAGCGTCAATTAACATTACTATAGGGATTCAAGATGGCGGCAACCCAGCAAGTCTGAGTCTATAGTGCTCTTCCCAAGACTTGGGCAATGTGGGTCACCCACCCCCACCAAATCACTTAAAACTGTTGTTTAATTTAATTAGCTGCTTAGTATTAAAGTTAAATAATTTAATCCTTAGTAAAAATGACTAAAGGGAAGGAAGCCCGCAGCTCTCAGCAAGCAGGTACCCCTCCCCCATCCTCTCCAGCGGCAGCAGAGGCGTCCGCAGCTGCCCCGGGGGACTTACCTACGGTTGCAAGCCTTGTGGAAATGATTTCCAAATTGGATTCGAAGATTGACGCTTTCATCGAAGAATCCCGAGGTCGATGGGACTCACTTTCGGCCGCGCTGCAAAAGCACGACCGAGATATTAAGGAAATCGAGCGCCAAGTCAGAGGGGCGGAGCTAAAGGCCGCGACCTCCGAAACTACAGCGCAATCGGCCGTGTATTGGGTCCAGACTCTCGAACAGCGAGTCCGGACCTTAGAGAATCATATTGATGACCTCAGTAATCGAGGTCGTCGAAAAAATATTCGTTTGCTGGGCCTTCCCGAACGGGAAGAGGAAGGCCAGCTTACAGTATTTCTCCAACAGTGGCTGCCACAGTTTTTAAATCTAGAAGATGGATCAGGCCAGGTAAGGGTAGAATGGGCCTACCGGGTCGCAATACACGGGCCCGGCTCGAACCAGCGCCCCCGTCCGGTCCTGTTCCGGCTGCAGAGCTATAGGGAGAGGCAGATACTCCTAGAAGCTTCCAGAAATCTTGGAAAAGACCCCTAAGCCATGATCTATAAAGGATCCAAGATCATGTTATTCCAGGACTTTTCCCCAGCTCTGGTCCGAAAGAGGAAGGCATTCGATGAGGCGAAGAAGCGTTTAAGGGACTTAAATATTCAGTACTCCTTACGCTACCCAGCGATGCAACGCTTTAACCATGAAGGATCTGTGTATAACTTCGGATCACCAGAAAAGGCTAAGGAATTCTTGGACTCTCTTAGATAAATTGTAAGAGATAATGGATGTTAGTTTGCCTTTTCCCCCCGCTTTGGTTTTTATCCCCCCCCCCTTTTTTTTCTTTTTTTCTTACCTTACTGTTTAATATTATCATGGGGGGTGGGGAGAGGGATTTGATTTTCTCCCCCGCCTTGGGGTTGTTTCCTTTTATTATCCTATGTATATATGTGGGTATGTATGAATGTATGTATATGTGTGTGTATAATATATATATATATATAAAATCGGGGAGTTTGGTTAATGTTTGGGGGAGGTGGTTACCTTATTCTATTTTATTTCTGTCTTTAGGAGCGGGGTTGTTTTTTTTCCCCTTGCTATTTTGTATTATTATATTTAATTATTATTTATTGAGGTTGTAATTTTATAGTTATATATGTTTATATATGGTATTAACATTACCAAATATATCCAGGTGTTGGTGTGGGCGGGAGTAGGGTGCTCACTGTTAACTCTAGCTTTGTATTATATCTGAATTCTCCTCATTTTATTGAGGAGCGCCTGGGTCAAGGGTGGGGCATTGGTTGGGAGAGGATACGATGGACTTTTGGAAAGGAAGTGATACCCCCTGGGAACAAGGGGGAATATCTCCATTTAAACACGATTTATATTTTTTTATTATTTAGAATTAGTTTTTTATTACACTGTTGTGAGTGTATTAGAGAGCCTTTATTTTTGTAAATTTTATATGTTCTACGCTCGGGATATTCTGGATAGGGTTTCCCCTCCCGAGGGGGTCTCGTATTGGCCTGGATGATTATGGTTGATCAGTTGGTTAAGTGGTGCACCTGGAATGTCAAGGGGAGTAATTCGCCAGTTAAAAGGAAGAAAATATTATCAAATCTTAAGAAAGAAAGAGTTGATATAGCTATTCTACAGGAGACACATCTATTAGATAAAGAGCACCTGAAATTACGACAGGGTGGATTTGATCAGGCCTTTTTTTCTTCTTTTAGCTCAAAAAGCAGGGGAGTTGTTATTCTCGTTCGGAAGAATTTCTCTTTCAAAATCCTAAATCGGATAAAAGACGAATCCGGACGATATATTTTGATCAAAGCCCTTATAAATGGAGAGGAATATGGGATTTTAACTTTGTACTGCCCCCCGGCACACCCCTTTAAATTTATAACGGAAGCCTTTTCAAAATGAATGGCTTTTGGTGCCCGTCATACAACTATAGGGGGAGACTTTAATTGTATTATGGATCCGGAAATAGACAGGATTCCTAAGAGTAATGCAGGAGTATCTCCCAGATCTAGACAATTGGTGGATCTGAACAAAGAATTAGGATTAGTAGATGTACGGAGATGTCTTCATCCACAGGGCAGAGATTTTTCTTTTTATTCCAATCCACATAAATGTCATACCAGAATTGATATGTTTTTTGCCCCCTCAATTTTTTTAAATTCCATATCATCCTGTAAAATAGATAGTATAGCAATTTCCGACCATGCTGCTGTATATATGGAAACTAAGGCGAGGAACAATGGGACATCCCCTCGGCATTGGCATATGGACCCCTTCCTAATGAAAGATAGTAAATTTGTAAAGTACTTTTCTCAAGCATTTAAAACTTTTTTAGAAATTAATTCAGGTACGGCTAGCAACCCATCAATGATGTGGGAGACCATCAAAGCTTACACGCGAGGTTTGATCATCTCCTACTCAGCGACCCAGAAAAAATTGAAGGGAGAACAACAGCGTCTGCTTGAAGCCCGCTTAAAAGTGGCTGAAATAGCATATACTGATAGACCTACTATTATTAAATTGCAAAGGATTACGGCTCTTAGGACAGCTCTAAACACTACGCTTACCCAAACGGCTAAGAGGGAAATATTATTTGCAAAACAAAAGATATATGAATATGGTGACAAACCAGGTAGATACTTAGCATTTCTTGCAAAGAAAAAAAAGGCCCCTCAGACTATTACGTCAATCAAGGAAAGTACAGGTATTCTGACCCATGATCATAAACAGATTAATGCGATCTTTAGAGAATTTTTTTCTGAGTTATATAAATCGCAGGATTGTGAAGACAGGACTAGGAGGATGCAGTCATTTTTAAAAAATTTGACCTTTCCGGGCCTAACTCCGGAACAGATATCGGTCCTAAATGCTCCTCTAACAGTCCAAGAAATACTTGATGCAATTAAGCAACTTCAGAGCGGAAAGGCACCTGGCCCAGATGGTTTTCAAGCTGAATTCTATCAAGAATTTACAGAAATATTGGCTGGTCCACTTATGGACATGTATAATTATGCATATAGTCAGGGCAGTCTCCCGCCTTCACTGAAAGAGGCAAATATCTTTCTTATCCTTAAAAAAGGAAAGGATCCAGAAGATTGTACGTCATACAGACCAATATCCTTGCTAAATGTAGATTTTAAAATCCTTTCTAAAACGCTAGCACTGAGACTAGAAAGGGTACTGCCACATATTATAAAGGAGGATCCAAGTCGGGTATATTAAGGCCGTAGATCATCCAATAATATTAGAAGGGTTTTGAATATGATTCAAGCCTGACATCAGGGAAAGATACCAGGAGTAGTAGTTTCATTAGACGCGGAAAAGGCATTTGATAGGGTTGAATGGTCATATTTGTTTTACACATTGGAAAGGTTTGGCGTTGGACAGGTGTTTACCAAATGGGTCTCAACATTGTATAGTGATCCCAAAGCAGTTGTGGTTACCAATGGCTTAGGTTCAGATAGCTTCAGTGTGGTTAGGGGCTGCCGTCAGGGATGTCCTCTCTCGCCATTGTTATTTACGCTAATAATTGAACCACTAGCAGAAGCTATACGATCTGATCCTAATATAACGGCCCCGAGTATTGGTACAGGTAAACATAAAATTACCCTTTATGCAGATGATGTTCTTCTATTCCTTAGTAATCCTCTGATGTCCGTACCTCGCTTAATCCAAGTTATTAATACATTTAGCACATTCTCAGGCTATAAAATTAATTTTTCAAAATCGGAGACTATGTCAATGGGTGGCCTTGCTATGACACTCCACTTAGTAGACGGATCCCTTTTCCCTTTCGGTGGTCCCTGGAAGGCTTCTTATATTTCGGCATTTTTATTACCCAAGTATTTGGTCAGTTGTAGAAGGCTAATTTTGTGCATTTTCTGGAAAGGGTAAGGCAGGACCTCCAGCGATGGGGAGACCTTCCAATTTCCTGGCTGGGTAGAATAGCACTAATTAAAATGAATGTCCTGCCCAGTCTCCTATATCCTATGAGAATGTTTCCGGTGATGCTGCCGAGGCTGGCTCTACGTAAATTATATGGCTGGTTGGGTTCCTTTATCTGGAATCATAGATGGCCCCTCATTAAGCTGAAGAAGCTACAGCTTCCACAGACAAGGGGAGGATAGGACTTCCCAGATTTTAGGAAGTATCAGTTAAGTTCCCTATTAAGTTACATAGCTGATTGGGTCTTGTCTGATCCACAATCAATCTGGTTGGATATCGAGGCCTCTCAAGTAAGATACCCACTTATTAACCTTTTATTTTCAGATAAGAGGAAAATCATTACAGATCACTGTGTAAAAACCCTATAATACTAAATACAATTAAGGCTTGGAATATAAAGCGGCAAAATGAGGGTAATTCACATAAAACATCCCCCTATGCACCGATAGTGGGAGCATGGGGATTCCAACCGGGGTTTACAGATGCCACTTTTAAACTCTGGAGATCCAGGGGTATCTCATGTCTAAGGGACCTATTTAAGGATGGGGTCTTTTGAACAGCTGCGTCAGAAATTCAGATTACCTAATGGAGACCTCTTTCGATATTTCCAAATTCGAGACTATATACAGAAGAAGACTACGTTAATAGATAGTCTTTATAAATCAGATAGAGAATGTAGAGTCCTACGACCAGTGGGGGTATCTTCCATCAGTACTATCTATCATTTACTACATGATGAAGTATTGGGAAATATGGATAATCTGCTTAAAACATGGGATCAGGATTTGGGACTAGAAATCTCTATAGAAACATGGAATGATATTTGGGAAAACGCTAGAAAAATTACTATCTGTAACAGAACCCAGGCTATCCAGCTGAAGATACTTCATAGGGCCCATATAGCAGTGGTTCGATTACCAAAATTTAAGGCAGGAGCATCTCCAATGTGTCCCAAATGTAAAATAGAGGTGGGCACTCTTGTACATTGTCTATGGACCTGTCATAAGGTCCGTAGATACTGGACTAAAGTAGCAAGTACCCTGCCAGAAATTTTAGGAACGGAAATTAAAGTGGACTGTATCTCTTCATTTGGGCTTTTCGAACTTTCCCTCCCTGGACATGTACGGGAAGAGACTATTTCTATTCTCTCGTTCTGTGCAAGGAAAAACATTTTGGTGAACTGGGTGGCTGAGGCCCCCCCTGGACTTTCAAATTGGCACAGATTAATTATGGAATGTATTCCCCTTGACTTCCTTACCAATATGGTGCACCGAAAGACCGGATTATTTTATAAAATATGGCAGCCCTTCTTGAATTACATAAATACAGATATTTCGGCAATCCTAACAAGGGCTTTTATTTAATTGGGATTGCGAACCTGGCTGGTCCGGGGCCCCTTGGGAGAGGAATCCCACACGAATACGGGTTTTATTACATTTGGTGTTAATACATTCTGAGCATGTAAGAGACTTAAATGTACACTCTGGTTAGTTGTAGGTTAGATTAGTAGATAGTTGAGTTTTGTTTTTTTTTCTTTTTCGGTATTTTTTTCTGTTGTTAAATTTTGGCTATTGTATATTTGACTTAATTGTATATTAATGTTTGTACTTAAGAGTTTTGTTTATTTTTGTAAACTTGTTAAAATATTAAATTTCTAATAAAAAAATTACTACAAACAGATCAATATTTAAACATATGTAAAATATGTTATGTTTATAATAGCAATGGGCGGGGATAGGTATATACTGCAGGGATTGAGGTATAACTGGGGGAAAGGCAATTATGATGTGATTAGGCAAGATTTAGGATGCATAGGATACAGAAGAAAACTGCAGGGGATGGACACACTTGAAATGCGGAGCTCATTCATGGAACAGCTACTGTGGGTCCGTGATAAGTATATATCTATTAGGCAGGGAGGTAGTTGTCGAGAGAGGGAGCCATGGTTAATTAAAGAAGTTGAAGCTCTTGTCAAGAGGGAGAAGAAGGTTTATGTGAGGATGAGGCGTGAAGGCTCCGATAGTGGGCTGGAAAGTTATAAGTTAGCCAGAAAAGATCTAAAGAGAGGGCTAAGAAGAGCCAAGAGGGGACATGAGAAGTTGTTGGCGGAAAGGATCAAGGAAAACTCTAAGGCCTTCTATAAATATATCAAGAATAAAAGAATGACTAGATTAAGATTAGGGCCAATCAAAGATAGTAGTGGAAAGTTGTGTGTGAAATCTGAAGACATAAGGGATGAGCTTAATGAATATTTTTCATCAGTATTCACATTGGAAAAGGGCAATGTTAGTGAGAATACGGAGCTACGGGCTACAAGATTATATGGGATTGAGGTTGACAAAGAGGAGGTTTTAACAATTTTGGAAGATCTGAAAGTAGATAAGATCCCTGGGCCGGATGGGATTTATCCTCTGACTCTCTGGAATCTTTTATGTCATCATTGTCGACAGGAGTAGTGCCAGAAGACTGGCGGATAGCAAATGTCCCCTTATTTAAGAAGGGGAGTTGGGACAGCCCTGGTAATTATAGGCCAGTCAGCCTTACTTCGGTTGTGGGTAAGATGTTGGAAAAGGTTTTAAGAGGTAGGATTTATAATCATCTAGAGAGGAATAAGTTGATTAGGGATAGTCAACACGGTTTTGTGAAGGGTAGGTTGTGCCTCACTAACGTTATTGAATTCTTCAAGTAGGTGGCAAAGCAGTTGGATGAAGGTAAAGCGATTGATGTGATATATATGGACTTCAGTAAGGCATTTGATAAGGTTCCACATGGTAAGCTATTGCACAAAATAAGGAGTTTCAGGATTGAAGGTGATTTAGCGATTTGGATCAGAAATTGTCTAGCTGAAAGAAGACAAGGGTGGTGGTTGATAGGAAACGTTCATCCTGGAGCGCAGTTATCAGTGGTGTGCCGCAAAGAATCTGTTTTGGGGCCACTGCTGTTTGTAGTTTTTATAAATGATCTGGATGTGGGTGTAGAAGGATGGATTAGTAAATTGTCCGATGACACTAAGGTAGGCAGAGTTGTGGATAGTGCCGAAGGATGTTGTGGGTGACAGACCAGCATAGATAAGATGCAGAGCTGGGCTGTGAAGTAGCAAAGGGAGTTTAATGTGGAAAAGTGTGAGGTAGTTTACTTTGGAAGAAATAACAGGAATGCACAGTACTGGGCTAATGGCAAAATCCTTGGCAGTGTAGATGAACAGGGAGATCTCTGTGTCCTGGTGCATAAGTCCCTGAAAGTTGCCATCCAGGTTGATAGTATTGTTAAGAAGGCATATGGTGTGTAGGTGTTTATTGTAGGGGGATTGAGTTTTGGAGCCACGTACAAGACACTGGTAAGGCCGCACCTGGAATATTGCGTACAATTCTGGTCACCCACATTATAGGAAGGATGTGGAAGCTTTGGAAAGGGTTCAGAGGAGATTTACTAGGATGTTGCCTGGTATGGAGGGAAGGTCTTATGAGGAAAGACTGAGGGAACTGAAGCTGTTTTCTTTGGAGAGAAGAAGCTTGAGAAATGACTTGATCAAGACGTATAAGGTAATCAGAGGGTTAGATAGGGTGGATAGTGAGAGCCTTTTTCCTCAGATGGTGAAGACGAACACAAGGGGACATAGCTTTAAATTGAGAGGTGATAGATTTAGGACAGATATCAGGGGTAGTTTCTTCACTCAGTGTGTAGTAAGGGCGTGGAATGGCCTGCCTGCAACAGTACTAGACTCGCTGATGTTAAGGGCACTTACATGGGCATTGTACATACATATGGATAATGGGTGTAGGTTAGATAGGCATCAGATTATTTTACGGGTCGGTGCAACATCAAAGGCCGAAGAGCCTGTACTGCACAGTAACTTTTATGTTCTATGTTGCTCATTTTGCTGTCGGTTTCATTCGGAGTGAGGTTTGGTAAATGTGAAATTTATAAAGGAGGTTAGGTATCTATCTGCAGCTATGTTACTTGGTAATGGTGCTTTTTATTTTCCACAGCTTAGTAAATGAACATAAAAAACGCTATGAAGATCTGCAGAGAATGCGTAAAGCATTAGAAAAAGCATGGACTGATAATGTAACAATGAAGCGACTGAAAAACTATGAAGAAAATCGATACTCAAAGTAAGATTATGAGCTACCACAGCTAACACATAATACTTTAAAGCAATGTGATTGTATCTGTCATGCAAATAGAGTACTTTAAGCCATTCTATGCAATATATTGGTAAGATAAGTGCGTCAAACCATTTCGAAGAGAACTGTGACATAACAACAATGATTCCTGATTTCTGCAGTTATCCACATATGTGATTGTCAGGAGTTACTGTTTGTTTCAGACTTTACGAATGATGATTGCTGATGGCTTCGCTAATACTCTTATCTCAAAATCTGGGCCATTACCAGAAAATGTTCACCTGATCACTGGAACTCTCACTATCCGAGTTGTTGGTGATCGGCTAAAGCTAATATCAAGTTAGAATACAAAGGACCATATTATTAGCTCGTAAAGGAACCACACTTAAAAATAAAAATGCAATGGACAAAGAAAAACAGGCATGTGAGGGAAAAGGGAAAATTTTGAAACAGACAAATTTTGGGGAATAGTGTGTGGAGGAATAAAATAAAGAGTTCTTATTGGTATTCTCATAGAAACTGTTCTTAGAGAACTAATGGTGCGTTGGGGAGAGTGTGACATGGGTGGATAGACAGAAACAGAGCTTATGAGTATCACCAAATGTATACCACCAGGTTTAGATGAAAAGGTTTGGGGTTCCTGGTTTAAATAGCTGCCAGATTAGACTTATTGAATACTGTGGGGAGGTGGAACATTTCTTCTAATCATATAAAAAGCTCATAATCATCAAGAAAGAACTGATAGACAAAGCTTCTGTCGACTATATAAAAATAACTTTAATAGCAATCCTGATTCTAATCTGAGATTTGTGAAACTGAGCTATTTATCACCCTGCTAAATTCTTCATTAATAATGTAAATCGGAAATTGAATGTTATTTAGATCATAGCAGATGTTATTACTGGACAAGTCAGATTGAAGACTGAAATGTGCTTGACAGATTGTGATATGTATTCTGATTTAAACAATGTGGTCTTTCACTGAGACACAAGCATAAAATGCTGCAGCTTTGATTTTAACAATAAAATAGAATAAACCAAATCATTTAAACATAACAGGCACTTAAAGATTTCACAACACAGTAAAATACCATCCTATCAATCCCAACACCATTGCATTACTTAAAACAATGGAACTTAGTGAAGCTTTTTCAGTTTCACATAACCCTTTCAGGATTTTAACCAAACATTTATGGTCTGATATTTTTAAACTAAACTCCTAACACTGAGATAACCTATTTGTTACCTGCTCTAAACAATCTGCCTTTCTCAGGAATAGCTGTTTTACATATCCAGCTGCAGCTAAGGTTTCTGCAAGCTGTTAAACTGAAACCCAAAATTTTTATCCTAATTAAGCGGAAAAGAAAGTCAGTCTCAAAACTTCTACGTCGAAAGCCTAATGCGTTTACTTTGTTCATATTATGAAAAACTCTTCCAGTGAAAACAAGACTCCACTATACATCAGGAACTCTGAATCTCTCTCATATAGAGAAAGTGAGGACTGCAGATGCTGGAGACCAGAGTTGAAAAATGTGGTGCTGGAAAAACACAGCAGGCCAGGCAGCATCCGAGGAGCAGGAGAATCGACGTTTCGGGCATAAGCCCTTCTTCAGGAATGACTGAAGAAGGGCTTATGCCTGAAACATCGATTCTCCTGCTCCTCGGATGCTGCCTGGACTGCTGTGTTTTTCCCAGCACTACATCTCTCTCATACTGTATGTAAAGTAAATCTTTATGGCTACAGAAAATCTACAAGTTAATAATTGAACCCCTTCAAACACATAGACTAAAACTCACATGATAATATTTCTAATCCAAACTTTAAAATAAATGATATTGCAACATGTATAAATCACACACGTAACATTATAGAGAAGAAGATATTAAAATATTTCTATGAAAGGTTCAAAAAAATCTTTCAATTGCTGATAAATATGCATTTTTTGTATTTCACTGGCTCAGTTGGATCAAGTGTCGTTCAACAGA